>NC_038046.1:28716320-29360687 GCF_002211085.1 Panicum hallii | reverse complement strand
ACATATCATTCACTCATCTACTGGGCAGTCATTTATCGCGTATTATCTAAATTGTTTAGTTACATTAGGTAACAGGGTTGATTACTCTAAACATCTAAACTAATACATTAGGTTCTGACTGTCAAAATTTTTATCATGAACTAAACATGTTGAAAGAATGCTAAGGTCAAATTTTAAGCTACAAACATGAATAGATGCATCTGGAATTAATTTATGAGGTTTTCATCAACATACATCAAAAATACTTAAATATCATAGCTAAACAATAGATCTGGCCCTGTGAATTTTACATAGAGCTATTCAAGACATGCACAACTTATGTTTCAAATTCAGCTATAGCACAGCTGTGAATCAAAAGATCTAATTAAAGCATCCATTTTCTACTAATTAAATCACGCACAAAATACACAGATTCATCTCATGATCATAACACAAAAGTTGCAGTATTTAACCCAAGGGTTCAAACCCTACTGGTTTGACATTTTTACCATTTTCCTATAATTTACTACGATTTTCCAAAGTTTCAGCCAGAAAATTCAAGAAGGTCCAGCGCGACACTATTCATTTGCGTCATGGGTTGTGCAGATAGGCCCCTGGAATTCTTCCTATTGTTGTGTGGAGTCCCTGGTCGCGATTTTTGGAATAGAGAAAGCTCAGGGAGAACGATTCCGGTGATGGGGTGCTTCCCGGCGGCGAGGGAGAGGCGGGGGAGCATGAGGGACACGAGAGCTACCTTTGGATGGGCTCGGTTGAAGCTGGGGTGGCCGGAGGAGGGCCGGCGGCGGTGACAGTACCCGTGTGAATATATGCTCATCAGAAAAATGGACCAGCCTTGGACTAGCCCGTGGTGGTGAAGTATGCAGTTCTGGTATGGCCGGAGCTGCCCAAACACCATCTTCCACAATTTTGACATGCTGTTCGGCAGTCTGTATTGGATTTTTAATCACCCCACCAGCCTTTTCTATTCCTTCCTTGCCAGACTAGTGCTCGGCTCGGAAGCGTAGATAAGAATATTCCAGCTCCAGCCGCGCGAGGCACTCGTGCGTCTCAGTGTTCTCTCCCGTCTTCCCATCGTTGACCAGCGGCCAATGCAGTAGACTCTCGGTAGTCATCCCGGTCGGGCACGCAAGATGCCTCGCTGAGCGCCTTCAGGACCCTGGGCTCCAAACCAGTCGTAGCTGTTGAATAGCATGCCGCTACCCTCCGGGATGCGCTTGAACTGGTACAGCCGGACCTTGGTCTGGTTGCTCTCCTTGTCCTGCATCGTTATCACATGTCCAGCGCCCGAATCGGCGGCATCCCGGGGCACCGCACCAGCGTCCTACCCATCTCCTTGAACGACGGAAGGGTGGGGTAGAGGTAAGGTAGGTTGAGGGAGACGGCGAGGTACGGACCGAAGTGGCTGACTGGCGGCTCGGTTAGGTGCTACGGGTGTGGTTGACGGAGGCGCACAGGCTCGCCGTCGGCTTGTTGGGGACGAGGAGGGCCGGGGAGGTGGTGTTCGGTGGCGGTGCCCGAGTTTGGGCCGGCGGCAATGGCTGCCGCAGGATCTTGAATCCCCGGCGCCAGGAGCTACGGCGACGTCAAGTGGTGGCCGAGGGGGTGAAAGGGAGGTGAGGCAGCCGTGGGAGGCGACGATTTGAAGATGGTGGAGTGGAGGCTGGGGATTTGGCCGGCGGACCAAGGAAGCTTAGCTCGGTTTGTCTTTGTTTCCTGGCCGATGGAAGAAGAAAGAAAATGAGAGAGAAGGTAGGGTGGGCCGGTAGGTTTGGAGAAGAGGTAAGGCCAAAAAAAAAAAGTCGTCGAGGACTTAAGAGCAGTGGACGAGACGAGCGAGCAGTCGGCAGCAAACAGCGGTGAGCGGCGGAACAAAGAGAAACAGAGGAGAAGAAGAAAGGGAACTTTCCTAAGGACCTGTGCACAAATTCAGAAAATAGAGGGACCTAGGTGAAAAGAATAATTTAACCACTGTTCTAGAGTTCAAATGAAAATGTGTTTAAAATAAAAGTTGTGCAACTTTTCAATTCCTACAACTTTGTTTTAGAGTTTAAATTCAAAAACTCAAAGAATGAAGTGTTAATTTAAAACCTTGGACTAAAATCAAAATTATAATGTTTTTGTCCTAAAGGGTGTAAATTTCATAACTTTTAGGACCTAAATGCAAGTATTTATGACATGTCATGATGACTTGAGCATTTATGATAGGATAGGATGACTGAAGCATTTATGACATGATAGGATGACTCAAGCATTTATGACAGGATAGAATGACTCAAGCATTTATGACATGTCATGATGACTTGCACCTTTTTACACTTTAGCCCTTAGTACCTTTGAAAGTTACTTTTACAATTCACCTTTTTACACTTGCATTTTAAATTTTCAAAAGCTTCACATAAACACACACAAGCTTTACACTAATAAGCATATACTTCACACTAAATAATGTGCCTAACTTACTAGTACATGAACTGTCACAGCACACCCCTAATCGACCTTACTCGGCTCCAATCAACCCCGCTGTTAGCTTCCCCACGGTGCAGTGAAGCTCCCCGATCCCTTCCCCGTCACTCACGACTGCCGGAGCACCACCGCCGCCACTCGCCGCCGCCACCAGGAGCAAAGCTCCATGGCCGGCCCGCCTCCGACCACCCGAGCTCCACCTGAACGCCGCCCAAGGTCCATCTTCACTTCTTTGTGCTCCTCCACCCCTGGCCCTCGCCGCCGGCGACCCCCTTCGCCGGGAATGCCGCCACCTTCTTCCTATCCTCTGTTCCCCCGACCAGGGACCTGATTGCTTCTGTTTAGAAAGTTCTGGGGTGTTCTCTGTAAAATTTCCAGAGCCTTCTCTATTTCAAATCAGTGAACTTCTAAATTCCATAGAAATTTGTAGGTAATTCATAAAAATACAAAACCAGTTTTGTTTGAATCCCTAAGTCAAAATCTACAAGTTTATGTTGTGCTTTTGAGTTGAATATGCATGGATTATGATCTAGTTTAAATATTAGGAATTGAGTGTTTTATTTGTATCTCATGTTCTATACATGTGTTACAATTGAAATTTGAATCATAGTATGTGTGTCTCAAGTACAGACTTAGGTAAAATTTGCAGATCTAGTACTAATGCCTAGCTAAGGATTTTAAATACCTTGATGATATGTTGCCTGAATCTCTACTATTTATTCTAGAATGATTCTGTTAGAATTTATGGTTAAATCTTTTACAGTAAATTCTGCTAGTGGAATATAATCGAGGATAAAATTAGTAGTACTGTCTAACTTAAGCTAGAAATTTATGATTTAATTCTAAGATTGATTAATTTATACTAGAGCCTATTCATGTAAAATGATGAAAATATTCTGGGAAAGTTAATCTAAGATAGCATAGTATATCCATGAAGATTCATAGATAAATCTTCTCTAAAGCTTAAGTTACTAATATAGTGCGATGGGTTGTTTTTAGTTTGGTTTGTTCTTATGACTATATTTCTTTTAGAAATAAATTAACTGGTGTTGCAAAGTTAATAGTGATGTTAATGTACTTAGTCTGGCTGTATAGAATACACTGGTCTCTGTTGAATTTGTACAGCATAATAAGTTTAATGCCAAACTTATCTATAGATTAGTGGTTGTTAGTTATAAACCCTAATTATGAAGATACAATCAAACTAACCCTAGTTGTTTTACGCAGTTAAACATGTTGTTTAGTGTAGCTAATTAAGTTAATCTATACTCGATAAATGACTACCTAGTAGAAGAGTGAATGATATGTTTGGTACATAGCATGTTTTTCATTTTTGCATTGTTGATAAGTTTGGTAGTCTTAGCTTATATTTTTGTGATAGACATGTATGATGTTTAGTTAACCCTTTCACACAAGTGCTCGTGCTCTTCTGTCATGACCTTGTCCTTGTCTGGTTTACAATCTTTTAGAGCCCTTTTTGTATCTGTTGTCGGTCAGAACCCACCGGCGAGCAGCGACAGGCAACACGAGGAGCCGGGAGGCTTCCGGGATTGCTGGTGGGCCCCGGTCCCTCGGTCAACGGCCCAAGAGTCCGGCACACGCCCTGGCTTGGTGAAGTGCTAGGCGTGCCACCTGACCTATACCTGATCAGGAAGGTGTAGAAGTTGTTTGTCAGCTATCTTCCTGCATACATAGACATGTTAAACATTAGTCCGAGCCGTGATCGGCTCTTACAATGACTCTCAAGATCAGCTAAAGAAGCCGACGGAGTCACTGTACTAGGTCGGGCCTATCTTCATACCAGGTTGGACCTTCGAGTACTTATCAAAATCGGCTAGAAGAAGCCAATTTCCATGTTTAACAGATCGGATCTACTAAACATATGAATGTTCGCACAAATCCGATAGAAAGGATAGAAACATGCTCTGTAGTTACCAAGCTAATTCAATCTGCGACAGTGAAAGCCTTCACCGTACAACCGGAACATCCTACGCGTGGTTAAGCCTAACGAACATGAAAGATAACAATATGCTAACCCAAAAAGAGGCCTAAAAACCAACTAACAAGTTGATTCCCGGAACAATCCCTCGTCAGGTTATCATAAGGCACCAAACATGCAGCTAGAACATTTAACCCGTTTGAAGGGCCTAATCATACGGATATTAAACCAATTCTTTGTAACACAAAGAACTACCATAACAGATTAGATCAACTAAGCAATAACAGAGCAAGGCGCTGCCCCTGCGCCCGAGATCGAACATAAGGACAGCTAAACGATTACAAGCAGCAAGCAAAGCATGGATTTACTATATAGAATCATTGCAGCATCATAATCATTTAAGATAACTAGTGCTACTCGCCATAAAAAACGCTTCAGTACGAGCAACACAAAGATAAATAGAGAAACGCGACGCTGCTCCGACCATGCAAGACATGATCGGATAGCATGTCGATTACCTGGAGAAACCCTTGGAGAAGGGTGGTGATGCGCCGAGAGTTTGTTATGGATGATTGATTGTATTGATTGAGTCTCACAATACATATTTATAGTCCGGAGACTTGATGTTTTCCTAACTAATCCTAGCTGATTACGGTACAATCTCTAACTTACTATATTAAAACTATCCTTAGATACACGGCCATCCTGGCCCTTGACACGTTCGCTCAGAAGCCGATTTGCAGACTATTACGATGACTTCCTTCAGCCCATGTTGCTCTCGGCCCATCCTTTGGCCCAGTCAAATTATGGCAATAACACATGCCCCACTGGTTTTGGCAATGATAATTCCGAAACCATCGCCTCTTCGACTTCTTAGACTTGTGTATGCACATACCGCCCCCAGCGCCATTGGACGCGGCCCTTCGACTTCCAAGGCCTGTACACACGCGCTGCCTTCCAATCCCATTGGGCGCGACCCTTCGATTTCTTCCTCGGGAATCGCGATAATGCCGCTTCGCCTTCCATCTCTACCTTTATAAACTGGCATCAGCGGATTTGTTTCTATCCATCTTCTTCCCCTATGCATTAGTCGTACCAGCACGCTCCGCATCCCCCGATGATGGCTTCCTCTTCTTCTGTTTCCTCCAATTCCCCTTCGTCTTCTTCCATAATCTCCATCACTTCCCCTAACTCCAACACCTCTAGAGAGGCGACGCCAGAGTTCGATCCAATAGCTTCGTATGAAGCTCACGCTCCTCTGCATTGGGACGCAGAGGAGTGGGACTACAACACTTGGTCAGAGGATGATGAGCCCTTGACCGATGATGAAGACCTCCAGATTCTCCTTCATGGCGACCTGGATGAAGACGACGATGAAGATTCCTGGGATGATGACTTCCTCTCTTTCTCAGAAGAAGATGCCAAGGAGACTTCCATCAACGACGACTCAATAGCAGGAGGATTCTTGCATGGCGGATCATCGACTTCAGAAGGCAACGGGGACACCAGCTACGACGCCAGCGATGATGGCTGCGACAGTAGCAGCACCGGCGGCGGTGATGGCAGCAGCGACGATGACACCAGTGCGTCCCCTCCATACAAGCGCCGCAAGACCTTAGGAACTTACTGGTGGTAGTTCATAGGATCCTCCGCCATTGATCGCAGAGCCGGTAGATCGGCTTCTTTTGTAATCACCTTTTGTAAATAAATCCTTTTATTTCAACAAGCCGATGTCTGACATTTAATCTTAAAGTCCGATGGCATCGCATTGGCCCTTTCCCTTGAATTATCAGATCCAATCTCACGCTTTTCTTTTATTCCGTGTCGAAAAATCCCAAGAACTCGAGTACCTTTCAAATGATCTTGCCAATAACAAGAGTACTCTACAGTCGACTTCTTTGCTTGTTGTTGGATCCCATTCCTCAATCGGGTCAAACAATATGAGTACCAGGAAAACCCCGCGAAGAAGTCGAACCTATTCTTTTAAGATCAAGGGACTCCTGCAACCATCCTCTCTGCTTTTATCAAGACCCAGAACTGCTTCTAAAGTCGATGGTTTAACATCGGCTGTTGAACCTTCAATTCCGTGTATGGACCTGAAAGGACCTCAAGATGTCTAGAGGGGGGGTGAATAGGCTAATCTGCAACTTAAAACACTTTGAACACGGTTAGCAACACAGGTATCCGAATACTCCGGATATATGTCCGGATACTCCGGATGTAGAGTCCGGAGTTTCCGGATATATTGTCCGGACTATCCGGGTATGAAGTAACGTGCTACTAATCACTGTTTTAGATGCTGTAAATTGAATCAGGTAAATTTAGAGGGACTAGTGGTACCTCTGGAGTGTTTCTCACCAGTTTTCTTTCTCGTGAGACTTGTACAAAAGTAGATCGGCCTCAAACCCTAAAAGGTTAGTCTCACAAGCAAATAATCACAAGCATGAGGTAGAAATATGAGAATGACACAGAATTTGTTTCCCGAAGTTCACTCCCAAAGGAGCTACGTCTCCGTTGAGGAAGAATTCAAGAGACGGTGCTCAAGAACTCCTATGCTCCTCTCCCAAGGGTGAGACCAACGCTCAAACCCTAGGGTCACTTACTATGAATTCCTCGGAGAGGAAAGAGGGTTACAAACCAGCTGTGATGCACACAAAACAATCACGCAATCACAAGCGACGCCTAGCCGTCTAGGAGCTTGAAGCTCCAAGAGTAATAAACTAGAATCCACGGGCTAGACTTGGTTTGATGTGCTCAAGAGATGAAATCAAGGTTTACTTGCACAATCTTAGCTCTTGCAACAATCTCACTTCAAACCCCAATGAAAATCACTCAAGAATGGAGCAAATGGGGAGTGAGAAGGCTCTCTTTAGGTTTTCTGTAGGTCTGGTCGAAAATGAGCAAGGGAGAGAGAGTGAGAGGGGGTATGAGGGGTATTTATACCCCCTCTCCCAGAAACTAGCCGTTGGAAGAGCGATACCCGGAAACTCCGGGTATATGTCCGGATACTCCGGACATAGGGGTCCGGAGACTCCGGACCAAACTAGTTTTCCAGACCGGTAACAGTAACCCGGACACTCCGGGTATACGTCCGGATACTCCGGACATTCTGTCCGGGCATTCCGGACTGGGACCCGGACATTCCGGGTTAGACACTGAATTTCACATTTAAGTCCCCTTTTTGAGTGTTGAGATGGTTTCTTATGATTTTTGTGGGTTCTCTTGAGCACAACTACCATGTCTACACTAGTGGATCACAGTTCCCCTTGATAGTACGGCGTTCCTATACTCAATTTCAAAAATAAAATCTAGTCTTTAAGAACACTTGAGGATGCCGCTTTTCATATCCTTTTTGAGGGTTCACGCTTCTCTAAAAGCTTGGCTTAGTCACCATTAGCACCTGCACACATGCTTAATAACACGATTAAATATACATGTGCTTTGTCATATATCACCAAAGCCCACTTAGGGGCCTAGATATCTTTCAATCTCCCCCTTTTTGGTGATTGATGACAACCCACATGTATCTCATTTGATAACCATAAAAATGTAATCTTAAGCATGTAAAGAGCTCCCCCTTAATGTATGCCATGAATTTGAATTTCAAATTGACTTCTCTAAAGTCAAGATTGGCATATTTACAAAAAGATATGGAAACTCTTTATACATTCTACAGTGGGGTGAGCATGTGTGTGCTGAAAAGTGTGTGATGCAGAAGTCATGTCATATAACAGGAAGCACTAGTGTTTGATCAAGATAACCCGGAGACTCCGGGTTTCAATCCGGAGATTCCGGACCATGTGTCCGGAGTATCCGGAGGCATATCCGGAGTATCCGGACCATCAGGTCAGAACACTGGAAAAAATTAACATTGCATCATAATCAAATTAAGCTCATACTATCAGCTCATCCTTAAAAACAAACTGCAAACTAGTAGACCACAAGTAGCACACATTACAAAGTTCCTCACACCACATAGTCCTTACATGAATAATTGTTCAAAAGAAACGCATAAAGTTGATACATAGCCCAAATGAGTACATAAATGACATTTTCACTCCCCCTTTGTCATCAAGTGCCAAAAAGGAAATGAAAAAAATGGCAAGAAAGTCTTCTACTCATCATCATCTTGGGCATCATCATCGGAGGTGTCCTCATCCTCTCAAAATATTCCCAATCAACATACTTGCAAGGAACAATGGGAGCTTTACCCTTGCGCATGACAACGGAGGAGTAGAAATCTTGATGCAACTGACACCAAAATCTCCTTTCCAAGTTTTCAGCCTTCTCATACTTGTAAACGTCCTCCTTGCGTGCATCCGTAAGTGCCACAGTCTGCTTGAAATAATTCCTCCCCATAGTAGTAGTAAACTCAGTGAGGATTTGAGGACGGTGAAGCTTTGGACACCTAGGATATTGGCGTTGATCTTGTGGATATTCAACTTGAAGACGAGGAGGAGTGCAAGGGCAGATATCCCAAGCAATTCCCCGTCTTGATGGATTAGCCCGAGAAGGAGGTGGCACTGCCATGCTTGGCATCATGTAGGGAGCTTGACGAGGTGGACGGGCTTGTGAGCTGCTTCCTGCAGGCTCTTTGCCCAGACGGTGACGAGGACGAAGTTCTCTTGGAGGAGGACTAGGAGGAGAAGCTTCCTCCTCTGGAATTTGAGGATCATGACGGCGCTTTTGCCGTCTCTGACCGGAAGATGCCTGTGCACGCTCACGTCCCATAGCCTGGATATAGAATATATCGATTAGGAGCAGCTAGACGAAATAGGAATGAGACAGGTGGGTAGAATCTCTAGGAATCCGGAGAGTCCGGATATATGTCCGGATACTCCGGACAGTCCGGAGTATCCGGACGGAACATCCGGAGTCTCCGGGCATCGATATGTAAACCCTACTTTCATGAAATCTAGAGATTTGCCCATGGGATTTGAATGAAATTTGTGGCACAAGCTGCTGCACATGAGGGAAGATAATGCCCCAAAGGATATCTAGTTTTGACCACTACAATGAGAGATCGGGCGATTTGAAGTTTGAATACCTTAATGAAGAGGAAAATGCGGGAAACTCCAAATCCAAAGCGTTCTCCGGAGATTCCGGACGAGATGGAGCACTCCCTTCAACGATTCGCAAACCTTACGCGAAAAGATGGTGAAAATCTCCCCTTGGGCGAGTGGGAGACAGAGGAGAGGAGGAGAGGCGCGGTGGAGGTGAAAAATAAGAGATAGAACCGTTTTAACCGACCCCCCCGCGGTATATATATAAGATGGTTTTACCATCCGGAGTATCCGGACGTATGTCCGGAGTATCCGGATGTCCGGAGTATCCGGCTCCCCCTAAAACTGTGAAGGATTCCAAGGAGAATAGGATTGAATTTTGATAAGAGAGATCTAGTGATGTGAGAGGCTTACTTAACTTGAGACTAGCCAGCAATCAACAATGGGAACAATAGTCTCAAGCAAGCAAGAAAAGATTCAAATTATTTTCAACATCACACTCCTACTAATTCTAGTAGATTTTTCAAAATTATTTCTCTATAGCACTCAAGCATGTGTATGATCTCAAACTAAGTTACGAGAATCCAAAATATTTAGCTCACTCCTCAAGGTACAAAACCTTTGCTCATCAAGTGGTTTAGTGAAGATATCGGCTAGTTGTTTATCGGTGCTCACATGACTTAAAACGATATCTCCTTTGGCTTCATGGTCTCTCAAGAAATGGTGTCTTTTGTCAATATGTTTGGTTCTTGAGTGGTTAACGGGATTGTTCGCTAGCTTGATTGCACTCTCATTGTCACACAAGAGTGGAATCTTGCTAAACTTACAACCAAAGTCGCTCAAGGTGGATTTCATCCAAAGTAGTTGTGCACAACAAGCACCTGCAGCAACATATTCGCCTTCGGCAGTGGATAAGGCAACGGAATTTTGTTTCTTGGAACTCCAAGACACAAGGGACCGGCCAAGGAATTGGCACGTCCCCGATGTACTCTTCCTATCTACTTTGCAACCGGCATAATCCGAATCGGAGTAGCCAAGTAGATTGAAAGTGGAGCCCTTGGGATACCACAAGCCAAGGTACGGAGTGAAAACTAAATATCTTAGAATTCTCTTAACAGCCATAAGATGACATTCCTTAGGATTAGCATGAAACCTTGCACACATGCACACACTAAGCATGATATCGGGCCTAGATGCACAAAGGTAAAGAAGGGATCCAATCATGGAGCGATATACCTTTTGATCTACGGCCTTGCCATCCTCATTTAGATCGAGATGTCCATTAGTCGGCATGGGTGTCTTGATGGGCTTGGCATTCTCCATGTCAAACTTCTTCAACATATCTTTGGTATACTTGGTTTGACAAATAAAGGTTCCTTCCTTGAGTTGCTTGATTTGAAAACCAAGAAAGAAGGTCAACTCTCCCATCATGGACATCTCGAATCTCTTCGTCATGATCCTACTAAAATCCTCGCACCAAGATTGATTAGTAGAACCAAATATAATGTCATCGACATATATTTGGCACACAAAAATTTCTTTGTCAACTTTGCGAGTGAAAAGAGTAGGATCGGCTTTGCCTATCTCAAAGCCTTTCCTTAAGAGAAAATCCTTAAGGCATTCATACCATGCTCTAGGAGCTTGTTTAAGCCCATAGAGCGCCTTATGGAGCTTGTAGACGTGATTAGGCAGCTTAGGATCTTCAAAGCCCGGTGGTTGCTCAACATATACCAATTCGGAGATTGGTCCATTAAGAAAAGCACTCTTCACATCCATTTGGTATAGCTTGAAATCATGGTGAGTTGCAAAGGCAAGCAAGATACGAATTGACTCAAGCCTAGCTACGGGTGCGTAAGTCTCACCAAAATCCAAACCTTCGATTTGAGTGAAGCCTTGAGCAACCAACCTTGCCTTGTTTCTTGTTACCACGCCATGTTCATCTTGTTTGTTTCGAAAGACCCACTTTGTTCCAATGACGTTTTGTTTGGGTCTTTCTACCAAGGACCAGACTTCATTCCGTGTGAAGTTGTTCAATTCTTCTTGCATGGCCATCACCCAATCCGGATCATCCAGAGCTTCTTCAACCTTAAGTGGTTCCAAAGAAGAAACAAACGAGTAATGTTCACAAAAGGTTGCTAAACGAGAACGAGTAGTTACCCCTTTGTTTATGCTTCCAAGGATGTTATCCACGGGATGATCCTTTTGAATAATTTGATGAATTCTTGGATGAGGAACTTGAGCTTCATGTTGTATAGGCTTGACTTCTTGTTCAGCCTGAGGTTGATCTTGATGTGGAGATAATGGTTCATCTTCTGTAACCCGGATACTCCGGACCTGTGTCCGGATACTCCGGACAGGTGATCCAGAGTCTCCGGATATATACCCGGAGTTTCCGGGTTGCGCCGCGGAAGTCGATGTAGATGACCCTTTGAACATCAACACATCATCATCGTCTTGATCCTCTTGTTCTTGTGGCTTTATTTCACCAGTAGCTAGCTTCTTGATCGCCTTGTTTGGTGATTTTTCTATGCCTACAACATCATCAACTTGCTCTTCTTGAGAGCCATTAGATTCATCAAAAGTCACGTCACACGCAACTTCAACACAACCGGAGGTTTTGTTGAAGACACGATATCCATGAGCATTTGAGGCATAACCAAGAAGAAAACCTTCATTAACTTTAGATGCAAATTTAGAGTTCTTGGGCTTCTTGTTGAGAATGAAGCACTTACTTCAAAAACTCTAAAATATGACACATTAGGCTTTTTACCAAGTAGAAGTTCGTAGGCCGTCTTGTTCAAGATCTTGTGAAGATAAAGACGATTGATAGCATGACATGCCGTGTTGATTGCTTCCGCCCAAAATTGATCCGAGACCTTGTATTCATCAAGCATTGTTCTTGCGGCTTCAATGAGAGTTCTATTTTTCCTTTCAACAATTCCATTTTGTTGTGGAGTATATGGAACGGAGAACTCATGCCCAATGCCCTCTTCTTCTTAGAATTCTTCAATGTTGGTGTTCTTGAATTCGGTGCCATTGTCACTTCTCACTTTCTTGATCTTGGTCTCGAATTCATTTTGAGCTCTTTTTGCAAATTTCTTGAATGTCTCTTGCACTACACTTTTGTCATGCAAAAAGAATACCCAAGTGAAACGAGAATAATCATCAACAATAACAAGTCCATATTTGTTACCACCAATGCTTATATAAGCCACCGGACCAAAGAGATCCATGTGTAGCAGTTCAAATGGCTTGACGGTGGTGATGATGCTCTTTGACGGATGAGGAACACCAACTTGCTTTCCGGCTTGACAAGCACTACAAATACGATCTTTCTCAAAAGAGACATTTGTTAGTCCTAGAATGTGATCCCCCTTTAGGAGCTTGTTGAGATTTCTCATCCCAACATGAGCTAGTCGGCGATGCCATAACCAACCCAAGCTAGACTTTGCCATCAAGCATGTATCAAGTTGAGCCTTTTCTTGTGAAAAATTCACTAGATAAAGCTTTCCCTTGAGTACACCCTTGAAGGCAACGGAGTCATCACTTCTCCTAATGACGGTCACACCTTCGTTAGTAAATAAACAATTGAAACCCGATGCACAAAGTTGTGATATGGATAGCAAATTATACCCAAGAGATTCGACTAAGAGAACTTTTGAAAGAGAGAATTTTGAGTTTAGATCAATACTACCGGTACCAAGCACTTTTCCCTTTTGATTTCCGGCAAAAGTAATGTAATGATCATCATTTGATTCTTTCAAACTCTCAAATATGCTTCCTTCTCCGGTCATATGATTGGTGCATCCGCTATCAATCACCCATGTTGACCCACCGGAAAAGTATTCCTACAAAACAAGATTATTCCTTTCTTTTAGGTACCCAACAATACTTGGGTCCTTGAGTGTTAGTCAAAAGCACTTTGGGTACCCACACATGGCTTTTCACCTTAGTGTTCCATGAGCGGTGACCCACAAACCTAGCAACCACTTTACCATGGTGGTTTCTAGTTAAAACATAATCCGCATAAAATGACATTTGAGATAATGTTTTTGGTGTCTTGGGCACTTGAAATTTGTCTTGCTTCAAAGAGGATGCAACAATTTTGGCACCTTCATCACATGTTGTGCCTCTCTTGACAAACTTGATTTGACTTAACCCTTGCTTCTCACTACTTCTCCTATGGATGGGAGTTGTCATGTTCACTAGGCCTCCTCTTGCCCCTAAGGCGGCCTTCTTGTTATTCTTGACATAAGGAATGGTTTGAGAGGTGCCATCTTCATTCTTTCCTAATCCCTTACCTTTCTCAAAACCATATTTACTTAAGTATCTTGAACCAAACCCCTTGGTATGCTTCTCAAACTCACCTACCCTCGGTGAGGGATTTGTCTTGAGTACTCCCTTGTGAGATATTTCCTCTTCTTGCACCAATTGGGTGAGTCTACTAATCTCTTTCCTCATGGCTTGCACTTCGGCATGGTTAGTCACACAAGTTTGAATATCAACATTAAAGCATCGTGCACAACCATTACTAGTTGAAGGACTAGATGACTTTGATGTCTTACAAGTGTTAGAGGAACTTACTAGGAGAGTGCTAACTTTAACTTCAAGTGCCGTGTTCATGGCTTGCAAGCTTGTTAAGCTTTCTTGAAGTTTATCATTGTCTCTCTTTAATCTAGTATGAGTGTCTTCAACTAAAAGAAGTTCTTTAGTTAAGTCATCCACTTTCCTCTTTTCACTAGCGAATGACTCTTCTACCTCAAGAAGCATGTTATCCTTGGCTTTTAGATATTCTCCAAGCCTCTTGTTTTCCTTCCTTTCATAGGTAAGGTTCTTTTCTAGAGTCTCGGATTTTTCTCTTTCAAGCCTAAACAATTCCTCTTGTGATTCAAGAGTCTCATCTAGATCATCTAGTTTCATTATTAACTTCATTATTCTAGTTGCCGCACTCTTGCCATATTGTTTAATAAGACTAGCAACTTCATCATCATCATCTATTTCATCATCCGATGAGTTTGGAGTTATTACCTTTGAGTTCTTCGCCATCAAGCACATAATTTGATCTCGATCTTCATCATCGGTGAGATCTTCAAACAAGCTTGGTTGATGTGAAGATAAAGTCTTGAATGCCATGGTTGCAATGTCTTCATTGTCGGAGTTGCTTTCTTCATTTGAATCCCATTCTTGACCAAGATGAGCTTCACCAACATGCTTTTTATATCTTGGCTTATCCCTCTTGGATGAACTCTCCTTGGCATTCTTGTTCTTTTTCTTTTCTTCCGGACAATCCGCAATGAAATGCCCAATTTTCTTGCAACCGAAGCATGGCTTGCTTGATCTTCTTCTTGATTCATTCTTGTTCTTGCCAAAGTTTTGAAAGTTGCCCTTCCTTAGAACTCTTCTAAAGTTCTTGATGAAAAAGGCCATTTGCTCATCATCAAGCTCATCATCTTCACTATCACTAGAGTCATCAATCTTTGATGGTTGGGATGCTTTTTCCTTGCCTTTCAACTTAGCTTGAAGAGCCAACCCATTGTTCTTTGCAGCTTGCTCTTGTAGATCGGCTAAATCTTGATTTATTTTGACTCTCTTTAATTGATCATGATGAGCCTCAATTCTCCCAAGAACATTCTCGGCGGTGAAATGCTTGAAACCCCTTTCCGCTCTTATCAAACTAGGTAATGTGACATCCCTAGCCATGTAGACGGTTAAGAGCTTATCCACTATCTCACGATCACCCCATTTGTCTCCACCAAGAGATTTGATTTGATTGGTGATCTTTTTCATGCGGTTATACATCTCCTTAACAGTTTCATCTTTCTTCATGGAGAATAGACTTAGTTCATCTTCCAAAGTCTTGATTCTTGACTCTCGAACTTTTCTTGACCCTTGATGATTTACTTGGAGAGTGTCCCAAGCATCCTTGGCGGTGGAGCAATCTTCAATTTTGTCAAACTCTTCCGGACTCACGGAAGAATGAAGAATGTTCAACGCTTGATAATTTCTTTGTAAGACATATGCTTGAACGGGTGTTGTGGCTTCTCCATCTTCCGGGATCTCACACCCTACTTCAATGATTTTCCATAGATCCTTGTGAATTGCACTCAAATAGCCAAACATCTTGGTCTTCCATTGATTATACCCCGTTCCATCAAAATAAGGGGGCTTTCCCATGTGAATTGAAGCACTATGATCACTAGGAATTTGAAATGTATAGTCATGACCAACTTGGTGATAGTTGGCTCTTTTCTTCACCTTTGAAGAGCTTGAAGATCTTCTCTTGTAGTCGTTTTCCGAGTCATCACTTGACTCGATCATAACTTTAGTGCTTGATTTCTCTTTCTTTCTTTGCAATTTCTTCTTCTTCCTCCAAGCCTTCCATTCTTGAAATGACATTTCATCGTCGGTTGTTTCCAAATCTTCTTCCTCTTCTTGTAGCCTGTTCTTTTCTTATCCTCTGATCTTTCAGATGACTTCTCCTTCTGAACTTCAACCATTGGATCGGCTTGACCCTTGGATGAAGCGTCACTCGACATCTTGACTCTCCAAGCGGTTAAGCTTCAAATATGAAGAACCTTGCTCTGATACCAATTGAAAGGACCTCAAGATGCCTAGAGGGGGGGTGAATAGGCTAATCTGCAACTTAAAACACTTTGAACACGGTTAGCAACACAGGTATCCGGATACTCCGGATATATGTCCGGATACTCCGGATGTAGAGTCCGGAGTTTCCGGATATATTGTCCGGACTATCCGGGTATGAAGTAACGTGCTACTAATCACTGTTTTAGATGCTGTAAATTGAATCAGGTAAATTTAGAGGGACTAGTGGTACCTCTGGAGTGTTTCTCACCAGTTTTCTTTCTCGTGAGACTTGTACAAAAGTAGATCGGCCTCAAACCCTAAAAGGTTAGTCTCACAAGCAAATAATCACAAGCATGAGGTAGAAATATGAGAATGACACAGAATTTGTTTCCCGAAGTTCACTCCCAAAGGAGCTACGTCTCCGTTGAGGAAGAATTCAAGAGACGGTGCTCAAGAACTCCTATGCTCCTCTCCCAAGGGTGAGACCAACGCTCAAACCCTAGGGTCACTTACTATGAATTCCTCGGAGAGGAAAGAGGGTTACAAACCAGCTGTGATGCACACAAAACAATCACGCAATCACAAGCGACGCCTAGCCGTCTAGGAGCTTGAAGCTCCAAGAGTAATAAACTAGAATCCACGGGCTAGACTTGGTTTGATGTGCTCAAGAGATGAAATCAAGGTTTACTTGCACAATCTTAGCTCTTGCAACAATCTCACTTCAAACCCCAACGAAAATCACTCAAGAATAGAGCAAATGGGGAGTGAGAAGGCTCTCTTTAGGTTTTCTGCAGGTCTAGTCGAAAATGAGCAAGGGAGAGAGAGTGAGAGGGGGTATGAGGGGTATTTATACCCCCTCTCCCAGAAACTAGCCGTTGGAAGAGCGATACCCGGAAACTCCGGGTATATGTCCGGATACTCCGGACATAGGGGTCCGGAGACTCCGGACCAAACTGGTTTTCCAGACCAGTAACAGTAACCCGGACACTCCGGGTATACGTCCGGATACTCCGGACATTCTGTCTGGACATTCCGGACTGGGACCCGGACACTCCGGGTTAGACACTGAATTTCACATTTAAGTCCCCTTTTTGAGTGTTGAGATGGTTTCTTATGATTTTTGTGGGTTCTCTTGAGCACAACTACCATGTCTACACTAGTGGATCACAGTTCCCCTTGATAGTACGGCATTACTATACTCAATTTCAAAAATAAAATCTAGTCTTTAAGAACACTTGAGGACGCCGCTTTTCATATCCTTTTTGAGGGTTCACGCTTCTCTAAAAGCTTGGCTTAGTCACCATTAGCACCTGCACACATGCTTAATAACACGATTAAATATACATGTGCTTTGTCATATATCACCAAAACCCACTTAGGGGCCTAGATATCTTTCAGGACCGGCGCTGCTTTTTTTCCCTCTACGGATCTGGCTTGCTCATCTCATTCGACCTTGCAGCCTGATGCATTGCATCGGCTTCCAAAGTACTCGATAGATGCTGTCCTGCAGCCTACAAGGTACCCGATTAGATCAACTCGATGTGCCGCAAAGTACTCGATTATATTCTTGCAAATACCCTGATTATACTAGTCCATAGCCTGATGCATTACATCGGCTTCATCACTCGTCTTCCCACATGCTCGGGAAATACTTCTTGAGATGTTGACCATTGACAGCCACCGGAAATTTAACACCATTTAATTCTTCAAGCATGTATGCATTCCCTGGCAAAACTTGATCAACTCTATAAGGCCCGTGCCAATTTGGAGACCATTTACCATACGCCTTATCCTTAGTCCCCAATGGTAACACCGCTTCCCATACTAAATCCCCAACTTGGAATTCCTTCGGTTTAACTTTCTTGTTGTACGCACGGGCTACCTTGGCCTTATTTTCCTTGATCTTTTCCAGCGACCAAAGCCTGAGTTTTGTAATGTCTTCCACATTGTCGCTCATTAGTGCTGCATATTCTTCAGCATTCAACTCATTCTGAAACTCTATTCGTCTTGAATCGGCCGTAATTTCCCATGGCAATACGGCCTCCTGCCCATATACCAGATGATATGGTGAAGTTCTTGTTGCCCCATGGCATGAAACACGATAAGCCCATAATGCTTCTGATAATACTTCATGCCAACACCGTGGGTATTCATCAAGCTCTGATTGGACACTTCAGCTTGTCCGTTTGCTTGAGCATAGTACGGAGATGACCTGATCAATTTAATCCCCATGTCGGCAGCGAACTTTTTGAATTCATCAGATATAAACACCGACCCTCCATCTGTTGTAATGGTCTGAGGGATTCCAAACCTATGAATAACATGTTCTTTGACGAAATTGATAACATCTCTTGATGTTACTGACTTCATAGGCACAGCCTCTACCCATTTGGTGAAATAATCTGTGATGGCCAAAATAAACTAATGGCCTTTACTTGATGGCGGATTAATCTTACCGATCATGTCCATGCCCTAGCCCCTGAATGGCCAAGGTTTAATGATGGGATTCATTTCTGATGCTGGTACTATTTCTATCCTTCCAAACTTCTGACAGGCCTAGCATCCTTTATAATACTTGAAGCAATCTTCCAACATATCAGGCCAATAATAACCCGAGTGCCTGATCAACCATTTCATTTTGTGGGCTGATTGATGAGTACCACACGTACCTTCATGGACTTCATGTAAAAGCCGATTGGATTCAATCGGCCCTAAGCACTTAAGTAATAGCCCTTCCAGAGTCCTGTAGAACAAGTCATCCCCTATCAGGACGTACTTCATGGCTCTACAACGTATCCTCTTATGTGCCCCCCGAGCCAGATCCTTCAAGTAATTGAAGATATCGGCTCTCCAATCTCCCTGCTCCAGCAGGTTTATTGGAAGATCGGCTTCATCCGCCGTGCCTCAGAATTTTGTACCCTTGGTATCTAGTAGAAATTTATATACCTGAACTGGGCCATCAGCTCCTGGCATTGTCTCCACGAAGGAAACAACAACTCGCTTTCACATCGATATGTCTCCGTGAGCTGTGAGATGACCAGTTTTGAATCCGCAAAAACTTCTACTGCCTCTGCTCCAGCTTCGAGAAGTAACTCCATACCTTTTTGCACTGCTTCATACTCGGCTAGATTATTGGTGCAAGGTGTTGGCAATCTGATTGAAAAGGAATATGTTGCCCCCCGAGGTGAAACGAGCAAGATACCTATGCCAAAACCATCTCCACATACGGACCCATCAAAATACATTGCCCATGCGTGGATGGAGAGCGCCGATATGTCTGAGCTGGTTCTTTCCGCAATGAGATCGGCCAGCGCCTGCCCTTGGACTGCTTTCGTGGGCTGGTACCGGATGTCAAATTCTGACAGAGCAAACATCCATTTATTGAGTCGGCCTTTCAACACCGGGGCCGACAACATGTGCCTGATAACATCTGATTTGCAGATGACAATTGTCTCGGCGGAAAGCAGGATGTGGCGGAGCTTCGTACAAGTAAAGAATAGACAAAGGCATAGTTTCTCAATTTCAGGGTACCTTGTCTCTGCATCTAGCATCCTCCTGCTAAGATAAAAAACAACTCTTTCCTTGCCATCCTGCACTTGTACGATGACTGAAGCAATGGAGGTGGCACCTACTGACAGATAAACATAGAATGGTTTACCCTGCTGGGGTGGGACTAACACAAGTGGTTTGGATAAATATTCCTTGATATCTTCAAACGCCTGTTGTTGCTCTGCCCCCAACGGAACTTGTCATTGGCTTTAATCTTCACCAACTCCATGAATGGCTCGATTCTTCCTGACAAATTGGAAATGAATCTCCTAACAAAGTTGATCTTACCAATGAGTTGTTGGAGTTCCTTCTTCGTAGTAGGTGGTACCATTGTTTTTACAGCTTCTTGACTTTTTAGGCCGATCTCGATTCCCTGTTCATGAACCAGAAAACCCAGGAACTGACCGGCCAATACACCGAAAGCACATTTCTTAGGATTCATTCTAAGCCCGAACTTCCTAGTTCGTTCCAAAACTCGCCGTAGATCTCCTAAATGTCCCTCAGCCGATGCAGATTTTACCACCACATCATCAATATAGATTTCCACCAGCTTGCCGATCAAATCATCAAACATATAGTTCATGGCCCGTTGATATGTAGCACTAGCATTTTTGAGCCCAAAAGTCATGACC
This sequence comes from Panicum hallii, assembly GCF_002211085.1. Taxonomy (NCBI): domain Eukaryota; kingdom Viridiplantae; phylum Streptophyta; class Magnoliopsida; order Poales; family Poaceae; genus Panicum; species Panicum hallii. The sequence continues at coordinate 29,340,516 of NC_038046.1, read as the reverse complement.
ACGTATTCGAATAATCCCACTGCACCTGGTACTCTGAATGCGGTCTTATGAATATCTTCTGGAGCCATAAAAATCTGGTTATAACCAGCATTGCCATCCATGAAACTCAACATCTTATGACCAGCAGCCGCATTAATGAACGTTTCCGCAACCGGCATCGGGTACTCATCTTTTGGTGTCGCTCTGTTGAGATCTCTAAAGTCTACACAGACTCTCCATTGGCCATTCTTCTTCTGTATAGGCACAATACTGGAAATCCATTCATCATACCGGCATGGCTTGATGAAGCCTGCTGTTACCATCTTCTCGACTTCTTTCTTGACTTCTTCTAGGACTTCGGCCTTCATTTGTCGTGCTCGTTGCTGGAACGGCCAAAATTCTGGCTTGAGAGGGAGTCGATGTTCAGCAATACTCCTATCCAACCCGGGCATCTCTGTGTAATCCCAGGCAAAACAATCCGTATATTTTCTCAGTAGTGTTATCATCGCTTCTCTGGTGCAAACTGACTTTGGCACCCCATCTAATCTGTAAGGTCAGTGGATAAGACCAGCCTCACCCCGTTTTTTGTAGCCTCCACACGGTCGCAGCCCCCCCAAGCTGATCCCTGAGATCGATTCCTTGTCCTCCGCATCCCAGACACTCATGGCGGCGTGCGAGACTTCAACAGAATCGTCTGCATGGACTACTTCTTCTTCATCTCCATTCCATTGAATCAGACATTGGTGCATTGTAGAAGGGATACAGCAATTGGCATGAATCCAATCTCTCCCAAGTAGGACGGTGTATGAGCCCTTGTTGTTGACCACAAAAAACGATGTAGGGACAGTTTTACCTCCCAACGTCAGATCAACGCTGAGAATTCCTTGCGCCTCTGATGTTTGTCCGTTGAAGTCACTTAGTGTGATGTTGGTTTTGATTAAGTCCCCAACAGAATGCCCCAACTTGCACAGCACTGAGTACGGCATTATATTGACCGCTGCTCCTGTATCGACTAACATCCTGCTGACAGGTTGGCCGTTGATGTACCCTTTTAGATATAAAGTTTTCAGGTGCCTGTAACTCTTTTCTTGGGGCTTCTCGAATATAACTGGTCGTGGCCCCAAGTCAAGCTGAGCCACTGGTACTTCTTCACGGCTTGGTGCATGAAACTCTGCAGGGAGAACAAACACCATGTGTGCATCAGCCGATGTCTTCACATCGGCTTTCGACTTCTTGGGCCGCCATACCTTCTTGGAAGAACTCTCTATTTTCCGAGGATTGTGGACCTTTTCTGCCAAATCTGGCCGCACCTTCCTTAATGTTTCCAAGTACTGGGCCTCGGCTTCTTCCAGGCTGCGCAGCCGCTGCACCCTCCGCTTCTGGGACCGGTTGACCCCATCAGGGCACCAGCGTGGTCGGTGACACCTGTCTTCTTCATCTTCCGGATCTCCCCCTGCGCGTGATGTCTCGACTTGTTCTCGACAAGGCTGCTCTGGTCCCAAATGCTGAAAAACTGAGGTGTTTCTCGTATTTCGCTTCTGAGAATTGCATTCTGGGCAATCTTCAAGGGTAGGTAGTCTTTTCATTCCAGAATCCCAGCAGTATATAAAGAATGGGCAATGCCAATGATCCCGTGTATCCTCCCGCCTTCTGAGGCGTTTCCCAGTGCGTCGCTCATATTCTTCTTCTTCAGTTTCGCGTTGGAGACGCTGCTGATACTGATACTGGTATTTTTTCAGAAGATGAGAGGAAACTGGTCGTTGATTCCTGACGTGCCTGACCTATTCCTCGGTGATATAGTTCCTTTCTTCTTTTTGGGGCCGAGCGCGGGAATTGGCCTCTTGCCTCCTTGAATTTTGACGTGATGTATGTCCTGCCATGTTAATACCAAGCGTGAAATCAAGCTGCCGACGCGTTGATCGGTCGTACCCTTCCACCATGTTTATGTTTGGGAACGGCTGAGTATCAACCTTCATGGCATATTGCCCCAAGATTAATCGGCCTTGCTCAATGGCCGATTGTATCTGTCGCCGGAGTTTCTTGCAGTCGCCGGTACCGTGGGTGAAAGAATTATGCCACTTGCAGTATAATCTCCCCTGAAGCTCCTGGGCTGTTGGAATCTTGAAACCTTCAGGGAACTTCAATTGCTTCTCTTTTAGGAGTAAGTTGAATATCTGTTCGACCTTGTTTACATCAAAATCAAATCCTTTTAAAGGACCCTGTTGTTTCACCCACTTGCAGGACACAGGCTTTGCCCCCCATGCCCACTCCACGACTGCAACCTCTGGGTCATCCTCAGAGTCTTCAGAATCTTCAGCGTCAACCATTACCACTTGACGCTTGAAATTGTCTTGGTACAACTCCGGATGGCGTTGCTCGTATACTATCATCTTTTGTACTAGATGTGCCAAAGAGTTGAACTCCAGCTGGAAAACCAAATCCCTGACTGGTTTCACTAATCCCAAGATTGCCAATTCAACAGCTTAATTCTAATTGAGTAGCATCGATTCTTGACTTCTCTGAATCGCTGAATGTACTCCGCCACTGTTTCTCCTCGTTTCTGGCGGACCTGTGCCAAATCAGCAATCACAGCTTCTGCAGCTTCTGAATGATATTGTACATGGAACTGTTCCTCTAGCTACTTCCAAGTGCGAATAGAATCAGGACCCAATGATGTGTACCATCCAAAAGCCGGCCCTGTGAGAGACTGCGAGAAAAACCTCACCCGCAATGGATCTGACACTGAAATCATACCTAGCTATGCCAGATATCGGCTCACATGTTCTATGGAGCTGGATCCCTCTGCCCCGTTGAACTTGGTGAACTCAGGTAGCCGATACTTGGGCGGCAGGCGAATTAAATCATATTCACTTGGATACGGCTTGGTGTAGCCGATCGCTCGCCTTCTTGGGAGAAAGCCAAACTGATCCCTCAAAATAGCACTGATTTGATCTACTGTATGAGCTCCTGGGCCGAGTGCGTACCTTCATGACTCGGCCTTGTTGCATTAAGTAGCCAGCCATGCCTGTTTATCGGCATCAACCACGCACAAACATATTCGTGCGGCACCTCCTTGGGGGGTTCGCAGAAGAACTGGTGATCAGCAGGGTCACCTCCCACCTTGTATATGATATATGCTGGAGAATTCTATTGCTCTGGGGCAGCAAATGCATAGGGCACTGGTGGCCTGGCTTGAGAAGGCAATTCCCCCCTGTGACTCCCTAAAGCAGGTCCTGTTGGAGAGCATTGGTGTTTCATGATTTCCTGCACCACACGCAGCGCAACACGCTCAAGGGTGTTCACCAAACTCTCAGAATGTCGATGCAATGAGTGAGCCACCATGTAGTTGACTTCCTGACGAAGAGCTCGCGTACGTTCTTCCGTAGGAGTAGACAGATCCACTTCATCTAATGCACCCTCAGATGAAAATCCCTTCCATCTGATGCCGTGGTGTCGAGTTCTTTCAAACGAGCCGATGAGATCGGCTTCAAAAGCAGCTTTTATTTCATCATACCTCTGCTTATGCTCTTCAGATAACTCTTCATAAGTAATCGGGTTCTCGTTCGGCATCTTGACAATGGAAGTCGATGAAGCCAAAGAAGATGATGTAGCCGATTGCAGTCGATGTAGTCGAAGTAGTCACTGAAGTAGTCGATGTAGTCGATGCAGTAGTCGATGTAATCGGTGAAGTCGATGAAGTAGTTGATGTGGTCCCACTGGGTGTGCCAGAATGTGTTGTCAGTCAAAACCCATCAGCGAGCAGTGACAGGCAACACGAGGAGCCGGGAGGCTTCCGGGACTGCTGGTGGGCCCCGGTCCCTCGGTCAACGGCCCAAGAGTCCGGCACACACCCTGGCTTGGTGAAGTGCTAGGCGTGCCACCTGACCTATACCTGATCAGGAAGGTGTAGAAGTTGTTTGTCAGCTATCTTCCTGCATACACAGACATGTTAAACATTAGTCCGAGCCGTGATCGGCTCTTACAATGACTCCCAAGATCAGCTAAAGAAGATGACGGAGTCACTGTACTAGGTCGGGCCTATCTTCATACCAGGTTGGACCTTCGGGTACTTATCAGAATCGACTAGAAGAAACCAATTGCCATGTTTAACAGATCGGATCTACTAAACATATGAACGTTCGCACAAATCCGATAGAAAGGATAGAAACATGCTCTGTAGTTACCAAGCTAATTAAATCTGCGACAGTGAAAGCCTTCACCGTACAACCAGAACATCCTACGCGTGGTTAAGCCTAACAAACATGAAAGATAACAATATGCTAACCCAAAACGAGGCCTAAAAACCAACTAACAAGTCAATTCCCGGAACAATCCCTCGTCAGGTTATCATAAGGCACCAAACATGCAGCCGGAACATTTAACCCGTTTGAAGGGCCTAATCATACGGATATTAAACCAATTCTCTGTAACACAAAGAACTACCATAACAGATTAGATCTACTAAGCAATAACAGAGCAAGGCGCTGCCCCTGCGCCCGAGATCGAACATAAGGACAGCTAAACGATTACAAGCAGCAATCAAAGCATGGATTTACTATATAGAATCATTGCAGCATCATAATCGTTTAAGATAACTAGTGCTACTCACCATCAAAAACGCTTCAGTACGAGCAACACAAAGATAAACAGATAAACGTAACGCTGTTCCGACCATGCAAGACATGATCAGAGCAGCATGTCGATTACCTGGAGAAAGCCCTTGGAGAAGGGGTGGCGATGCGCCGAGAATTTGTTATGGATGATTGATTGTATTGATTGAGTCTCACGATATATATTTATAGTCCGTAGACTTGATCTTTTCCTAACTAATCCTAGCTGATTACGGTACAATCTCTAACTTACTATATTTAAACTATCCTTAGATACACGGCGATCCTAGCCCTTGACACGTTCGCTCAGAAGCCGATTTGCAGACTATTACGATGACTTCCTTCAGCCCATGTTGATCTTGGCCCATCCTTTGGCCCAGTCAAATTATGGCAATAACAGTATCAAAATCCTTAGTTACCCCTCTCTATTAGCACATTTCTATCGGCCGATTTATCGGCTAAGATATTTGGCTACACCCCCTCAGCTATACACCCATAGAACACACCCCTATCGACCACATGCCTTTTGGCTGCGTGTCTATAGAACACCCATCGGCTATATGCCTACCCACCACATGCCCTTTTTAGGTACACATCTATCGGGACAAGCCCATCAGCCATATCCTTTTTAGTCTAGTTCCGCGCTTGTGGTCTCATCAACCTAGTCCGATATTAGTGTTCTATTCCACTTGGTTCTTGTAGCGAGTTCGGTTTAGATGACCCCATCGGCTGTACGTCAATCGATTGTTGTACTGACGTAATCAAGCCGATGCAACCACACCTAGTTACCTAGGATAACACTTAAGCACATCTCAGTTAGGCAATGTCAGTGCAAAGTAGGACAATCAGCTACACGGCTGATATGCCCCAGTAGATATAGGAGAACATTAAGGATGAAAACCGGCTACACAGCTGACCCACCAATCGGCTGAATACGCTGAGACACAGACCGTACGGATACATAGCTCGACTAGTCTACCAATACACCATCGGCTAGTTACTCGCACTAGTCAACTAGCTATGCCGATACATCACTCGACTAGTTCTACCCGATGTATAAATCGGCTAATGTGCCAATGTACTAAATCGGCTAGTAGGCCGATTCACCGATCGACTAGTACATGTACAAAAATCGGCTCAGCCGATGTTCACCAATTAGCTAATTTTGCTAAAGCATGGATCGGCTATGCCGATACGCACGCGATTGGCTAGATGCACCGATACTCACACAGATTAGTTAAGACACAGCTGCTTGAGGAAACACCCCTCTGCTAAAATAACCGATACCTTCATCGATCAATTAGGAAGTCGATGCACCTATCCATCGACTACACAGGCCAAAGTGCACAACCCCAGATCAGTAAGATAGCACAATGGACACGCCTCTGTTAGGCACAACCAAGGCACATCAATCGGCTAAACCTGATGCACCCTCATCGACTAAGACAAGCCAATGCACTAACCAATCAGCTAAACAAAAACATGCTGATAACTAGATCCAATCAGCAAGATCCTTCCTTGTTCTATCCTTGAAGCACTGTACCTTTAACATTCCTATCCATATCAGCCAATTTGACCCCAGATAAACTCAAATCGGCTAATCTCTTCTGCTCATATACAGAGACCGCTCCTGCCGATTTCTGTTCCAAACATAAATCAGCAGATTTCCTAAAACTGTGTAGATAGCTCCCTTCTTTACCAATTCTATCAGCTGAACCCCTATTGTTTCCAATCAGCTCTGTTGTAATCTTCAACAAGTAGCTGATTTTAATTAGTTGTCCACCTAAAGCTCTATCCAAGTTTTGTTTCAGGTCTTTTTGGTTGTTATATAAGTAATATGTTAAATGAGTGTTGGATTGCAACTTTATTGTGAAGTAAGATAATTTTATATGCACACTTTGACTGTAATGTTGCATTGCATGTAGATACGACTACTTCCGCAAACGGTACCTACGAGATCTCCCAAGAGTCTGCAGAGAATGTTTCTGAAGATCAAGTGAACGTCACCAAGGGATTATCTGAAGCCCCGAATAAAAGTTCGGAAGATAATAATACTAACATCCCTGACTCCAGCCCCACCAGTAAAGGCAAGCCCCGGTGCATAACCCAGTATTTCAAATTACTACATTTATGCAATCTTATACTTATATATTATATCTTGCATTAAGTCTACAAGTTGAAATGGAACCCTAGATGCATAAATCCTAGGAATCCAATGTATTGTAACTGAGTCCTTATCACATAGATGCTCTGCTAATAGGACCGGCAGAAGTCGGGTGATTTCCTGTCACTCGCGCGATATAGGAGTTGCATGTTTACTATTTTGCAATCATTATAAGGATAATGGACAGGGTCATGTGCAGTATCATGACCTAGAGGTTTACCTTGTCTATTTTGATAAAAATTGTTAAGGTCGCAGTGTGTGGTAGTGGTGGCTAAGCGTTTGAAAGTACTAGCCACATGCCGCGAAATATGGTAAAGCGGTAAGCCTAGTAACCGATCGGCCCGAGAAGTGGACATACCTCCCACCACTCGTAATTTGGTTTCTCTCACGCACCGACGTGTGGGAGTACGTTCCGCACAGTGGACAGGAGTACAGTCATGTAGTCGCGCTACAGATGTATATCCTGCACAATTGGTGTGCGTACGGTCCTACAGTCGCTTGTGGTGGCCCTGTTCCACGAGTCGGAATGAAAGGCAAACGGTTGCTTCGGAACTATCATCGGATGTTCCACATGTGTGAGTTAGGTTTGCCTTACAAGGTTTGGAAATTCGATTCAGAATCGTCCGTTTCTCACGGATATTGAGACTCCTTATTCCTTCAGCCACATAGAGTAAGAACAGTAATCATTGTGAAATAATCTGGATGGATGTTAATCTCTACATTGATTGTCTAGTATAGGTGCTAACCTAGAATGATTAATGAGACTAGAATCTGAAAGCTAAAACATAAAAGTAGATCATACTCTTTGTTGTTTTTCAGCTGAAAACTTTACCCATAACCATTAAAGCCTTCATAAGTCTAGTTACATAGCTAAGTATACCATGAAGCGGGTAAGCCTTGCTGAGTATTAGAATACTCAGTCTTGTATTGTGACTTTTATTCAGGTAATCCCCCTAAGGAATCTGCTCTACGTGTACCATGGCCTTATGCTCTGCCCGATGGTTGGTCCGTGGAATGGGACCCGTCCCCGGCCAACACTGATCATACCGAGTGATGTCATGCCAGGGCTTAGCATGATGTTCGTACTGGCGACGTGTATAGTTGTCGTATTTTAAACTCCGCTGCCGTGAACTTGAAACTTCAAACTGGTTTGTAATAAATTCTATCAGTTTAAGAACTGATACTACTTAAGAGCAGTGGACGAGACGAGCGAGCAGTCGGCAGCAAACAGCGATGAGCGGCGGAGCAGAGAGAAACAGAGGAGAAGAAAGGGAACTTTCCTAAGGACCCATGCGCAAATTCAGAAAATACAGGGACCTAGGTGAAAAGAAGAATTTAACCACTGTTCTAGAGTTCAAATGAAAAAGTGTTTAAAATAAAAGTTGTGCAGCTTTTCAAATCATACAACTTTGTTTTAGAGTTTAAATTCAAAAACTCAAAGAATGAAGTGTTAATTTAAAACCTTGGACTAAAATCAAAATTATAATGTTTTTGTCCTAAAGGGTGTAAATTTCATAACTTTTAGGACCTAAATGCAAGTATTTATGACATGTCATGATGACTTGAGCATTTATGACAGGATAGGATGACTCAAGCATTTATGACAGGATAGGATGACTCAAGCATTTATGACATGTCATGATGACTTGCACCTTTTTACACTTTAGCCCTTAGTAACTTTGAAAGTTACTTTTACAATTCACCTTTTTACACTTGCATCTTAAATTTTCAAAAGCTTCACATAAACACACAAAAGCTTTACACTAACAAGCACATACTTCACACTAAATAATGTCCCTAGCTTACTAGTATATGAACTGTCACAGCCTTCCCCCCTAAAAAGAATCTCGTCCCGAGATTCAGGATGAAAGACTCTTAATGAAAAAGAAGCAAATCACCCATCAAAAGCGGCAGGAAGCAATCACACCAGAGAAGATTGTTGTTGACGGTAAAAGCCGTTGGAGTATGACGAGATGAGTATAATGAGAGCATGGATAGATTGTACATGGATGAGTATGATAAGAGAAGAGAGAGAAAGGTGATCAAGTTCTCATAGAGCTAAGATCACAAAATGAGGACAATAAATGTCGGCGACATTCATCACAAAACTTATGGATAGCAAGTGAGGATAGTACGAGAGATTGATTTACAAGTGATGTTTGAAACACCCCAGCTCAGAGTTTATTACCTGAATGATTTGGATGATGTTGATTGCAAAACATGCCCATTTATACCGATGCAATCAAGGGATAATGACAAAATGCTCCAACTCAGAGTGCAATGCTCGATATATAACCATGAACGTGATGCACTGTTGAGATGTATGATTACAATGATGGTGCAACACGAGGATGGAGGATTCCATGCACGATCGAAACGGTGCATACGACACATTGCAATTACCATGATGCTGGCCAAATGAGGCATACACCATGATGCAAGGATGACGATGCTTGCGATGTATGCACGTAAGAAATGCATAAAGTATAATGCATACTGTCATGAGTTAATGACGCACATGACTCACACCCTGCAACCGTTCTCTCATGACTAACACCTGGGTAGTTCTATATCCTTGAGCGAGGATCAAAAGTTAGTACACTAGTAAGGTTGCATAAAAAGAAATTGTAGTGAGTTACGTCACATATACCTAGGCACCAGTGCACTCCTAGTGGCTCAATCATGTGGCTGCAGCGCACATGAGGCCTTAGGTTCCGACACGGCATCATGGTCATGTGATTAAACACCACCACAAAAGAGGAATAACAACCCTGTAGTGCCAACAGCAACAAGATAGATTTAGGAAACCGAAGACAACCTGAAGTTGTACTGGATGCACATCCGTTAGTCAGTCTATGGATTTTCGATGACGATGCAACACCACGCACTGACCAAAGATGGTATATGTTATGATGCATGACTTTTGCTGGGAGAATTATATTCAAAAAGTACTTATTGTCATAAATCTTTTTAATTTATCCAAAATCATCTGAGCAAAAATTGAAGGTGCAACTTTCAGATGTTGTAACCAGAATAGCCAACAATATAAGGTACAACATCAAGAGAGGATAGATGGATCACTGAATGATGGATTGAGGGGTTTGCTGATAATTATCAAGGTTTAACCATCAGAGGAAAAGCTCAATGCTTCTGCCGAAACAAATTCAAAGCAAGATCAAGGGTTTGATTTGGCTGTCAAGCTAAGGTCAGCAATAAGGTCCAAACATGACCCAACCCACTTGATTCACAAAAGACCTTCTCAACTCCAGGTTAGCCTAGCAGATTACGTTGGCTCCTACAACACAAAGTCTAGGCGGGCATTCGGATACAAGCAACATATTTTAGTACAACAACGTAACAAGCAAGGCAATTAAATCAATCCAAGATGACATGATGCATGCATGTTCTATCATCCTTACAATAAAAAATAACTGCCAAGTAACCTTGGTCTTACGTGGTTAGTTACGGTGGTACAATATAAATACGTCTCTTCCTGTAATAGCTAGTCGATAAATCCTATTCGTCTTAACCTATTTTAACCGTGGTTAGTGTACCTGCAGAAAACCAGAAGATATATATATAGATACCGAACCTTTCATGCCAGCATGTCATGAAAGCGTCCCCAAACCTTACTGTTCATTATAGAAACAGCATCTGTATAATTACCGCTGTACTGACGACGTTAACATACGTTATCGAAACAACATATTCACGGGGGTACCGCAAAATGCGGGGGTATGAACAGCGATCGCCATACCCTGTGCCTAACCATTTACTCCCAATATAACCAACCTAAGTTGATATATTGGCAGCATCTCAAGTAGGCCACTGCTTGAGAAACAGCGTTCAGTTCGCATCACCGATGGGAAGGCTAACTCCCCAGTTAGCTGAGGATCCTTACCTCCTTACCTCACTATCGAAGGTGTCGTTACAGAAAGTAAAGTTGGGTTGTGCATGAATTTAAGTTTTGACAGAAAAGTAATGCTGGTAGTTAGGGTTATATATATTATAGCCACCTCTAATTCCCTCATAAGCATTACCCTAGGGCTTTACGTACTAAGCACAATCCTTAACGAGTCCAATGTAGTTTTGCAACATACTTGGTTGGTCAAATTTTTATACTGAAAGTATTTTTAAGGTAAAATGTGTCTCCAGAGTAACCTTATAGCTCTGATACCAGCTGTGGCAAAACCAACCTGAATTACACCGGCTCAAGTACGCAAGTCCTCTCTCAAGGGCTCCAACGTACTTCAAACAGTGTAATCCCTTGGCCTGTCGGGTAACGTCCCGATTAACCACCAAATGCAGGATCAAACAAGGTACCTCGCACGAAGGCGAGTCCAGAGATACAAATGCCGACCCTTTTTACATAACAGATATAATATCACATGGCATACAACCATAGTATAAAAACCTAACTAGTTCGAATTTATACAAGACATTTCCAAAGTTATAGTATATGCAGCGGAAAAATACATGCGATTCTACAGACGTCGCACAACGGATGTTTGAGCTAAGCCCATGCCCAACATCACTCGGAGGGGCCTGTGTTGGCCAGGGACGGATCCCACTCCACGGACCAACCATCAGGGAGAGCATAGGGCCATAGCATAAGCAGAGTGGAGTCCTCAGGGGAAATACCTGAAAACAAGTTACAAGGCAAGGCTGAGTATACTAATACTCAGCAAGGCTTACCCGATTCATGATATACTTAGCCATGTAACTAGACTTATGAAGGCTTATAATGGTTCTGGGTTTAATTTCAGCTGAAAAGCAACAAAGAGTAGATCCTTAATTTCAAATTTTAGCTTTCAGGTTCTAGTTGATTATTCATTCTAAGTAAGCAACTATAACTACTCAAACATGGTAGAACTTTCTCAACAAACATCATCTTTGATAACCATCAAATTGCTCTTATTACTCTATGTGGCAAAGGGATTAAGCAGTCTCAATCTCCGCGAGAAACGGACGATTTCTGAATAAAATTTCAGCCTTCCAAGGGTAAACCTAACTCACACGCTTGGAACATTCAGAGATTGTCCCGAAGCAACCGTTTGCCTTTCATTCCGACTCGTGGATCAGATCCACCACAAGCGACTGTAGGACCATACGCACACCAATTGTGCAGGACATACGTCTGTTGGGTGACTACATGACCGTACTCCTTGTTGCCCGGCAACACGTATTCCCACACGTCGAGTCAAGTAACAGGAAAAACCAAAATACGAGTGGTGGGAGGTATGTCCACTCCTCGGGCCGATTGATTACTAGGCTTACCGCTTACCATATTTTGCGGTATGTGGCTAGTACTTTCAAACGCTTAACCACCGCTACCACACACTGCGACCTTATCAAATTCAACAAAACAGATGGGGTATCATCTTAACCATGATACCTCACATAAATCCCGTCCGTCATCCTTATAGTGATTGCAGGGTTGTAAACATTGCAACTCCTATATCTCGCGAGTGACAGGAAATCACCCGATATGGACTCAGGTGCAATACATAGGTTCCTAGGATTCATGCATCTAGGGTTCCGTTTCATCTCCTAGACTTAATGCAAGATATAATATATAAGTATAAGATTGCATAATGTACTAATTTGAAATACTGGGTTATGCATGGGGCTTGCCTTTGCTGGTGGGGCTGGAGTCAGGGATGTTAGTATTATTATCTTCCGAACTTTGGTTCGGGGCTTCAGATAATCCCTTGGTGACGTTCACTTGGTCTTCAGAGACATCTTCTGCAGACTCTTGGGAGATCTCGTAGGTACCGTTTGCGGAAGTAGTCGTATCTACATGCAATGCAACATTCATTCAAAGTGTGCACATAAAACTATCTTAATTCATGATAAAGTTGCAATCCAACACTCATTTAATATATTACTCATATAAGAACCAAAAAGATCTAAAACTAAACTTAGACAGAGCTTTAGGGGGACAACTAATTAGAATCGGCTATTTGTTGAAGATTACGACAGAGCCAATTGGAACAACAGGGGTTCAGCCGATAGAATTGGCAAAGGAGGGAGCTATCTATATAGTTTTAGGAAATCTGCTGATTTCTGGTTGGAAGAGAAATGGGCAGGAGCGGTCTCTGTATATGAACAGAAGGGATTAGCCGATTTGAGTTCACTTTAGGTCAAATCGGCTGATATGGATAGGGATGTTAAAGGTACGGTGCTTCAAGGATAGGAGAAGGAAGGAGCCTGCCGATCAGAGCATGTTTTTGTCTAGCCGATTGGATGTGTATCGGTTCTAGCCGATTGGATGTGTTGTATCGGCCGTGCCTAATAGAAGCTTGTCTGCTGTGCCATTTTGCCGATCTATTAATGTGCGCCTTGGCCTGTGTAGCCGATTTGTGTGTCTTATATCGGCTGTGGCTTAATCGATTTGCGTGAGCATTGACGTTCTTAGCCGATCGCTGTGCGCATCGGCATAGTCGATCAGTGCATCAGTGAAACTAGTTGATCTGCGGATCGGTATAGCTAGTCGATCAGTGAATCGGCACGCTAGCCGATATGTGCTTGAGTGTTACCCTAGGTAACTACGTGTGTTGGTATCGGCTTGATTACATCGGCAAATAATGGATTGACGTATAGCCGATGAGGATATGGCCGATGGGCTTGTGTCGATGGGGATATGTTCTACAGATGTGCAGCCGGTTAGAGTGTGGTTGAGGGTGTGTGACCGATATTTCCGTTGATAAATCGGCTGGTATAAGTATGCTGACAGAGAAGGGTAACTAAAATGGATTGGTTATATTTGGCCGTTATAGAAAATGACCAGAATTGGCTTGGATCAGCTGATAGCAAGAACCCTAAGATCGTGTGTGCATCGCCGATACATCCACTATGTGCAATTGATGCAGGACAGAACAAAAGAATTGTATTGGCAGTAGCCGATATTAGAAAGATATCAACCGTATCGGCTAACCAGCCGATGGTAGAAGCATATCAAATGAATTGTATCGGCTGATAGCCGTTACAGTGAAACATCATAGATTCAATTGAAATGGATGCTTAGCGGCTGAGTTAATAGCCGATGCTGAAGCATAGCTACAGAGATGTATTAGCTAAGCAGCAGATACACACGAACTAACAAGTATCCTTATACGAATAGGACCTTAAGGAGACTGCAATCAAGACAAGGACAATATCTTAATGGCAGGGACATGAGCAGTCGTGTGAAAGGATTAACTAAACATCACACATCTCTATCACAAAAATATGAGCTAACACTACCAAACTTATCAACAATGCAAAACGAAAAACATGCTATGTACCAAACATATCATTCACTCTTCTACTGGGCAGTAATTTATCGGGTATTATCTAAATTGTTTAGTTACATTAGGTAACAGGGTTGATTACCCTAAACATCTAAACTAAATACATTAGGTTTCTGACTCTCAAATTTTATCATGAACTAAACATGTTGAAAGAATGCTAAGGTCAAATTTTAAGCTACAAACATGAATAGATGCATCTGGAATTAATTTATGAGGTTTTCATCAACATACATCAAAAATACTTAAATATCATAGCTAAACAATAGATCTGGCCCTGCGAATTTTACATAGAGCTATTCAAGACATGCACAACTTATGTTTCAAAATTCAGCTATAGCACAGCTGTGAATCAAAAGATCTAATTAAAGCATCCATTTTCTACTAATTAAATCACCGCACAAAATACACAGATTCGTCTCAAGATCATAACACAAAAGTTGCAGTATTTAACCCAAGGGTTCAAACCCAACTAGTTTGACATTTTTACCATTTTCCTATAATTTACTACGATTTTCCAAAGTTTCATCCAGAAAATTCAAGAAGGTCCAGCGCGACACTATTCATTTGCGTCATGGGTTGTGCAGATAGGCCCCTGGAATTCTTCCTATTATTGTGTGGAGTCCCTGGTCACGATTTTTGGAATAGAGAAAGCTCAGGGAGCACGATTCCGGCGATGGGGTGCTTCCCGGCGGTGAGGGAGAGGCGGGGGAGCATGAGGGACACGAGAGCTACCTTTGGATGGGCTCGGTTGAAGCTGGGATGGCCGGAGGAGGGCCGGCGGCGGTGACAGTACCCGTGTCAATATATGCTCATCAGAAAAATGGACCGGCCTTGGACTAGCCCGTGGTGGTGAAGTATGCAGTTCTGGTATGGCCGCAGCTGCCCAAACACCATCTTCCACAATTTTGACACGCTGTTCGGCAGCCTGTATTGGATTTTTAATCACCCCACCAGCCTTTTCTGTTCCTTCCTTGCCAGACTAGTGCTTGGCTTGGAAGCGTAGATAAGAATATTCCAGCTCCAGCCGCGCGAGGCACTCGTGCGTCTCAGCGTTCTCTCCCGTCTTCCCGTCGTTGACCAGCGCCCGATGTAATAGACTCTCGGCAGTCAGCCCGGTCGGGCACGCAAGACGCCGTCCCAGAGCGCCTTCAGGACCCTGGGCTCCAAACCAGTCGTAGCTATTGACTAGCATGCCGCTACCCTCCGGGATGCGCTTGAACTGGTACAGCCGGACCTTGGTCTGGTCGCTCTCCTTGTCCTGCATCGTTATCACCATGTCCAACGCCCGAATTGGCAGCATCCCGGGGCACCGCACCAGCGTCCTACCCATCTCCCTGAATGAGGGAAGGGTGGGGTAGAGGTAAGGCAGGTTGAGGGAGACGGTGAGGTAGGGACCGAAGTGGCTGACTGGCGGCTCGGTGAGGTTCTGCGGGTGAGGCTGACGGAGACGCACGGGCTCGCCGTCGGCTTGTTGGGGACGAGGAGGCTAGGGAGGTGGTGTTCGGCGGCGGCGCCCGAGTTTGGGACGGCAGCAATGGCTGCCGCGGGATCTTGAATCCCCAGCACCAGGAGCTACTGCGATGGCAAGTGGTGGCCAAGGGGGTAGAGAGGGAGGTGAGGCAGCCCTGGGAGGCGATGATTTGAAGATGGTGGAGCGGAGGCTGGGGATTTGGCCAGCGGACCAAGGATGCTCGGCTCGGTTCATCTCTTTTTCTTGACCGATGGAGGAAGAAAGAAAATGAGAGAGAAGGCAGGGTAGGCCGGCAGGTTTTGAGAAGAGGTAAGGCCAAAAAAAAAGTCGTCGAGGACTTAAGAGCAGTGGACGAGATGAGCGAGCAGTCGGCAGCAAACAGCGGTGAGCGGCGGAGCAGAGAGAAACAAAGGAGAAGAAGAAAGGGAACTTTCCTAAGGACCCATGCACAAATTTAGAAAATACAGGGACCTAGGTGAAAAGAAGAATTTAACCACTGTTCTAGAGTTCAAATGAAAAAGTGTTTAAAATAAAAGTTGTGCAACTTTTCAATTCCTACAACTTTGTTTTAGAGTTTAAATTCAAAAACTCAAAGAATGAAGTGTTAATTTAAAACCTTGGACTAAAATCAAAATTATAATGTTTTTCTCCTAAAGGGTGTAAATTTCATAACTTTTAGGACCTAAATGCAAGTATTTATGACATGTCATGATGACTTGAGCATTTATGACAGAATAGGATGACTCAAGCATTAATGACAGGATAGGATGACTCAAGCATTTATGACAGGATAGGATGACTCAAGCATTTATGACACGATAGGATCACTCAAGCATTTATGACATTTCATGATGACTTGCACCTTTTTACACTTTAGCCCTTAGTAACTTTGAAAGTTACTTTTACAATTCACCTTTTTACACTTGCATTTTAAATTTTCAAAAGCTTCACATAAATACACACTAGCTTTACACTAACAAGCACATACTTCACACTAAATAATGTGCCTAGCTTACTATTACATGAACCGTCACAGCACACCCCTAATCGACCTTCCTCAGCTCCAATCGACCCCGCTGTTAGCTTCCCCACGGCACATTGAAGCTCCCCGATCCCTTCCCCGTCGCTCACGACTGCCGGAGCACCACCGCTGCCACCCGCCGCCGCCGCTGCCAGGAGCAAAGCTCCGTGGCCGGCCCGCCTCCGACCACCCCAGCTCCACCTGAACGCCGCCCAAGGTCCATCTTCACTTCTTTATGCTCCTCCACCCCTGGCCCCTCGCCGCCGGCGACCCCCTTCGCCGGAACGCTGCCGCCTTCTTCCTATCCTCTGTTCCCCCGACCAGGGACCTGATTGCTTCTGTTTAGAAAGTTCTGGGGTGTTCTCTGTAAAATTTTCAGAGCCTTCTCTATTTCAAATCAGTGAACTTCTAAATTCCATAGAAATTTGTAGGGAATTCATAAACATACAAAACCAGTTTTGTTTAAATCCCTAAGTCAAAATCTACAAGTTTTATGTTGTGCTTTTGAGTTGAATATGCGTGGATTATGATCTAGTTTAAATATTAGGAATTGAGTGTTTTATTTGTATCTCATGTTCTATACATGTGTTACAATTGAAATTTGAATCATAGTATGTGTGTCTCAAGTACAGACTTAGGTAAAATTTGCAGATCTAGTACTAATGCCTAGCTAAGGATTTTAAATACCTTGATGATATGTTGCCTGAATCTGTACTATTTATTCTAGAATGATTCTGTTAGAATTTATGGTTAAATCTTTTACAGTAATTTCTGCTAGTGGAATATAATCTAGGATAAAATTAGTAGTACTGTCTAACTAAAGCTAGAAATTTATGATTTAATTCTAAGGTTGATTAATTTATACTAGAGCCTATTCATGTAAAATGATGAAAATATTCTGGGAAAGTTAATCTAAGATAGCATAGTACATCCATGAAGATTCATAGATAAATCTTCTCTAAAGCTTAAGTTACTAATATAGTTTGATGGGTTGTTTTCAGTTTGGTTTGCTCTTATGACTATATTTTTTAGAAATAAATTAACTAGTGTTGCAAAGTTAATAGTGATGTTAATGTACTTAGTCTGGTAGGATAGAATAGAATGGTCTCTGTCAAATCTGTACAGCATAATAAGTTTAATGCCAAACTTATCTATAGATTAGTGGTTGTTAGTTATAAACCCTAATTATGAAGATACAATCAAACTAACCCTAGTTGTTTTACGCAGTTAAACATGTTGTTTAGTGTAGCTAATTAAGTTAATCTATACTCGATAAATGACTACCCAGTAGAAGAGTGAATGATATGTTTGGTACATAGCATGTTTTTCGTTTTTGCATTGTTGATAAGTTTGGTAGTCTTAGCTTATATTTTTGTGATAGACATGTATGATGTTTAGTTAACCCTTTCACACGAGTGCTCGTGCTCTTCTATCATGACCTTGTCCTTGTGCAGTATCAAGATCTGGAGGTTTACCTTGTCTGTTTTGATAAAAGTTGTTAAGGTCGCAGTGTGTGGTAGTGGTGGCTATGTGTTTGAAAGTACTAGCCACATGCCGCGAAATATGGTAAAGCGGTAAGCCTAGTAACCGATCGGCCCGAGGAGTGGACATACCTCCCACCACTCGTAATTTGGTTTTTCTCACGCACCGACGTGCGGGAGTACGTTCCGCACAGCGGATAGGAGTACGGTCATGTAGTCACGCTACAGATGTATGTCCTGCACAATTGGTGTGCGTACGGTCCTACAGTCGCTTGTGGTGGCCCTGTTCCACGAGTCGGAATGAAAGGCAAACGGTTGCTTCGAAACTATCATTGGATGTTCCACTTGTGTGAGTTAGGTTTGCCTTGCAAGGTTTGGAAATTCGATTCAGAATCATCCGTTTCTCACGGATATTGAGACTCCTTATTCCTTCTGCCACATAGAGTAAGAATAGTAATCATTGTGAAATAATCTGGATGGATGTTAATCTCTACATTGATTGTCTAGTATAGGTGCTAACCTAGAATGATTAATGAGACTAGAATCTGAAAGCTAAAACATAAAAGTAGATCATACTCTTTGTTGTTTTTCAGCTGAAAACTTTACCCATAGCCATTAAAGCCTTCATAAGTCTAGTTACATAGCTAAGTATACCATGAAACGGGTAAGCCTTGCTGAGTATTAGAATACTCAGTCTTGTATTGTGACTTTGTTTCAGGTAATCCCCTTGAGGAATCTGCTCTACGTGTACCATGGCCTTATGCTCTGCCCGATGGTTGGTCCGTGGAATGGGACCCGTCGCCGGCCAACACTGATCATACCGAGTGATGTCATGCCAGGGCTTAGCATGATGTCCGTACTGGCGACGTGTATAGTTGTCGTATTTTAAACTCCGCTGCCGTGAACTTGAAGCTTCAAACTGGTTTGTAATAAATTCTATCAGTTTAAGAACTGATACTACTTAAGAGCAGTGGACGAGACGAGCGAGCAGTCGACAGCTAACAGCGATGAGCGGCGGAGCAGAGAGAAACAGAGGAGAAGAAGAAAGGGAACTTTCCTAAGGACCCGTGCACAAATTCAGCAAATATAGGGACCTAGGTGAAAAGAAGAATTAAACCACTGTTCTAGAGTTCAAATGAAAAAGTGTTTAAAATAAAAGTTGTGCAACTTTTCAAATCCTACAACTTTGTTTTAGAGTTTAAATTCAAAAACTCAAAGAATGAAGTGTTAATTTAAAACCTTGGACTAAAATCAAAATTATAATGTTTTTGTCCTAAAGGGTGTAAATTTCATAACTTTTAGGACCTAAATGCAAGTATTTATGACATGTCATGATGACTTGAGCATTTATGATAGGATAGGATGACTCAAGCATTTATGACAGGATAGGATGACTCAAGCATTTATGACATGTCATAATGACTTGCACCTTTTTACACTTTAGCCCTTAGTAACTTTGAAAGTTACTTTTACAATTCACCTTTTTACACTTGCATTTTAAATTTTCAAAAGATTCACATAAACACACACAAGCTTTACACTAACAAGCACATACTTCACACTAAATAATATCCCTAGCTTACTAGTACATGAACTGTCACAGCCTTCCCCCCTAATAAGAATCTCGTCCCGGGATTCAGGATGAAAGACTCTTAATGAAAAAGAAGCAAATCACCCATCAAAAGCGGCAGGATGCAATCACGCCGGAGAAGATTGTTGTTGATGGTAAAAGCCGTTGGAGTATGACAAGATGAGTATAACGAGAGCATGGATAGATTGTACATGGATGAGTATGACGAGAGAAGAGAGAGAAAGGTGATCAAGTTCTCATAGAGCTAAGATCACAACATGAGGACAATAAATGTCGGCGACATTCATCACAAAACTTATGGATAGCAAGTGAGGATAGTACGAGAGATTGATTTACGAGTGATGTTTGAAACACCCCTGCTCAGAGTTTATTACCTGAATGATTTGGATGATGTTGATTGCAAAACATGCCCATTTATACCGATGCAATCAAGGGATAATGACAAAATGCTCCAACTCAGAGTGCAATGCTCGATATATAACCATGAACGTGATGCACTGTTGAGATGTATGATTACAATGATGGTGCAACACGAGGATGGAGGATTCCATGCACGATCGAAATGGTGCATATGACACATTGCAATTACCATGATGCTGGCAAAATGAGGCATACACCATGATGCAAGGATGACGATGCTTGCGATGTATGCACGTAAGAAATGCATAAAGTATGATGCATACTGTCACGAGTTAATGACGCACATGACTCGCACCCTGCAACCGTTCTCTCGTGACTAACACCTGGGTAGTTCTATATCCTTGAGCGAGGATCAAAAGTTAGTACACTAGTAAGGTTGCATAAAAAGAAATTGTAGTGAGTTACGTCACATATACCTAGGCACCAGTGCGCTCCTAGTGGCTCAATCATGTGGCTGCAGCGCACATGAGGCCTTAGGTTCCGACACGGCATCATGGTCATGTGATTAAACACCACCACAAAAGAGGAATAACAACCCTGTAGTGCCAACAGCAACAAGATAGATTTAGGAAACCGAAGACAACCTGAAGTTGTACTGGATGCACATCCGTTAGTCAGTCTATGGATTTTCGATGACGATGCAATACCATGCACTGACTAAAAATGGTATATGTTATGATGCATGACTTTTGCTAGGAGAATTATATTCAAAAAGTATTTATTATCATAAATCTTTTTAATTTATCCAAAATCATCTGAGCAAAAATTGAAGGTGCAACTTTCAGATGTTGTAACCAGAATATCCAACAATATAAGGTACAACATCAAGAGAGGATAGATGGATCACTAAATGATGGATTGAGGGGTTTGCTGATAATTATCAAGGTTTAACCATCTTAGGAAAAGCTCAATGCTTCTACCGAAACAAATTCAAAGCAAGATCAAGGGTTTGATTTGGCTGTCAAGCTAAGGTCGGCGATAAGGTCCAAACATGACCCAACCCACTTGATTCACAAAAGACCTTCTCAACTCCAAGTTAGCCTAGCAGATTACGTTGGCTCCTACAACACAAAGTCTAGGCGGGCATTCAGATACAAGCAACTTATTTTAGTACAACAACGTAACAAGCAAGGCAATTAAATCAATCCAAGATGACATGATGCATGCACGTTCTATCGTCCTTACAATAAAAAATAACTGCCAAGTAACCTTGGTCTTACGTGGTTAGTTACGGTGGTACAATATAAATACGTCTCTCCCTATAATAGCTAGTCGATAAATCCTATTCGTCTTAACCTATTTTAACCGTGGTTAGCGTACCTGCGGAAAACCACAAGATATATATATATAGATACCGAACCTTTCATGCCAGCATGTCATGAAAGCGTCCCCAAACATTACTGTTCACTATAGAAACAGCATCTGTACAATTACCGCCATACTGACGATGTTAACATATGTTATCGAAACAACGTATTCACAGGGGTACCGCAAAATGCGGGGGTATGAACAACGATCGCCATACCCTGTGCCTAACCATTTACTCCCAATATAACCAACCTAAGTTGATATATTGGCAGCATCTCAAGTAGGCCACTGCTTGAGAAACAGCGTTCGGTTCGCATCACCGACGGGAAGGCTAACTCCCCAGTTAGCTGAGGATCCTTACCTCCTTACCTCACTATCGAAGGTGTCGTTACAGAAAGTAAAGTTGGGTTGTGCATGAATTTAAGTTTTGACAGAAAAGTAATGCTGGTAGTTAGGGTTATATATATATTATAGCCACCTCTAATTCCCTCATAAGCATTACCCTAGGGTTTTACGTACTAAGCACAATTCTTAACGAGTCCAATGTAGTTTTGCAAAATACTTGGGGTGTCAAATTTTTATACTGAAAGCATTCTTAAGGTAAAATGTATCTCCAGAGTAACCTTATAGCTCTGATACCAGCTGTGGCAGAACCAACCTGAATTACACCGGCTCAAGTACGCAAGTCCTCTCTCAAGGGCTCCGACATACTTCAAACAGTGTAATCCCTTGGCCTGTCGGGTAACGTCCCGATAAACCACCGAATGCAGGATCAAACAAGGTACCTCGCACGAAGTCGAGTCTAGAGATACAAATGCCAACCCTTTTTACATCACATATATAATATCACATGGCATACAACCATAGTATAAAACCTAACTAGTTTGAATTTATACAAGACTTTTCCAAAGTTATAGTATATGCAGCGGAAAAATACACGCGATTCGACAGACGTCGCACAACAGCCTGTGTTGGCCGGGGACGGATCCCACTCCACGGACCAACCATCGGGGAGAGCATAGGGCCATAGCATAAGCAGAGTGGAGTCCTCAGGGGAAATACCTGAAAACAAGTTACAAAGCAAGGCTGAGTATACTAATACTCAGCAAGGCTTACCCGATTCATGATATACTAGACTTATGAAGGCTTATAATGGTTCTGGGTTTAATTTCAGCTGAAAAGCAACAAAGAGTAGATCCTTAATTTCAAATTTTAGCTTTCAGGTTCTAGTTGATTATTCATTCTAAGTAAGCAACTATAACTACTCAAACATGGTAGAACTTTCTCAACAAACATCATCTTTGATAACCATCAAATTGCTCTTATTACTCTATGTGGCAAAGGGATTAAGCAGTCTCAATCTTCGCAAGAAACGGACGATTCATGAATCGAATTTCAGCCTTCCAAGGGTAAACCTAACTCACACACTTGGAACATTGAGAGATTGTCCCGAAGCAACCGTTTGCCTTTCATTCCAACTCGTGGATCAGATCTACCACAAGCGACTGCAGGACCATACGCACACCAATTGTGCAGGACATACGTCTGTAGGGCGACTACATGACCATACTCCTGGTTGCCCGGCAACACGTATTCCCACACGTCGAGTCAAGTAACAGGAAAAACCAAAATACGAGTGGTGGGAGGTATGTCCACTCCTCGGGCCGATTGGTTACTAGGCTTACCGCTTACCATATTTCGCGGTATGTGGCTAGTACTTTCAAACGCTTAACCACCGCTACCACACACTGCGACCTTATCAAATTCAACAACACAAACGGGGTATCATCTTAACCATGATACCTCACAAAAATCCCGTCCGTCATCCTTATAGTGATTGCTGGGATGTAAACATTGCAACTCCTATATCTCGCGAGTGACTGGAAATCACCCGACTTCTACCGGTCCTATTAGCAGAGCATCTATTCGATATGGACTCAGGTGCAATACATAGGTTCCTAGGATTCATGCATCTAAGGTTCCATTTCATCTACTAGACTTAATGCAAGATATAATATATAAGTATAAGATTGCATAATGTAGTAATTTAAAATACTGGGTTATGCATGGGGCTTGCCTTTGCTGGTGGGGCTGGAGTCAGGGATGTTAGTATTATTATCTTCCGAACTTTGGTTCGGGGCTTC
Source organism: Panicum hallii (assembly GCF_002211085.1). Classification (NCBI taxonomy): domain Eukaryota; kingdom Viridiplantae; phylum Streptophyta; class Magnoliopsida; order Poales; family Poaceae; genus Panicum; species Panicum hallii. Next base: position 29,317,035 of record NC_038046.1, on the reverse strand, counting down.
AGATAATCCCTTGGTGACGTTCACTTGGTCTTCAGAGACATCTTCTGCAGACTCTTGGGAGATCTCGTAGGTACCGTTTGCGGAAGTAGTCGTATCTACATGCAATGCAACATTCATTGAAAGTGTGCACATAAAACTATCTTAATTCATGATAAAGTTGCAATCCAACACTCATTTAATATATTACTCATATAACAACCAAAAAGATCTAAAACTAAACTTAGGCAGAGCTTTAGGGGGACAACTAATTAGAATCGGCTATTTGTTGAAGATTACGACAGAGCCGATTGGAACAACAGGGGTTCAGCCGATAGAATTGGCAAAGGAGGGAGCTATCTACATAGTTTTACGAAATCTGCTGATTTCAGGTTGGAAGAGAAATGGGCAGGAGCGGTCTCTATATATGAACAGAAGGGATTAGCCTATTTGAGTTCACTTTAGGTCAAATCAGCTGATATGGATAGGGATGTTAATGGTACGGTGCTTCAAGGATAGGAGAAGGAAGGAGCCTGCCGATCAGAGCATGTTTTTGTCTAGCCGATTGGATGTGTATCGGTTCTAGCCGATTGGATGTGTTGTATCGGCCGTGCCTAACACAAGCTTGCCTGCTGTGCCATTTTGCCGATCTATTAATGCGCGCCTTGGCTTGTGTAGCCGATTTGTGTGTCTTATATCGGCTGTGGCTTAATCGATTTGCGTGAGCATTGACGTTCTTAGCCGATCGCTGTGCGCATCGGCAAAGTCGATCAGTGCATCAGTGAAACTAGTTGATCTGTGGATCGGTATAGCTAGTCGATCAGTGTATCAGCATGCTAGCCGATATGTGCTTGAGTGTTACCCTAGGTAACTACGTGTGTTTGTATCGGCTTGATTACATCGGCAAATAATGGATTGACGTATAGCCGATGAGGATATGGCCGATGGGCTTGTGTCGATGGGGATATGTTCTACAGATTTACAGCCGATTGGAGTGTGGTTGAGGGTGTGTGACCGATATCTCCGTTGATAAATCGGCTGGTACAAGTATGCTGACAGAGAAGGGTAACTAAAATGGATTGGTTATATTTGGCCGTTATAGAAAACGACCAAAATTGGCTTGGATCAGCTGATAGCAAGAACCCTAAGATCGTGTGTGCATCGCCGATACATCGACTATGTGCAGCCGATGTAGAACAGAACAAAAGAATTGTATCGGCAGTAGCCGATATTAGAAAGATATCAACCGTATCGGCTAACCAGCCGATGGTAGAAGCATATCAAATGAATTGTATCGGCTGATAGCCGTTACAGTGAAACATCATAGATTCAATTGAAACGGATGCTTAGCGGCTGAGTTAATAGCCGATGTTGAAGCATAGCTACAGAGATGTATTAGCTAAGCAGCAGATACACACGAACTAACAAGTATCCTTATACGAATAGGACCTTAAGGAGACTGCAATCAAGACAAGGACAATATCTTGATGGCAGGGACATGAGCACTCGTGTGAAAGGATTAACTAAACATCACACATCTCTATCACAAAAATATGAGCTAACACTACCAAACTTATCAACAATGCAAAACGAAAAACATGCTATGTACCAAACATATCATTCACTCTTCTACTGGGCAGTAATTTATCGGGTATTATCTAAATTGTTTAGTTACATTAAGTAACAAGGTTGATTACCCTAAACATCTAAACTAAATACATTAGGTTTCTGACTCTCAAAATTTTATCATGAACTAAACATGTTGAAAGAATGCTAAGGTCAAATTTTAAGCTACAAACATGAATAGATGCATCTGGAATTAATTTATGAGGTTTTCATCAACATACATCAAAAATACTTAAATATCATAGCTAAACAATAGATCTGGCCCTGCGAATTTTACATAGAGCTATTCAAGACATGCACAACTTATGTTTCAAAATTCAGCTATAGCACAGCTGTGAATCAAAAGATCTAATTAAAGCATCCATTTTCTACTAATTAAATCACCGCACAAAATACATAGATTCATCTCAAGATCATAACACAAAAGTTGCAGTATTTAACCCAAGGGTTCAAACCCAACTAGTTTGACATTTTTACCATTTTCCTATAATTTACTACGATTTTCCAAAGTTTCAGCCAGAAAATTCAAGAAGGTCCAGCGCGATACTATTCATTTGCGTCATGGGTTGTGCAGATAGGCCCCTGGAATTCTTCCTATTGTTGTGTGGAGTCCCTGGTCACTATTTTTGGAATAGAGAAAGCTTAGGGAGCACGATTCTGGCGATGGGGTGCTTCCCGGCGGCGAGGGAGAGGCGGGGGAGCATGAGGGACACGAGAGCTACCTTTGGATGGGCTCGGTTGAAGCTGGGATGGCCGGAGGAGGGCCGGTGATGGTGACAGTACCCGTGTTAATATATGCTCATCAGAAAAATGGACCAGCCTTGGACTAGCCCGTGGTGGTGAAGTATGCAGTTCTGGTATGGCCGCAGCTGCCCAAACACCATCTTCCACAATTTTGACATGCTGTTCGGCAGCCTGTATTGGATTTTTAATCACCCCACCAGCCTTTTCTGTTCCTTCCTTGCCAGACTAGTTCTTGGCTTGGAAGCGTAGATAAGAATATTCCAGCTCCAGCCGCACGAGGCACTCGTGCGTCTCAGCGTTCTCTCCCGTCTTCCCGTCGTTGACCAGCGGCCTGATGCAATAGACTCTCGGCAGTCAGCCCGGTTGGGCACGCAAGACGCCGTCCCTAAGCACCTTCAGGACCCTGGGCTCCAAACCAGTCGTAGCTATTGACTAGCATGCCGCTACCCTCCGGGATGCGCTTGAACTGGTACAGCTGGACCTTGGTCTGGTCGCTCCCCTTGTCCTGCATTGTTATCACCATGTCCAGCGCCCGAATCGGCAGCATCCCGGGGCACCGCACCAGCATCCTACCCATCTCCCTGAATGACGGAAGGGTGGGGTAGAGGTAAGGTAGGTTGAGGGAGACGGTGAGGTAGGGACCGAAGTGGCTGACTGGCGGCTCGGTGAGGTGCTGCGGGTGAGGCTGACGGAGGCGCACGGGCTCGCCGTCGGCTTGTTGGGGACGAGGAGGCCGGGGAGGTGGTGTTCGACGGCGGCGCCCGAGTTTGGGACGGCAGCAATGGCTGCCGCCGGATCTTGAATCCCCGGCACCAGGAGCTACGGCGATGGCAAGTGGTGGCCGAGGGGGTAGAGAGGGAGGTGAGGCGGCCGTGGGAGGCGATGATTTGAAGATGGTGGAGCGGAGGCTGGGGATTTGGCCGGCGGACCAAGGAAGCTCGGCTCGGTTCATCTCTTTTTCTTGGCCGATGGAAGAAGAAAGAAAATGAGAGAGAAGGCAGGGTAGGCCGGCAGGTTTGGAGAAGAGGTAAGGCCAAAAAAAAATCGTCGAGGACTTCAGAGCAGTGGACGAGACGAGCGAGCAGTCGGCAGCAAACAGCGGTGAGCGGCGGAGCAGAGAGAAACAGAGGAGAAGAAGAAAGGGAACTTTCCTAAGGACCCATGCACAAATTTAGAAAATACAGGGACCTAGGTGAAAAGAATAACTTAACCACTGTTCTAGAGTTCAAATGAAAAAGTGTTTAAAATAAAAGTTGTGCAACTTTTCAATTCCTACAACTTTGATTTAGAGTTTAAATTCAAAAACTCAAAGAATGAAGTGTTAATTTAAAACCTTGGGCTAAAATCAAAATTATAATGTTTTTGTCCTAAAGGGTGTAAATTTCATAACTTTTAGGACCTAAATGCAAGTATTTATGATATGTCATGATGACTTGAGCATTTATGACAGGATAGGATGACTCAAGCATTTATGACAGGATAGGATGACTCAAGCATTTATGACAGGATAGGATGACTCAATTATTTATGACATGTCATGATGACTTGCACCTTTTTACACTTTAGCCCTTAGTAACTTTGAAAGTTACTTTTACAATTCACCTTTTTACACTTGCATTTTAAATTTTCAAAAGCTTCACATAAACACACACAAGCTTTAAAATAACAAGCACATACTTGACACTAAATAATGTGCCTAGCTTACTATTACGTGAACTGTCACAGCACACCCCTAATCGACCTTCCTCAGCTCCAATCGACCCCGCTATTAGCTTCCCCACGGTGCAGTGAAGCTCCCCGATCCCTTCCCCGTCGCTCACGACTGCCGGAGCACTACCACCGCCACCTGCCGCCGCCACCAAGAGCAAAGCTCCGTGGCTGGCCCGCCTCCGACCACCCCAGCTCCACCTGAACGCCGCCCAAGGTCCATCTTCACTTCTTTGTGCTCCTCCACCCCTGGCCCCTCGCTGCCGGTGACCCCCTTCGCAGGAACACCGCCGCCTTCTTCCTGTCCTCTGTTCCCCCGACCAGGGACCTCATTGCTAGGAATTTATGATTTAATTCTAAGGTTGATTAATTTATACTAGAGCCTATTCATGTAAAATGATGAAAATATTCTGGGAAAGTTAATCTAAGATAGCATCATATATCCATGAAGATTCATAGATAAATCTTCTCTAAAGCTTAAGTTACTAATATAGTTTGATGGGTTGTTTTCAGTTTGGTTTCTTCTTATGACTATATTTCTTTTAGAAATGAATTAACTCGTGTTACAAAGTTAATAGTGATGTTAATGTACTTAGTCTGGCTGTATAGAATAGAATGGTCTCTGTCGAATCTGTACAGCATAATAAGTTTAATGCCAAACTTATCTATAGATTAGTGGTTGTTAGTTATAAACCCTAATTATGAAGATACAATCAAACTAACCCTAGTTGTTTTACGCAGTTAAACATGTTGTTTAGTGTAGCTAATTAAGTTAATCTATACTCGATAAATGACTACCTAGTAGAAGAGTGAATGATATGTTTGGTACATAGCATGTTTTTCGTTTTTGCATTGTTGATAAGTTTGATAGTCTTAGCTTATATTTTTGTGATAGACATGTATGATGTTTTGTTAACCCTTTCACACGAGTGCTCGTGCTCTTCTGCCATGACCTTGTCCTTGTCTGGTTTACAATCTTTTAGAGCCCCTTTTTGTATCAAAATCCTTAGTTACTCCTCTCTGTTAGCACATTTCTATCGCCCGATTTATCGGCTAAGATATTTGGCTACACCCCCTCAGCTATACACCCATAGAACACACCCCTATTGGCCACATGCCTTTTGGCTGCGTGTCTATAGAACACCCATCGGCTATATGCCTACCCACCACATGCCCTTTTTAGCTACACATCTATCAGGACAAGCCCATCAGCCACATCCTTTTTAGTCTAGTTCCGCGCTTGTGGTCTCATCAGCCTAGTCCGATATTAGTGTTCTATTCCATTTGGTTCTTGTAGCGAGTTCGGTTTAGATGAACCCATCGGCTGTACGTCAATCGATTGTTGTACTGATGTAATCAAGCCGATGCAACCACACCTAGTTACCTAGGATAACATTTAAGCACATCTCAGTTAGGCACAGTCAGTGCAAAGTAGGACAATCAGCTACACGGCTGATATGCCCCAGTAGATATAGGACAACATTAAGGATGAAAACCGGCTACGCAGCTGACCCACCAATTGGCTGAATACGGTGAGACACAGACCGTATGGATACATAGCTCGACTAGTCTACCAATACACCATCGGCTAGTTACTCGCACTAGTCAACTAGCTAATGTGCCGATGTATAAATCGGCTAGTAGGCCGATTCACCGATCGACTAGTACATGTACAAAAATCGGCTCAGCCGATGTTCACCAATTAGCTAATTTTGCTAAAACATGGATCGGCTATGCCGATACGCACGTGATCGGCTAGATGCATCGATACTCACATAGATTAGTTATGACACAGCTGCTTGAGGAAACACCCCTCTGCTAAAATAACCGATACCTTCATCGATCAATTAGGAAGTCAATGCACCTATCCATCGACTACACAGGCTAAAGTACACAACCCTAGATCAGTAAGATAGCAAAATGGACACGCCTCTGTTAGGCACAACCAAGGCACATCAATCAGCTAAACCTGATGCACCCTCATCGACTAAGACAAGCCAATGCACTAACCAATCAGCTAAACAAAAACATGCTGATAACTAGATCCAATCAGCAAGATCGTTCCTTGTTCTATCCTTGAAGCACTGTACCTTTAACATTCCTATCCATATCAGCCAATTTGACCCCAGATAAACTCAAATCGGCTAATCTCTTCTGCTCATATACAGAGACCGCTCCTGCCGATTTCTATTCCAAACAGAAATCAGCAGATTTCCTAAAACTGTGTAGATAGCTCCCTTCTTTACCAATTCTATCAGCTGAACCCCTATTGTTTCCAATCAGATCTGTTGTAATCTTCAACAAGTAGCTGATTTTAATTAGTTGTCCACCTAAAGCTCTATCCATGTTTTGTTTCAGGTCTTTTTGGTTGTTATATAAGTAATATGTTAAATGAGTGTTGAATTGCAGCTTTATTGTGAAGTAAGATAATTTTATGTGCACACTTTGAGTGTAATGTTGCATTGCAAATAGATACGACTACTTCCGCAAACGGTACCTACGAGATCTCCCAAGAGTCTGCAGAGAATGTTTCTGAAGATCAAGTCAACGTCACCAAGGGATTATCTGAAGCCCCGAACCAAAGTTCGGAAGATAATAATACTAACATCCCTGACTCCAGCCCCACCAGTAAAGGCAAGCCCCGGTGCATAATCCAGTATTTCAAATTACTACATTTATGCAATCTTATACTTATATATTATATCTTGCATTAAATCTAGGAGTTGAAATGGAACCCTAGATGCATAAATCCTAGGAATCCAATGTATTGTACCTGAGTCCTTATCACATAGATGCTCTGCTAATAGGACCGGCAGAAGTCGGGTGATTTCCTGTCACTCGCGCGATATAGGAGTTGCATGTTTACTATTTTGCAATCATTATAAGGATAATGGACAGGGTCATGTGCAGTATCATGACCTGGAGGTTTACCCTATCTATTTTGATAAAAGTTGTTAAGGTCGCAGTGTGTGGTAGTGGTGGCTAAGCGTTTGAAAGTACTAGCCACATGCCGTGAAATATGGTAAAGCGGTAAGCCTAGTAACCGATCGGCCCGAGGAGTGGACATACCTCCCACCACTCGTAATTTGGTTTTTCTCACGCACCGACGTGCGGGAGTACGTTCCGCACAGTGGACAGGAGTATGGTCATGTAGTCGCGCTACAGATGTATGTCCTGCACAATTGGTGTGCGTACGGTCCTACAGTCGCTTGTGGTGGCCCTGTTCCACGAGTCGGAATGAAAGGCAAACGGTTGCTTCGGAACTATCATCGGATGTTCCACGCGTGTGAGTTAGGTTTGCCTTGCAAGGTTTGGAAATTTGATTCGGAATCGACTGTTTCTCGCGGATATTGAGACTGCTTATTCCTTCTGCCACATAGAGTAAGAACAGTAATCATTGTGAAATAATCTGGATGGATGTTAATCTCTACATTGATTGTCTAGTATAGGTGCTAATCTAGAATGATTAATGAGACTAGAATCTGAAAGCTAAAACATGAAAGTAGATCATACTCTTTGTTGCTTTTTAGCTGAAAACTTTACCCATAACCATTAAAGCCTTCATAAGTCTAGTTACATAGCTAAGTATACCATGAAACGGGTAAGCCTTGCTGAGTATTAGAATACTCAGTCTTGTATTGTGACTTTTGTTCAGGTAATCCCCCTGAGGAATCTGCTCTACCAATACCGTGGCCTTATGCTTTGCCTGATGGTTGGTCCGAGGAATGCGACCCGTCCCCGGCCAACATTGATCATACCGAGTGATGTCATGCCAGGGCTTAGCATGATGTCCGTACTGGCGACGTGTATAGTTGTCGTATTTTAAACTCCGCCGTGAACTTGAAAGTTCGAACTGGTTTGTAATAAATTCTATCAGTTTAAGAACTGATACTACTTAAGGAAAAATCCTTGTAATATAAATGCTTGTGATGTAAAATATGATGGCAGTTGTATCTCTGGACTCGCCTTCGTGCGAGGTACCTTGTTTGATCCTGCATTCGGTGGTTTATCGAGACGTTACCCGACAGGCCAAGGGATTACATCGTTTGAAGTATGTTGGAGCCCTTGAGAGAGGACTTGCGTATTTGAGCCGGTGTAATTCAGGTTGGTTCTGCCACAGCTGGTATCAGAGCTAACAAGTGTACCCGGATATATGATTAACCTTAGAAATATTTTCAGTATAAAATTTGACCAACAAAGTATTTTGTAAAACTACGTTGGGTTCGTTAAGGATTGTGCTTAGTACGTAAAGCCCTAGGGTGATGATATAAAGGGAGTTATAGGTGGCTATAGTATTTGTATATATAACTCTAACTACCAGCATTACTTTTCTGTCAAAACTTAAATTTATACACAATCCAATTTTACATTCTGTAACGACACCTTCGATGATGAGGTAAGAAGGTAAGGATCCTCAGCTAACTGGGGAGTTAGCCTTCCCGTCGGTGATGCGAACCAAACGCTGTTTCTCAAGCAGTGGCCTACTTGAGATGCTGCCAATATATCAACTTAGGTTGAATATATTGGGAGTATATGGTTCGGCGCAGGGTATGGCGATCGCTGTTCATACCCCCGCATTTTGCGGTAACCCTGTGAATACGTTGTTTCGATAACATATGTTAACATCATCTATATGGTGGTAATTGTACAGATGCTGTTTCTATAGTGAACAGTAATATTTGAGGACGCTTTCATGACATGCTGGCATGAAAGGTTCATGATATATATTGTGGTTTTCTACAGGTATGCTAACCACAATTCAATAGGTTCTGAACGGTTAGGATCCGTCGACTAGACATTATAGGGAGAGACGTATGAAATATGCCACCATAAATAACTACGTAAGACCAAGATTACTTGGTAGTTATTTTTGTTTGTGAGAACGTGTAGTACATGCATGCATATTTAAAACATTGAATGGAAGTGATCTTTGAGTTTAAAACTTGTATCTATGCTTCTTTTAAAGATGTTTAGAGTGACTTAAAGTGTTGGAGTGTTGTTTTGGAATACTGCGCTTAGGTTAAGGCTTGCTTTTCATAAGTTTATGATGATAGGTACACCAGTCCCTGTACCGAACCCCCAATTCTTGTTTTCCTGAATCTCGGGACGAGATTCTTTTTAGGGGGGAAGGCTGTGACAGTTTGAGTACTTGTAAGCTAGGCACATTATTTGTTAGTATGAAATATGTGCTTGCTAGTGTAAAGCTTGTGTTTGTTTATGTGAAGCTTTTCAAAACTTAAATGCAAGTAAAAAGGGTATTTTTGTAATTATGGAAAAACTAGGGTTGTTTTTGCAAAATGTATTTGGGTAGGAGGTAACTTCAAAGTAGGTGAAGGGTTGTTTTGCAAACACATTTTTCTTACTTTACCCCCTGTAAAAAAATGTGTATTTACCCAAAAGTTTCATTTGAAATGTATGTGTTGATTTGTATGAAGTTGAGTGAAGTTTGTGAAAATAAGGACCTAGGTGTAAATATTCAAAAGTATGAGTTTTTTATGCACGCAGTTGAATTATAAAAGTAACTTTCAAAGTTACTAAGGGCTAAAGTGTAAAAAGGTGCAAGTCATCATGACATGTCATAAATGCTTGCAGTTAGGTCCAAAGTTATAAGAAATTTACCTTAATAAGGGCAAAACTTTATTAAGTTTGAATTGAGTGCAAAGTTGTAAAATAAAGCTGTGTACTTTAGGTTTCTGAACTTAAGCCCTAAAGCAAAGTTATAGGATTTTAAAAGCTCTACAACTTCTATTTTGATCATCTCCTCATTTGAGCTCTGGATAAGTGGAAAATTTTACTTCTCAGTGGAGTCCCTGAGATTTTTGAAAATTCCAACGAGGTCCCTCGGACCCCTTCCCTCTCTTTTCTTCCTCTGGCGCTCCTCTGTTCCTCTGCTCCGCCACTCACCGCTGTTTGCCACCGCCTGCCATACCATGCCCTTGCTTCCTTATCCTTCTACTTAAGCCAGTGAACAAGTTGCCAACATATTCTCCTTTCTCTTCCGCACTCGGCTTCTCTTCTCCTTTCTACTTCAAACAGAGCTGTCAGCCGCTGGAGTGCCCTTCGCCGTGATGCTCGGACCTCCACGTTGAGCCCTAATCTCCGGCCATCCTCCGCCGTCCCGCTGTGATTCTTTGCATTCCAGGCTGCCTCGCCTCGCTTCGCATCTGCTCCACTTCACTTAGAGCCAATTCGAGCCCCTGCCTGCGTGCCAGTGGCGCCACCGCGTGCCATGGCCGCCGCCGCCCCTGTTCTCCGTGGGCAGCCATCATCAGCCCCTCCCCGCTATCCTCGATCCCCTGCCGAGCTTCTCCACTTCCTACCGATGCTCCCTGACCCCACCCCGGCGCAAACCCCTCACCAGACTATCCCACTGACGTTCACCGTCGACCTTCCTCCGCCGCCGCTTCGGCCTCCCTGTCGACCCGGCCGTCCAGCAGCTCCCACCCCTCGCCGATCACTCCAGCAGGACCACATCATCTCGAGGAAGCTCCTGGACCACCTCACCGAGCCTCTTCAACCACAAGCATGCCGGAACATCGCCGCCGTGACCAAGCCCGACCGCCGCCGCCGCCTGCTCGCCGTGGAACACCTCTAATCGGCCTTCCTCGGCTCCAATCGACCCCGCTGTTAGCTTCCCCATGGCGCAGTGAAGCTCCCCGATCCCTTCCCCGTGGCTCATGACTGCCGGAGCACCACTGCCGCCACCCGCCGCCAGGAGCAAAACTCCGTGGCCGGACCGCCTCCGACCACCCCAGCTCCACCCGAACACCGCCCAAGGTCCATCTTCACTTCTTTGTGCTCCTCCACCCCTGGCCCCTCGCCGCTGGCGACCCCCTTCGCCGGAACGCCGCCGCCTTCTTCCTGTCCTCTGTTCCCCCGACCAGGGACCTGATTGCTTCGGTTTAGAAAGTTCTGGGGTGTTCTCTGTAAAATTTCCAGAGCCTTCTCTATTTCAAATCAGTGAACTTCTAAATTCCATAGAAATTTGTAGGGAATTCATAAAAATACAAAACCAGTTTTGTTTGAATCCCTAAGTCAAAATCTACAAGTTTTATGTTGTGCTTTTGAGTTGAATATGCCTGGATTATGATCTAGTTTAAATATTAGGAATTGAGTGTTTTATTTGTATCTCATGTTCTATACATGTGTTACAATTGAAATTTGAATCATAGTATGTGTGTCTCAAGTAGAGACTTAGGTAAAATTTGAAAAGCTAGTGTAAAGCTTGTGTTTGTTTATGTGAAGCTTTTCAAAACTTAAATGCAAGTAAAAAGGGTATTTTTGTAATTATGGAAAAGCTAGGGTTGTTTTTGCAAAATGTATTTAGGTAGGAGGTAACTTCAAAGTAGGTGAAGGGTTGTTTTGCAAACACATTTTTCTTACTTTACCCCCTGTAAAAAAATGTGTATTTACCCAAAAGTTTCATTTGAAATGTATGTGTTGATTTGTGTGAAGTTGAGTGAAGTTTGTGAAAATAAGGACCTAGGTGTAAATATTCAAAAGTATGAGCTCTTTTATGCACGCAGTTGAATTATAAAAGTAACTTTCAAAGTTACTAAGGGATAAAGTGTAAAAAGGTACAGGTCATCATGACATGTCATAAATGCTTGCAATTAGGTCCAAAGTTATAAGAAATTTACCTTAATAAGGGCAAAACTTTATTAAGTTTGAATTGAGTGCAAAGTTGTAAAATAAAGCTATGTACTTTAGGTTTCTGAACTTAAGACCTAAAGCAAAGTTGTAGGATTTGAAAAGCTCTACAACTTCTATTTTGATCATCTCCTCATTTGATCTCTAGATTAGTGGGAAATTTTACTTCTCAGTGGAGTCCCTGAGATTTTTGAAAATTCCAACGAGGTCCCTCGGACCCCTTCCCTCTCTTTTCTTCCTCTGGCGCTCCTCTGTTCCTCTGCTCCACCGCTCACCGCTGTTTGCCGCCGCCTGCCGTACCGTGCCCTTGCTTCCTTATCCTTCTACTTAAGCCAGTGAACAAGTTACCAACGTATTCTCCTTTCTCTTCCGCACTCGGCTTCTCTTCTCCTTTCTACTTCAAATAGAACTGTCAGCCGCCGGAGTGCCCTTCGCCGTGATGCTCGGACCTCCACGTTGAGCCCTAATCTCCGGCCATCCTCCGCCGTCCCGCTGCGATTCTTTGCGTTCCAGGCTGCCTCGCCTCGCTTCGCATCTGCTCCACTTCTCTTAGAGCCAATTCGAGCCCCTACCCGCGTGCCAGTGGCGCCACCGCATGCCATGGCCGCCGCCGCGCCTGTTCGCTGTGGGCAGCCATCATCAGCCCCTCCCCACTATCCTCGACCCCCTGCCGAGCTTCTCCACTTCCTACCTGTGACACTCAGGTATTTAGCATTGAAACACCCTAGATTTTAGCACGAAGTTGTATGCAAAATGTGGTAAATGTGTGTTGAAAAATTTAAATGTTAAGGGAAAAGGGTTGTTTATATAATTATATTTTAATAAAGGTCCTTTAGTGCTAAATGGGTAAGCATGGAGGGTAGAATTTAAATGTATGACGGTTGTTTTGCAAAGTCAAAAACTCATGTTTAAATCGCAAATTTAGATGAAACTACACATAGGATATATATGTGGTGTAGTTTTAAAATAGGATTTATGTAAAGTTTGGAAATCTTGTTAAGTTTCAAATTACTTACACATCCTTAGCTCTTCTGCAAATAAGCCTTAAAGCAAAGTTGTACACTTTGAAAAACCATACACTTTTTCTTTTGGGCCAACCTCCATTTGAGCTCTAGTTTGAAAGTTATTTAAGCATTACATTGGAGTCCCTGTCTTTTCTAGAAATTACAACCAGGTCCCTCTTTGTCTACCTCTCCCCCTCTCCTCTGTTTTCCTCTGCCGCGCGCCGCCGCCACTGTCCCGGCCATGTGCCCCGCCCCTGCCGCCCCAGCGCCGCTCTGCGCCCGTCCACGTGTCGCCCAGCCTCTGCCCCGCCGCTTCCCGACCTTGCGCTGGCTTTTCCCCGCCGCGACACGCCGCTCGACTGCCTGCCCGAGCCGTGCTTCGCCGCCGCTCGCCGTCGTAGCGCCTCCAGCGCCACCTCCTGCTCCCAGCGATTCCACGCGTCATTACCCTGCCTTGCCGCCGCCCTCCCAACCCCGTGCTAGCCCGCCCTTGCATCCTCCACGTCGCATTGCCTCTGCCCGAGCTTCGTCGCGGTCGTCACGCGCGCCGCCGGAGCGCCAGCTCCTGCTTGTGCACAAGCACACCCTCTTCTGGACCCCGAGCGCTTCCTCTAGCTTCTCTAGCACACGCCCTGGCATTTACACACCTCTTGTTCACTCAATTTTCCCTGCTCCGATCATCTCCCGTCACCCGATCCCCGCCGCCGTCCCTGGTCACCGTCGGCAGCCCCACCGCCGCTCCCCAATCTCCGATCCAGTGCACCAACAGCATTGCCGTGACCCACCGTAGCTCACCGAGCAAACCAATCTCAGTTTTCTCCACCAGAACTGCTGGACCACAGCGCCGGCGAGCCCCTTTCCTCCGCCGCCGCTCGGCCTTCCGCCGACCAGCCGGTACAGAGCCTCCCCACCCTGGCCAAAGGCATCATCAGCATCACATCATCCTCCGGAAGCGGTTCCGCCCCTCCTTCACCACCCTCTGTCACCCTAGCCCGCAGAACGCCGGCCGCCATCGCCGCTGGTAAGAGCCCGAGGTCCACCCCACCGTTGATCGCCGCTCTCTGACCCGTTTCCGACCAAATTAAGTTGGGGGAAAGCATCCCTGCACTTCCCCGGTGCTCATGCGCGCCTTGTTTCCCCATGTTCGCCGGCCCCTCGCGGGGAACGATGACGCGCCGCCACGGCCGCCGCCATCTTTCATCGCCGGCCGTGCTCCGCCACTGCACCTCGAGCACATCACCCCCCAGCATGTTTAGTAGCTACTGTAGGTCGTGTAGCACCTATCCCTCCCCACCCAGGACCTCGCCGCCGGCGAGAACGCCGTAGACAGAGACGCTGGACGCCGTCGAGAGCCGGCAAGGGCATATCTATCATATCTTTTTCGGTTCTAAGGGCCTAAGTGCTAGAACCCGAGGACCCCAGTGTAAAACCTTTTTATTATTTCATGTGAGCAAGGCTGCTGACTTGTAAAATTCGTAGGAAATTGTACGAAATTCCAAAAATTGTCAAACAGTTTTGTTAGAAACTAGAAATCAAAATCTACAACTTTTATTAATGAAGTTTGGTTTGGAACTGAATACTTTTGAATCTATTTTAAATCTAAGTAAAAGGGGTATTTTATATGTAACTCTTACATACAAGCTTAGACTCTTAAGATTTTTGGTAAGTAGCATCTTTAGATCATGTGTAAGCTAGTATAAAAGTTTCAAGCTTAGTATTATTTTGTAGTTTATGTTCTTTTGAATTTGGGCAATTCAATTTGAAATAATTTGAATTTAGTTAAGTATATTTCTAAAGCTTATTTATTTAGATCTTTTTACCATAGTCTAATATATTGATACATAGTTTATAATTAGAATTTTAAGACTTTATAACTCCATTCACCTAAGATTTGAATTTAAACTGGAAGTCTAAATTCAAATTCAAATATTTTAAGTTTCTGTTTTCAGCAAATCCATGACCATAACCATAACTTAAGTATAACTGGTAATTTAAAAGTAAAACCCCCTTGTTTCATGAATTCATGTGTGTTAATTGTTGGATTGCAACTTTATCGTGAAATAAAATCTTTAACTCAAGCACCATCTCACTTAAATTATTGCATACCATGTAGAATCAACGACGCTCGACGACGGAGACTACGAGCTAGTTTTGGGACAAGACCAAGGGTTTTCTGAAGACCCGATAAATGTCGCCGAGGATCTAACTGAAGCTCCGAACCAAAGTTCGGAAGTCTCTGACACTCCTGCTCCCAACCCCACTCAAGAAGGCAAGCCCCAATGCATACCCCAGTAGATCATACTCTTTGTTGCTTTTCAGCTGAAAATACACTCAGAACCTTTGCGATGCCTTCATGAGTCTAGTTAACTGGCTAAGTATACCACGAAGCGGGTAAGTCTTGCTGAGTATTAGTATACTCAGTCTTGCTAGTAACATTTTTAGGTATGACCTTCGAGAACCCCACGGATAGTCCCGCATGGCCAACTTCGATTCCGTATGGCTGGTCCGTGGAGTGGGATCCGTCCCCGGCTGGTAGTGACCCTCCTGAGTGACACCAAGCTTTGGGCTGAGTACGGTGTCAACCTTCGTGACGTGTGTAGTCACGTGTTTATGTTTTCTTCCGCTGTAAACCTGAGCAAGCTTTTAGCTTGTCACTTTAGACATTGTTTGTATAAATTTACTTAAAGTTTGGAATGGTTTGTAATAATGTTTAATACGTTGTAAATTGTAAATTGGTGAGCTGTTGTGTTGTAAACTCGCCTTCGTGCAAGGTAAACCTACTTCGGTCCTGTTGAACCGTGGTTGTATCAGGCAGAGACCCGACAGACCAATGGATTGTTCCGTTTGAAGTGCGTTGAGTTAGTATCGGCTAGATAGCGATGACTAGCGCACTTGAGCCAGAATAATTCAGGCGGTTCTGCCACACTACCGGTGCTCCCCGACCCCACCCCGAATCGACCTTCCTCCGCCGCCGCTTCGGCCTTCCGGTCGACCCGGCCGTCCAGCAGCTCCCACCCCTCGCCGATCACTCCAGCAGGACCACATCATCTCGAGGAAGCTCCTGGACCACCTCACCGAGCCTCTTCAACCCCCAGCATGCCGGAACATCGCCGCCGTGACCAAGCCTGACCGCCGCCGCCCCCTGCTCGCCGTGGAACACCCCTAATCGACCTTCCTCGGCTCCAATCGACCCCGCTGTTAGCTTCCCCACGGCGCAGTGAAGCTCCCCGATCACTTCCCCGTCGCTCATGACTGCCGGAGCGCCACCGCCACCGCCGCCAGGAGCAAAGCTCCGTGGCCGGCCCGCCTCCGACCACCCCAACTCCACCCGAACGCCGCCCAAGGTCCATCTTCACTTCTTTGTGCTCCTCCACCCCTGGCCCCTCGCCGTCGGTGACCCCCTTCGCCGGAACGCCGCCGCCTTCTTCCTATCCTCTGTTCCCCCGACCAGGGACCTGATTGCTTCGGTTTAGAAAGTTCTAGGGTGTTCTCTGTAAAATTTCCAGAGCCTTCTCTATTTCAAATCAGTGAACTTATAAATTCCATAGAAATTTGTAGGGAATTCATAAAAATACAAAACCAGTTTTGTTTGAATCCCTAAGTCAAAATCTACAAGTTTTATGTTGTGCTTTTGAGTTGAATATGCCTGGATTATGATCTAGTTTAAATATTAGGAATTGAGTGTTTTATTTGTATCTCATGTTCTATACATGTGTTACAATTGAAATTTTAATCATAGTATGTGTGTCTCACGTAGAGACTTAGGTAAAATTTGCAGATCTAGTACTAATGCCTAGCTAAGTATTTTAAATACCTTGATGATATGTTGCCTGAATCTCTACTATTTATTCTAGAATGATTCTATTAGAATTTATGGTTAAATCTTTTACAGTAATTTCTGCTTGTGGAATATAATCCAGGATAAAATTAGTAGTACTGTTTAACTTAAGCTAGGAATTTATGATTTAATTCTAAGGTTGATTAATTTATACTAGAGCCTATTCATGTAAAATGATGAAAATATTCTGGGAAAGTTAATCTAAGATAGCATAGTATATCCATGAAGATTCATAGATAAATCTTCTCTAAAGCTTAAGTTACTAATATAGTTTGATGGGTTGTTTTCAGTTTGGTTTCTTCTTATGACTATATTTCTTTTAGAAATAAATTAACTCGTGTTGCAAAGTTAAGAGTGATGTTAATGTACTTAGTCTGGCTGTATAGAATAGAATGGTCTCTATCGAATCTGTACAGCGTAATAAGTTTAATGCCAAACTTATCTATAGATTAGTGGTTGTTAGTTATAAACCCTAATTATGAAGATACAATCAAACTAACCCTAGTTGTTTTACGTAGTTAGACATGTTGTTTATGTGACAGTTCATGTATTTGTAATGCTAGGCATATATTTTGTTAGTGTGAAATATGTGTTTGTTAAGTGTAAAGCTTGTGTATGTCTATGTGAAACTTTTGAAAATTTAAAAGTGCAAATAAAAAGGGTATTTTTGTAATTACAGAAAAATTTAGGGTTGTTTTTGCAAAATGTAGTTGGATTAGGGTAATTCCAAAATAAATGAAAGGTGGTTTTGTAAACATGTTTTTTTTTCTTATTTATGTCTTGTAAAAATATATATATATTATTTATCCAAAAGTTTCATTTGAAATGTGTATGTTGAGGTGTGTAAAAATTTTGGGTAAAGTGGTAAAAATAAGGGTATTTATGTGATTTTATAAAAGTATAAGTCCTTTTATGCAAATATTTGATTTACAAAAGTAACTTTCAAACTTACTCAGGGCTAAAGTGTAAAAGTGCAAGTCATCATGACATGTCTATCCAACCGTTATGACGAGTCTATCCCGTCATTATGACGTGTCATAAATGCTTGCATTTAAGTCCTAAAATTTGACGAATTACATTTCTAGGGCAAAAGCAATTCAAATCCGACTTTTGTTCAAAGATTCACATGTAAAAATTTAAATTTTGAGTTTCTGAACTTGAGCCCTAAAGCAATTTTGTAGAGCTTGAAAAACTCTCCAACTTTCGTTTTGGGCGTTTCTTCATTTGGGTTTTAAATCAACAGGAAATTTTGTTTTACAGACAGGTCCCTGCAGTTTTCGGAAATTACACATAAGTCCTTGGGAAATCCTAGTTCCCTTCCTCCTCTGTTTTACCTCTCTCTGTCTTGCCTTATCCTTCACTGGCGGCTGTATCTTTTTCTTCCCTGCTTTTCCCCTTTCTTCCTTCAGCTCACGGCAGTGCGGGGCGCTGGGCGAGCAGCCCAGGCCAGGCGGCGGCGCATGTGGGCCCCGGCAGGGCGGCCGCGCGCGTGGGTGCGGGCAGGCGGAGCGCGGCTCCTAGGCGCAGGCGCGCGAGCGCTGGCTCGCAGGGCGCGGCGCGCGGCGGGGCCAGAGCCCAAGCGGCGCCGGGCGGAGCCGAGCGAGCGGCGCCGGCTCGGACGGAGGCCGGCCCAGGCAGCAGCGGGCCAGCGGCGCAGGCGGAAGCAGGCGGCCCGGGACTGGAGCGGCGCGTGGCTCGGCGCGCGGAAGCCAGGGCGGCGGCCGCGGCAGGGCTAGGCGCGCGGGCTGGTGGGCCAGGCGCGGGCGAGCGGCGGCCGCAGAGGTGCGGGCGCGTAGGCGTGGCGCTGGCCGGGCGCGGCCAGGCGTGGCTCGGGGCTTGGGCGCTGGCGCGCGGAGCGGGAACGGCTCGGGCACAGGCGCGTACGCGGCAGGTGCAGGAGCTGGCAGAGCGCACGGATGCGGGAGCTGGCGGCATGGAGCAGGAGCGCGCGCGGCGCAAGCGCTAAGGGCGCGCGTAAGCGTGCGGCAAGCGGCAGCTCGGCTGGAAAGCGAGACGCTGGCGGGCAGGCGGTGGCTCGCGAACGCGCAGGGGAGCAGAGGCGAGAGGCGCGAAACGCAGGCGAGCCCGAGCGAGCTGGCGGCGGCGTGTGCTGGCGTGGCGCGGCGTGGATGCGCACAGGCGCGGTGCAGGAGCGGATCCGGCGGTGCGGGCCACGGCGTGCGAATGGGCGCGGCCAAGGGGCGTGCGGCTCGGCTGGAGTGGGCCGAGCGCAGGCGACAGCACGGGGGCGCCAGCAGAGCCAAGCAACGGCGCATGGTGGCGTTGGAGCACGGAGACAGTACCAGGGGACGGCGCCGGGCTTGGACGGAGGAGAATGGCAAAGGACTGGTGGCACAGGGGCTCGCTGCGGTTGGTGAGAGCGCTGCGCGGACGGGTGGAAGGCGTGGAGCAAACGCGTGAGCGGCACGCGAACCAAGCGGCGCTGGGGCGAGGCTCGCAACGTGGCGGCACGGATATGCTGGATGCGAGCGACCCCGAACGAGCAATGGCGTGCAGGACGCGTGCGAGCGCAGCAGGTGCGAGACCCGGGTGGAGGCGAGCAACTCGGAGTGAGCAGTGACGCGCGAAGTGGCCCAGGCGCGCGGGTGAGGTAGCAGGCGTGCGCGGCAGCGGCACAGGAGTGGTTCGTGGGCGATGCCGAGCGAGTGGCGCAAGCATGCGCGTGGTGGCGCGTAGGAGTTGGCGGTATGGGCAGGTGTTGAGCGGCCGGAGCAGAACGAACCCACGGGCACGAGCAGATAGTGTTGGAGTGCGACGTGCCGAGCAACGGCATGCGCAGAAGGAGTTGCGATGGAAGGTTTCTGCGCGAGATGCGAGAACGTGATGGCATCGACCCTAACTACGCCCCGGTGATCTCTGATGGTGCAAGAGTGATCGTGTCGAGGACGTGAGCTCGCTCGCGCGTGAGATGCACGAGGGGCAGCAAGCTGGAAGAAGAGGAGGCAAATCGAAGGTGACGGTTACGGCGAGGCGAGTCGGAAGGAGGAGTTGTGGAGTGAAGGCGGCAGTTAGGCGTGACGAGCTCGGAGGAGCTTCGATGCAACCAAGCACGGCAACCCTGCCCGGCAAACTTCTTCATCAACCACGGAATCTCGTCATCGTCAAGCTCATCTTATCGCCGATCCTGTTCATCGCGGGAATTCACTTTCCGCGTGTTCTCTTTCATAACCAAGGCTACACCGAGGTTTGCCCTGTTTCCTTGAATCCTCCTAATGCCGGCAATTCCTTTGCCGGAATATCGCCATTAACTTCCTGTTATCTGTTTTCCCGGACCAGGGACTTGATTGCTATGTTTTAGAAAGTTCTAGGGTGTTCTTTGTAAAATTTCTAAAGCTTTCTGTATTTCAAATCGATGAACTTCTACATTTCATAGATTTTCGTAGGAAGTTCATAAAAATGCAAAATCAGTTTTCTTTGAAACCCTAGGTCGAAATCTACAAGTTTTATGTTGTGATCTTGAGTGAAAGTCTTTGATTTGCGGTCTAGGTTAAATGTCAGGGAATGAGTGCTTTGTTTGTACCTTATATTGTATGCATATGTTATAGCTGGAAGATAAAGTATAGGATATATGTTTTAGGTGGAGAAAGTTGACGGTTAGTTAATCCTATCACCCTGGTGCTCATCTCCTTACCATCAAGATGTTATCCTTGTCTTGATTGCCGTTTCCTTAAGATCCTTCTCGTAAAAAGATCCCTATTAGTTTATGTGTTTTTTCTGCTTAACTTATACATCTCTACGGCTATGCTTCAGCGTTGGCTATCAGTTCAGCTGCTAAGCATCCGTTTCCTTGAGTTGATGACGTCCCTGTGTAACAGCTATCAGTCGATGCTTCTACCGTCGACCAGTTAGCTGATACGGTTGTTACCTTTCTAGTATCGGCTACTGCCGATACAGTCCTTTGTTCCGTCCTACATCGACTGCACGGAGACGATGTATCGGAGAGACACCCATGATCTTAGGGTTCTTGCCATCGGCCGACCCAAGCCGATTTTGATTGCTTTTCCATATCGGTCACACACGGCCAATCGATCCTTAGTTTCTCTATCCTTATCCACACACTTCTATCAGTCGATTTATCGACTAAGAGATCGGCTGTGTATCTATCGGCCGCATACCCTCAATCACACTCCAATCGGCTATACGTCACTCAAGTGTTGTGTTGACGTAATCGAGTCGATATAACCACACTTAGTTACCTAGGATAACTCTTAAGCACATCTCAGTTAAGACACAACTGCTTTAGGAATCCTCCCCCTGCTGAAGTAATCGATGCTTTCATCGATCATCTAAGAACCCGATGTGCTCATCAATCGGCTAAACCCTCATTGTTTCCAATCAGCTCTGTTGTAACCCTCAACAAGTAGCTGTTTCTAATTGGTTGTTCCCCTGAAGCTCTGTTTAAGTTTAGCTTCAAATCTTTTTGGTTGTTATGTGATAGTGTGTTATATGAGTGCTGGATTGCAACTGTATTGTGAAGTCAGATAGTTTCATATGCACGTTTTGAATGTAATGTTGCATCGCATGTAGATATGACTACGTTCGGCAACGGTACCTGCGAGATCTCCCAGGAGTTTACGAAGGATATGTCTGAAGATCAAGTGAACGTCACCAAGGAATATCGCAAGCCCCGAACCAAAGTTCGGAAGATGTTAACATTTCTGACTTCAGACCCACCAATAAAGGCAAGCCCCGGACATAACCCACTATTTTATTACACCGCAATCTATATCTATTTATGTATTCAATGCGTTAGGTTCTTAGGAATTGCTTGAAACCCTAGTTGCATTCTCCTAGGAACCAATGTGATGGATACTAGTACTTGAGTCCGACTAGCTGCTATGCTAATAGGGCCGGTAGAAGTCGGGTGATTTCCTGTCACTCGCGCGATATAGGAATTGTAATGTTTACATTCCTGTTATCACTATAAGGATGCCGGACGGGAGTTTTGTGCGGTATCATGGTTGAGGTGATACCCCGTCTGTGTTGTTGAAATTGATAAGGTCGCGGTGTGTGCCGATCGGGGTTAAGCGTTTGAAAGTACTAACCACATGCCGTGAGTTATGGGTAAGCGGTAAGCCTAGTAGCCAATCGGCCCGAGGAGTGGACATACCTTCCACCACTCGTCTTGCTTCTTCTGGTTACTTATGTTCGATTGAGGAAATACGTGTTGCAAGGGCAACCAGGAATACGGGTTTTGTAGTCGCGCTACAGACGTATGTCCTGCACTTTTGAAGTGCGTATGTTCCTGCAGTCGCTTGTGGTGGACCTGTCCACGAGTCGGAATGAAAGGTAAACGGTTGCTTCGGAATGACCCTGTGGTGTTCCAAGCGTGTGAGTTAGGTTTACCTTGCAAGGTTGAATTCGATTCAGAATCGTCCGCCTCTCACGATGATTGAGACTACTTAATCCCTTTATCACACAGAGTAACAAGAGTAACTATATGATGAGTAATACTGATGGTTGAGATAAAGAACTCTACCTTGCTTGCTTAGTTATAAGTGCTTATCTAGAATGGATAATCACATAGAACTTGAAAGCTAAAAGTTGAAAATAAGGATTTATTCTTAGTTGCTTTTCAGCTGAAATTAAACCCAGAACCATTATAAGACTACATAAGTCTAGTAATGGGCTAAGTATACCCAATCCCGGGTAAGCCTTGCTGAGTATTAGTATACTCAGCCTTGTTAGTTATATGTTTTGCAGGTAATGTCTGGAAAACCCTACTCTTCCTTGCCTTGGCCCTGTGCTCTTTCAGAAGGTTGGTCCGTGGAATGGGATCCGTCCTCGGCCAGCACTGGTGATATCGAGTGATGTCGTGCCCGGGCTTAGCATGACATCCGTCTTGTCAACGTGCTGTAGATCATCGTGTATGTTTTTCCGCTGCTAAAAATCATAGCTTAAAGAGTTGTATTGTTTTCTCTAAGTTTGAAACTTTGTACTACTTTTATAAACTCTTGTAATGTAATTCCCTGTTATGTAAAATGTGATGGTGATTGTATCTCTGGACTCACCTTCGTGTGAGGTAACCTTATTTGATCCTGTGTATCGGTGGTTTATCGGGACGTTACCCGACAGGCCAAGGGATTATACCGTTTGAAGCACGTTGGAGCCGTCGGAAGTGGACTCGTGTACTTGAGCCGGTATAATTCAGATTGGTTCTGCCACAGTTTAGTGTAGCTAATTAAGTTAATCTATACTCGATAAATAACTACCCAGTAGAAGAGTGAATGATATGTTTGGTACATAGCATGTTTTTCGTTTTTGCATTGTTGATAAGTTTGGTAGTCTTAGCTTATATTTTGTGATAGACATGTATGATGTTTAGTTAACCCTTTCACACAAGTGCTCGTGCTCTTCTATCATGACCTTATCCTTGTCTGGTTTACAATATTTAGAGCCCCTTTTTGTATCAAAATCCTTAGTTACCCCTCTCTGTTAGCACATTTCTATCGGCCGATTTATCGGCTAAGATATTTGGCTACACCACCTCAGCTATACACCCATAGAACACACCCCTATCGGCCACATGCCTTTTGGCTGCGTGTCTATAGAACACCCATCGGCTATATGCCTACCCACCACATGCCCTTTTTAGCTACACATCTATCAGGACAAGCCCATCAGCCACTTGGTCCGATATTAGTGTTCTATTCCACTTGGTTCTTGTAGCGAGTTCGGTTTAGATGACCCCATCGGCTGTACGTCAATCGATTGTTGTACTGACTAAATCAAGCCGATGCAACCACACCTAGTTACCTAGGATAACACTTAAGCACATCTCAGTTAGGCACAGTCAGTGCAAAGTAGGACAATCAGCTACACGGCTGATATGCCCCAGTAGATATAGGAGAACATTAAGGATGAAAACTGGCTACACAGCTGACCCACCAATCGGCTGAATACGCTGAGACACAGACCGTACGGATACATAGCTCGACTAGTCTACCAATACACCATCGGCTAGTTACTCGCACTAGTCAACTAGCTATGCCGATACATCACTCGACTAGTTCTACCCGATGTATAAATCGGCTAATGTGCCGATGTACTAAATCGGCTAGTAGGCCGATTCACCGATTGACTAGTACACGTGCACAAATCAGCTCAGCCGATGTTCACCAATTAGCTAATTTTGCTAAAGTATGGATCGGCTATGCCGATACGCACGCGATCGGCTAGATGCACTGATACTCACACAGATTAGTTAAGACACAGCTGCTTGAGGAAACACCCCTCTGCTAAAATAACTGATACCTTCATCGATCAATTAGGAAGTTGATGCACCTATCCATCGACTACACAGGCCAAAGTACACAACCCCAGATCAGTAAGATAGCACAATGGACATGCCTCTGTTAGGCACAACCAAGGCACATCAATCGGCTAAACCTGATGCACCCTCATCGACTAAGACAAGCCAATGCACTAACCAATCAGCTAAACAAAAACATGCTGATAACTAGATCCAATCAGCAAGATCCTTCCATGTTCTATCTTTGAAGCACTGTACCTTTAACATTCCTATCCATATCAGCCAATTTGACCCCAGATAAACTCAAATCGGCTAATCTCTTCTGCTCATATATAGAGACCGCTCCTGCCGATTTCTCTTCCAAACAGAAATCAGCAGATTTCCTAAAACTGTGTAGATAGCTCCTTTCTTTACCAATTCTATCAGCTGAACCCCTATTGTTTCCAATCGGCTCTGTTGTAATCTTCAACAAGTAGCTGATTTTAATTAGTTGTCCACCTAAAGCTCTATCCAAGTTTTGTTTCAGGTCTTTTTGGTTGTTATATAAGTAATATGTTAAATGAGTGTTGGATTGCAACTTTATTGTGAAGTAAGATAATTTTATGTGCACACTTTGAATGTAATGTTGCATTGCATGTAGATACGACTACTTCCGCAAATGGTACCTACGAGATCTCCCAAGAGTCTGCAGAAAATATTTCTGAAGATCAAGTGAACGTCACCAAGGGATTATCTGAAGCACCGAACCAAAGTTTAGAAGATAATAATACTAACATCCCTGACTCCAGCCCCACCATTAAAGGCAAGCCCCGGTGCATAACCTAGTATTTCAAATTACTAAATTTATGCAATCTTATACTTATATATTATATCTTGCATTAAGTCTAGGAGTTGAAATGGAACCCTAGATGCATAAATCCTAGGAATCGAATGTATTGTACTTGAGTCCTTATCGCATAGATGCTCTGCTAATAGGACCGGCAGAAGTCGGGTGATTTCCTGTCACTCGCGCGATATAGGAGTTGCATGTTTACTATTTTGCAATCATTATAAGGATAATGGACAGGGTCATGTGCAGTATCATGACCTGGAGATTTACCCTGTCTGTTTTGATAAAAGTTGTTAAGGTCACAGTGTGTGGTAGTGGTGGCTAAGCGTTTGAAAATACTAGCCACATGCCGCGAAATATGGT
Organism: Panicum hallii; assembly: GCF_002211085.1. Classification (NCBI taxonomy): domain Eukaryota; kingdom Viridiplantae; phylum Streptophyta; class Magnoliopsida; order Poales; family Poaceae; genus Panicum; species Panicum hallii. Next base: position 29,292,025 of record NC_038046.1, on the reverse strand, counting down.
AAAGCGGTAAGCCTAGTAACCGATCGGCCCGAGGAGTGGACATACCTCCCACCACTCGTAATTTGGTTTTTCTCACGCACCGACGTGCGGGAGTATGTTCCACACAGCGGACAGGAGTACGGTCATGTAGTCGCGCTACAGACGTATGTCCTGCACAATTGGTGTGCGTACGGTCCTACAGTCGCTTGTGGTGGCCCTGTTCCACGAGTCGGAATGAAAGGCAAACGGTTGCTTCGGAACTATCATCGGATGTTCCACACGTGTGAGTTAGGTTTGCCTTGCAAGGTTTGGAAATTCGATTCAGAATCGTCCAATTCTCACGGATATTGAGACTCCTTATGCCTTCTGCCACATAGAGTAAGAACAGTAATCATTGTGAAATAATCTAGATGGATGTTAATCTCTACATTGATTGTCTGTGCTAACCTAGAATGATTAATGAGACTAGAATCTGAAAGCTAAAACATGAAAGTAGATCATACTCTTTGTTGCTTTTCAGCTGATAACTTTACCCATAACCATTAAAGCCTTCATAAGTCTAGTTACATAGCTAAGTATACCATGAAATGGGTAAGCCTTGCTGAGTATTAGAATACTCAGTCTTGTATTGTGATTTTTGTTCAGGTAATCCCCCTGAGGAATCTGCTCTACCTGTACCATAGCCTTATGCTCTTCCCGATGGTTGGTCCGTGGAATGGGACCCGTCCCCGGCCAACACTGATCATACCGAGTGATGTCATGCCAGGGCTTAGCATGATGTCCGTACTGGCGATGTGTATAGTTGTCGTATTTTAAACTCCGCTGCCGTGAGCTTGAAACTTCGAACTGGTTTGTAATAAATTCTATCAGTTTAAGAACTTATATTACTTAAGGAAAAATCCTTGTAATATAAATGCTTGTGATGTAAAATATGATGGCAGTTGTATCTCTGTACTCGCCTTCGTGCGAGGTACGTTATTTGATCCAGCATTCGGTGGTTTATCAGGACGTTACCCGACAGGCCAAGGGATTACACCGTTTGAAGTACGTTGGAGCCCTTGAGAGAGGACTTGCATATTTGAGCCGGTGTAATTCAGGTTGATTCTGCCACAGCTGGTAGCAGAGCTAATAAGTGTACCCCGGAGATATAATTGACCTTAAAAATATTTTTAGTATAAAATTTGACCAACAAAGTATTTTGTAAAACTACGTCGGGTTCGGTAAGGATTGTGCTTAGTACGTAAAGCCCTAGGGTGATGACATAAAGGGAGTTATAGGTGGCTATAGTATATGTATATATAACTCTAACTACCAGCATTACTTTTCTATCAAAACTTAAATTTATGCACAATCCAATTTTACATTCTGTAATGACACCTTCGATGATGAGGTAAGAAGGTAAGGATCCTCAGCTAACTGGGGAGTTAGTCTTCCCGTCGATGATGCGAACCGAACGCTGTTTCTCAAGCAGTGGCCTACTTGAGATGCTGCCAATATATCAACTTAGGTTGAATATATTGGGAGTATATGGTTCAGCGCAGGGTATGGCGATCGCTGTTCATACCCCCGCATTTTGCGGTACCCCCGTGAATACGTTGTTTCGATAATATATGTTAACGTCATATGTATGGCGGTAATTGTACATATGCTATTTTTATAGTGAACAGTAATGTTTGAGGACGCTTTCATGATATGCTGGCATGAAAGATTCATGATATATATTGTGGTTTTCTGCAGGTATGCTAACCATGATTCGATAGGTTCTGAACGGTTAGGATCTGTCGACTAGACATTATAGGGAGAGACGTATGAAATATGCCACCGTAAATAACTACGTAAGACCAAGATTACTTGGCAGTTATTTTTGTTTGTGAGAACGTGTAGTACGTGCATGCATATTTAAAATATTGAATGGAAGTGATCTTTGAGTTTAAAACTTGTATCTATGCTTCTTTTAAAGATGTTTAGAGTGACTTAAAGTGTTGGAGTGTTGTTTTGGAATACTGCGCTTAGGTTAAGGCTTGCTTTTCATAAGTTTATGATGATAGGTACACCAGTCCCCGTACCGAACCCCCAATTCTTGTTTTCCTGAATCTCGGGACGAGATTCTTTTTAGGGGGAAGGCTGTGACAGTTTGAGTACTTGTAAGCTAGGCACATTATTTGTTAGTATCAAATATGTGCTTGCTAGTGTAAAGCTTGTGTTTGTTTATGTGAAGCTTTTCAAAACTTAAATGCAAGTAAAAAGGGTATTTTTGTAATTATGGAAAAACTAGGGTTGTTTTTGCAAAATGTATTTGGGTAGGAGGTAACTTCAAAGTAGGTGAAGGGTTGTTTTGCAAACACATTTTTCTTACTTTACCCCCTGTAAAAAAATGTGTATTTACCCAAAAGTTTCATTTGAAATGTATGTGTTGATTTGTATGAAGTTGAGTGAAGTTTGTGAAAATAAGGACCTAGGTGTAAATATTCAAAAGTATGAGTTTTTTTATGCACGCAGTTGAATTATAAAAGTAACTTTCAAAGTTACTAAGGGCTAAAGTGTAAAAAGGTGCAAGTCATCATGACATGTCATAAATGCTTGCAGTTAGGTCCAAAGTTATAAGAAATTTACCTTAATAAGGGCAAAACTTTATTAAGTTTGAATTGAGTGCAAAGTTGTAAAATAAAGCTGTGTACTTTAGGTTTCTGAACTTAAGCCCTAAAGCAAAGTTATAGGATTTTAAAAGCTCTACAACTTCTATTTTGATCATCTCCTCATTTGAGCTCTGGATCAGTGGAAAATTTTACTTCTCAGTGGAGTCCCTGAGATTTTTGAAAATTCCAACGAGGTCCCGCTCGGACCCCTTCCCTCTCTTTTCTTCCTCTGGCGCTCCTCTGTTCCTCTGCTCCGCCGCTCACCGCTGTTTGCCGCCGCCTGCCATACCATGCCCTTGCTTCCTTATCCTTCTACTTAAGCCAGTGAACAAGTTGCCAACATATTCTCCTTTCTCTTCCGCACTCGGCTTCTCTTCTCCTTTCTACTTCAAACAGAGCTGTCAGCCGCCGGAGTGCCCTTCGCCGTGATGCTCGGACCTCCACGTTGAGCCCTAATCTCCGGCCATCCTCCGCCGTCCCGCTGCGATTCTTTGCATTCCAGGCTGCCTCGCCTCGCTTCGCATCTGCTCCACTTCACTTAGAGCCAATTCGAGCCCCTGCCTGCGTGCCAGTGGCGCCACCACGTGCCATGGCCGCCGCCGCCCCTGTTCTCCGTGGGCAGCCATCATCAGCCCCTCCCCGCTATCCTCGATCCCCTGCCGAGCTTCTCCACTTCCTACCGGTGCTCCCAGACCCCACCCTGGCGCAAACCCCTCACCAGACTATCCCACTGACGTTCACCGTCGACCTTCCTCCGCCGCCGCTTCGGCCTCCCCGTCGACCCGGCCGTCCAGCAGCTCCCACCCCTCGCCGATCACTCCAGCAGGACCACATCATCTCGAGGAAGCTCCTGGACCACCTCACCGAGCCTCTTCAACCACAAGCATGCCGGAACATCGCCGCCGTGACCAAGCCCGACCGCCGCCGCCCCCTGCTCGCCGTGGAACACCTCTAATCGACCTTCCTCGGCTCCAATCGACCCCGCTGTTAGCTTCCCCACGGCGCAGTGAAGCTCCCCGATCCCTTCCCCGTGGCTCACGACTACCGGAGCACCACCGCCGCCACCCGCCTCCAGGAGCAAAGCTCCGTGGCCGGACCGCCTCCGACCACCCCAGCTCCACCCGAACACCGCCCAAGGTCCATCTTCTCTTCTTTGTGCTCCTCCACCCCTGGCCCCTCGCCGCTGGCGACCCCCTTCGCCGGAACGCCGCCGCCTTCTTCCTATCCTCTGTTCCCCCAACCAGGGACCTGATTGCTTCGGTTTAGAAAGTTCTGGGGTGTTCTCTGTAAAATTTCCAGAGCCTTCTCTATTTCAAATCAGTGAACTTCTAAATTCCATAGAAATTTGTAGGGAATTCATAAAAATACAAAACCAGTTTTGTTTGAATCCCTAAGTCAAAATCTACAAGTTTTATGTTGTGCTTTTGAGTTGAATATGCCTAGATTATGATCTAGTTTAAATATTAGGAATTGAGTGTTTTATTTGTATCTCATGTTCTATACATGTGTTACAATTGAAATTTTAATCATAGTATGTGTGTCTCAAGTAGAGACTTAGGTAAAATTTGCAGATCTAGTACTAATGCCTAGCTAAGGATTTTAAATACCTTGATGATATGTTGCCTAAATCTCTACTATTTATTCTAGAATGATTCTGTTAGAATTTATGGTTAAATCTTTTACAGTAATTTCTACTAGTGGAATATAATCCAGGATAAAATTAGTAGTACTGTCTAACTTAAGCTAGGAATTTATGATTTAATTCTAAGGTTGATTAATTTATACTAGAGCCTATTCATGTAAAATGATGAAAATATTCTGGGAAAGTTAATCTAAGATAGCATAGTATATCCATGAAGATTCATAGATAAATCTTCTCTAAAGCTTAAGTTACTAATATAGTTTGATGGGTTGTTTTCAGTTTGGTTTCTTCTTATGACTATATTTCTTTTAGAAATAAATTAACTCGTGTTGCAAAGTTAATAGTGATGTTAATGTACTTAGTCTGGCTGTATAGAATAGAATGGTCTCTGTCGAATCTGTACAGCATAATATGTTTAATGCCAAACTTATCTATAGATTAGTGGTTGTTAGTTATAAACCCTAATTATGAAGATACAATCAAACTAACCCTAGTTGTTTTACGAAGTTAAACATATTGTTTAGTGTAGCTAATTAAGTTAATCTATACTCGATAAATGACTACCCAGTAGAAGAGTGAATGATATGTTTGGTACATAGCATGTTTTTCGTTTTTGCATTGTTGATAAGTTTGGTAGTCATAGCTTATATTTTTGTGATAGACATGTATGATGTTTAGTTAACCCTTTCACACGAGTGCTCGTGCTCTTCTGTCCTGAGCTTGTCCTTGTCTGGTTTACAATATTTAGAGCCCCTTTTTGTATCAAAACCCTTAGTTACCCCTTTCTGTTAGCACATTTCTATCGGACGATTTATCGGCTAAGATATTTGGCTACACCCCCTCAGCTATACACCCATAGAACACACCCCTATCGGCCACATGCCTTTTGGCTGCGTGTCTATAGAACACCCATCGGCTATATGCCTACCCACCACATGCCCTTTTTAGCTACACATCTATCAGGACAAGCCCATCAGCCACATCCTTTTTAGTCTAGTTCCGCGCTTGTGGTCTCATCAGCCTAGTCCGATATTAGTGTTCTATTCCACTTGGTTCTTGTAGCGAGTTCGGTTTAGATGACCCCATCGATTGTACGTCAATCGATTGTTGTACTGACGTAATCAAGCTGAAGCAACCACACCTAGTTACCTAGGATAACACTTAAGCACATCTCAGTTAGGCACAGTCAATGCAAAGTAGGACAATCAGCTACACGACTGATATGCCCCAGTAGATATAGGAGAACATTAAGGATGAAAACTGGCTACACAGCTGACCCACCAATCGGTTGAATACGCTGAGACACAGACCGTACGGATACATAGCTCGACTAGTCTACCAATACACCATCGGCTAGTTACTCGCACTAGTCAACTAGCTATGCCGATACATCACTCGACTAGTTCTACCCGATGTATAAATCGGCTAATGTGCTGATGTACTAAATCGGCTAGTAGGCTGATTCACCGATCGACTAGTACACGTGCACAAATCGGCTCAGCCGATGTTCACCAATTAGCTAATTTTTCTAAAGCATGGATCGGCTATGCCGATACGCACGCGATCGGCTAGATGCACTGATACTCACACAGATTAGTTAAGACACAGCTGCTTGAGGAAACACCCCTCTGCTAAAATAACCGATACCTTCATCGATCAATTAGGAAGTCGATGCACCTATCCATCGACTACACAGGCCAAAGTACACAACCCCAGATCAGTAAGATAGCACAATGGACATGCCTCTGTTAGGCACAACCAAGGCACATCAATCGGCTAAACCTGATGCACCCTCATCGACTAAGACAAGCCAATGCACTAACCAATCAGCTAAACAAAAATATGCTGATAACTAGATTCAATCAGCAAGATCCTTCCTTGTTCTATCCTTGAAGCACTGTACCTTTATCATTCCTATCCATATAAGCCAATTTGACCCCAGATAAACTCAAATCGGCTAATATCTTCTGCTCATATACAGAGACCGCTCCTGCCGATTTCTCTTCCAAACAGAAATCAGCAGATTTCCTAAAACTGTGTAGATAGCTCCCTTCTTTTCCAATTCTATCTGCTGAACCCCTATTGTTTCCAATCGGCTCTGTTGTAATCTTCAACAAGTAGCTGATTTTAATTAGTTGTCCACCTAAAGCTCTATCCAAGTTTTGTTTCAGGTCTTTTTGGTTGCTATATAAATAATATGTTAAATGATTGTTGGATTGCAACTTTATTGTGAAGTAAGATAATTTTATGTGCACACTTTGAATGTAATGTTGCATTGCATGTAGATACGACTACTTCTACAAATGGTACCTACGAGATCTCCTAAGAGTCTGCAGAGAATGTTTCTGAAGATCAAGTGAACGTCACCAAGGGATTATCTGAGGCCCCGAACCAAAGTTCCGAAGATAATAATACTAACATCCCTGACTCCAGCCCCACCAGTAAAGGCAAGCCCCGGTGCATAACCCACTATTTCAAATTACTAAATTTATGCAATCTTATACTTATATATTATATCTTGCATTAAGTCTAGGAGTTGAAATGGAACCCTAGATGCATAAATCCTAGGAATCCAATGTATTGTACCTGAGTCCTTATCGCATAGATGCTCTGCTAATAGGACTGGCAGAAGTCGGGTGATTTCCTATCACTCACGCGATATAGGAGTTGCATGTTTACTATTTTGCAATCATTATAAGGATAATGGACAGGGTCATGTGCAGTATCATGACCTGGAGGTTTACGCTGTCTGTTTTGATAAAAGTTGTGAAGGTCGCAGTGTGTGGTAGTGGTGGCTAAGCGTTTGAAAATACTAGCCACATGCCGCGAAATATGGTAAAGCGGTAAGCCTAGTAACCGATCGGCCGGAGGAGTGGACATACCTCCCACCACTCGTAATTTGGTTTTTCTCACGCACCGACGTGCGGGAGTACGTTCCGCACAGCGGGCAGGAGTACGGTCATGTAGTCGCGCTACAGACGTATGTACTGCACAATTGGTGTGCGTACGGTCCTACAGTCGCTTGTGGTGGCCCTGTTCCACGAGTCGGAATGAAAGGCAAACGGTTGCTTCAGAACTATCATCGGATGTTCCACGCATGTGAGTTAGGTTTGCCTTGCAAGGTTTGAAAATTCGATTCAGAATTGTCCAATTCTCACGGATATTGAGACTCCTTGTGCCTTCTGCCACATAGAGTAAGGACAGTAATCATTGTGAAATAATCTGGATGGATGTTAATCTCTACATTGATTGTCTAGTATAGGTGCTAACCTAGAATGATTAATGAGACTAGAATCTGAAAGCTAAAACATGAAAGTAGATCATACTCTTTGTTGCTTTTCAGCTGAAAACTTTACCCATAACCATTAAAGCCTTCATAAGTCTAGTTACATAGCTAAGTATACCATGAAACGGGTAAGCCTTGCTGAGTATTAGAATACTCAGTCTTGTATTGTGACTTTTGTTCAGGTAATCCCCCTGAGGAATCTGCTCTACCTGTACCATGGCCTTATGCTCTGCCCGATGGTTGGTCCGTGGAATAGGACCCGTCCCCGGCCAACACTGATCATACCGAGTGATGTCATGCCAGGGCTTAGCATGATGTCCGTACTGGCGACGTGTATAGTTGTCGTATTTTAAACTCCGCTGCCATGAACTTGAAACTTCAAACTGGTTTGTAATAAATTCTATCAGTTTAAGAACTGATACTACTTAAGGAAAATTCCTTGTAATATAAATTCTTGTGATGTAAAATATGATGGTAGTTGTACCTCTGGACTCGCCTTCGTGCGAGGTACCTTGTTTGATCCTGCATTCGGTGGTTTATCAGGACGTTACCCGACAGGCCAAGGGATTACACCGTTTGAAGTACGTTGGAGCCCTTGAGAGCAGACATGCGTATTTGAGCCGATGTAATTCAGGTTGGTTCTGCCACAGACATCATCAACTGCTTCTACCACGGTATCACCGATCCAGGCATCTACAGAGACTTCGGGTAGAACAGGCCGAAGACTGTTGCGGGGCTGCGTGACATGATGCACGACTGGTTCGAGCAGGAGGAGAAGATGCGGGAGCGGTTCCCAAGGTGCCAAGATGGCAATCTGAGGCATCCTCATGACAACCGCAATGACAAGAGCCAGCGGGACTATCCGGATCCACCCCGAAAGCGCAAGCCAAATGATCTCATCATGGCTGTGGATCATCCCTCGCGAGGCAAGAAGTCGACAACGCAGGAGGAGTTCGAGAAGCTCCTGCAGATGAAATGCCCATGGCATCCAGGTGCTAATCACACGGCAATTGATTGTTACCACCTCCGGAGAACTTTCAGCAATTCCGGTGGTGGCAAGAAGAACAAGAAGCCAGTAGATAAAGAACCCGAAGATGATGACCAAGGGGACCAAGGGCGCAACGTGAAGTTCCAGGATGCTTCAAAGACCGTCAACGTCATCTTCGGGGGAGATGGAGACTTCGGTTCCAGGTGGGAACAAAAACTGCTTCTCCGGGAGATCATGTTCGTCGAGCCGGCGGCACCACGACCACTCCGCTGGTCGGAGGTGCCCATCTCGTTCTCCCACGACGATCAGTGGACAAGCTTTTCGGAGCCCGGTAAGTTCCCCCTGGTCCTGGACCCGGTGGTGGCAGAAGTCAGGCTCACCAAGGTGCTTATCGACGGTGGGAGTGGCCTCAACCTCATCTTCGCCAGCACTTTGAGAAAGATGGGTCTCGACTTCAAGGACATGCTGGTTCCAAGTAAGTCTCCTTTCTACGGCATTGTCCCAGGTAATGCGGAGCACCCACTTGGCACGATGGTTCTTCCAGTTACTTTCGGCACGAGGGAGAACTACCGCACCAAGGTCATTAAATTCAAAGTTGCTAACTTCGAATCTTCTTATCATGCTATACTGGGTCGTCCGGCACTTGCCAAATTTATGGCAGTGCCGCATTATGTTTATCTGCTTCTTAAGATGCCATGACAAAGTGGGGTACTCACTGTCTGAGGTGACTTGAAGAAGTCATATGATTGCAACCAGGAGGCGATCCAATATGCTTCGACTACGCATGTGCCAGATTCTTCAGGGGAAGTACTCACGGCCGAGCAGCAGCTCTCCCAAGCCAGGCTGGAGATCCCTTCAAGAAAGGCCAGCAAGTTGAGCATCTAGTCGACTGGTGACGTGGCCCTCAAGTCGATCCAGCTCCAGGAGGGTGACTCATCTAAGACCGCCATCATCGGGGCGGGCTTAGGTGAGAAATAGGAACTCGCGCTCGTCAGTTTCCTTCAGGCTAACCGAGACATATTCACGTGGAAACCAGCGGATATGCCAGGGGTGCCCAGGGAATTGATCGAGCATAGTCTGAATGTACACCCACAGGCTATGCCCAAAAAGCAACGCCTTCGAAGATTTGCTCACGACAAGCGTGAGGCAATTAAACGGGAAATAGCTAAACTCCTCGCGGCTGGCTTCCTTAAAGAAGTGATTCATCCAGAGTGGGTAGCTAATCCTGTCCTTGTAAGGAAAAAGAATAATGAATGAAGAATGTGTGTTGACTACACCGATCTCAACAAGCATTGCCCAAAGGATCACTTCGGGCTACCGCGCATTGATCAAGTCGTCGACTCGACGGCGGGTTGTGTACTCCTTTGTTTCCTTGATTGTTATTCAGGATATCACCAGATTGCGCTCAAGGAGGAGGATCAAATCAAGACCGCGTTCATCACTCTGTTCGGGACTTACGCCTACAAAACTATGTCTTTCGATTTGAAAAATGCAGGAGCAACCTATCAGCATGCCATTCAGATGTCCTTCACCGATCAGCTGCATCGGAACATTGAAGCCTACGTGGATGACGTGGTCATCAAGACCAGGAATCCCGATGGCCTGATTGCAGACTTGGAAGAGACGTTCAGCAGCCTATGCAGGTTTCGGTGGAAGCTCAACCCAACTAAATGCATTTTCGGAGTACCATCAGGGAAATTGCTCGGGTTCATCATCAGCAATTGGGAAATTGAAGCCATCACTGATATGGGGGCTTTAGCCACAATCAAAGATGTGCAAAAGTTAACAGGCTGTATGGCAGCCCTGAACAGGTTCATCTCTCGACTCGGGGAGAGAGGACTACCCTTCTTCAAGCTCCTGAAGCGCCAAGACAAGTTCCAATGGACGAAAGAGGCCGAGCGAGCCTTACAAGACCTGAAGCATCAGCTTCAGTCCCCTCCGGTCCTTACAACACCATTGCCGGGGGAAGATCTACTACTCTACATTGCAGCAACAACTCATGTTGTCAATAGTGCTATTGTAGTCGAGCGAGGCGAGGAAGGCCATGCATTTGGAGTGCAGAGGCCTGTATATTTCATCAGCGAGGTACTCTCCGAATCCAAGGTACGATACCCGGGAGTTCAGAAACTTTTATATGTAATTTTGATTACATCAAGAAAGTTGCGCCATTACTTTGACGAGTACAAGATCACTGTGATTATGGATTTTCCGTTGGCAGATATTCTCCATAATCAAGATGCCACGGGGCATATATCAAAGTGGGCAGTGGAACTGGGGGCTTTGTCTATCGACTTCAAGTCACGCACTGCAATCAAGTCTCAAGCTCTAGTCAATTTTATAGCTGAATGGAGGGAGAATCAAATTCCAACTCCAGTCGACAAGCCAGAGCACTGGACCATGTACTTTGATGGGTCTCTTAAGCTCGATGGCGGTGGTGCTAGAGTTCTATTTATTTCTCCAAGAGGTGAACAATTGAAGTATGTCCTCCAGATTCTTTGGGAGGTATCCAATAATGAAGCCGAGTATGAAGCGCTCCTTCATGGGCTCCGTTTGGCGATATCACTAGGCATTAAGCGACTTCTTGTATATGGTGATTCACTTCTAGTCATTCAGCAAGTCAACAAAGAGTGGGACTGCAACAAGGAGAGGATGGACGCTTATGTACAAGAAGTGCGCAAGCTGAAAAACCAGTTTTCTAGCTTGGAGGTTCATCATGTGGTACGAGAGCATAATGTTGGCACAGATATTCTATCCAAGCTAGGGTCTACTTGTGCACAGGTTCCAGCAAGAGTCTTTATCCAGGAGTTAAAGCAACCATCCATCAAGTCTTCACCTCAGGTAACCACCGATGCAGGTCCTTAACAACCTGATCGGGAGGTTATGATGCTTAGTGACGACTGGAGAGAGGCTTATATCAATTTCATCCGGGATCAAAGGCTACCGGCAAGGATGGATGCAAGGAGCGCAGAGACAGCTCGTGTCATGCGCAGAAGTAAGGGGTTCGTCCTAGTCGACAGCAAGCTCTACCGGTGTGGTGCTCGATCAGGCGTTTTCATGAAGTGCGTCACGAAAGAAGACGGCTACGACATACTGCAGGAGATACATGAGCGTGTTTGCGGCAACCACGCAGCTTCAAGAACGCTGGTGGGGAAAGCATATAGAGCTGGTTTCTAGTGGCCCACCGCAGTGTCCAATGCTGAGCATCTTGTGTGGAGATGCCAAAACTACCAATTCTTCGGCAAGCAGTCTCACGTTCCAGCTCACAGTCTCATCACCATACCGCCATCCTAGCTTTTTGCTTGCTGGAGCCTTGATATAATTGAGCCCTTCACAACGGCGCCAGGCGGCTTCACCCATGTGTTGGTGGCTATCGACAAGTTTACCATGTGGATCCAGTACAAGCCAATAGCTAAGCTCACACCAGATCGAGTTGTTGATTTCATCTCCGATATCTTGCATCGCCTTGGCTTCCTGAATCCATCATCACGGATTTGGGATCAAACTTCATGGTCAACCAGTTCTGGGAAATTTGTGAAAATGCGTGCATCGTGATCAAGTATGTCTCTGTTGCACACCCAAGGGCCAATGGTCAAGTCAAAAGTGCGAATGGCATGATAATTGAGGGCCTCAAGAAAAGACTTTATGATGAAAACAGTAAGAAAGGAGGAAAGTGGATACACGAGTTGCCACATGTCGTCTGGGGGCTCTGGACTCAGTCGTCCAAAGCCACAGGACAAACACCATTCTTCCTCGTCTACAGCTCTGAAGCTATCTTGCCGGCCAACATCATGTGGAAATCCCCAAGGGTTGAAATGTACAATGAAGGCGAGGCGGATGAGGCAAGGCAGTTAGAGCTCGATTCTATCGAAGAGGCTTGCTGCACCACTCTTTTTCAGTCGGCCCGATATCTCCAGGGGATCCAGTGATATCACGACCGCAACATGAGCGAACGGTCGTTCAATATAGGTGATCTGGTCCTACGCCACATCCAAGATGAGTCCAGCTTACACAAGCATAACTCAAGGTGGGAAGGTCCGTTCATCGACAAGCAGGTTATAAGACCGGGGTCGTATCGACTACAATACCCCGAGGGCCAAGATGTCCCGAATTCTTGGAACATTCAGAACCTGCGCAAGTTCTACCCATGAGGAAGCGTGCAGGGTAGCTATTCTCCAGGCGCATAGGTGGCATTTTTCTTCCGAATCAATTTGGAGGCTACATGTCACAAAATTCGGAATGTAAATTTTTCTATTAACAGACGGAGGCTCCGGCCACGTTCATGTTTTATAAATTGACTTCTTGTCATGAGTTGTGATGGAGGCTACGGCCACATTCATGTTTTATCGACTTCTTGTCATGAGTTGTGACGGAGGCTACGGCCACGTTCATGTTTTATCGACTTCGTGTTATGAGTTTTGACGGAGGCTTCGGCCACGTTCATGCTTTATATGAATCAACCTCCGCTGCGACCTTTGATGGTTGCTTGCGATGATGATCGTATTTTTCCCAACAAGTTCGATCCGTTCGATTGGTTTATAGCTAACTTATTGGATAGGCTCGCATGAGGAGCTATTTCGACTATGCCCAGGGTCGTTACACTCGGGGTAATTTCGATTTCTTACCATAAGCACGGCAGTCACGTGATGATGCTTGCGTTCTTTCCCAACAAGTTCGATCCGTTCGATTGGTTTATACCTAACTTGTTGGATGTGCTCACATGAGGAGCGATCTCGACTACACCCAGAGTCGCTGCACTCGGGCTACTTTCGTTTTTTGCCATAAGCACGGCAGTCTTGAGACGATGCTCGCGTTCTTTCCTAACTGGTTAGACCTGCTCGATCGGGTTATATCTAACTTGTTGGATGAGTTCCCACTCGGAGCTACTACGACTACTTTCAGGGTCGCTGCACCCGGGGTAGTGTCAACTATTTAGCCTTTAAGTCTGGATGCCAATTCAGTTAAGACACATACAAGTAGAGACATCCAATAAAAATATATATACAAGGAAAATGAGTACTTGTTTTTTATATCTTAATCCTGCAGTACACTTTTTACTATTTGTTTTGCTATAGGTTGGGCTTCTTGGAATTAATCGTTGAACTATTCTTCAGTGCACTCCGCACCCACTCCCTGCGTGAACATTTCTAGTTGAGCTTCCAGCCAAAAGGATTTTACAAAGGCGAGAGCATGGCTGACACACGCTACCGGGGCTTCTATGAGGAACTTGACGACCTTCTGCGGTGCTCCGAGAAGTCGCTCCAGCAAGGGCCGCTCGCCTGCTTTGCCTTCTTCTGGCGGATCCACCATGTCCACAAGCTTCTTGGCGGCTCACATGAGGTCCTCCAACTCCTTTTGCTATTGCTCCATCTCCTCACCCAGCGTCTAGATCTGCTGAAGGCAGTCGGCGAACTGTTGTTCAGTGTCGGCGACTACCTTTTGCAGCCTCTCGATGTCATCTGTATGGCAATACGACATATTCTTCACGTTAGTAAGCAGCTCTTCTTTATATGTTAAGATTTTCCTAAGCTCTGCGATGAAGATATTTTCAGAATCCAAGATAAATTGTTAAGTGGAAGTACTCGAGGGAAACAAGGGCTTACTTTGGTGTGCCTTCTTTCTTTTGTTCCTTGAGCTGTTCCTCGAGATTGCGCATATCGTTCTTGAGAAGCCACATCTCTCGAGTCCGCTCTTGCTTCAGCTTGTCGAGCTCTCTCTGAAGATAGCAGTTCTTTGTCAGCTCTTCGGATATGCGTTTCTCCTTGGCAGCAAGTTCCTGGTGGCCACTCATGACTGTTTTCAACTTCTCGGACTTCTTTTGTGAGTGCGTGATCACGTTTTGCATAAAGGGGGAGATTAAGACAAGCAACTCGACAACGTGTACAAGCAGAAGAGTAATCACGTCTTACCATGGCAAAATCGTACAACTCCTTGTAGGCCTTCTTGAAGGTTTTTAAGTTGCTGTCCGTAGCATTGGATCATCCACTAGATCTGTGGTGATGATGTTCTGGTACCTGGGCCCGGCCATCAGCAAATCTCCAGGACTCCTTGAGGTCCCTGCGGCTTCTTCAGAAGGTGGTTACTGGGCACCTGCAAGTCAAGATGCATTCAGTACATAATGCCTGGGGTCTAAGCAGCTAGCCGTGGGCGGTCACACACTTACCTGTGCCATCTGCAGGAGTGGCATCAGGGGCCTCGACTTATTTCTCACCACCAGCTCTGGCTTTGGCTTGTTGGGGCTCAGGGGGCAGTAGGTCGGGCAGTGTCGTGTCTGCCTCGGGGGCTGGCTCCTTGGGCGTGGGCTCCTCTAGGGCTAATGGCTCGGGGGCTGGGGTGGCTGCAGCTCGTTTCGGCTTGTGCCTCACGGTGCTTGCAGGCCTAATGAAGCAGAATCAGTTATATCATTACACCAATCGAAAAGGATAGAATGTTCATTATGCAAAAAGATGTACACTTACAGCGAAGACCTCTTCATGATAGCTTTCTTCACCCTCATAGCCCGTGGTGTCCCAACCATGGTACTTGTTGCTGGCGGTGGGGTAACATCAGCTGGTGGTGCGGCACCCGCCATGGCAATGGTAACCGATCCTGTTGCAAAAGCTGCTGGATCTGTTCCCATCTCTTGGCGCTCGGGCTCGGGTGGAGAAGCGGGTGGACTGCAAACGGATAATGTCAGCGTGCAACAATACTGATGTATGACAACAAGGCAGCATATTCATACCTGGAGGACTCGACTTCTTGCGCTTTCCGTTTGCGCACTAGCCGACGACCCTGCGGGACCGAGGGTAGAGTTTCGGCCAACTCCACGGATGGTCCGGGGAAGTTGTCCCTTCTCGCCTCCCCCTTAGCTTTCCTTTCCGCCAGGGGGCTCCCGCCTTCAGTGGACTCGCTGCTGGGCAGAGCCTCGGCTACTCGAGCCCTCTTCGCTTCGGCTGCGGCGCTGGGGAGGAGGTGGTCCGGTCGAGGGATGTCGGGTTGTGGGGGGTAGCTTCGGTACAAATCTGTGAGTCCCTGTAAAAGATTTTCAGTTAGCAGTGGTAGAACAGCAGAGTTTGCTCCCAAAAGTAGTCGAATAGGCACCGGTTTTGGAGGATTCCACGTGGAAACCAATCCCGGGATGTAGGGGACGCCGCTCACATCCAACAGCACTCGCTTGACTCGGATGAGTGCGGCTTCGTCCGTCAGCTCCTCTGCGCACATGCGAGATAGATCTTCAGCGCCCATGTACTCAAATCCAAGTATATGGTGTTGCTGGATTGGCTGGACTCGGCGCTTGAAGAAGGAAAACATTACGGACGCGCCGGTCACTCCCATTTCCTTATGAGCTGCTATGGTATCTAGCAACTCATCGACTTGATCTATGTCCCCCCTGGGAAGTTCGATATTCCACTCCGACCTTACAACAGGTGATTTATTTGACTTTTCTGGGAGTTGGGGGGCATGATTTTTGATGTAGAACCAATGATTTTTCCACCCGGGAATGTTGGAGGGGAATTTGTACGAAAGTTACTTGTCGCCGGCTTGTTGTCTAAATTGGATGCCGGCGCCTCCTACAACAGATGGATTTTTGGAGGTGGGTTGTGGTTTTACTCGAAAAAAGGAAGTGGAAAAGATCCCAATAGGGTTCGATTCCGAGGAAGGCTTCACAGAAATGGATAAAGATTGCGATATGGCAAATGGAATTCGGGTTGAGATGATGGAGCTCAAGCCCGTAGTAGTAAAGAAGGCCACGGAAAAAAGAGCAAGAGGGGAGGGCCAGACCCCGTTCGGCAAAATGGTAAAATGTGACAATTTCGTCTACATTTTCCATGGGGAAAGGTTCGCGAAAAGACGGGCGCCAGTTGACAAGATTCTTGTCTTGGAGCAATCCCTCGGAAACAAGTTTATTGAGGTTGTTAAGGGAGCACTTATTGTGTGTCCACTCTCCAGACGGCGGCTGCGCCTCTTTCTTCTTCCCATCCTTCTCAGATTTCTTGGGCACCATTTCCAGATCCGCTCGCCACGAGTTGCTCAGGGGCTGCGGGGAAAGGGGCGGGGAGATTTGGGTGGATTTTGGTTCTCCAAGAGGGAGAAGGCAGAGTGCGGCTCTATTTGGGAGATTTTGGAAGTTCTTGGTGGATTGCAAATTGGAAGCACAGTTTTTACTCGGCGTTATCGCGGGGTTAAATAACCAGCGGCTGGGTACAGTTTTACTGCTTTGAAGTTGAAGAGTCATTTCAGGGAGTATTCGGAAGTTGAGGGGTCATTTGGTGGATTGTTTAGATAAAAAATTCGATTAATCATTTTTTCAGGGTTAACTGTCCCGAAAAAAGGGGTTTTTCAAATTCCAGATCTAACTTCCATCATTTGTACCATCACACCAGTTATTTACCATATGGACATTTTTACACTGCATGCCACGACTTTTGGATCCTTATTTCCAAACCTGAGAGATTTGGATTCAAGGCTCGGGGGTTGTGAGATACGTGGCATCGACTACTTATTTTTTCGAATTTATTTGAAAAGGTAAGTAAGGAAGATTCAAGACTAATGCGACCCTTAGCCTGATTCTTCGATTCAACCTGAGGCTTAGGGGCTACTCCATATGGAGTGCGATTTTTCAATCGCACACCATACCAAAGAAATAATTCGGGGCATGAGCACCTCATAACTTCGATGCAGCCAAGTAAGTACTCGAAGAAGAACTTCAAGATGGAGCTTCAGGAGAAGCCGAAGACTACTTCGAAAGTACTCGATAAGCCTGCAGTACTCAGCTACGATGAGCTCGGGGGCTTGTCAGACCCGGGGTCACGGGGCTGTGCACATAACGTAGTTTAAACAGGGTTAAGAGATAAAGCCTGTCTTATCTCTTATTTAAGTTGTTTTCTACTTGTTTGAGTAGGAGATAAAGCTAGTCGGTACAGAAGGAAACTACCCGAGTTATACCTAGGTACGATTCCTTGGCTGGTATTGATTAAATCCATGTAACCCTGACCTCTCGGATATATAAGGGGGGGCAGGGACCCCCTCAAAACATCTCATTCTACACCCAAGACAATACAAACCACCACACAGGACGTAGGGTATTACGCACCTCACAATCCGAACCTGTTTAAGTTTTGTGTTCCTTGTACCTTCGAGTTCCTGATCTCGGTGTCTCCTCACCTAAACTTACCACCTTGGGTATACCCCTCGTTGGGCAGCCGGTAAAACACCGACAAAGATCGCATGTTCCATTCTTTTTCCAGCTTTTGCCCTCCTTTTTATCATTTTAGCTTGGCTACAAATACTGTATTAGATATTCTTTTAGTTGTAGTGCAGTGGCTAGGTGCTCTTCTCATCAAGTAAGGTCTCAGGTCCAATTCCATTTTGGCCCTTGCGCCATTTTTTTGTTTTTTCACCGCTCTTTTATTTTAACTGTACAAATAAATTTGAGATGTTGATGCCATACTTTTTTGATGAGATGTTGTTCTATGATGCGTATTTTACTTTTTTTCTTTTTTCTCGATAATGGTTATTATATAAGGTTTGTCTTAGGAAACATCGTAAACAGAGCTCCAGCTCGGTGGTCAAGTTAGCCCCAAGCAAATTGAAGATCGCATGTTCCATTCTTTTTCCAGCTTTTGCCCTCCTTTTTGTCATTTTAGTTTGGCTACATATACTGTATTAGACATTCTTTTGGTTGTAGTGTAGTGGCTAGGTGCTCTTCGCATCAAAGTAAGGTCTTGGGTCCAACTCCATTTTGGCCCTTGCGCCATTTTTTATTTTTTTACCGCTCTTTTATTTTTAACTGTACAAATAAATTTGAGATGTTGATGGCAAACTTTTTTTGATGATATGAGATGTTATTCTATGACGCACATTTTACTTCCGTCATAGTTCCGTAGTGGCTGAGCGCTGCCGCCAATGAACTATGATGAAACTGGGATTTTCATCGTAGATGAGGTCTGTTCAACGATGAAGTTTCAGAACATCATGCGAAACGTCATGGAAGCTACTATTTCTACTAGTGCCAGCATCAATAATGTCTTTAGGCTCTGCTAAAAGAGCTTGCACATCCTATAGATTATCTGCAGCTTGGATGAGATCTTCAATCCCACCTAGATCCTCTTCCAAAGCTTGATTCAAGTCAAAGCCAATCTTAGGAGCATGGATTAAGTCATTAAGCTCAAGAACTAGGCACAGGTTGCATAGCAATGGGAACTTCCACCATGCCATTAGCCACATAATCAATATTAACTTCAAGATCATTAACCTCGTTGACAGGGCTATTAGCTTGCCTATTGGGCCCTAAGTACCAACCCTCTGCATTGGGCTGCAAATTTTGCTAGGCCAAGTTCTGGTCATCAGCATTGCCAACATTAGCCCTATTGGGGCCAAAGCTAAGCTGACCAGAGCCAAAGAATTTAAAAAATTGGGTTGTACATCATCTGGTCTATTTGGAGGATCTTCCTCATCAGGTGGTCCTCCTCCCAAGAAGTTTGCTTGCGGGATTTCACACTGGCATGTCCAAAATTCACCCTCAAAGTTCCCCCCGGAGCAAACAATAAACCAAAGGATCTCAGCCAGATCAACTACACGAGCTTAGAGGGTGATTAGGATCTTCCTGCCAGACCAAAAGTTTACCAAAATCAGCAATGGCTCGAAGATACTTTCGCGCACGAGGGAACACCAAATCTTAACAGGTCAATTTCAGGATTTTTCACGAAACAATATCAGCTTTCCTGACACCATCCCCCACTTCAATTAAGATAGGAGGGTTGTTAGCTTTATTTTGAATTTGACTAATGGTCTTACCTTTTTACTGATTTTTTTGCTTTATTTTCCTCAAGCGGCGGATGCACTCGTCTCGTCAGCCCCGTTGGGGCTATAGTTATGCGGAAATAATCCAGGTCCCACGTGCGACCTGGAGTTGATCTGTCACACAAAGTGGAACAAAATTTTTGTTGGAACAATGGTTCTAGCTTCGCAACAAAATTGTTCTGCATTTAAAAGAAATTTATTCCACCAAAAAAAATTATCCAAATATATTCAAGTATGATCTTGTTTTGAAGATTTTATCGTAAGAAATACAGTTGTGCAATCAGACTTTGATTTGGATATACAATTTGAAAAATACAACGTTTTTGTTTGTTATATTCTTTTAATTTTTCTTGGACCACGTGCCCAGCCCATTCTTACTTCTGTGATACCGTAACTGCTAGTCACGTATGTGATTCCTACCATAGTCACACATGTGACTCTAAAGGTAGTGTTTGGTTGAGGAGCGAAGTGGAACGGAGCGGCTCCGTCCCAGATTCTAGGAACAGGCCGCTCTATTCCGTGTTTGGTAAACTGGAACGGGGTGGCTCTATTTTTTATTTAGTTGCAGAGTGAACTGGAACAGAGCGGCTCCATCCTGTGTTTGGTTGAGGAGTCAACCTGTGCGCAGAGACGGGAGAGCGAGGCAGGAGCGAGTCCGGAGCGGAGCGGCTCCGTCTGGCCGATTTTTTGGAGTGGGCTCATTCGGCATCTGACCGGAATATTCCTGCCGGGAGCCGCTCTGCTCCACGAGTCTGGCAACCAAACATCTGCAAAAGTAGGATGGAACGGCTCCGTTCTACTTCGTTCCCCAACCAAACGCAAGCATCTCCAACATATTTCTCATCCCTCTCCCTAATACCAAAAATTAATATTTTGGTAATTGAAGGTGCTCCAGCAGATTACCAATCCGATCCCCATTACAAGTCTTTGTTAATCACTAAAGCACATCTCCCTTTTACCTAAATGAAGAGGGTTTTTCTTTCTACCCTATTCTCGGTGATTGGACACATCTCCTTTTTACCTAAATGAAAGGGATTTTTCCTTCTACCCTATTCTTGGTGATTGGACACATCTTCCTTTTCCGTAAATGAGGGAGTTTTTCCTTCTATTGGTGATTGGATTTGGGTACCCTAACCCTAAACCCTAACTCAAACTCTAAATATATTGGTAATGGAGAAAGAGTGTTTTGAGTATGCAATATGTGTAGTATATTGGAGATGCTCTAACAAGCCCTTATGGCGTGCCATGGGCCCTGGGCACGTGCTGATCCAAAACGCGTGTATGCAGCCTTGCACTGCTGGCTTACCCCGGGCACTATGCCAATCACGTTGGTCAACTGAGTACACATTTTAATATGTTTTTATATAAATTAAAAAATAAAACAATTTCATATCATTTAAAATAAAAAATAGCATAACCAGAGGGCAATGTTTGCACTGAGATGCATATCCTGTTTACAAGACTCGCAGGAGTCCTTGCTTCTTTGAGAGTTCTAGGCATCGATCGCTTCTATATGCGATATGTGATCACATCGATTTCGAGCTTAAATAAGTAAAAATCGGCAACTAGCAGGTCGGCATCTTTTGCAGACAAGGATTGGCTCCTATTAAAAGTTTCCATCATGCATATAGACGATGTTTCCATAACACGCCACAACAGAATATTTTGATTCTCTCTCACCAAAACCTGTGTTTAACAGCCACCATTTCGTCAGAATGGGAAAATGGCAACAACCATGTTAACCATTAGACCCCGCAGCTAGATTGGATTTCCATCTCTGCTAGAACTTCAAACTCAATGGAACTTTGCTGGCTTCAAGCTCTCGATCACGGAGCCAGAAGCTTGTGCATGAAGCGATTTATCATCTCATAGCTGGTAAAAGTAATGATAGCATTTGGGGTGGTTCTCAACAAGTTGGTAGCACAGCCTCGGTAGAAACCAGGAAAACCTTCCTTCCTGTAAACTTGCTTGATACAGTCAGCTACACCACTATACCGAATAGCACCGCGATGATCATGGCCTTGTTCTTGCAATTTGGATCGTACAACCTACCAACATAAGTCAACATCTAAATGTTTTAAAACTAGGAGAGAGAAAAGAAAACATACCTTTTAAGTGCCTATACATCATGAAAACAAGGAGACAACTGACAGGATCAGTTTGTTATTTCACTTTACCCCATCTATTGGCAAATGCCCAAGTTATCCTATCATAGTGACGAAGTAAAAGAAACTAATGACATGTCACGTGCTAAACTACCTGATCAAAATTACAAGATGTACCATGAGCAGCTTATGAAAGAGTAATATGGTATTCAGCTATTCTAAAAGGATGGAGAAAAATCTTCGTTTATAGAAAGATGATAGGAAATGCACTGTATCAATAAACATACCTCGTGTGGATATGTTATTATCGAGGCTGCTACTTTGGATCCTGATGAACACATAGCTACTTGTGTAGGGCTGAGTTTATCAACTGTAGTATTGTCTGAAAAAAAGAAGTACACAGTCAATCTTTTACATGTAGATGATGGATGATCAATCTTCATTCACATTTTCTGTAGCAAATATTGTTACCTCTTTTAGCAAAGTATAGTTTCACCTTTTCATAGACTGGGAGCTGGATGGCTACATGAGCAACCCCAACTAGAGAAGGAAGGAGACCACTATAATCACAGAGAAAAGAATCAAGGGCACATTAGGTCAATGATAGTTAAATGAAAACTAAGAAATAGAATGAACCAGTATAATGTGCATTGCAGTTAGATGCACAATCTACCTGTACAATCCACGGATTCCTTCTTCTTTTGCAATCCGCTGCAAAGCAGATAAGATGCTTTGGTAAGGCACTACTCCAGGTCTCGTCCCTTGTGTCTTCAACAGAAAACATGAAATACAGGTTAGATATCATCCAAAGTGGCACAGAAATGCATGTGTGAAGATAACAGAGTAATAGCTACTAACTCAAGACCAAGAGCAGAATATAAAAAGCTCAATTATTTACTGCAAACTGTACTACCAATCATTGCTTAAAAAGCATTCAAGCAGTTCTCCCAAACTTCATTACTATTGATGGAAGCAATATGTTATATGGGAGTGTTTGGTGGGTTTTTCTGGATACATAAAAAGAGTGAACATTTTCCAGCCAGCCACTACCTGTAGCATATGTTTTGTTCATGTCTTGAAAATTCCTTCACTCAAAACAAATTGACAGTCACATTATCCAAAGCAAACCATTGGTTCGATCAGGAAAACACCAATTCAAACCACATCTAGTTTGGCAGTCTGATCCCGCTAAAAGATCTCTACTTCTCAAAAAAAAAAATACTGTTCCAATCCCATGCATTATTGCAGGATTCAAACTACCAATTTGCTGTCTTTGCCTCCATGTAAATACAGATTCTAAGTTATATATGAAAAGGTAAAATTGGCACATGTACATCAATGTGAGTTAAAACACTACTCAAAGATATGAAAACAGTAGCATTTTAGACTCTGTTTGAACAGACAAACCAGTGAGCTGACGAAGTGATCGGTTTTTCTCACCAGACCACCTCAGTGAGTGACAACATGAATAGGAATGCAATCATATAGATGGGGTGATGCATTTTATGTATAATATGCTGCATTCGGTCTTAAAACATTCAGGGACTCATTAGTTCATTCTTTACAACAAGAAAAAGATGTACTCCGACCTCTAAAGTTTATGGCATGCCCTGTTCAGATTTCATACTAGATGTTATTGTGCATTAGTATTTTAGTCTTATTACCTTTCTGATGTCTCAAAAGCAGAATAATTAAGATGGTCTCAATTTTTAAAATAACAATAAAAAACCACCAGGCACTTAAAGAATGAATAAAACATGAGTTAACCCCTAGCAGGCACTTAAAATAACGATAAAGAACCAGCAGGCACTTAAAGTATAATTATTATTTTTTCTTATATACCAAGTCATTGTCTCCATCTGCACCATGAGCTGGCTTGCCCACTATATAGAAAAATTATTACATGCCACCACAAAGTTTTGAAATCCCAGAAATACCACTAAAGCAAACTGCGAATGGTGTGCTTCCACACCAGCCCTCATATGCTCAATTGCCAAGCACTCGGCTCTGCCAACCCCAGGTTTTATCCTACTCCCCTTCATTGCATCCTATTGTGATATTGTACATCATCAAAGCAAGATTGTTTCTAGAAGCAATAGCACATACGAAAACGTCAATTGCTCAGTGGCATTCAGAGATCCAATCTAAGAGCTTTCAAAATTTCCAGTTCCAGTGGCATCTAAAATCCATATAAAGGATTTATTAGGGGATTGAAGGGCAAGTAAAAATAAAGAGCCACTCATTCCATATCTCTCTCACTTGTGCTCCATCCCTCCCTCAACTAGGTTGTTTAGCTTCATCATCACAACAAGAGCATCCGATCAGGATGTTGACAATTGCCAATTCCTCTTAATCACAATCGTGTTCTAGAACTACAAAACTTTTTTCATATTGATTTTGAATATTTGAAAATGATATGAGTAGATTTGTCTCGAAAAGTAGTTCATAAATATATTTTTAAGTTGAAATAGTAGTTGAAGTTGTGTATCGGGGACCTTGTCAATGTTCAAAAAGAGACTTATTTATGACTAGAGCATTTGGAGGGAGTGTTAGTGAAAATATTATTGTTTAAAGATGTGATCTTTCCATAATTGTTTAGTATCATAAAAAAACACAAGAACCAATCTACTTGAAACGAAATAAACAAAAATGCAAAAGTTAAAACGCAAAGAGTTCAAATGATAAAAATCCTAACTATTACTACGATTAGGTCATCGGAGGACTTACAGCAACACTACTTGGTAATCTGGTGTTAACTTTTAATGTTCTCTACAAGCAGCAGACTTAGTTAACAGGGATACTAGTGCAGGAGACAAATGTCTAAGGGTGCAGCTCATACGGCAAGCCAAAAAAAAACAATGCCCCTCAATTCCCGAAAAAATGTATGTCCAGAATAGTAATAACTAAGACATAATAGAACCTGCCACATCTCCAACAAACTGGTACAATCATCCACTCTCCAGCAACTGAGGACAATAGGCTATGGTATGACATCTTTTGACACCTACCCAGCGTGTATATGTAATTCGTAGAGAACATATGAAGAGCAAAAAAGGAAGATGAATATTGAGAGAACAAGGCACAGGTTTAATTAGGTGCATTGAAGCTGAGACATTAGTGTAGTTTGAGGATAAAATATGGGTGCCATTAGAGCTATTAATTGTTTAAGGAGGCAGGACACCAATGTTGGGCTGTTAGGCAGCATTTGATTTAGTCAGCTGGTGTGGACAGTGGCGGATCCAGAGGGGCAGCCTCCATTGGAACAAGGGGGAGCTAGGGGAAGAGACAGAGAGAGAGACAGAGAGAGAGAGAGAGACAGAGAGAGAGGGGGGGAGAGGGGGAGAGAGAGGGAGAGAGGGGGAGGGGGAGGGAGGGAGGGAGGGAGAGAGGGAGGGAGGGAGGGAGGGAGAGGGAGAGAGAGAGAGAGAGAGAGAGAAGAAAACTTCAGCCTGCCTATGGCTGTGAGCTGGGTCCGCCCCTAGGTGTCGATGTAGGGAAAACACTCCACGAGCTTTATTTATTAGGTCTAGGTAAATCTCTGTTGTTTAACTAGAAATGTTAAGCATCCACACTAGGGCCCCTTGTATTCATGTGAATCCGTAATAATTACTCACCGAACCATGACCCATGACCCATGTTTTTCTCGAACACCTGAAGCCAGGCACGTATACAACTGGAATAGTATACTCTTAGCCAAACGATTATGCACCTCAACCAAAACAAATGTGCAAGCAATATTTATTATTACACCCCCTGCAATCTCACAGGAGCTTGGCTCAGTGCTATCACAGAATGGTTTAAATTGGAAAACATTATCCAATGATGGCAGATTGACATAGTGAGGCACATGTCAGTGACATATGGGAAGGTATTTTCCAATTTGGCAATCATTTCAGGGCACTAAATAATACTATGTAAAAAAGAACTGTATGTCGAAAGCATATGTAAAACCATAAAACCTCAACAAGTGACGCAACGTTATTAGAAGATAAATACCAGACATAGAAACATAAACATAAACTTTACAGTATAGCATACTTGTAGCCTAGTCTTCACAACCCATAGTGGATTTGTTGCAGTAGCTGTTGCAATTCCAGCACATGAAGCTGCGAGAACATTTGCTTGGACAGATAGTTCACTGTTATTACCATCTGCATGATGAAAAAGTGTTGTTAGTAGAGATATAGAGTTTGTGCATCGATTCTTTTATCTGCATTACAAACAATTTATAATAACAACAGCAAATTGAGCTTGAATTGTGGTCTAATAAAGTTAATGACGCAAATCATACACAACTTATAACAGGCAACTGGAGCTGAACTTTCAAAAAGCAGCGGAGCATATTCATGGTATCCGGAAAAATTGATTATAATAAGCAGGCAGCAGACAGAGCTATAAAAACCATCATAACACAGCCAACTGCATCTGTAAAAATAAGTTAGAACTTTCAAAAAGCAACGGAGCATTTTCATGGTATATAGAAAAATTGAATATAAGCAGGCGGCAGACAGAGCTATAAAAAACTGTCTAGTATTGAACAGATTAGTGTTATAAGTAATAATACATGAGGTTTACACAATAGAGTACCATAATAATGTCTGGTTTTATAAACAGTATCATAATAATATATATGGTTTACTCTAATATATACAAGGGCCAAGCAATAGAGTACCATATTCATTTGAAATGCTCGATTAACTGAAAATGAAACTAAGAGATGGATAAAAAGACAAAATCTCATTCAAGCACATCTACCACCACAAGATCTATTTGACATCTCTGCCTAATGCTCTTCAACATTTGACATATAAATGCAAAAGGATGGATGCAATACACTACTTAAGCACAGTTGTATTTAACCTTCCGAGTGAAGAAGTCCCTTCACATGATTATAAACCGAAAAGGTTACCTGCAGACACAAAAAGGTAGGTTTACTTGTTTTGCTACATAGTACATACCATATAAAAAGTTGAGAAATAAGAAAATTCAAATAATTGAAGTGCATAGACGAAAGATCAACTATCTGATGATTTTTTAAAGCAATAAAAGGAATATCCCCACAGGCACCAGCTCCAATGCACACAATCAGAGTTTTTGTTGATACAGAATACTAGGTTGGCCCAAACCCTAAACAAGGAAACAGAGAGAAAATTCTAAAACAAGAAGAGAAAAGACCATCACATTCCAAACTAGTGTTTCTTCTACCTGATTATGGAATACAAGGAAATGTTTTCAGGGAGCATACATACTCAAGACCTTCTGTCAGTTACATTTGGAACACATGATTATTAGATATTCAAACTCCATCAGATAGCAGTGTCATACTCGTCCAAAATCGGACTTACTACTGACTTCTACTATCAAAAAGGTATATATTCCACATGTTCCTCCCCTCACCCACCTCCCATAGAAAACCTTAAAATCACCAAAACAGCCTTTTGTTTCCTTAAAAAAATGAGCTCACCACAAATGAACCACTTGCCTAACCAAACTACCAACATTATCCTTCTCATGAAAAAATCAGATTTTATATCTACATCATATATCATTTGGATCATTTTATACGGTAAATTGAATATTAAGTAACAAAATGGCCCCTCACTAGCAAGAAAAAAGGCAATACATCTCTAATCATGTGTGCCAAACTTGGGCATTTGATTTTAGCCTTAACTCAAAATATGCATTAAATATACTGTGATCACATCAGATCAGGACAAGGTCAAGTCTCCGAGCTACAATTATAGCTCATTGGTTGTTCAACTAAACCACACTTGGGCAACCAAACATGAAAGAAGTGTTGAGCTAAAATTCTATTGCATTGAAGCAAAACAGTTCTGCCAGTGGTGCTTATAAAAGATGTAAGATATACAATTCCTTACAGCCCAAGTCGGAAACAGTGCTACAATTGTTGGTGAAAGACCACGATACAACCCAGGCAAGCCTTCATTTTTCAATATCTGCTGAAAACCAGAAATAATCACCCTACCTAATAAAGATTGAAACATAAATCAGAAAACAAGATAAACATAAAAAGGTAGATAATAATTAGACAATTACCATAAACAAATGAAGTTTGTTTCGTAGGATTTTAAAGTTGGAATACATGCTAATGAAACTAGTTATTCCTGAGTATACAATGTTTATCTATTATGGCTCCTATATTAATCATCCTAATGCAGTAAGAGACATAAATATCGCACCACATGCCTCTCAAGATAACATAATTGTACACTATGAAGATTTTATCTTCCAAACTGAAGTTACAGACATATCTTCACATCTCATATGCCTCCTCTTCAAAGACAGGCTTTGCACAATTGGAAGAAAACTTTGCAGCAAGCAAAAAAAAAAATATTTCATGATGGACTCCAAATTGAGCATGAGAATATCCAACAGCGCACTCAAGCCTTTAGGAGCTAAGTAAATAGTAGTATTTGTATAACATGCGCTCATATTGAGAATAGTTATGTTAAATGTCAATGTTCTACCCAACCAATTAAGAATATCATACCAACTCCAAGAGACGATGTAGCAGCAGCTACATTCCACAGAAGATCGATTCAATTTTGATACTTACACCTTCTTCAAGATTCGTGTTATGATTTAGGCCATGACCAAAGGTGAAAACCCTATATTACAGTAAAACTTCTCTTGGCAATTTCGGCCAGGAAGAATCTGTAAAGAGTCTACCTCACTTCGTGCAATCCAGAATCTCTGATGAACCCAGGCGGCAAACAAGCACGAAATGGAGTACATAACAAACAAAAATAGCAGGTAGGCAAGCAAGCATGCGTCAAGGACAAAAGGTAACTTACCAGCCGGTGGCGCGCCAGAGGAGAGGTTGGAAGGGAGGCCGTACACCTGCAGCCGCGTCTTGACCACGTCCAGCGGGCACAGTACCGTGGCCGAGATCACCCCTGCGCCCGCACCCACCATGCCAGAAATAGAAGGATTCAGAACCCAAAACCACTAGCATCACAACCAAACCCGCAAGACCGAGCCCGAGGCGAGATGGGAGCAGAATTACCTGCCGAGCCGCCGGCGATGGCGTTGCAGGCGGCTTCCCAGAGCTTCTCCCGCGCTCCACCGTGGCCGCACTCCGACATCGCCGGCAGAGGCGCCTCGGGAACCGAAAGCTAGAAACCAACGAAGCCTTCTCTCTGAGTCCACCTTTGCACTCCGCCCGTGTGGGTGTGGCGCCGGCGGAGCAGCCGAATCGAGGTGGAGATAACGAGAGGGGCTGCGGGGGCCAGGGGGAAGCGCGGCCGCTCGCTCGCCGCGGGTAGGATCCTTCGCTAGCTGCTGATGGTAAGCCAAGGAAAGAGGGGGGGGGGGGGTGAGGGGCGGCCCGACGGAAATCGGGACGGGGACGATGCGGCTGGGAATCAGGGTGGAAGCAGCTGGGAAACGTGACGCATCAGATGCGGCGTGGCCTGCCGCTTCCGCGCCTTCTGCTTCCTCAGCAGAAGGGGTGGACACGCGTCCGCCGGAAATGGTGGACCGCGCCCGTTCCGGCGAGGTCACCCGAGGGTCCCAGCCGGCCGGGGAGGTAACTGGAGTTTGGGCAGGTCGGCCACTCGCGCACGCGAAAATTGTTTTTAGGTGGTGTCTAACCAGGGAGGTAACTAATCTCAATTTGCACCAACAGCATGCTTAGTTTTGTGAAATGATAGTTGTAGGTCACTCGTATTTGAGCTCTAGTTGCTTGATATTACCGACGTGTTTTGGTATATCTGAATATTGCTGATCTTCGGGACATGGCTTATGACCATAGATTTTCCTCTTGTAACGCTAGACGCATGGGTGTCATTGGTTGACTAAAGCAACCTCTAGCTTTGGTTCAAACCTAACATGGCACAACAAGCTTCCCCAAATGCATTATCCAGGATTTTAGTTTGCTTAGTCAAGCATGTATTGCCTTTGATTTTTTGATTGTGTGTGTTGGTGAAAAAGGTTGTGTTGATCAATGTAGTTTGGATGCAATTATGAGATGCATTCTTTGACGTACGAAGCCACCTTCCTTTTTACCAAAATGCAAACAAGTAGCCAAATAGAATGAAAATTAAGACCAGGCCTGTGCCCGTGCATTGCCACAACTATACAAAATCTGAATAAAATAACACCTATTTCAAAAAAATCATATGAAATACCTAATTATCATATGACTGACTCACTGTGATTACAAACGCAAAAGCAACATGCTCATAAAAAGACTAAAACTGCGCTAGCGAAAAACGCACTCCAACCCATGACATGTGAAAGGATCGTGGCTCAAGAAGAGGATGAATTGGATCTTTTTCAAATTCTATCAAATCCTTAACATACAACTAGTGCTGCTCAATCTATGAATTTTGAACCTATTAACTAGAGCACACTAACATTGACATCCTAGGTAGCTAAACACACTAACATGCTCATATTGCCTAGTAAAAAACACAATATCAAGGACACGGCCTAAACAAGAGAGCACACTAGCAATAGATGAACCTACTCAACCAACAAGAAACAAGGGAAGCAACAAATAAAACCAATAGTAAATGCATGAATGTAAAGAGAGGGACATGAGACAACCGGATTTTTTCCTGTGTTATCGAGGAGTCGACGCCCCCCCTATCCACGTTGGAGCACCCACCAAGAGTTGAGCTCCCTTGCATCACCAAGAAACAAGTGTTCACTAGGAATGCTTCTTATCCATCTCCGGAGCAGCGAGCTTCAAACTGCATACATCTTCATCTTCTTGGGGTTCCCCACGACTCCAAGAGCTCACCAAGAGCCTCCGGGTCACCAAGACCATCTAGATGCCACCAAACACTAAGAGTAACAAGCTCTAAGCCTTCACTTGACCTACACTAAGCTAGCTCTATGCTCAAGCACACTTGCTGCTCTTAAAGGATGATTTCTTCTTGATTGGATCAACTCTCAAAGCTCAATCTCTTCTTCTCATGGCTTCAAGTCTTTCTCTTCTACTCTGGAGTGGCCTCAGGTATTCAGGATGTCAAAGGCAGCTCAAGTGGCTCGGGGAAACTCAATTTATAGGCTAGAGATCAAGCCATAGCCATTGGAAGCAACTTTTCCGAAAAGCATAAAGCGTCGGTTAAACCGGTCACAAGCATCGGTTCAACCGGTCGCACTAAGCTGGGAATAGTAGCCATTAAACCTTAATAGTCTTCTTGGCTGATGTCAATGCACCGACGATTTACACCGACGTTCGTCGGTTTAAGCGGTGCTAAACAAATTCTTTGAGATGGAATGCGGCCACTCCAAATTCGGTACTGTATCAATAAACTACCAATGCACCGAAGGCTCTGAAAGTACCGTCGGTTTAACCGGTGCTGAAGCCTTTTTGACTTGAGTCTTCTGGCGCTTTTGTGTAGATTGTTAGTGCATTTTTTATTGCACCGACACTTCGTCGGTTAAACCGATGACAACCATCAGTTTAACTGGTCATTTAGAGATTTCTTTGCTTTGATTGCCATCTCAACTTCCCAATGCAGCGGTCAGTTCAAATATTAAGGCATCGATTTAACCGGTCCCCTATTTTTTGCACCACTTTGATTTAATGACTTGGAGTTGCATTCTTCTTCGAGTTTTTCTTCTTCCAAGTGTTGCATTGACTTCTTTGAGCTGTCTAAGACTGAGCTTGAGCAAGTGTGCATGATTTCAAGGCTAACTTTAACTAGGATAAGCTACTAACTCAAAGCACTATCGGGATCATGCTCATCCGAGATATGAAGTTTTGCTCTGAAGTTACACATAGAGTTCCTATGACCCATAGAGTTATACATCCTCTTTCACCATGGGGCCATGAACATTCTTGAGTTGCTCTATCCGGAGATCAAGCCACTCACTCCAGGAGCATGAAGTTTTATTCTGATTCATCACAAGGATCATGCTCATCCGAGATATCTCCAAGATCTATCATCCTTTGTGCGAAGACAATGCAAGTCGTACGATCACCTCAGGGTTTCCCACCACAGACGCCCTTTTAGGATGGTTGTGTTTGGTTCCACTTATCATAATATCTATGCAGGACTTGTAGTTGTTTTTGTGCACTAACCTTGCAACTTGAATAATGATAAATCAACAAATGGTGTTGAAGCTAGGAACTACATCACCATTTGATAGCTGTAGGATGAATCCCACATGGTCGAGCTTGTGACTATAAACAAAGCACCGTCGGGAGATAGCTCGGATTATCTTAAGGAGATAAATAAATATAAAAAAGCTTTCTCCCAAATAATAAAAGCAAGAACATGTTTTTAGGATAGTATGCACCTTCGGTTATTCTTGGTCCTAACAATTTTAGATTAAGATTAAGAAGAGCAGGGGACATACGATGCCCGAGAAATATGGGAGCTGCATCAGTTGTATACCTTGAAGCTCTTTGGTGATGGAACACACACGAAAGGAGACACTGACATAGCACACTTGACTTTTACACAAAAGTTCAAGTGTGGGGGGGGGGAGGGGGTCGGTGAGCATCTCATTGCAAGTTTCATCCATACCAAAGGCTATCCTAGTTCAAAAGGTGATGTCAACTCTGCCTTGCTAAAGGAAAAGGAGTGAAAAAAAGAGAGAGAGAAAGACAAGCTGACAAAAAGCGAAGAGAGAAGTGAAAAAAAGAGAGAGAGAAGCTACAAAAAGAGGGAGAAAAAAAATAAATGATGCAAAAAAGGGGATAAGAAGAGAAGGAGAGAGAGAGCCAGCAAGCCCTACATAGATCAAAAGACGCCATTTATGCGTGCCTACAAGCTGTGGCATTACACCTTGGTAGAGATCATTTTGCCGCTTCGCTCCACCTTTCCTTGCTCTCATGTATGCATGCAAGCCTTGGCTTAGTCTAGTTTTGATCCCGTCTTTGCATAGCCCCCGCTCTAGCAAGCGCTTGCGCACATCCAAGCAAGAGGAATTCTCCTCTTCTTTTCCAGGCCTCTGCTATTTGACTCTGCTTGGCACCTGCTCATATGCATAAAAGGAGACGTACTCTATGTCTCCAATCCTACAGCATTGTGCCTATGAATCATGCCTCCAAAGGAACATGGTTCCCAAACATGAGGCATGCGTACCACTTGCTTGAGTTGGCGTGATCAAAGTGCCTTCCTCCACTATAGTCCACAGGGAAATGGAGGATCAATCAACAACCATATGTGATCACAGCACGACTACAATAATTTTGAGACATCCATCCTATATGTTGGCAGTAGAGCACACTCAGGTACGTCAAAGGTAAAATTCACCAATCCCTTACTCATTTTTATTCACCAATCCCTTACTCATTTTTATCTCCATTTGAGTATAGCTTGATCATGCAAATTCATACTTCCTTTGTCTTTAGTCATATGCTCTGGTTTGGTTGTATTTAATTAGTACATCCATAGGCTTTTTAAATTAAGCATGGTGCTTAGGTTAAATAACCTTCTTTAATCAAAATCAGACATGGTGTCAAATTTTGATTGGTGAACGTCAGAGTTAATATTTTCATAGACTTGGGATGCATATCCTTTATGGACTAATCTCTGCAAAAAAATTTCAAAATTAACAGGTAAGTCCTCAAGCTGAACTCATACTGGAGATAAACCAAGGCCCGGGGCGCACTTCAATAAAATTTGCACAACATGCAAAGGAGGCATAAGTCACTTTCCAAGATGTACTGTGAGTACTTTGATAAAATACCCCTTGTTATATCCTAGCCTTGCTTAAGCTTTGCTGCAAAGATAAAATTGGTGAGTAATAAAAAAAATTCTCCTAGGAAAAAAATTGAGAAAATGAAAACATGGAAAACAAAATTTTTTGAGACCCACGCTTTGCATGCCCAATTTGCCATGATAAAAAACAAAAATAAATAAAATAATGATAACAAAAAAATTGGAGGCGCCACACTCTCTTCATGCGCCTTGATTGAATAAAAGTTTTAGACTCCCCGGTAATTCAAAAACGGCAAAGTCCTTACTTGTTTCCATCTTTGTCTTTCTTTTCAATAAAAAAGTAAAAAGATAAGTGTGGGGGAGAGCCACAGACTCTCCAGCGCTAACACGATGCACCAACACCCACAAATAGAGCACGCCATGCTGCACCAGCACGTATTGGAAAGGGGAGCTAGAGCCAGGCCCACGGGGGTTTGTCCAAACCCAAGGTTTAGCCAACCCATGAGGTAGCCTGCTCAGGCCCATTTTGTCCACCACATCATTTTGTGTCTCTAATCTCCCTAATCTTCCTGATCCATGAGTTTTGATGAATTTTAAATCTGATCCTTTAAATCAAGCTCAAATAAAAAAATGA
Source organism: Panicum hallii (assembly GCF_002211085.1). Classification (NCBI taxonomy): domain Eukaryota; kingdom Viridiplantae; phylum Streptophyta; class Magnoliopsida; order Poales; family Poaceae; genus Panicum; species Panicum hallii. The sequence goes on along the minus strand of NC_038046.1, from coordinate 29,258,331 downwards.
ATCAACATGCTCCACCTGTTCTACATACTTTCTATGGTTGGTCTGCATAAGTTCTATTCCATGCTTATCATCTCGATGCTTGTGAACAAATATCTTTAGGACAACATGCTCATCTAAGTAGTTGATGTGTGTGATATGGTTTGAGGATCCGATCTTTGCTCTAAATGCTTAAGTGCCTAGGAAAATTTATTTTGAAAAAACTTAAAAAGCCATTGCAAGCTCCTCTTTGATTTGCCAAAGTCCTACCAAAGCCATATGATGAGTTACCTAGAAAACCTTATGCATATGCTACTTGGCTCTGCATTGAGCTTTGTCAAATTGTTATGACCCTTGAGAGAATTCTTTTCATGCTTTCATGATCAAGCTTCACGTGCACACCATATACCCCTTGCTATGCTCAAATGAGAGTTAGCATTGTACCATCCATCCACTCTACAAATAAAGCTCCACATATGTCGTGACCTCTCTCTCCAAAAGTATCCTTACAGAAGAGATATGGTGATATCAAAAAATAATATATGGACACATGAGGCTCGAAGCATTAAAAAAAGGGTTGGACACACAAAGGTAAAAAGAAAAAGAAAAGAAAACAAGGGAAGAAAAAAAAAGAGAAAAGATAGCCATGTTCTCAAAAAGATTTACGAAGGTAGAGAGATCATACAAAAGAAGTTTCCATCCACCATTTACCATCCACTATATCCATACACATGCACATCTTGATTTGATTGTATGGCTAGTTTTCCTCCTTGGATCCGGTTGTTCACTTTGCAATATATGTGATGCAAGTATGCCTTATCCATCATACCTACCTTGAGCTCCACATATAGACACCATTAGAAGTAGGATGAAGAAAAGGCAAGTCAAATGCCTTGGTGAGGATATATACATATTATGCGATATGAGAGAATGAAATGAGGAGCTAAGCAAGGTTTGTTTTAAAAACTCATTGAAAAATCCCAAGCTACTTGACATAAAGAGTTGAGGTGACTTGATTCAAAACCATTCCATCCCTCAACTACCCAAGATGGCATGATAGACACCTCAAAGTTCACAAGTGCAAGATAAGGTATGGAATATCTCTTATGCTCGCTTCATACCTTTGGAAGTTTTGTTTCACCTTAGTCCTTTGTCTTTCACTCGAGGACGAGCAAAGGTTAAGTGTGGAGGTGTTGTTGATGGCTTTTAAATGCAAAATATATGCCATCAACTCCTGCATGAACACAAAAATAATGAACATCAACAGTAGTGGTAGGAGTTATTACTAACGAATTCCACAAGTGTTGGTGAACCATTGATTTCAGGAAGCCATGTCTGCAATTGGAGGAAGATGTGCTCAAAACACACTCAAGGAGTAAAGAAACACACCTCCGACCAATCAGAGGCTGGCACACGGATTCAAGGGCGCACAAATCAGACCAAACGGGCGCGCCAAGGCTCAAATCACCAAGGATCCTTGCCAGGGCCCACATGTTAGCTAGCCAAAGGAAGGCAGAGCCATGGAGGCTCCACCTGGGGTCGGCCGAACCTAGATGGACTCTGATCCAGGTGCATTTTGACATGGAGTACCCCCTACGCTTCCTCAAGGCCGTGGCTAAGGTTTCCATATATAAAGACGGCATGAACCGTCCTTGGAGGCTATAAAAGGAGGCCTCCCCTCCCCTCATTCACACACACCACCAAGACCTCCAACACCTTCACTTGAAGATGTAGCACTCCACTCCATGGTGAAGCCCTGCCTAGGATAGTGCTTAGAATAGGGAGAGAGAGAGAGGAAGTAGCTTGGAGGAGTGCTGAGTCTCTCAGCACCCTACTCCGACCATGTACCTCTACGGATGCTGGCTTCCTCTGGTATGACTAAGTTAGTATTTGTGATTCCTATCTTGCATAGTACTTATATTTGAGTGAGATGAGTTCTCTTACTCTCGGGTTCATCGCTCTATATTTATACAGAGTGCCGTAGTTTGCTACGGGAATTCAAACGTAGTCAGACTATGGTAGTAATCAGTAGCGTAGACGTGGTGTGTAGGCTAAGGGTTAGCTTCATTTGCCTTATATCCCACGGTTTGTTAGAGGTAGGCCACATGTGGTGACAACCCTATTGGTCCTTTGTAATCCTCCACATTCGGATATAGCGTAGAGCCGTTGGCCGGAGCGAGTATTTCTACCCGAGAGGTCGACCTTTAACTCTTATCTAGTGCTACCTCAGGAATCCTTTCCATCCTCGCCACTTATCTTGGTGTGTCCTTGGATCGACTAAGTTAGAAGTTAGTGCACACGCATTCCCTTGGATTCGATATCCTTGAACACTCTCGGGTGAAAGCTACAATCGTATCCGTGCTTGCAGATTTATTCGCAGTCGTTAAAATACCCAACAATGACAAAGCAATTACATGACGTTAGAAGCATCTAAAACGTTAAGCTCACTTCGCAACCTACAAATGGTGCTCTCATCTAGTGGTTTTGTGAAGATTTCGGCTAATTGATCATCGGAACGAACACCACAAAGTGATATATCATTCCTTGCCATATGATGTCTTAGAAAGTGATGGCGAATATCTATATGCTTCGTGCGAGAGTGTTGAACCGGGTTGTTAGCAATTTTTAAGGCACTCTTGTTATCACAAAGGAGTGGAATCCTATCTAGTGTCACACCATAGTCCAAGAGGCTTTGCTTCATATAAAGGATTTGAGCACAACAAGCCCCGGCGGCAATTTAATCCACCTCTGTGGTTGACAAGGCCACGGAATTTCATTTCTTTGAAGACCAAGAGACCAAGGAACGCCCTAGCAAGTGCCACCCACCCAATGTACTGTTGCGATCCACACGACATCCGGCAAAGTCCGAATTCGAGTATCCCAAGAGAGTAAAACTAGTGCCTTTGGGGTACCACAAGCCTATGCTAGTTGTATATTTGAGGTATATAAGGATCCGCTTCATGGCACTAAGGTGGGATTCCTTAGGTTTAGCTTGAAAACGAGAACACATACATACACTAAACATGATATGAGGCCAAGATGCGGTAAGGTAAAGAAGAGACCCAATCATAGAACGGTAAAGCTTTTGGTCAACCGGTTTACCTCCCTCATCAAGGTCGAGATGTCCATTTGTTGGCATTGGAGTCTTGATCGGCCTGCAATCATCCAACTTGAATTTCTTCAGGATGTCCGCCGTGTACTTTTCTTGATGGATGAATGTCCCTTTCTTTAGTTGCTTGACTTGAAAACCGAGGAAGAAGTTGAGCTCACCAATCATGGACATCTCGAATTCCATAGCCCTCGTATCTCCAAACTCCTTGCACAAAGTGGGGTTAGTTGAAACAAATATAATATCATCAACATAGATTTAACATACGGAGAGCTTGTCGTTGATGACTTTTGTGAATAGAGTTGTATCCACCCTCCCAATCTTGAAACCCTTCTCAAGTAGGAAATCCCGAAGGTGTTCATACCAAGCCCGAGGTGCTTGCTTGAGCCTGTAGAGCGCCTTGTTCAACCTATAGACCTGATTAGGATATCTAGGGTCTTCAAACCCAGGAGGTTGTTCAACAAACACCAACTCATTAATGAAGCCATTTAAGAACGCACTCTTCACATCCATTTGAAAGAGTTTCATGTTATGATGTGAAGTGTACGCTAAAAAGGATACAGATGGCTTCAAGTCTTGTGACGGGTGCAAAAGTTTCACAAAAATCCAATCCTTCAACTTGTACAAAGCCCTTAGCCGCAAGTCTTGCCTTGTTGCGGACCATCACATCATGTTCATCTTGTTTGTTACGGAAGACCCACTTGGTGCTGATGATGTTCTTGTCTTGAGGACATTCATCAAGAACCCAAACTTCATTGCAGGTAAAGTTGTTGAGTTCTTCTTGCATGGCCATCACCCAATCCGGGTCCTTAAGAGCTTCATCTATATGTGTAGGTTTCAAGCAAGACACAAACGAGCAATGTTCACAAAAAGAGGCATATTGACATCTATGAGTTCTTACTCCACTGGAAGGATCTCCCATGACTAAGTCAATAGATGGTTCTTGGTTATCCTTGCTTGCCTTTCTTGTGGTAGAGGTGATGAAGCTTGTGGTGGATTGACATCTTCAGCTTGAGCTTGGGCTTCTTCAAATGTGATTTGAGTGTCATGAAATGGAAGTTGATCTTCATCATTTTGATCACGTTGGGTATCTTGTGAAGGATGTGAAGCACCATCTTCTTCATCGGATGACTCATAGTGTATATGAGAATGTGTTGGAGTAGATTCTTCAACCTTGGGGTCATCCTTGGAAGAGGCTTCAACTAGAGTAGGTAGAATGAGAAGCTCTTCATCCTCCTCCTTTGGCTTGACTTGCCCAACGGCCATTTTCTTCATGACATCACGTAGTGATTCATCACCTACATCATCACAATTGAAACTCTCCTCTTGGGAGCCATTAGTTTCATCAAACTCCAGTCACATGTTTCTTCAATCATGCCAGTAGCATTATTGAATACTCTATATGGCTTAGAGTTTGATGAGTAACCAACAAGAAAACCAACATCACAACGACTTTGAAACTTCCCTAGGTGCTTCCTCTTGAAAATGTAGCACTTACAACCGAAGACTCAGAACTAGGAGATGTTAGGCTTCCTCCCAATGAGAAGCTCGTAGGGCATCTTCTTCAAGAAGTGGTGGAGATACACCCGGTTGGATGCATGACATGCGGTGTTGATGGCTTCCCCCAAAAACTGTTGTGAGATGCCATAGTCATCCAACATGGCTCTTGACAAGGGTGATCAATGTCTTGTTCTTCCTCTCCACCACTCCATTCTGTTGAGGAGTGTATGTTGATGAAAACTCATGCTTGATGCCAAAGTCATTGCAAAACTCTTCAACTTGAGTGTTCTTGAACTCCTGCCATTATCACTTCGGACCTTCACAACACTTGATTCAAACTCATTTTGAGCTTTCTTAATGAAGGTCTTGAAGATCCCCACCGTCTTGCTCTTGTCCTCTGGAAAGGAAGTCCAAGCATATCTAGAATAATCATCGACAATGACAAGACAATAGAGATTACCACCAAGACTCTTGTAGGTGGTTGGTCCGAAGAGATCCATGTGAAGAAGCTCCAATGGTCTTGATGTTGACAAGTAGGCCTTCATGGGATGTGAAGTTGCAAATTGCTTCCCGGCTTGGCAAACACTACATAATTTGTCCTTCTCAAACTTCGCATCCTTAACACCCTCCACACCTCATTTGAATGCCTTCTTGAGTTCGCTGATCCCAATATGAGCAATGCAGCGATGCCAAAGCCAACCCAAGGATGTCTCGGTGAAGAGGCATGTTGTTAAGATTGCATCATTAGAAGAGAAGTCAACAAGGTAGATGTTACCATGTCAAAACCCTTTGAAGATAAGGCTCTTGTCCTCCTTGCTTGACACAACAACATCACTCTCACTAAAGGTGCAAGTTAGTCCCAAATCACAAAGTTGTGCAATAGAAAGCAAATCAAAACTAAGAGAATCTACATGCAAAACATTAGAAATAGAGTGATCCTTGGTTATAGCCACCTTACCCAAACCTACACCTTTTCCTTTTGAATTATCACCAAAGGTGACTTGTTCATGATCGCCCACATTTTCATTTAGTTAGGTGAACATCTTTACATATCCGGTCATGTGTTGCGTACATCCGCTATCAAGAACCCATTGTTTTCCATGGGTTTTGTAGTTCACCTACACACAAATGAATCATTATTGAGGTTTAGGAACCCAAGCAACTTTGGGTCCTTTGACATGAGTTACTAAAACTTTAGGAACCCATATTTGGCGTGGAAGCTTTCCCTGTGCCAATAAACTTCGCCTTCACCTTGCCACTTTTAAGCTTTCTCAACAAGAAATGATTGTTATTGAATTGATACTTATAGTTAGGAGGCAAGGTAGAAAGTGGGTGAGTAGGAATCGGACACTCCCTTGTGTGGTGCCCGGTGACTTGGCAATGTTGGCAATAGGAGCCTACTTCCTTGATGAAGCATTCCTTGAGCTCCGGAGATTTGGGACAATTTTTTGGAGGCTTGGGAAAGGTTCCAAGTCCATTGGCCCCAAAGTGCCTTGCGTTGTGGAAGAGGACCTCCTTGTGCAAGTATTCTCCCCTTGTCACCGCGTACACGTACTTTGTCATGCTTTCAAGCTCCTCTTCTAGTTCTTTCTCCCTATCATGGTTAGTCTTTGAAAAAGAAGGAGAAACAATATGACATGTAGTTGAGTGAGGTGACTCCACAAGGTCTTCACAAGAAGTAGATGCATTGACTTTGATGGGTTTGGTATTTGCTATTTCTAGCTCATCATCAATGGCATCGAAAGCAAATTCAAGCTGTTGGTACTTCATGTTCAAGTTAGCATAATCAAGCTTGAGTTTCTTGTTGCATGATTCAAGAGACTTATTGAGCACAAATACTTCATCTTGCTTAAGAAGCAATTCATTGTGCTTAGCAAGTAACTTGTCATGATCATCTCTAAGTTACTTGCTAGACACAACACATGATTCATGAGTTTCAACTACCACATTGTGTCTAACTAGCAACTCATCATGTGAGGCCTTACGCTTAATATGACCACTTTCAAGAGATTTGAATTTTGATTTATACTTCTTGATCACATCATTGTATTCCTCAAGAATCAACCTCAACTCATTAGGTGATAAGTCATTGTCACTGTCATCATCACTAGAAGAGGGTTCATCATCGCTCACCTTGGAGTTACCTCTTGCCATGAGACACATGGGTGGTGGAGGTAGAGGTGGTTCATCATCATTGATGGCGATCCCCGTGATCTTCTTCTTGGAGTCATCATTGCTTGAATCATCACTTGCGGTTTCGCCATCGGTGATCCACTCTCCAAGGAAGGCCTTGATTTGTTCCTTCTTCTTGAAGGACTTCTTTTTCTTGTAATCACCTTTTTCATAGTCCTTCTTCTTGTTCTTGTATTGATTGCCCTCATCTTCATGCTTCTTGTTGAGTCTTGATGGTTCGGGTCAATCATAGGAAATGTGATCACCATATTTTCTGCAATTATAGCACTTCTTCTTGCCACCTTCCTTGCTTTTTCGGGTACAAAATTTTTTGTTCTTGGGGTCATAGTTGTACCCTTTCTTGTTCAACCTTGACATCATTTTTGTGGTGTTCCTCATGAGAAGAGCCAACTCCACATCACCATCTCCATCTTGATCACTTGAGTCATTGCTAGCTTCATCTTCGCTTGAGCTTGATGGAGGGGGCTTGCATTTGTGCTTTTTCTTTGACTTGTGGTCACTCTTGGCTTTGAGTGCAAGGTCTTTCTTGGCTTGAGGAGGCTCAATTTCCCCCAGGAGGAACATTTCATGGGACCGGATCTTCCCAAAAACATTGGCCACTTCAAGCGTGTTGATCTCCTTCTCATAAAGAAGAGATGTGATGATGTTGTACTTGGGCTTGTGAAGAGAGTAAAGTATATATCTTCTGGATGATGTCGTTGTTGGTCAATGGAGAAATTTCAAGTCATTAATATATTCAACAAGCACATTCAATCTAGAATACATTTGCTCAACTAATTCATTAGGAAGCATGTTAAATTCATTTAGCTTTTCCTTAAGCACTTGGTACTTCTCTTCACGAAGTCTATTAGACCCAACGTGAATCTTTTCAAGCTCATCCCAAAGATCTCTTCACTTATAGCCTCAAACAAATCATTTTTAGCTCGAGCATTCCACTTAACTTGAGATTCATTAGGAACTCTAGGCATAGCATTTTTGGTGACCTCCCAAGCTTTGGGGAGAGAGCCTCAAGATAACTCGCCATGCGAGCTTTCCAATAGCCATAGTTTCTCCCGTCGAACTTGGGCGGTCCACTACAACTCCCTAGGGCCATTCTCTAGGATTTTAAGCCTATAAAAGAGAGCATAAGCTCTAATACCAATTAAAAGGATCGTGGCCCAAGAGGGGGGGGTTGAATTGGGTCTTTTTCAAATTCTACCAAATCCTTAACCTACAACTAGTGTTGCCCAATCTATGAATTTTGAACCTATTAACTAGAGCACACTAACATTGAGATTCTAGGTAGGTAAACACACTAACATGGTCATATTGCCTAGTAAAAAACACATTATCAAGTATACGGCCTAAACAAGAGAGCACAATCGCAATTGATGAACCTACTCAACAAACAAGCAAACAAGAGAAGCAACAAATAAAACCAACAATAAATGCTTGAATGTAAAGAAAGGGACATGCGACAACCGGATTTTTTCCCGTGGTATCGAGGAGTTGATGCTCCCACCTAATCCATGTTGGAGCACCCATCAAGGGTTGATGTGGCAGAACCGCTTTAATTATTCCGGCTCAAGCGTGCTAGGCATCGCTTAGGCAGGCGATAGAAGCTCAGCGCACTTCAAACGGAACAACTCATTGGTCTGTGGGGTGACCGCCCGATTCAACCATGATTATATAGGATCGATGTAGGTTTACCTCGCACGAAAATGAGTCCAGCCATACAACAGCTCGCAACTTTTAGACCATAGGATAATTAACATTATTATGCCGGGATTTTGTTTCATCCTAGCTAATACAAATTTATACAAGCATTATTTGAAACTTCAAGTTTACCCAGCAGTATTCAGAGTTAGTAGTGGAAATAACAACACGACTACATACGTCGCAGAGGTAGGCACCATACTCAGCCCAAGGCATGGCGTTACATCGAAGGGTCATTGCCGGCCGGGGACGGATCCCATTCCACGGACCAGCCAGGCGGTAAGGTGCAGGGCCAAGGAGAATTAGCCACAGAGTCCTCGAATGGCATACCTGAAAACCATATTACTAGCAAGGCTGAGTATACTAATACTCAGCAAGGCTTACCAGTCAATTGGGTATACTTAGCCCATAACTAGACCATGAGAGGTTGAAAGGCTCTACGTTTCTTTTGCTGAAAAACAACAAGAGTATGTCCTTATTTTCATATTTTAGCTTTCAGATTCTAGTTCAATTAACCATTCTAAGTAACCATCTATACTAGACAAGCAAGTAGGTATTAAAACATACATCAATATTATTATTCCACCAACTGTTGCTCTTGTTACTCTATGTGGCAGAAGTATCAAGTAGTCTCAATCACCGCGAGAAATGGACGATTCCTGAATTGAATTTCATAACCTTGCAAGGGATCCTAACTCACATGCTCGGAAACTTTCCTTTCCGAGCAACCATTCCCCTCATATTCCGGGGCGTGGATCAGGGCCAATATGCAGGACGTACGTCTACAGCGTTACTGTATGACCGTACTCCTGTCTGCTATACAGAATGTACTCCCACACGTTGGTGCATGTGTGCGACAAAAACCAAAATTCGAGTGGTGGGGTAAGTCTACTTGCCGGGCCAATCAGGTACTAGGCTTACCGCGTGCCATATTTACGGTATGTGGCTAGTACTTTCAAACACTTGACCACCACTACCACACACTGCGGCCTTATCAAATTGATCAACACAGACGGGGTACCATTCCAAATCATGGTACTGCACATAATCCCCGTCCGTGATCCTTATAGTGATTGCAAAATAGTAAACAATCAACTCCTATATCGCGCGAGTGACAGGAAATCACTCGACTTCTGCCGGTCCTATTAGCAGAGCATCTACTCGATAAGGACTCAAAAATAATACATAGATTCCTAGGTTTCATTGCAACTAGGGTTTCATAATAACTCCTAGCATTTAATGCACAAGATAGATATTGTGGCAGAACCGCTTGAATTATTCCGGCTCAAGTGCGCTATTGACCGTCGTACAAACTGCAATCAGCTTAACGCACTTCAAACGGAACAATCCTTTGGTCTGTCGGGTCTCCGCCCGATACAACCACGGTTCAGCAGGATCGAAGCAGGTTTATCTCGCATGAAGGCGAGTTCACATCACAGAATAGCTCATCAACTTTTAATTTACAACCATACATACATTGTTACAACCGAGTTTCAAAGATAAGTAAACTTATACATAACCCTTGTTCAACTGACAAGCATAACAGCTTGTCCAACTCACAGCGGAAGAAAAAGTTTTATGCGACTACAGACGTCGCGAAGGCAAACATCAAGCCTAGCCCAGGGCCTGGTGTCACTCCGGAGGGTCAGTGCTGGCCTGGGACGGGTCCCACTCCACGGACCAGCCAAACGGAACGGACGTTGGCCACACAAGGTTGTCCGTGGGATTCTCGTAGGTTATACCTGAAACAGACATAAGCAAGGCTGAGTATTCTAATACTCAGCAAGGCTTACCCGGGTTTGGATATACTTAGCCCATAACTAGACTCATGACGGCATTGTAAAGGCTCTGGGTTTACTTTCAGCTGAAAAGCAACAGAGAGTATGTACTATTTTCAAGTTTTAGCTTTCAGATTCTAGCTTGATTAGCCATTCTAGGTTAGCACCTATACTAAACAAGCATGATTGATATTATCATTCACCAAGATTATCTCATTAACAGTTACACTCTTTACTCAATGTGGTAAAAGGGATAAGCAGTCTCAATCTTCGTGAGAGGCGGACGATTCGATTCGAATTTAACCTTGCAAGGTAAACCTAACACACACGCTTGGAATACCAACAGGGCGTTCCAAGCAACCGTTTCCCTCATATTCCGGGTTGTGGATCAGGGCCACCACAAGCGACTGCAGGACCGTACGCACACCCTATATGTGCAGGACATACGTCTGTAGCGCGACTACAAAACCCGTATTCCTGTCTGCCATGCAGAACGTACTCCCACACGTCGGTGCGTGAGGACAAAAATAAAGGTCGAGTGGTGGAAGCGCGTCCACTTGCCGGGCCAATCGGGTACTAGGTTTACCGCTTACCATATTTCGCGGCATGTGGCTAGTACTTTCAAAAACTTAGCCACCACTACCACACATATCGACCTTATCAACTTTTATCAACACAGACAGGGTAGAATCTCAGGTCATGATACAACACATGACCCTGTCCGTCATCCTTATAGTGGTTGCAGGAAAATAAACATGCAACTCCTATATCGCGCGAGTGACAGGAAATCACTCGACTTCTTCCGGCCTTATTTAGCGAAGCATCTATCCGATAAGGACTCGGGAGCATTACATTGGATTCCTAGGATTCATGCATCTAGGGTTTCATCTCAATTCCTAGACTTAGTGCAAGATATAATATAGATAGATATAGATTGCAGTGTAAATAAAATAAAGGGATATGTCCGGGGCTTGCCTTCTGGAGTGGGGGTGAGGGCAGGAGAGTCAGAGGCTTCCGAACTCGGGTTCGGGGCTTCAGTCAGTTCCTCGACGACTTGTGCTGGATCTTCTGGGAAGCCTTGGTCTTGTCCTAAGACCAGTTAGTAATCCCCGTCGTCGAGTGTCGTTGATTCTATATGAAATGCAATAAGTTAATAAGGTGAAATTTAAATTTAGAAATCCACATTTCAAATATTATAACTCATTCAATTAACACACAAACATGCATAAATAAAGAGGGTTTAGATTTGAAATACTATTTATGGTAGAATTTATTGTAATAAGAACTAAAACATTTAAATTAAATTTGAAATGAACCAAAATTTGAATTAAAAACTTTTAAATAAAAGATTATAGAAATTTGATTATAAAATATCGCATTAGAGACTAATAATGGTGTTAATTTAGAAGAGGTTATATAATAGGTTTATTTAATATTTCAAATTTGAAAGTTCAAATAAGAGAAGTTAAATTTAAATCAAGTTTAAGTTTGCAACTTAACACAAGGTTAGCTAGAGTTCATATAACATTCATACTACATTTTAGAAAAACAAAAGAACATGAAATAACAAGGTTGAGTGTATTTTACCCCTTAACTTTAGATTCGAAACACAGGTAGAAATATTTTATTTCAAACTAAACTCTATTAACAAAAGTCATAGAGTTTAAAATCTAGTTTCTAACAAAACTAGTTTTGCTATTTTTGGATTTTTCTGCGATTTGTTATGAATTTTACAAGACAGAAAATCATATACACATGAAATAACAGCTGCACAAGGGGGGGGGTCTCGAATATTTGCACTGGGGTCCCTGCAAGATATGTTCTTCTCACGAACAGGCCCTTGCCCGGCCTCGACACGGCTAGAGGCTCGGCCTCCGGTGCGTTCCCACCGGCGGCGACGTCGCCGGCGGTGAGGGGCCGGTCAAGCACGACTAGGGGAAAAAGGCAAACACATAGGGCAAGGCAGGGTCCAACGGATAGAGGAGAAATCCGGCCGACGACGAGAAGGGGCGGCGGCCGTGGCGGCGCAACGCCGTTCCCGGCGAACGGCCGGCGAACATGGAGACTTAAAGCACGCACGAGCAACACTGGAGCACGGGGGAACTATTTCCATACTTGGCTTGGTCGGGGAGGCGGCGAGACGAGCTGCCGACGGTAGAGCTGAGCTCGGCGGCGCCAATGGAGGGGCGGCTCGGGGTGGAGCAATTCCGGCGGGAGGAGGGGTCGGGGCTAGACGGGATCAGGATGTAGGGCAAGGGGAGGAGGTGGGGAGACTCTGGGTCAGCGGGATTTGGGCGAGGTGGAGTGTTTGCGGCGTATGCCGGTGAGGAAAGCGGGCGGCTCCGGTGACGCAGGGAAGAAGAAAAGGGGAGAGACGGCCGTGGGCCGGGGTTTGGTAAGCGATTGAGCGAGGGAAACAAAGCAGTGTAGAATTGCGGATCCCACTGAGTAGAAGAGAGGGAAGGATAAGGCAAGCCGGTGAAGAAAATGCGGCGGCGGCAGGGAACACCGGTGGCGGTGCGGCAGTGCCGCAGGCGCCGTGGCGCGCGGGCAGGACGCCAGCAAGGGGGGGGGGTGGAGCGGTGGCTGAGCAGAGGGGCGACGCGTGGACCGGGGGGGCACAGGAGATGGCCGGCGGTGAGCCAGGGCGGCGCGTTACACCGGCGGCAGAGGCGCCAGAAAAGCAGAGCAGGGGGAGCAGAGCGCAGGGAGGAAGAAGGGGGGGGGGGGTGAACTGAACCAGGGACTGATCTGTGAATTCAGAGAAAGGCAAGGACCTTACTGTAAAGGGCTTGCAACTTTTAAACCAATGCTCAAATGAAGATGGTCCAAAAAGCAAAAGTGCATGGTTTTTCAAACTCTACAACTTCTCTTTAAGGTTCATCTGCATTGGAGCAATAGTTTTAGAGATAAAATAAACCTAGTAATAATTTCACATTTTATGTAAATCCATAAATAAAGTTACTTTTACACATATACCCTATGGTAATTTCATATATATATTTTTGTAATTTAACCACAGATATCACTTTTGCAAACTAACCCTTATGCTTTTTAAACTCTTACCCCTTCTCCATCCATTTTGCATAAAAGGACCTTTAGTTAATATTAATTACATAAACATCCCTTCTTCCATAGCATTGCATACATAATATACACATTTACCATACTTAAAACATACAAGCATACCAAAACACTAATGTGTGACCCAGCTAATTACCTGAGTGTCACAGCCTTCCCCCCTAAAAAGAATCTCGTCCCGAGATTCCGAAGCAGGATAGGATAGGAAGATTAAGCTCGAAGATTGGTTTGGAGGAAATCGGGAAAGTTGTGTTGAAGATAAGATTCAGTTTCCCATGTTGCCTCTTCCTCTGTGTGATGGTTCCATTGAATCTTGTACATTTTGGTGGTCTCTCTTCTGGTACTTCTTTCTTTCGTGTCGAGAATTCTGATGGGATGTTCTGTATAGGTCAGATCTGGTTCGATTTTGATAGTTTGGGGATCGATGATCTTGGTGGGGATTTTAACACAATTTCTGAGTTGGGATACATGAAAGATGTTATGGATGGCCGCTAGTTGAGGTGGAAGTTGGAGACGGTAAGCTAGAGGTCCACAGATTTCAAGGATTTCAAAGGGTCCGATGTATCGAGGAGCAAGTTTCCCTTTTACACCGAATCTTTGAACACCTCGGATAGGAGATACTCGAAGATATACGAAGTCTCCGACTTGAAACTGCAATGGTCTTCTTCGTATATCCGCGTAGCTTTTCTGTCGAGATTGGGCGGCCTTTAGATTATTCTGGATAAGCCTGACCTTATCTTCTGCTTCCATAACTAGATCAGGTCCAAAAATTTTACGCTCGCCGGTTTGTGACCAACTCAAAGGGGTTCGGCATCGGCGACCGTATAATGCTTCAAAGGGGGCCATCTTAATACTTGTCTGATAGCTATTATTGTAAGAGAATTCTGCTAATGACAGGTATTTATCCCAGTTTTTGTCGAATTGGAGTACACAAGCTCTGAGCATGTCTTCCAAAATCTGGTTTATTCGCTCAGTTTGCCCATCTGTCTGAGGATGATAGGCGGAGCTTCGAATTAATTTAGTCCCAAGAGCCTCATGAAGTTGCTCCCAGAACCTAGCAACAAATTGTGCTCCCCGATCAGAAATGATCGTCTTTGGTACTCCATGAAGTCGAACAATTTGATCTAGATAGATCTCGGCATACTTCTTGGCAATATACGTGGTATGCACGGGAAGGAAATGTGCAGTCTTGGTTAATCGATCGACGATTACCCAAATAGAGTCATGCCTCCGAGAGGTGTTGGGTAAACCAACAATAAATTCCATACTGATATCCTCCCACTTCCATAAAGGAATGGGTAGAGGTTGAAGGATACCAGCAGTCTTGAGGTGACTGGCTTTAACTCTTTGGCAGATATCACATTCTGATACATATTTGGCAATTTCTCGTCTGATACGAGTCCACCAAAAGTTTTGTTTCAGATCCTGATACATTTTTGTACTGCCAGGGTGGATAGAGAATTTAGATAGATGGGCCTCATCCATTATTTGCTTTCGGAGTTTATGGTTCTTCGGTACAACAATACGTTCGTTGAACCATAAAACTCCTTCAGGATCTATTCGGAAGCATTTATACTTCCCTTCACCTTGGGTTATCTTTTGTTTAATGATTCTGACCCCTTCATTACGCTGTTGTGCTAGAACAATATTATCCCTGAGTGTGGCTTCAACCGAGAGATGGTTTAAGTCACCTTGGGAAACGATCTCTAGATTGAGCTTTCTCATTTCCCAACAGAGAGTCTCGTTGAACGTTTCAACGGACAAGCAGGAACAATGTGCCTTGCGACTAAGGGCGTCGGCAACAACGTTAGCTTTGCCGGGATGATAGTGTACCTCCAAATCATAATCTTTGATTAGTTCTAGCCAACGTCTTTGCCTCATATTCAAATCTGCCTGCGTAAAGATATACTTGAGGCTTTTATGATCGGTATAAATATAACATTTCGTACCCATCAGATGGTGTCTCCAGATTTTCAGGGCATGGACAACGGCTGCAAGTTCAAGGTCATGAGTAGGGTAGTTTTGTTCATGAACCCTAAGTGCTCGCGATGCATATGCAATGACTCGGTTGTCTTGCATAAGTACACAACCAAGTCCAGTTCCTGATGCATCACAATAGATGTCAAAAGGTTTTAAGACATCTGGTTGAGCTAAGACTGGAGCCGTCGTAAGATGATTTCTGAGGTGATGAAATGCATCTTCGCATTTTTGATCCTAGGAAAATTTCACACCGTTCTTTAGTAGTTCGGTCATAGGTTTGGCTATTCTGGAAAAGTCAGGAATGAAACGGCGATAATAGCCAGCTAGACCGAGAAAACTTCGAATTTGATGGACGGAGGTTGGGGGTTTCCAATCCATCACTTCTTGTACTTTACTGGGATCGACAGATATTCCGTCACTAGAGATGGTATGGTCCAGAAATTTGACTGTATCTAGCCAAAACTCACATTTAGAGAATTTGGCATATAGGTGGTGGTCTCTTAATCGCTGAAGGATGACATGGAGATGCTTAGCATGATCTTCTGGAGTTTTAGAGTAGATAAAGATGTCATCAATGAAGACCACGACAAACTTGTCGAGCTCTTGCATGAAGACAGAATTCATGAGGTACATGAAATATGCTGGGGCATTGGTGAGACCAAACGACATAACCAGGTACTCATATAGGCCATACCGAGTGGAGAAAGCTGTTTTTGGAACATCACTGGGCTGAATCTTAATTTGGTGATAGCCGGAACGAAGATCTATTTTAGAAAACACCTTAGCTCCGGCTAGTTGATCAAAGAGGATATCAATGCGGGGTAGAGGGTACTTATTTTTGATAGTCACCGCATTGAGAGGACGATAATCAACACACAGCCTTAAGCTATTGTCTTTCTTTTTCACAAATAAGGCCGGACAACCCCATGGTGATGCACTTGGACGTATGACGCCTTTGTCTAAGAGATCTTGGAGTTGGGTTTTTAATTCAGCCAACTCATTAGGAGGCATACGGTAAGGTCTCTTAGAGATAGGGGCTGTACCAGGTTGGAGTTCTATGATGAACTCAATATCTCTGTCTGGGGGCATTCCAGGTAAGTCATCCGGGAAAACATCTGGATATTCACAGACGACTGGGATATCTTCTAGCTTAACCCCAGATACGGTATAGGTGTAAGAGTGGAACGACTTTGATGGTGGAAGATAAAGAAGAGTAGGTTCGTGCTCCAATGAACCTATCTCCACCATGCGGGAAGGAATATCTATGGATATATGGTATTGGGTCATCCAATTCATTCCTAAAAGAACATCTATTCCTTTTAGGTCCAACAATAATAAATCTGTCTTTATCAGGGTATTGCCCATTTGAATTGGCACACCCCTACAGACATGATTTGAAGAGATGCTACCCCCAGGAGTTGTTATCACATATATCCCATTAACAGGATAGATTTCCAAGCCTATCTTAGTTCCTAGTTTTGTATTGATAAAACTATGGGTAGCACCCGTATCAAAAAGAACAATAACGGGATGGTGATTAATAGAAAATGTACCCGTCATTATCGGTGCCCCTTCAGGAAGTTCGGAGAGTGTGGTGAGATTCACCCTCCCTTGTCGGACCTGCACCACCTGTCTCCTACCCTTGCCTTTGTAGTTTGGAGTAGATGTTTGCCCTTGGAATGATTTCCTAGGTTGAGGGCAATCTTTAATGAAATGGGACGGGCTTCCGCAATTGAAACAACGATAATTGTTGTTTCCGGGAGCAGCTGGCGGAAAGCTCGGCCGTGGACCTTGTTGGGGTTGTTGCTGATTTTGTGGCAGGGGTGGTCGGTTGAATTGTGCTTGTTGGGGAGGTCGGGCTACCCATCTGCCAGGCAAAGTATTACGAGGCGGAGCTCGAGGGGCGTTGCTCGGAATCAACCGATACCGCGGCGGCTGTGAAGTTGCAGGCCCTATAGGTACCTTCCGTTTCTTTTCAGCTCTGTGGGCGGCAATGCAGTCTTCTTGAGTTATGGCCATATTGACCAACTCATTGAAATCATTGGCCTTCACTAAATTCAACCATTCTTTGAGCTTGGTGTTTAGACCTCGACGGAAGCGATCACATTTGCGGGCATCAGTGTCCGCATGTGATCCCGCATACTGGCACAAGTGATTGAAAACTTGCGCATACTGGGTGACAGTGCGGGTACCCTGAGTCAAATTCAAAAATTCATTGAGCTTCCGCTCAATGAGTCCTGCTGGTATATGATGTGCTCGAAAGGCAGTCCGAAACTCATCCCAAATGACCACGTGTTCGGCGGGTTGCATTGCATGAAACTGGTCCCACCAAAGACGTGCATGGCCTCGGAGTTGCTGGGCGGCGAAGAGCACCTTGTTCTCCTCTGAACATGGAGCTGACAATAAAGCAAATTTGGGCTCAATAGTCCGCAACCAGGCATCCGCATCTAAAGGCTCCTCAGCCTTATGGAATAATGGAGGTTGGGTGTTGAGGAAGTCCTGATAGTTGGCCGACAAAGGTTCACCACGGCCTCGAGGTTGCTGCTGGAAATGTCCCATCTGAGCTTGCACAAGCTGATTTAGAAGTTCAGTCTGCCAGGCCATAACCTCGGCCAAATTTGGAGGTGGCGGTGGTGGTTGCTGGGAACTACCAGGTTGTCCTGCCCGGAATCCTTCCGGGGTTCCTCGAGTAGCTCCAACCATCTGAAATAAAGAAGATATCCATTATCAACCATAATCTTGCTCCAATTTCAGATAATATGCAATTTATCCAGCTGAAATGTAATGCATATGCTCCATTCAGTCTACTCATAACAGGCACACAGATGCGGAACCAGGTAACCAAAACTCAGGATTTAGATTACTATAAAGATACTACTATCTTACATCAGCACACTCAAATGGTTACAAACTCTTACCCAAAAGTACATGCCACATATACAACAAGTGGCTTTATAACTAGATATTCTACACACTACTTAGGGTACATCTTATACATTTATTACATCTAAACCATCACCCTGTCAACCAAGACTAAAAGTCATCAAAATTGCCTACTGATGACCGGCTTCCAGAGGAAGAATTATGGGGACTAACGACAGGATCCCCATGCTCAGAATCAAGTTCGGAGACCCCTTCAATCTCTTCAGGATCTTCCTCTTCAGCTTCAGGTGCTGCCGGTGCATCTGGAGGAATCGGAAGCTGCTGCAATTCCTCAATTTGGGCTTGAGCGTCATCCACCGCAAGAATTAGATCTTGGACTTGTGTCTGCAGGAATTCGATAACCGTATCCCGCTGGGTGATTATATGATCACTTTCATTAATCTGATCCTCCCTATGGTGGATGGTTTCGTTTTGAGTAGCGATTATTCCATTCTTCTCAATTACCACTGCTTGAAGTTGATCTGCCTGGGTAAAGTATCTGGTAGCGTCCCCGTGGAAACTTCACGCAGCAGTGATCAGATGGCCTATCTCACGGCGTAGCAGCATGTGGTAGTGGTATTGCACGCCCGTGAAACGCCTCATCCCTTGCACTACTTCTTCTGGTGGACCTTCCAGTCTATGACTTTCAGGAATCGTCCCGAGGTCCCGCTCTGCTTCACCAGGATCTGTTGTAGCAAACAAACCAATAGGTTGTCCTACAACTTCCTCGGGGTGTTGACTGCAAAAAGCATAAATGGCTTCTAGGGCCGCTGCTTCGATAGTGTCCACAATTCTGTAGCCCATCGCGCTGATCTCAATAGGCTGCCATTGTGAACGAAAAGGATGCTGAGGTATAATCATCCTGACATGGGCCCTATGGATTCCGTCTTCCACATGTTCAACAGCGTCATACTGAGGAGGTTCTGTATAATGGAAGGCCTGCAAAGATTCCCATAGCAAGCGGGGAAAACCCTCCCAGTGAAGGGCATTAGTGTGGAGATGCCCTTCCGGATCCCAGAAAACATTGGAAGGTGCTGCCATCTGCGACCAGGATGCAAATGGTAAAACTTGTTATCTTGTTAGGAGAGTACAAGATAAATAGATCAAGATAACCAATTCTGTTAACAACAAAGGCTGGAAATCAGATGGAAAACTAAGATCCCATATAAGATACCCAACTTAAAGCTATCCTTAACTCTTCATTACCCCACTTCAAATACAAACAACATGTCCATCATATAAAATTCTTTTATTGACAAATGATGCATGCACGCGCTACTCGTCCTCACAACCAAAACAACTGCCGAATATTTTCGGACTTACGTAGTTAATTCCGGTGGCATAACCATACGTCTCTCACTATATATAACTAGTCGGTAAACCCTACGCATCCTAATAGCGTAAACGTGGTTAGTGTACCTGCAAAAGAACACACAGATATACATATATATATCTCATGAACCTTTCATGGCAGCACGACATGAAAGCGTCCCCAAACATTACTGTTCACTATAGAAACAGCATCTGTACAATTACCGCCGTACAGACAACGTTAACATACGTTATCGAAACAACGTATTCACGGGGGGTACCGCAAAATGCGGGGGTATGAACAGCGATCGCCATACCCTGCGCCGAACCATATACTCCCAATATAATCAACCTAAGTTGGTATATTGGCAGCATCTCAAGTAGGTCACTGCTTGAGAAACAGCGTTCGGTTCGCATCACCGACGGGAAGGCCAAGCTTCCTCAGTTGGCTGAGGATCCTTACCTTCTTACCTCCATTCGTAGATGTCGTTACTGAAAGTAAAATTGAATTGTGCAGGAATTTAAGTTTTGACAGAAAGTAGTGCTGCAAGTCAGATTTATATATATATATAGATACTAATAGCCACCTGATACTTTCCCATATAAACCCCTAGGGCTTTACGTTCTAATCACCAACCTTAACGGATCCAACGTACTTTATAAATCCATTTGTTGACAACTTTTATCCCAAAAACTCTTTTTAAGAGCTTTTCCAGATGTAAAGATAAACCTACAGCTCTGATACCAGCTGTGGCAGAACCGCTTGAATTATTCCAGCTCAAGTGCGCTATTGACCGTCGTACAAACTGCAATCAGCTTAACGCACTTCAAATGGAACAATTCTTTGGTCTGTCGGGTCTCCGCCCGATACAACCACGGTTCAGCAGGATCGAAGCAGGTTTATCTCGCACGAAGGCGAGTTCACATCACAGAATAGCTCATCAACTTTTAATTTACAACCATACATACATTGTTACAACCGAGTTTCAAAGATAAGTAAACTTATACATAACCCTTGTTCAACTGACAAGCATAACAGCTTGTCCAACTCACAGCGGAAGAAAAAGTTTTATGCGACTACAGACGTCGCGAAGGCAAACATCAAGCCTAGCCCAGGGCCTGGTGTCACTCCGGAGGGTCAGTGCTGGCCTAGGACGGGTCCCACTCCACGGACCAGCCAAACGGAACGGACGTTGGCCACACAAGGTTGTCCGTGGGATTCTCGTAGGTTATACCTGAAACAGACATAAGCAAGGCTGAGTATTCTAATACTCAGCAAGGCTTACCCGGGTTTGGATATACTTAGCCCATAACTAGACTCATGACGGCATTGTAAAGGCTCTGGGTTTATTTTCATCTGAAAAGCAACAGAGAGTATGTACTATTTTCAAGTTTTAGCTTTCAGATTCTAGCTTGATTAGCCATTCTAGGTTAGCACCTATACTAAACAAGCATGATTGATATTATCATTCACCAAGATTATCTCATTAACAGTTACACTCTTTACTCAATGTGGTAAAAGGGATAAGCAGTCTCAATCTTCGTGAGAGGCAGACGATTCGATTCGAATTTAACCTTGCAAGGTAAACCTAACACACACGCTTGGAATACCAACAGGGCGTTCCAAGCAACCGTTTCCCTCATATTCCGGGTTGTGGATCAGGGCCACCACAAGCGACTGCAGGACCGTACGCACACCCTATATGTGCAGGACATACGTCTGTAGCGCGACTACAAAACCCGTATTCCTGTCTGCCATGCAGAACGTACTCCCACACGTCGGTGCGTGAGGACAAAAATAAAGGTCGAGTGGTGGAAGCGCGTCCACTTGCCGGGCCAATTGGGTACTAGGTTTACCGCTTACCATATTTCGCGGCATGTGGCTAGTACTTTCAAAAACTTAGCCACCACTACCACACATATCGACCTTATCAACTTTTATCAACACAGACAGGGTAGAATCTCAGGTCATGATACAACACATGACCCTGTCCGTCATCCTTATAGTGGTTGCAGGAAAATAAACATGCAACTCCTATATCGCGCGAGTGACAGGAAATCACTCGACTTCTACCAGCCTTATTTAGCGAAGCATCTATCCGATAAGGACTCGGGAGCATTACATTGGATTCCTAGGATTCATGCATCTAGGGTTTCATCTCAATTCCTAGACTTAGTGCAAGATATAATATAGATAGATATAGATTGCAGTGTAAATAAAATAAAGGGATATGTCCGGGGCTTGCCTTCTGGAGTGGGGGTGAGGGCAGGAGAGTCAGAGGCTTCCGAACTCGGGTTCGGGGCTTCAGTCAGTTCCTCGACGACTTGTGCTGGATCTTCTGGGAAGCCTTGGTCTTGTCCTAAGACCAGTTAGTAATCCCCGTCATCGAGTGTCGTTGATTCTATATGAAATGCAATAAGTTAATAAGGTGAAATTTAAATTTAGAAATCCACATTTCAAATATTATAACTCATTCAATTAACACACAAACATGCATAAATAAAGAGGGTTTAGATTTGAAATACTATTTATGGTAGAATTTATTGTAATAAGAACTAAAACATTTAAATTAAATTTGAAATGAACCAAAATTTGAATTAAAAACTTTTAAATAAAAGATTATAGAAATTTGATTATAAAATATCGCATTAGAGACTAATAATGGTGTTAATTTAGAAGAGGTTATATAATAGGTTTATTTAATATTTCAAATTTGAAAGTTCAAATAAGAGAAGTTAAATTTAAATCAAGTTTAAGTTTGCAACTTAACACAAGGTTAGCTAGAGTTCATATAACATTCATACTACATTTTAGAAAAACAAAAGAACATGAAATAACAAGGTTGAGTGTATTTTACCCCTTAACTTTAGATTCGAAACACAGGTAGAAATATTTTATTTCAAACTAAACTCTATTAACAAAAGTCATAGAGTTTAAAATCTAGTTTCTAACAAAACTAGTTTTGCTATTTTTGGATTTTTCTGCGATTTGTTATGAATTTTACAAGACAGAAAATCATATACACATGAAATAACAGCTGCACAAGGGGGGGGTCTCGAATATTTGCACTGGGGTCCCTGCAAGATATGTTCTTCTCACGAACAGGCCCTTGCCCGGCCTCGACACGGCCGGAGGCTCGGCCTCCGGTGCGTTCCCACCGGCGGCGACGTCGCCGGCGGTGAGGGGCCGGTCAAGCACGACTAGGGGAAAGAGGCAAACACATAGGGCAAGGCGGGGTCCAACGGATAGAGGAGAAATCCGGCCGACGACGAGAAGGGGCGGCGGCCGTGGCGGCGCAACGCCGTTCCCGGCGAACGGCCGGCGAACATGGAGACTTAAAGCACGCACGAGCAACACTGGAGCACGGGGGAACTATTTCCATACTTGGCTTGGTCGGGGAGGCGGCGAGACGAGCTGCCGATGGTAGAGCTGAGCTCGGCGGCGCCAATGGAGGGGCGGCTCGGGGTGGAGCAATTCCGGCGGGAGGAGGGGTCGGGGCTGGACGGGATCAGGATGTAGGGCAAGGGGAGGAGGTGGGGAGACTCTGGGTCAGCGGGATTTGGGCGAGGTGGAGTGTTTGCGGCGTATGCCGGTGAGGAAAGCGGGCGGCTCCGGTGACGCAGGGAAGAAGAAAAGGGGAGAGACGGCCGTGGGCCGGGGTTTGGTAAGCGATTGAGCGAGGGAAACAAAGCAGTGTAGAATTGCGGATCCCACTGAGTAGAAGAGAGGGAAGGATAAGGCAAGCCGGTGAAGAAAATGCGGCGGCGGCAGGGAACACCGGTGGTGGTGCGGCAGTGCCGCAGGCGCCGTGGCGCGCGGGCAGGATGCCAGCAAGGGGGGGGGGTGGAGCGGTGGCTGAGCAGAGGGGCGACGCGTGGACCGGGGGGGCACAGGAGATGGCCGGCGGTGAGCCAGGGCGGCGCGTTACACCGGCGGCAGAGGCGCCAGAAAAGCAGAGCAGGGGGAGCAGAGCGCAGGGAGGAAGAAGGGGGGGGGTGAACTGAACCAGGGATTGATCTGTGAATTCAGAGAAAGGCAAGGACCTTACTGTAAAGGGCTTGCAACTTTTAAACCAATGCTCAAATGAAGATGGTCCAAAAAGCAAAAGTGCATGGTTTTTCAAACTCTACAACTTCTCTTTAAGGTTCATCTGCATTGGAGCAATAGTTTTAGAGATAAAATAAACCTAGTAATAATTTCACATTTTATGTAAATCCATAAATAAAGTTACTTTTACACATATACCCTATGGTAATTTCATATATATATTTTTGTAATTTAACCACAGATATCACTTTTGCAAACTAACCCTTATGCTTTTTAAACTCTTACCCCTTCTCCATCCATTTTGCATAAAAGGACCTTTAGTTAATATTAATTACATAAACATCCCTTCTTCCATAGCATTGCATACATAATATACACATTTACCATACTTAAAACATACAAGCATACCAAAACACTAATGTGTGACCCAGCTAATTACCTGAGTGTCACAGATATATAGCAATATAAGTGCATAATTTAAAATACTGGGTTATGCACCGGGGCTTGCCTTCTTGGGTGGGGCTGGGATCAGGAATGTCAACAACTTCCGAACTTTGGTTCGGGGCTTCAGTCAGATCCTCAGCGATGTTCACTTGAGCTTCAGAAAAACCCTCGTCGTTTTCCAGGATTAGCTCGTAGGTACCGTCGGCGAGTGTAGTCAAATCTACATGATATGCAGTGATTTGAAATAATGGTTATTATCTTGTTTTCATGATAAAGTTGCAATCCAGCAAGAAAACATTCAATTCATCGTGTCCAGACTTAACTAGTTTGTACAAACAGCAAAAAGATTTGAAACTATACTTAAGTAGAGTTTTTGGTGTAAAAACTTTGTTCAGAACGACTATTTGGTGAGGGTTACAGAGTTGATCGGATCTACTTAACAGCATGTTCTTGAGACAGGATATCTAGCTGATTAGGGTATGCTTTGGTTGCAATTTTCTTCAGCAAAAGTAGTCGATAAAGTTGTAGCCGATCGACATGTAGTCGATGGGCGTGTGGCCGATGAGTGTGTAGCTGACGGGCGTGTATTTTGCAACAAAACCCTAGAGAGAAACAGAGACTTGCATTGGGGTCCCTAATCGACTTGAACAGAAGAAGTCGAGCGGCGGCGATTAAAATCCCACGAGGAGGCTTACCGGCGGCGAGGAAAAAGTGGGAAAAAGGTTCAGGAACTCACGGCGAACTTGGGGGTGATTGGAATTGTAGAAGGGAAGCTCGGAGGCGGCGGTTCGACTAGATGCAGAGCCGGTGCGGCGATGTTCCGAGAACGGCGACGGTGGTCCGGCGACTGGAGTGCAGTAAAGCAAAGGAAATTGATCAGGGAGCTTCGGTGTGGTGAAGTATTGCTGATGATGCTCTTGGCGAGGGCGGAGAAGGGGTGGAACTTACCAGCACGACGGCAGAGAGATTTGCCAGCGTGGTGTTCTGGTCTGTGCGGGCGTGGAAGGAGGAAAAAGAGCTGGTCGGGAAGGGCAGTGAGATGCGGCGGTGCTGGTGGAGCACAAAATCAGAGAGGAGGAGCGGCGAAGACGGCTGACGGCTGACGGCAGTGGGAAAGGAGCTCCGGCGAAGTAGTCGAGTGGAGCAGAGTACAGGAATACGGTGCGTGCGAGGGAACAGAAGAAAGGAGAGGTTCACTGGGCGCGTTCCAACGCTATAAAGAGGTGCTCAGGCGAGCGGCAAGCAGCTGGTGGCGGTCGACGGAAGTAGGAGGAAGAAGACGAGGACCTGTTCGTAATTTTGCAAAAGTTCAAGGAGTCCACTGTAAAGTAAACTTTTCTTCTAAACCATAGTTCTACTGAAAATATGCCCAAAATCAAAATGTAGAGCTTAACAAGATCTACCACTTTGCTTTAGGGTTCAGCTTCAAAATAGGTAGGGTTTTGAAACTATTTCAAAATCCGACAAACTATGCAATTTCAAAAAAAACCTATTTAAATTTCACATTTCAAATGAAACCTTAGGGTAATTCCACTTCTTACAGTGATTTAAAAGTAAATACTTACTTTTGCAACACAAACCTTCATACATTTTGAAATTACCTCCCATTCAAACACATTTTACAAAAAAGAACCCTAATTTTTCCCAATATTACAAAAGTACCCTTTAACGTATATTTAAGTTTTTAAAGTCATTCATCAAAACAAACACACACTTCACACTAAAAAGCACAACTTATACTAGATATTAGCGTGCCTAGCTCCTAAGTACCTGAAATGTCACAGTTGAGCTCCCCCTATCCACGTTGGAGCACCCACAAAGAGTTGAGCTCCCTTGCATCACCAAGAAACAAGTGTTCACTAGGAATGCTTCTTATCCATCTCCGGAGCAGCGAGCTTTAAACTGCATACATCTTCTTCTTCTTGGGGTTCCCCACAACTCCAAGAGCTCACCAAGAGCCTCCGGGTCACCAAGACCATCTAGATGCCACCAAACACTAAGAGTAACAAGCTCTAAGCCTTCACTTGACCTACACTAAGCTGGCTCTATGCTCAAGCACACTTGCTACTCTTAAAGGATGATTTCTTCTTGATTGGATCAACTCTCAAAGCTCAATCTCTCCTTCTCATGGCTTCAAGTCTTTTTTTTTTCCCACTTTGGTGTGGTCTTAGGTATTCAGGATGTCAAAGGCAGCTCAAGTGGCTTGGGGAAACTCAATTTTTAGGCTAGGGATCAAGCCATAGCCGTTGGAAGCAACTTTCCTAAAAAGCATAAAGTGTCGGTTAAACCGGTCATAGGTGTCGGTTCAACCGGTTGCACTGAGCTGTGAATAGTAGCCGTTAAACCCTAAAAGTCTTCTTGGTTAATGTCAATGCACCGACGATTTACACCGACGTTCGTTGGTTTAACCGGTGCTGAACAAATTCTTTGAGATAGAACGCGGCCACTCCAAATTTGGTACTGTATCATTAAACTACAAATGCACCGATGACTCTGAAAGTACCATCGGTTTAACCGGTGCTGAAGCCTGTTTTGAATTGAGCCTTCTAGCGCTTCTGTGTAGATTGTTAGTGCATTTTTTATTGCACGGACACTTCATCGGTTAAACCGGTGACAACCGCCGGTTTAACTGGTCCTTCAGAGATTTCTTTGCTTGATCGCCATCTCAACTTCCAATGCACCGGTCAGTTCAAATATCAAGGCGTCGGTTTAACCGGTCGCTTGCTTTCTACACCACTTTGAT
This sequence comes from Panicum hallii, assembly GCF_002211085.1. NCBI lineage: Eukaryota > Viridiplantae > Streptophyta > Magnoliopsida > Poales > Poaceae > Panicum > Panicum hallii. The sequence goes on along the minus strand of NC_038046.1, from coordinate 29,231,551 downwards.
TTGATGACTTGGAGTTGAGTTCTTCTTGGAGTTTTTCTTCTTCCAAGTGTTGCATTGACTTCTTTGAGTTGTCTAGGACTGAGCTTGAGCAAGTGTGCATGATTTTAAAGCCAACTTTCACTAGGTCAAGCTACTAACTCATGAACTCCTCTTAATAGTATGGTTAAAGACTAAAAACTATAAAACCTGAACTAAATCAAGTATCCTTCATCTTCCTGTGACACTTGATACTAGAAAGGTCCTTAATCTTGATGTCCGAGTCCTTGACACGCATTTCCATGCAAATTGAGGGATCTCCTTTCATGTTTCATATGTGACATAACCAATATTTGATATCCCCCTGAAAACACACGTTAGTCATATACGGTTATCATTAATCACTGAAACTTACCATCTGCATCTTCCACCTAGATGCTTCACATGGTTTCGAAACAAAATCAAAGTCATTCACAAATTGTTAATACAAATGGGCTGGAACCATCTAAATAAACATAAAAGGGTATAATGTGCAATAATTTGCAATCTATTTTCAGGTCGGCACCATCAAGATTAGGCCGACACAGTTAAGGTTAACAGTCTGAAATCCATCTAAACCTAACAGTCAAAAGAATTTTAATGCCAGCAGTAATCATTATTAATAACTAACAAACCTACATGATGGACTCGTATGCACTCACACAGAAGCCACTCTCCAGCAAGCCACTCAAGAACGATGGCAAGCTCGACTTGCTGAGCACCTACGTGACATGATGGCTGAGCTAGCGGGGCTGAGCTGGTCGTAACAGTGCACTAAGACGATACCCATAAATGAGAAATGGCGGCCGCACTGGCAAATAACAAAAAAAATAAGGTGCTATATCACTAACTCACTACACCTTTCACTACACAAGTAAAAAAACTTGACAAGCTGACATTGATTAAAAAGCCATTGGCACCACCATGTGTTATCCATTATTTGTAATAACCTATTTATGAAAAATTACAGTACCAGTTATCACTCTTAAAAAATAAGACGTAGACACACAAACAGTGCAAGAAATAAATGATTATGAAAGATGACCAGATTATTTAAGAAAGAAATAACCACAAGATTGCTTCTACATTGAAGTGTGACAAAAGTAGGCACAAAGAACTCCAGTCCACTGCGGTATGCTGATGATAAAAAGATCCATATGGAAAAAATAGGAATGAGAATGCGTCCAATTCTTTCTCCCAACCAATATAGTAATTTGAAGCAATATCCTCCAATGCTTGCTGCAACAAAGATACAGCATATCCTTGTGACCAATCCAACTGTTGACACCGTTTTTTGGCACAAGTCTGGTTTATGATGAAGCAAAGGAGATAGCCGATAGAAGCGGGCCGATGTTGAAACGGAGTTGGCCGATTGACCAATGAGACGTAGTAGCCGATGGAGCAGAATTGATGCTAATAAGATTACGTCAGCAAAATATTATATATAGAGTCCAAGTCTTGTACAAGTCGTTCTATTTTAGAAAGTTTGTTTTCTTTTTAGTCAAGTCATATGATGTCATGATCAACTAGGATTTGTTAGTTCGGACTATAAATATTGGCCTACGGGCTTGTAATCAAAGATCATCACACAATCAATACAACAAACCCTTTTCTTCATTGTCGGCGACTTGACCAAACTCTAGTTTCATAGTTTTTTCTTTTTGACGAGTTCTTCCGGTAGCAGGGCTATATCACTTCAATCTACAGCTTGCTAGTAAATTCCATATTTATCGAGCAAATTAGTTCTTTGATTTGACGGTGCATCACTTCCTTCTCGATCTATTTACTCACCAGTTATTGATATTTGCTATACTTTGCGAGGTTGATTTGTTTAATCTTTTGTAGTTTAGCTTTTATCATAAGTTATCCAGCTTAGATCTTAGGCTTTCTATCGGCTGCATTTACGCTTTATTGTTTTAATTTAATGCATAGAATATAGCCGATTAGGTCTGAATCTAAGTGTTGTTCGTGAAGTAGTACTGAGTAATCGTTATTGCCTCTCACAATAGAATCGGCTGTTTTTAGCCGATTTCTTATTATACCTTTATCGAGTTTCTGGCCAATACTCTTTTGGAACGGTTCGGAAATCCAGCCGATACATTCTAGTATTTAACGTTGCCTTATTCCTTATCAATTACAAGTCAATTGACTGGCACGTCTAGCACCTACACGAAGCTAATTGGAGCCTATGATGGAGTAAAGAAAATCTCCTAGGTTGTCATGTGTGGCCATGCAAGAAGCCGATCGTCAGTTTTTTTTTTGCGTCAACACTCTTTTGGAACGCCCGGTGGGACCAGACAACAACTTCACCATGAACATCCAAAAGCCAGTTGAGGTGACCGATGTCATCCGCAAGGTCACTGAGGAAGATCTCAACATCGCCTAGAAGCAACAGTTGGAGAAGGCAATAGAAGACTACAAACAGGCTTGCCTCAGGGCTTTTAGTGTCACTAAAAGAGGAGAAGCCAAACAGAAAAATACCTTCCCAAAGCTGCAAGAAATCACAGTCACTGTAAGGCCCGGCTAAGTTCCAAGAAATGTTCGACCAAGCTATGCATCACACAATGATCAACCAGTCGAATGTCTTGACGAATTCAATTCAGAATGTCGTCAGGGAAACTATGGCCGCCAGCTTGCAGGCGGGCTACAAAGGGCCGTGTTACTCTCAACCAGAGTCATCAGCCGTAGCAGTAGCTAGAGCTAGGAACGCTCCTATGGCAGGTTTCGGCACCAAACCACCAGCACTCAGCATGGTGATGTCGAGTACCGGCAGCTATCCAATGCCACCACACATTTTCCGGAAGCACATGTATCAGCCGATGGCATCTCCAGTTCAGACAACACTGGTGTTTATGCCCACTTTGCCGATGATAGCACCATCAGCACATGGTGGCTACTTCAATATCCCTGCTGGTTTCATCCCCAACCCGTCTCTAGGGATGCCTCCTGAGTACATGGTCCCGACCAGCATAGAGGCATCGGTTCAAACCCAGCAGGTTCCAAGTGCAGGTGGCTCGGACCAATATACATAGCTACAAGCACCTTCCACCTAGCTGCCGGTCTCTCCGCTACAGACCGGTAGACCCCACTCTCCAGCATCGGTTTTGCAGCCGATGGTCCTATACAAACCGCAGGCATGTGGTTATCAGCAAGGCCCCTCGGCTCCTCAGCCGATGGCGAATCATATGGATCAACAAGGAGGCTACCAAAAGCAAGTACCCATCCAACCGCAACTAGTTCATCAACTTCAGCCCCTAGTGCAGCAGCCGCAGCCGGTGATCCAGCAACAGGACAATGGCCTCCAGAGTATTGATTGGGCCAGCAAGATAGCCGATGTGGTGAGAAATCAATTTGGCTTGAAACCCAAAGAGCCAACGTACATGTACCGAAGGTCCTACCCTAAAGCTTATGATCAGATTGCAATGCCTCACCGGTACCGAGTGCCAGATTTCACCAAGTCCTCTAGATAGGATAATGTGACAATGATTAAGTTCATCAGTAAATTCCTGGTCCAGTGTGGAGAGGCATCTGGCAACGATGCGCTGAAGATTCATCTGTTCTCGCTCTCTTGGTCTTGAACGGCCTCTATGGGGTTTTCTTCACTGCCAGCTAACTCCATCATCACATGGGCCGATGTGGAAAAGCAGTTCCACAAATACTTCTTCTCCGGGGTTCAAGAAATGAAGCTCATAGATCTGACAGCCTTGAAGCAGAGGAACAACGAGCCAGTCTCTAATTTCGTCCAAAGATTTAGAGACATCAGAAGCTGATGCTATAGCTTGTCTCTTAGCAATAGCTAGTTAGCTGAATTGGCTTTTCAATGGTTACTGCCTCACATCAAGGAGAGGTTTTCCTCACAAGAGTTTGATAGCTTGAGTCATCTTGCTCAAAGGCTGTCGAATGTTGAGGTCCGTTTGCAGAATCCTAGGGGAAACACCTTTCAGAAGAAGGTTAATAACGTTGAGTACTCTTATTATTCTGAAGGAGAGGCTGAAATTGGCTTGGTAGAGTGGACCAAAAAGAAACAACCGGTTTTGTGCCCATTCGCCAAGAAGGATACCGAGAGGTACAGGTTTGACGTCACCAAGGCCGATAGGATCTTTGATTTGTTGTTGTAGGAAGGGCAAATCAAGTTGTCTCCTAATTATACGATCCCAGTGGTTGAGGAGCTAAAAAAATCATAAGTATTGCAAGTGGCACAATGTTGTGTCCCATGATACCAACGAATGCAAGACCTTCCGTCAGCAGATCCAGTCGGCCATTGAGCAAGGAAGGATCAAATTCGAAAATCCTACGAAGCCGATGAAGATAGATGAGCATCCTTTCCCTTTGGCAAATATGGTACAAATCAATGATCCGTGCAATAAAGGGAAAGCTAAAGTGTTGACTTCAGATCGGGCCAAGCAGATAGGAGCCATAGACCCCAAAATGTCGATATCGCCTGGCGAATTGAAGAGTCAAAGCTGATATGACTAAGTGCAGAGATTCTGAGGGCCTTGCAGAACTGTCACATTCCAAATGTTATTGAATAAATATCAGCATTGGCAAGATAGAGAGAGATGCCATCAAGAGGAAAGAAGCTGACACGATGAGGATCACTAGCGGTGCCCTTTCCTTTCTTTCTGTTGGAACGAGGGGTGGAGATTGCCATTCGCCGACAACTGTCCTGAGTGCAATGGGTCGCGTGAAGATTTCCGTTCATCCAAGAGACAGTGCCACGTCGATAGGAGCCGTTGGCCGATCAGCAGAGGTAGGCGCGAGGAGAAACATGTTCCTGTACATGATCGGTTGGGAGGGAAGGTTGAGGAGCAAGATATGCCGGAGGATGAGGCCAATGATCTAGTGTCAGATGAAGAACCTTTGAAATGTGAAATTGAGGATCAGTGTACCTATTGTTACGATTCTGAAATGTATCCCTGATGGTGCCCCGGAGGGTTGACTATGTCTCGGAAAAGAAGGGTTCAGAGGTTGCGCCATAGGGAGCTAGAAGAAGAACGTACTCAAGGAAAGAGGCAAGTGTGCTCCCAAGTGTGGTGTGTCAAGCAAAAAGCCAATGAGACTACACCATCAGCATCGGTTAATATGGTCTTCGTTTTGCTGATGGAGTTCAATGCTCCGTCCGATGATGAAGAAACAAAGGAGCAGGCAATGGGCCAGCAAACTCTAGATCCGATGCCAGCTATGTTCGACAAGCGCACAAAATCCACCGCTGTAGCACTTCATCTTGGAGTATTCTATGGTATCGTACATTTCCACGGGGATGCACTATGGTGTGAAGAGTATCGAATGAAAGAGTGATAAACTTTGCTGGAGATATCCACCGACTAACTTAGTGGGGGTAAGCAAGATAAGATATGATAAGACAAATGGCCAGGCAATGACTGTTTGACACATGAAACTCTAAACCTTAGAGCGGTAAGCAGCTGGGAGGACAACGAGCGAGAAAGTCTCCAACAACACTTCTAGACTAACGAGCTAGCCTCTCTAGACTAAACCTTGCTTCTAACTAGTTATCGGGAACCAAGAACTTACTTCGGCGGCTAGAAGAGGAAGGACTGCAGAAAGGGGTGAGAGGGGAGTCCAACGGCAACTTGCAACTACTGCTATGAAAACACACATGGTTGGACTATAAGGGACGGAAAGGGCTGTCACCACCTGCTGCCTACCACACTGTTCCGTGGGGTGGAACACACTTCCTAGCTAACACTAAGACAGACACCATGTCTGCACTCGGTGTTAGGATTTCTCTTGAGGACTTCAAGAGAAATCCCCCTCAACCTATGGACCTAACTTGAGCTCCCTAGTCCGGGCGAGAAAACCTGTAAGGTAAGATCTTGCTAAAATAAGAAAAAGAACAAAGCCTAAGCTAGATGACAGAACTTCCACGTGCAAGCTAAACAACTTGGAAAGATAAATAAATACGAAAGTAAATCTGACTCGAAAAGATAAAGAAGATAAATTATATTGATAAATGTCAAAGGGAAAGATACAAGAGCTTATACCAGATTTCCGATGATGACTCCGGAATCCTGAACAAGCTCGACTCGACTCTAACTCCCAGACTACTAAACCTAACCCAAGAAAGTGAAATGAGTAGAGAACTCCTTGGTGTGTGTTACAAGTGGGATGTGCTGGTCTATTTATACTACGTCCAAGTCGGTTCTTGCAGCTTAGCTTGTCCTGGATGCAGGTATGACGGTTGATGTAACTTCCATGCAAATTTGAACACGTGGCACTGTAGACGAGGGCTGGTTTGCCTCTTCCATGCTGGCCGGCCTGGGATGGTGGCCACATGTCACTGCCCTTCTTCTGGTTGGTCCTAATGCTCGTTTGGTGTTGGTGGAGGTAGCGTCTGTCTGAAGCAGCGCAGTTAGAGGTCGGCTGGCTTGGTCAAGGCCGGTCGGCCTGACTCTAGCGCGTCTCATCCCTCTGTTGCACCGTCTTGCTGATCAACACTTGGATGTCACCCAGGAAGGCGGTTCTCAGGTTTTCACCCGAAGTCTTGCATGCAAGTGGGCCCTTCCATCTATGGTTGAGGCCTTTGTTGATGGCTCTTAAGTAGGAAATTTATGCTGTCAACTCCTGCAATAACACATAAAGAATGATCATCAACAGTAGTGGTAGGAGCTATCACTAACCTAGTTCCACATGTATTGTTCAATAAGTAATTTCAGGAACACATGTCGGGAAATGAAGGGAAACACGCAAAGAATGCAAATGAACTACACGGAAGATCACATCCTGCATCACACTAAGAAAGAAGGGCCCACCTGGTAGAGCAAATGGGTGCATCAAGGCATGAATCACTGAGGATCATCACCAGGGCCCACATGCCAGCCAGCCAGAGGAAGGTAGAGCTAGGGAGGCTCCACCTGGGGTCGGCTGAACCCCAGGTTCTGCCGAACCTTGATGCCTTCCTGGCAGGCTCAATCTTGGCGGGAAGATCATCCTGATCCTCTAGAAGGTGGTGCCCAGAGTTTCCATATTTACCTCGCCTAGGAACCACCCTTGGAGGGCTATAAAAGGAGGAGGACACACCCCTCATTTTAGACAACACCACCATTTGGATCAACACCTTCACTTGAAGATGTAGTGCTCAACTTCATGGCAAAGCTCTGCCTAGGCTAGTCCTTAGAATAGGGAGAGTGTGAGAGAGAGGGAGTAGCTTAGAGGAGTGCTGAGTTCCTCAGCACTCTGTTCCGGATATGTACCTCTATGGATGCTGGCTTCCTTCTGAATAATGTAAGTTATTATTCATGATTCCTTCTTTGGTATAGCGCTTATGTATAAGTGAGATCAGTTCACTTACTCACGGTTTCGTCGCTCCGTATTTATATGGAGTGCTGTAGTTTGCTACTGGTCGACAAATGTAGTTAGACTACAGTAGTAATCAGTAGCGTAGACATAGTGTCTGGGCTAAGGGTTATCCTTCATTTGCCTTATATCCCACGGATTGTTAGAGGTAGGCTGCAGGTGATGACATCCCTATTTGTCCTTTGTAATTGTCCACATTTGGATATAGCGTAGAGCTGTTGGCCGGAGTCTCCTGGCAGACCAGGAGTAAGCTAGTGCCCAAAGCAAGTCTTACCCGAGAGATCGACCTTTAACTTATCTAAGTGCTATCCCTAGGAATCCTCTCTACCCTTCACCTACCTTATCTGGTTGGTTATCCTTGGATACTAGAGTCGTAGGTTTTCACACTTGTTCCCTTGGATTCGATACCCTTGGAATACTCTTCTCTAAGGGGAAAGCTACAATGGTATCCATGCGCTTGTGGATTCACTTTCGTAGTTCTTTAAAATACCCAACAACCTTTCAGTCCATCTGATCAAACCGACTTTGATTGCACAGCTCAGGATCAAGGTAAATGTGTTTCCTTGTCCCTGGATCAGTGAGGTGGCATTTGGGTCTAGTGCTAGGCCGGCCGGCCTAGGGGAGGTCGGTCGGCTTGGGTTTGTCCCCAATTTTTCTCAATTTTGGTGCACTTGTTCCTGGATTCACAACTCGTCCAAAACTTGTGGAACTTGATTAGTTTGAATAAAATATGTATGGAACATGATGCAAAGCTCTATTTATTCCTGAGAAGTTGACGGACAATGTGTGATTTACTGGCCGTCAACACACCCCAAACTCTAACTTGTCCTCGAGCAAGGATAAAACTTAGGCTCGGTGGATCAGGAGTTGCGTCAATGTTCACCCCCTATAGGTACCTTATGCGTAACATATTACTCTAACCCGTATGTACCTTGAGGATGTTGGCTTGTACCTTTGTTCGGAGTGTGGGTCTTATTCGCATTTCATCCCTCATCTTGAGTGGTTGAGAGACTGAACAGTTTCCACCAGTGTCTTCCTCCTTCCTGTTCAGGTTCCTTTCTCAGATTTTTGCAAGTTTTCAAAAAGATGGTTTAAGATTCCACAATGGTGCTCTCAAAGTCGCCCAAGGTGTATAGTCCTCACCATGGTCGGAGATTGACCATCTTCTTCCTACTTCTAAGGCTGATATGTGGAGTTTATAGGTAGGAAGAGTATTGCATAACTTGGTTGACCTTTGTTACCAAGCCGAAGAGTGGTTTGCAAGGGGTTGGTACCCGATCAAATTCCGATCTTGTGGAAGGTATGCTGTTCACGGGAGAGGGAGAGAATGGACTCACACTTGGGAAATTTTGGTCTTTTATTTGCACTCCTTGATTCTCAGAAATTATGGAGAGATATGGGTCCTATCTCCTCTTTACATTGTTTCTTCTCATTTTTTTTCTTTTTTTTAAGGAAGATAGCTCATATTCTCATGACAGCCAATGGATATTGAAAGGCAGTGTTTGTTGTGAGTAGACCCTTTTTTGGATGGATAGGTTCACTGTGGAGATTTTGGGCTGTGGTATGAATGGAGATTATCTGGAGAAGCTAGATATCAATACTTGGAGTAGTTGATTGACAAGCCAGATAATTTTGAGGCTAGCAGAACAATGGGTACGCAAAGAAGAAAGATCGGTAGATGACAAGCACCTTTCCTTGAACAAACTCACCATTCGGCAAAGCTCAAAGCAACTCAAGATAGCATAATATAGCTCAAGTAGTAAAACATTATGGCTCTGGATAGGACCTGTAAACCAAAGGGGATCTCCTTACCATGATTTTATTTTAAAGAAATTCCGAGAGGTTCCTTACTAGAGCATGCAGTTTTACTCCGGCTTCACTATCTCAAATTTCCCAATAACTTAGACTTGGAAACTGTCACACCTGGTTTTAAGGATAAAACCGAATACATAACTATATGTATGCCAAAATCAAGTTCCATACATATAGTGACTTCATCAGTGAATAATCAACAATAGTATCATGAAAAGAGAACTAAAAGACTATAAAGATTATCAGAGTTATATAGCTTATCCTGGAAACGAAGACTCCAAAGTTCACAGGCAATCGACCGGGGTTGCATAGGCCTAGAACTCAGCATCATCTTTAAAAGACTTCACATCACTTTCTCCTCTGAGCAGTAATTATAACAAGCGTGAGTACACTTATGTTTGGTACTCAGCAAGTGTTGGGAATTATATGACATGAAGGCCAAAATCAAGGAAAGGCTGACTGGCTTACTGCGATAAGCAATTTTAGTTGGTCAAATTTATTAGCACCTGATTACTAAGGTATAAGTTCATACCAAAACCCACATTAAAAGAGAGAGAAGAGATACAGCATAAGCATACGCATAACCATAAATATGGTCCACGTTTTAATTCACCTTCAAGTTCATTAATCATGTGAGGGTCCAAGTCGCTCTTAACCGTGAGCACGGATGATATATCAGTTTTCACTCTGCAGATGTTGTGCACTTTACCCATAATTCGTGTCTTCCAATTTGCCTGAGGTAGCTAGCCTCTTAAACATCTCCGAGGTGAGTGGCAAGGGATTCACTATGAGGCCTTTACAAAGATTCCCTAACTTATAACAATCCGCTAAGGTTTCAGGCCGCAGTGGTCATAACCCTCCCTAATGAGGAAGACGCCTTAACCAGGAACATATCTACGCCTCAAGAGGACCAGGCTATACCCCATCAATGCACTTTCCTCTTGCCCTTTCGGTAAGATCATCATAAGCTAGAATTTCTAATTAATTAGCCAAGACCAGAGCCATATAGTATTGTGGTTGCACTGTTTTCCTGGGTGGTTCTCCATGTTCCGATTAAAACATATAATCTTGTGATTAACAACACCAAGAGCATGAACATGGATAAAACAAGTGTAGCATCATCATTGTTCTCATCATGGTTATAAATTATTCCCAAACCAGAACCAATTATAGCAACTAAGCAAAAGCTACCCAACATAAAGGTAAAACCCAGGTTAACAAGGAACGATCATAAAGACTAGGCATATCCTTAATTAGGATCCATCAAAAATTAAGACACATGCACGCATATAGAAAAAAGGGTATATTTATTTTAATTATTAGGATAAAAGAATGATCAAGGAAACACATTGTCGGTGTTTTACCGCCTGCCCACCGAGGGGTATACCCGAGGTGGTAAGCTTTAGGTAGGGTGACGCTGAGATCAGGAACTCGAAGGTGCAAGCAACACAAGGTTTAGATAGGTTCGGGCCACGATGTGCGTAATACCCTACGTCCTGTTGGTGGTTTGTATTGCCTTGGGTGTTGATGCTATGTTTTGAGGGGGTCCCTGCCCGCCCTTATATATCCGGGTGGACAGGGTTACATGAATCCTAGTCCGACACTATCCTAAGAATCGTACTCGAGTACAACTCGAGTAGTTTCCTTCTGTACCAACTAGTCCTACTTCGCATGCGAGTAGAGTACAACATAGATAATGTATAGGACATGTTCTATCCCCTAATCTCATATGAACTACATTATGTATACAGTCCCGTAGTCCCGGGTCTGACAAGCCCCCGAGCTCTTTGTAGCTGAGTATTGCAGGCTCCTTGAGTACTTTCGAAGTAGTCTTCGGCTTCTTTTGAAGCTCCGTCTTGAATTACTTCTTCGAGTACTTCCTTGGCTGCATCAAAGCTATGAGGTGCTCATGCCCTGAATTACTTCTTTGGTATGGTGTGCGATGAAAAATCGCACTCCATATGGAGTAGCCCCCGAGTCTTAGGTTGAATCGAAGAATCGGGCTAAGGGTCACAGTAGTCTTGAATCTTCCTCACTTACTTTTCGAATAAATTCGAAAAATAAATAGTCGATGCCACGTAACCCGTAGCCCCCGAGCCTTGAATCCAAATCGCTCAAGTTTGGAAAAAAGGATCCAAAAGTCATGGCATGCAGTGAAAAAATCCCTTGGGAGATAATTGGTGTGATGATAGAGATGATGGAAGTTAGATTTGGAATTTGAAAAACCCCTTTTTTCGGGACAACTAACCCTAAAAAAATGATTAATCGAATAAGTTATCTAAAAAATCCACCAAATGACCCCTCATCTTCCGAATATTCCCTGAGACGACTCTTCAACTTCGGAATAGTAAACCTGTATCCGGCCGCTGGTTATTTAACCCTGCGGTAACTTAAGGTAAAATCCGTGTTTCCAATCTTTAATCCGCCGAGAAATTTCTGAATCCCCAATCAGATCTGTGCTCTTCCTTCATTCCCTTTGACAAGCCCCAAACTAGCTGAATCTCTCCGCCCCTTCTCTGCAGCCCCTGAGCAACTCGTGGCAAACAAATCTAGAAATGGCGCCCAAGAGATCCAACGAGAAGGATGGGAAGGTGAAGGAGTCGCAGCCGCCATCTAGGGAGTGGACTTACAGTAAGTGCTCCAACAACGAACTCATGAATCTTGTTTCCGAGTGTTTGCTTTAGGAGAAAAGTCTTATCAATTGGCGCCCCTCTTTTCGCGAACTTCTTCCTATGGAAAATGTTGACGAAATCATCTCATTTTACCATTTCTCTGAACGGGGTTTGGCTCTCCCCTCTTGCTCTTTCTTCCGGGACCTTCTTTATTTCTACAGGCTTGAGCTCCAGCACCTCAACCCGAATTCGATCTGCCACATTGCTATCTTCATCCATTTTTATGAAGCTTTTCTTGGGATTGAACCCCATTGGGATCTTTTCTGCTTTCTTTTCCGGATAAAGCCGCAACCCACCTCCAAAAATCCGTCTGTTGTAGGGGGCGCCAGCATCCAGCTTAGACAACAAGCCGGTGATAGATAACTTTCCTAAAAATTTCCCTCCAACATTTCTGGATGGAAGAGCCATTGGTTCTACATCGAAAACCATGTCCCCCAACTTCCTAAAAGATCTGGGAAACCCCCTGTCGTGAGGCTGGAATGGAACACCGAACTCTCTAGAGGGGACATGGATCAAGTTGATGAGTTGTTAGCCATCATAGCAGCCCATAAAGAAATAGGAGTGACTGGTGCGTCCGTAATGTTTTCCTTCTTCAAAAATTGGATCCAGCCAATCCAACAATGCCATACGCTAGGCTTCGAGTACATAGGTGCTGAAGACCCGTCTCGGATGTGCGCAGAGGAGCTGACTGACAATGCCGCACTCATCCAGGTCAAGCGAGTGTTGCTGGACGTGAACGCAGTTCCCTATGTCCCGGAGTTATTTTCTGCACAAAATCCTCCAAAGCCGATAAGTGTTCGACTTCTTTGGAATAAGTTCTATTTTTCTGTAACCGCTGACTGAAAAATCCTCTACAGGAACACACAGAGTTGTACCGAATTTATCCACCACAACCCGACATCCCCCGACCGGACCACCTTTTTCCCAGCGCCGCGGCTGAAGCGAAAAAAGCTCAAGCATCTGATGCTCTGCCTAGCGGCGAGACAACCGAAAGCGGGAGCCCCTTGGCGGAAAGGGTACCAAAGGGAAGGCGAAGAAGAAGAACTCCCCCAGATGATCCGTGGAGTTAACCGAAGCCTTGCCATTGGTCCCTTGGGGTCGTCGGGTAGTGCACAAACGTAAAGCGCATGTAGTCGAACCCCCCAGGTATGAAGTTGCTGTCCTGTAGAATTGTCAAATATTGGAGTTGTTGCATGCTTACATTGTCTGTTTTGCAGTCCTTCTACTTCTCCACCCGACCCCAAGCGCCAAAAGTTGATCAGGACCGAATTCGCTGGGGATGATGTTCCAACAGGTGGCGCCGCAGAAACTGCTGGGACAGACCCATCGACTACTTCAACAGGGATGGTAACCATTGCCGTGACGGGTACCTCGCAATCGGCTGGTGTGACCCCGCCACCGGCAACGAGTACCGTGGTTATAAAACCACGGGCCCTGATCCGCCATGAAGAAATCTTCGCTATAAGTGCAGATCCTTTTTCATAATGCATATTCTGTTCTTTTTAACTTGTTTAATGATATAACTGATTCTGCTTCATTAGGACTACGTCTGCCTTGGGTTTAAGCCAAAGCCTGTCTTGGCTACTCCAGCCCCCGAGCCGCCAGCCCCCGATGAGGACACGACACTGCCCGAGTCACCACCCCCAAGCCCCAGCAACCCGAAGCCAGTGCTTGTGGTGAAGAACAAGTCCAGGCCACTAATGCCCCTCCTGCAGATGGCACAAGTAAGTGTCTGATCTCCCGTGGCTAATTTCTTAGACCACAAACTTCATGTACTGAATGCGTTTCGACTTGCAGGTGCTCCACAACAATCAGCTGAAGAAGCTGCGGGTACCTCAAGAAACCCTGAAGATCTGCTGGTGTCCGGGACTGGATACCAGAACATCATCACCACAGATCTAGTGGATGATCTGCTCCTGACAGTTGACAACATGCGATACTTCCAGAAGATCTCCAAGGAGATGTACCAATTTACCCTGGTAAGGCATGATTACTCTTCTGCCATTGTACTTTGTCGAGTTGCACCTTGTGTTGCCTCCAGGATACAAAAGGCATGCTTGTCTTAATCTTTCCCCTTATGCAGGATGTGGCCAAACTCTCACAACAAAAATCCAAAAAGCTGAAAGCAGTCGTGAGTGGCCTCCAGGAACTCCGAGCAAAGGATCAATGCATATCAGAAGAGCATAAGAAGAACATGTATCTTCAGAGAGTGCTTGATAAGCTGAAGCTGGAGCTGACGCGAGAAAGATGGCTCCTCAAGAACGATCTCCGCAACCTTGAGAAGTCCAACTCAGAGCTCCAAGAACAGCTCAAAGAGCAGAAAAAGGCGCAATAAGGCAAGCCCTTTCTTCACTCGAGTACTTTCTCTTAGCAATTTATCTTGAGTTCTGAAAATTGTCTTCACCGCAGAGCTTAGGAAAATCTTAACATATAAAGAAGAGTTGCTTACTGACGTGAAGAATATGCTATATCGCCGCACAGATGACATCAAGAGGCTGCAGAAGGTGATCACCGACATGGAACATTAGTTCGTCGACTGCCTTCAGCAGATCAAGACGCTGGGCGAAGAAAAGGAGCAGCGCCAGAAAGAGCTGGAGGACCTAAGGAGAGCCGCCCAACAGCTTATTGACATGGTAGATCCACAGGAAGGCGGCAAAGCAGACGGGCGATCCCTACTGGAGCGACTCCTCGGAGCACCGCAAAAGGTCCTCAGTTTCATCGCCGAAGCCCCCATCACATGTGTCAGCCATGCGCTTAGTTTTGTAAAGTCCTTTTGGCCTCAGGCTCAACTAGAGGTATTCGCAGAGGGTGCGGCTGCAGACTGCTCTGAAGAGCAATTCAGCGAGTACCTCCTAGAAGCCCGGCCTGCAGCTGAAAAAATAGTAGAAAGTGTAATACAAGATTGAGATGTAAAAGCAAGTACTCTTCTCCTTGTAATATATCTGTCATTGACGTCTCTACTTGTATTTGCCTTGTGACTTCTGGATTGTCATCCATGTTCATAGGCTAAGTAGTAGACACTACCCCGGGTGCAACTACCCTGAAAGTAGTCAAAGTAGCTCCTCATAGGAACCCGTCCAACAAGTTAGATAGAATCCGATCGAGCGGATCTAACCTGTTAGGAAAAAACGCGATCATCATCGCAACGACTGTCATACTCCTGGTAAGAAGTCAAAACTACCCCGAGTGCAGCGACTCTAGGAGTAGTCGATGTAGCTTCTCATGTGAGCTCGTCCAACAAGTTAGATAGAATCCGATCGAGCGGATCTAACCTGTTAGGAAAAAACGCGATCATCATCACTACAACTGATATGCTCATGGCAAGAAGTCAATTCATATAAAACATGAACGTGGCTGTAGCCTCCGTATTTAACGACCGTCAAAGCTCATGGCAAGAAGTCGATTCATATAAAACATGAACGCGGCTATAACCTCCGTATTTTAACAGAAAATTTACATTCCGGATTCTGTGGCACATAGCCACCAAATTGAATCGGAAGAAAACCGCCTAGGGGCTTGGAGAATAGCTATCCCTGCATGTCTTCTTATGGGTAGAACTTGCGCAAGTTCTGAACATTCCAAGAATTTGGGATGTCTTAGCCCTCGGGATATTGTAGTTGATAAGACCCTGGTCTTGAAATCTGCTTGACGACGAACGGTCCTTCCCATCTCGAGTTGAGCTTGTGTAAGCCGGACTCGTCTTGGATGCAGCGTAGGACCAAATCGCCTATACTAAACGACCGTTCTCTCACGTTGCAGTCGTGATATCCCCGGATCCCCTGCAGGTATCGTGCTAACTGGACAAGAGCGGTGCAGCGAGCCTCTTCAACAGAGTCAAGCTCTAGCTGCCTTGCTTCGTCTGTCTCGCCTTCATTGTACATTTCAACCCTTGGGGATTTCCACATGATGTCGTCCGGTAAGATAGCTTCAGAGCCGTAGACAAGGAAGAACGGTGTTTGTCCTGTGGCTTTGGACGGCTGAGTCCGGAGCCCCCAGACGACATGTGGCAACTTGTGTATCCACTTCCCTCCTTTCTTGCTGTTTTCATCGTAAAGTCTTTTCTTGAGGCCCTCGATTATCATGCCGTTCGCCCTCTCGACTTGACCATTGGCCCTTGAGTGTGCAACGGAGACGTACTTGACCTCGATGCACGCATTTTCACAGAACTCCCAGAACTAGTTAGCCGTGAAATTTGATCCCAAGTCCGTGATGATGGTATTCGGGAAGCCGAAGCGATGCAAGATGTCGGAGATGAAATCAATGACTCTATCTGGTGTGAGCTTGGCTATCAGCTTGTACTCGATCCACTTGGTAAACTTGTCGATAGCCACTAATACATGAGTGAAACCACCTGGCGCCGTTGTGAAGGGCCCAATCATATCAAGGCTCCATCAAGCAAACGGCCAGGATGGCGGTATGGTGATAAGATTGTGAGCTGGGATGTGAGATTGCTTGCTAAAGAATTGGCAGCTTTGGCATCTCCGCACGAGGTCCTCAGCATCAAACACTGCGGTGGGCTACTAGAAACCAGCTCTGTATGCTTTCCCCACCAGCGTTCTTGAAGCCGCGTGGTTGCTGCAAATGCCCTCATGTATCTCCCGCAGTATGTTGTAGCCGTCTTCTCTCGTGACGCACTTCATGAGTACACCCGATCGTGTGCCACGCCGGTAGAGTTTATTGTCAACTAGGACAAAACCTTTGCTTCTGCGCATGACACGAGCTGCCGCTGCGCTTCTCGCGTCCGTCCCTATTGGCAGTCATTGGTCCCTGATGAAGTCGATATAAGCCTCTCTCCAGTCCTCTCCAAGCATCATAACCTCCCAATCGGGCTGTTGAAGGCCAGCATCAGTGGTTATCTGAGGTGGGGACTTTATGTGTGACAGTTAATGTATTTGTAAACTAGGCATATAATTTGTTAGTGTGAAGTATGTGTTTGTTTGTGTAAAATTTGTGTATGTATGTGAAGCTTTTAAAAATTTAAAGTGCTAGTAATAAGGGTATTTATGTAATTTTTTTTAAAGAATAAGCCCTTTTATGCAAAATAGGTGATTTACAAAAGTAACTTTCCAAAATTACTAAAGGCCAAAGGGGTAATAATGTAAGAAATCATGACTTACATAGCAACCTGCAAATAGGTCCCAAGGTTATGTGTAATTTACACTAACAATGACAAAGATTTTATAAAACTCAAATTTAATCCAAGTCTTAAAATAAAACTTCATAGTTGAGTTTTGGAGTTCAAACCCTAAAACAAAGCTGTAGAACTTGAAAAGTTGTACAACTTTCATTTTGGTCACATCTTTGTTTGAGCCCTAGAATAGTGGTTAAATTCTTCTTTACCAAGAGGTCCCTGTAATTTTCTAAAATTACAAACAAGTCCTCGGGAATTTCCCTTTCTCTTCCTCCTCTAGGCGCTGCTCTGTTCTCTGCTCTGCAACCGCCGCTGCCCGGCCACTGTTGACACCTGCTGCTGCAGTTCACCGCTGTTTCCCACCCTTGCCACCTCCTGCTGTAAAAAAAAACTCCACGTGCCACTACCCCTTAGCTCCTTCTCCTCTGGCGCCCTTATCTCCTCCCCACCGGCTGCACGGCAGCAGTATCAAAACGCTCCTTGTCTTCCTCTATTCTTCTTTCCAGTGACTCCCTTCTCCAAATCACGGGCAGCAAGACCTCTCTTTTTCTTCTCCTTCACACGGCTCTGCTGGGCGGCTTGAACCGAGCTGTGGGCGGCGCTGGTTCGGGGATGGCGGGCGAGCTCGGTCGGGTCACGGGGCAAGCGGTGGTGGGCCCCTGGCGGAGGCGCGCGGCTCCAGGCGCGCGCGGCTCAGCACTGGTGAGCGGCGGCTTGGGCAGGAGGAGCGCGGCAGCAAGCGGAGGCGAGCGCGCTCGGGCTCGGGCGGCCGGCCGCGGGAGGAGCGGCGGCTCACGGCTGGCGAGCGGCCCACGCGCAGGAGGCGCAGGCGAGCTGGCGGGCGCACACGGCGAGCGCAGGCGTGGGCCCCGAGCGGCAGCGCGCGGAGCGCAAAGCGAGAGCAGGCGGCAGGCGTCGCTGGCGCGGGGCACGCGGGGCGCAGGCGCTCAGGCGAGCAGGCGCCGGCGCGGGCGAGCCGGCGTGGCAGCTAGGCGTGCGCACGGCCGGAGCCGCCTGCTCCTCTGAGTTTTTCCCCCCACGCCGATGTCTTCCCTGTGGCCCTTCTCCTCGCTTCCTGATCACCAAAAGGAGTCCCCGGTGTGCTGCTCGACCTTCCTGACCGCCGGTATGGTCTCCTCCCTCTGGAACCGAGCTCCCCAAGCACCTCCTCTGTTCAAGCTCGCCTAGAGGACCTCGTGCAACAATTAAAACAAGTTCAGGGTGTTTTCTGCAAAGTCTAGACCCATAGGAACAGTAGAGTTTGAGGACCTCTATGTAAGAATGTTTGTTATTTCATGTGAAGTGATGCTGCTAACTTGTAAAATCAATAGAAAATAGTAGAAAATTCCAAAAATTGCAAAACAAGTTTTGTTAGAAACTAGATTTTCAGCTCTACAACTTCTATTAAATGAGTTTGTTATGAAATCAAATAGTTTTGAATCTATGTTAAATCTAAGATAAGAGAGTGTAAAATCCATAGCTTCTACATGTTAACTTTGTTGATCTTGATTTTTGGTATGCAATCCCTATAGATTAAGTATGATGTGATATGGAATTTTCAAACCTAATTTTGTTTTGTAACTTAAATTCTTTTAAGTTAATCAATTCAATTTGTTTTATAGAAGAAATAGCTACGAATATCCACTTAAAGCTATATGTAGTCGTGTGTGCTTGTTATTATGTTTCTTGTGCTGCTTGTTTGAATCTTAATTAAACTTGTTGTGCAACTTTAAGGCATAAGAAATGTCTAATTCGGACATGAAACATTTAATTTATTTTAGCCTACTGTTTATGGGACGCTAAACTTAATTAGCTCTTGATAGCCAAAGTTCTTGCTATAGATTGACCGAAGTTAAATAGTGCACCATGCCTGATGTACTTGCTGCCCTTATGGCAGACTCTTTGTGATGCTTAGTTAACCTTTTATTCATATGGATATTCATGCCTTTACTTCAGTCTTGATTGCAATATTGTTAGAGCCCCTTCCTATATAAAGGTCCTAGTCTACCTCGTGTATCGATTACTTAGTTAATATACTTTCGTAACTAGGCTTAGCAATCGGCTACTAGCTCAGCCGATTTTCGATAGGCATGACCCTATCGGCCATATGCCTTTTGGCTACGGGTCTGTAGGACACCATCGGCCATAAGCCTTTTGACTTCTTCCCTATCGGCAAAAGCCCATCGGCCCGATGTTAACCACCCCATCGGTCCGATCCGATGCTAGTGCCCTGACCGACCTGGTCCGATCTAGACAACCATGCAGGTTATGCGTTAATCGGTTATTTGCTGATAACATTGAACCACTCAAACACTAATTACTCTGATTAACACTCCCGTCAATAGTTGGATAGGTATATCCAATAGAGAATGTAGTTGTCAGCTAAGCACAGCCAGTACAGCATAGGGAATCGGCTACTTGTGCCGATTCACAAATCTAATGCATGCGCATATTTTAGCTCGGTCGATGTTCACACTATCGACTAGTTTACCAATGCACAATCAAATAGTTACATACCCTGATTGGCTAACATGCTGATGTTCACAGCTCGACTAGTTTGCTAAAAACACAAATCGGCTATATCGATGCGCACAGAGGTCAACTAGCCATCCGATTTAGATAACGTATCGGCTGCACATAGTCGATGCACACATGATCTTAGAGTTCTGTTACCCTTTGATCTAAGCCGATTCCAGTTGTTTACCATAACGGTCAATTATGGCCGGTCAATCCTTAGTTTTCCCATCCTTATCCACACACTGTTATCAGCCGATTTATCGACTGAGAGATCGGCTATATGCTTACCGGTTACATACCCTCAACCACATCCTCCTTAGTCTAACTCCGCACTTATGGTCTCACCAATCTAGTTTAATATTAGTGTTCTGTTACACTTAATTCTTGAAATAGGTCTAACTTAGATAATCCCATCGGCTGTACGGCACTCAATTGTTGTGTTGACATAATCCAGCCGATGCAACCACATCTAGTTACCTAAGATAACACTTAAGCACATCGTAGTTAGGCACAGCCAGTGCAGAGTAGGACAATCAGCTACACAGCTGATATGCCCCAGTAGATATAAGAGAACGTTAAGGATGAAAACCGGCTACACAGCTGATTCACCAATCGGCTGAATACGCTGAGACACAGGCCGTACGGATACATAGTTCGACTAGTCTATTATTACACCATCGGCTAGTTACTCACATTAGTCAACTAGCTATGCCGATACATCACTCGACTAATTCTACCGATGTATAAATCGGCGAATGTGCCGATATACTAAATCGGCTAGAAGGTCAAATCACCGATCGACTAGTTTTACTAAAGCATGAATTCGCTATGCTGATACGCACGCGATCAGTTAAGTACGCCGATGCTCACACAGATTAGCTAGGGCACAGCCGCTTTAGGAAACATCCCTCTGTTAAAGTGATCGATGTTTTCATCGATCAATTAGAAAACCAGTGCACCTGTCAATCGGCTACCCAGACCAAAGTACACAACCCTAGATCAATAAGATTGTACAGTAGACACGCCTCTATTAGACACGACCAAAGCTCATCAGTCAGCTAAACCTGATTCATCCTCATCGGTTAAGGCCAAGACCTATACACCAACCAATTAGATAACCAAACATACTACCTAATGAAGTTAGTATAAATGTTTAGGGTAACCCACCCTGTTGCTTAACGTAACTAGTTAGTTTGGTTGATACCCAATAAATGACTGCCCAGTACAGGGTAGTTAGGTTATTTGTCGAAATGTAATGTTCTTTTATTTGGATTGCAACTTTATTGTGAATTGAAATGAAAGTGTATGCATTCATTGAACTCCATCTTGCATATCATATAGATTCGACCACTCTCGCCGACAGAAATTACCCACTAATCCCGGAACCAGAAGGAAGTTATTCTGAAGACCCCGGGAACTTCGTCGCGGGATTATCTGAAGCCCCGAACCAAAGTTCGGAAGATATTGACTTACTGACTTCAGACCCAACAATAAAGGCAAGCCCCGGACATAACCCTACTTTATTACACTGCAACTTATACTATTTATGTATATCTTTATGCATTAGGTTCTTAGGAGTTGTTTGGAAACCATAGTTGCATTATTCCAGGAACCAATGTATTGAATACTAGAATTGAGTCCGAATAGCTGCTCTGCTTATAGGACCGGTAGAAGTCGAGTGATTTCCTGTCACTCGCGCGATATAGGAGTTGTAATGTTTACATTCTTGTTATCACTATAAGGATGACGGACGGGAATTGTGAGGTATCATGGTTGAGATGATACCCCGTCTGTGTTGTGGAATTTGATAAGGTCGCAGTGTGTGGTAGCGGTGGTTAAGCGTTTGAAAGTACTAGCCACATGCCGTGAAATATGGTAAGCGGTAAGCCTAGTAACCGATCGGCCCGAGGAGTGGACATACCTCCCACCACATGTATTTGCTTCTTTTTGGTTACTCTGTTCGACGTGTAGGCATACGTGTTGCTGGGCAACCAGGAGTACGGGTTTTGTAGTCGCGCTACAGACGTACGTCCTGCACTTTGGAAGTGCGTATGACCTGCAGTCGCTTGTGGTGGCCCTGATCCACGAGTCGGAATGAAAGGCAAACGGTTGCTTTGGAACGACCCTGTGGTATTCCAAGCGTGTGTGTTAGGTTTACCTTGCAAGGTTGAATCTCGATTCAGGAATCGTCCGCCTCTCACGATGAATGAGACTGCTTACCCCGTTTATCACATAGAGTATCAAGAGCAACTTTGTGATTATGAAAGATGATGTTTGGTTAAAGATTCTACCATGTTTGAGTAGTTATAGGTGCTTACCTAGAATGGTTAATCCACTAGAATCTGAAAGCTAAAAGTTGAAAGTAAGGATCTACTCTTTGTTGCTTTTCAGCTGAAAACTCTACCCAAAGCTAAAAGCCTTCATAAGTCTAGCTACATGGCTAAGTATACCATGAGACGGGTAAGCCTTGCTGAGTATTAGTATACTCAGCCTTGCTAGTTGAATGTTTTTCAGGTGATATCTGTGAAGACCCTACTCTTTCCTTGCCTTGGCCCTGTGCTCTTCCAGATGATTGGTCTGTGGAATGGGATCCGTCCCCGGCCAGCACTGGTGATATCGAGTGATGTCGTGCCCGGGCTTAGCATGACATCCGTCTTGTCAACGTGCTGTAGATCATCGCGTATGTTTTTCCGCTGCTAAAAATCATAGCTTAAAGAGTTGTATTGCTTTCTCTAAGTTTGAAACTTTGTACTACTTTTATAAACTCTTGTAATGTAATTCCCTGTTATGTAAAATGTGATGGTGATTGTATCTCTGGACTCACCTTCGTGTGAGGTAACCTTATTTGATCCTGTGTATCGGTGGTTTATCGGGACGTTACCCGACAGGCCAAGGGATTATACCGTTTGAAGCACGTTGGAGCCCTCGGAAGTGGACTCGCGTACTTGAGCCGGTATAATTCAGATTGGTTCTGCCACATGATGGATGGCTTCTTCAGCTCCTGGATGAAAACTCCCACTGGAACCTATGCACGGGTGGATCCTAGCTTGGATAGTATATCTGCGCCAACATTATGTTCCTGTATCACGTGATGAACCTCCAAGCCGGAAAATTTATTTTCCAGCTTGCGTACTTCTTGTACATAGGCGTTCATTGTCTCCTTGTTGCAGTCCCACTCTTTGTTGACATGCTGAACGACCAAAAGTGAATCGCCATATACAAGTTGTCGCTTGATGCCTAGTGATATCGCCAAACACAGCCCATGAAGCAAGGCTTCATACTCAGCTTCATTATTGGATACCTCCCAAAGGATCTGGAGGACATACTTCAGTTGTTCGCCTCTTGGAGAAATAAATAAGACTCCAACACCACCGCCATTGAGCTTAAGAGACCCATCGAAATACATGGTCTAGTGCTCTGGCTTGTCGACTGGGGTTGGAATTTGATTCTCTCTCCACTCGACCATAAAATCGACTAGAGCTTGAGACTTGATTGCAGTGCATGGCTTGAAGTCAATTGACAAAGACCCCAGTTCCACTGCCCACTTTGATATACACCCCGTGGTGTCTTGATTGTGAAGAATATCCGCCAACGGAAAATCCGTAATCACAGTGATCTTGTACTCATCGAAGTAATGGCGCAACTTTCTCGAAGTAATCAGTATTGCATATAAAAGTTTCTGAACTGCCGGGTATCATACCTTAGATTCGGAGAGTACCTCGCTGACCAAGTACACGGGCCTCTGCACTCCAAACGCATGGCCCTCCTCGCTAGGCTCGACTACAATGGCACTACTAACAACATGAGTTGTCGCCACAATGTAGAGTAGTAGATCTTCTTCTGGCAGTGGTGCTGTAAGGACCGGAGGTGACTGAAGGTGTTGTTTAAGATCTTGCAGGGCCTGCTCAACCTCCTCCATCCACTGGAACTTGTCTTGGCATTTCAGGAGCTTGAAGAATGGTAGTCCTCTCTCCCCGAGTCGGGAGATGAACCTGTTCAGGGTTGTCATACATCCTGTTAGCTTCTGCACATCCTTGATTGCGGCTGGAGCCCCCATGTCAGTGATGGTCGTAATCTTCACAGGATTGGTTTCAATTCCCCGGTTACTGACTGTCACACCCGATTTATAAGAACATAAATCGAGCAATCATATATGCGCCAGGATCAAGTCACGCATATATACAACAGATTATCAAGATATCACAACACATGTCACGAATAAAAACGTATAAATTATAAAATGAATATCTTTATTACAACTGAATCAAGAATCAGTTCAAGGAATGCGGAAGCGTAAAATGAATACATGAAGAGTAGGGCGCCACAGGTACGTCAACTGGGAGACAACGCCTAGAAATCCTCGAGTCCACTGATGTAGTCCTCCACGTCGCCTGGTACTAAGCAGCAGTCGAAGATGTCCCAACGAGAACAGAAGAGAGGAAAAGGCAAGTGTGAGTACACAACTTGTACTCAACAAGTATAACACGAGTATGAGGCTCTAGGGTTAGCTGACTCCACTGCATTAGCTTTTAATCTTGGCAAATTTTATTAAAACTATTTACTATAAGTGAATGAATTACCATAAACCCATATTGCATAAGAAATTAATCCAATTTAATTAAGAACTACTGAGAACCAACCAAACCAAAACCACCCGGGGAATCTCCCTAATCAAAGGTTGATAACCCCACTAATCAAAAGGAGGATCTGGGCCGCTCATGACTGTGAGCACAGCTGATATATCAGTTTTACACTCTCGAGAGGTTGCACAACTTTACCCACAAGTCGTGAGCTACGCTAGTTGTTCATCACACTTCCTTAGGTGAGATGGCTAGCAAGCACACTACGAGACCGTTACAAAGGATCATGTTGGGAAGGTGTAACCGCTAAGGATTCTGGATCAGCTACGATGGGGCCCACCTTCGGGGGTACAAGACACACAGCATAGACCAAGCCGGAGGAGCAGGGACCATTGAAGCTTACCACCCCTCTTACCCACGCAGGTAAGTTACTCCCGAACCAACACGACCTAATTAGTAAGTCAAGACCGTCCCATTCTAATCTTGTGGTTGCGCAGTTGTCCCAGGTTGTCGCTCTATGAACCGGTCCTTATGGAGAGTGGCCAACCAAGCACTAAGCACCGAGCTGGCCCCCTAAACCAAGTTTCTAACAAAACATCTTTTACGGAGACGCGAGCCACTCAAGCACATAGCACAGAGGGCCACGCTCAGGATTAAGTTGCATAAGTCCATTTATCAGATTTAATTAAAAAGGACCAAGTTTGTTATAGCGCAGCAACCTAGCACAACTAACCATAATGCAACCCAAAGGATATATATATATATATAGGATATAAAGTGGCTAGGAAAGTCCTTCTAGGCATACAGTATTAAAATGCAGTATGAAATTGTATTTAAAGGTGATAGGAGGTTCATGTTATACTTGCCTTCCTCAAAGTTCTCCTGCTGCTGCTCAAAAGCTTCAGAAGATAGTGGCTTCTGGTACTGGTCCAAAGGCTCCGCGTCTACTCACGATCATCAAGCATAGTCCACACATACACACATGCACAACCATAGCAAACTATAAGAAAACAGTACAACAATACAATAGAACAGCACACAAAACTAGCCTAGAACTATTCTACGCGTTACAACGATCGCGTGGATATAAAGAACACCTAAAACGGAGCTAAGACGCGAAATCTACGCTTAAAACAAGGTCCAGGGACTAAACTGCGGAAAAAATAGAACTTCCAGGGGGGTTCTGGGCTAAAACCAGGGACCTAAACGTAATTAAAGGCTAGACGTAGGGGCTAACACATGAAAACACAAGGCATGGACTGCGGGCACTAATTCCAGGAAGCTCAGGGGTCAAAATGGAAGGAAAGGACCTGTCTGCGAATACTTTTGAACTAGAGTTGGACGGCGGGTTAATTCCTCAAAAGGGCAGGGGCTCTTTAACAAAACTACCACGGCTGAAGGGGTACGCGGCTTCTAATCTGGGCGGTTGGATCTAAATCGAACGGTTCGGACGCATTCCGGTCGGACGGTCCGATCTGAACAGCGGGGTTCGGACGGTCCGATCTGGATCGGACTGGTCCGATCTGGTTGGGCTCACGGGGACGGCGGGTCTGCACGGTGGCGCACTCCGGCGACGGCGTTCCGGCTATGGAAACGGGCTAAGGTCCACGGCATCTAGCGCAAAAGGACCGGGAAAACGTGCTGTTGCTCACCAAGGGCTCGAACTGGCCGGAGAAACAGCGCAGGGGGGTCAACGTCGATGGCGGGCGGCGGCGCACGGACGGAGTTGGGGAAGAAGTTGCTGCAGAGGTCCTCCTGGCTTCTAATCACCGCGGGTCGGCTCGGGGTGTTCCTACAGAGGTGCCACGGGGTTAGGGCAGCCCGAGACCGGCCGGCGACGGGGAAATTGGGGCGGCGGCACAGCTCACCGGCGGCGGTTTCTTTGCGAAATCCTGATGATGCAGGGCTCGGAATACAAATACTGGGCTCGGGAAGCTTCTGGGCGGTGAGAGGGAGCGGACACGGGGGTTGTGGTGGTCCGGGGTGCAGCGGAACGGCCAGTCGGCGGTGAGGCCGAGGCCTTTGCGCGGCGGAGGGGAGAAGGAGGCGGCGGCGCTGCGGGTCTCCAGAGGTGCTGCTGCGGCTAGGTTTAGGGTTCTAGGGCGCGGAACCTTCTTGTAGGGCAGCGGCCCACATTGGCGTGCGGGCCCGAAACGAGAGAGCTCGCCGGAAGTTTCGGGGGCCGTTGCGCGGCCGGTAGAGGAAGAAGGAAGAAGGGGCCGACAGGTGGGGTCGAGCTGGGGAAATGACTGAGAAAGAAGGAATGACTGAGAATAGAAGGAATGACTGAGAATAGAAGGAATGACTGAGGATAGAAGAAATGACTGACCTACTTTCCTGTTTCCTCCCTTTTCTTTTTCAAACCAACTCGATTCTATTTGAATTCAACCCCCATGCACTCAACCAAATAAAACTTATACACCAGCATGAATGCACAAACATGTTGAACCTAAAATAAATTTTAATTCTTTGCAAATTAAATTATAAATAAATGCAAGCTAGGCAAAATAAATCCTTAGAAAATTACTGGAGCCCAATTAAATTCATTATAAATCTCGAAATTTTACCTTAGGGTGTTACAAACCTACCCCCCTTACAGGAATCTCGTCCCGAGATTCGAATAGGCTAGCTAGCAAAGAGATCAGGGCACATCTTGATTTTCTTGTTCCGTGTAACTCTCTCAGATGTCTCCAGAATCTTCACCGGATGCTGGATGTAAGTCAAATCTTCCTGCACATCTAACCCTTCCAGCGGTGCTTGCTCTTCTGGCACTCTCAAGCACTTCTTCAGCTGAGACACATGAAACACATCATGCACTCCTAAGAGACTGGGAGGTAACTCCAAACGATATGCCACCTCACCTTTCCATTCCAACACCTTGAACGGGCCAATGTATCGAGGGGCTAGCTTCCCTCTCACATTGAACCTGCGGATTCCTCTCATCGGCGAGACCTTCAGGTATACATGATCACCCACTGCAAAGGTCAGATCCCGACGACGAACATCCGCGTAGCTCTTCTGACGAGTCTGAGCGACTCTCAGATTCTCTCGCACCTGCTGTACCAGCTGTTCTGCCTCCTCGACAATATCCGGACCAAACACCTGCCTCTCGCCAATCTGATCCCAATACAATGGAGTCCTGCACTTCCGACCATACAGAGCCTCGAAAGGGGATTTCTTCAGACTGGCCTGATAGCTATTGTTATACGAGAACTCCGCATACGGCAGGCATTTATCCCAGCTGGTACCATACTGAATAGCACAGGCTCGAAGCATATCCTCCAACACTTGGTTGGTTCTTTCTGTCTGCCCATCTGTCTGAGGATGATATGCAGTACTGAAGCGCAGCTTCGTATCCAACGAATCGTGCAACTGCTCCCAGAACCGTGAAGTGAACTGAGATCCTCGATCAGATATGATCTTCTTTGGAACACCATGCAGACATATGGTTCTGGAGATGTACAACTCTGCGAGTCTAGCGTCGGAGTAGGTAGTGTTCACCGGAATGAAGTGAGCAACCTTCGTCAACCGATCCACTACTACCAATATGGAGTTGTACCCTTTCTGAGTACGAGGCAAGCCAACGATGAAGTCCATAGTGATCTCCTCCCATTTCCACTATGGAATCTTCAACGGCTGCAATAGACCTGCTGGTCTCTGATGCTCTGCCTTGACACGCTGACAAGTGTCACAGATAGCCACGTACTCCGCAACGGAACGCTTCATTCCACACCACCAGAATCGTTCCTTGAGATCATAATACATCTTCGTGCTGCCCGGATGAATAGAATACGCCGTATCATGGGCCTCGCTCAAGATCAGCTTCCTGAGATCATTCACATCCGGCACACATATACGACCCTTGTACCACAAGGTACCCTGATCATCCTCTCTGAAATGAGGTGCCTTGCCAATCTTGAGCAGTTCACGGATCTCTTGCAGCATCTTATCGTCTTTCTGATGCTGCCTGATCTCCGCCTCTAATGTGGGTTCTGCCTCGAATGCTGCACTTGAGGTGTGATGCAAGAAACCCAGACTCAACTGCTCAAACTCCTCACATAACTCCTGAGGCATCTGAAAAGCCATGGCCATGTTAACATAGCTCTTCCTGCTTAGAGCATCTGCCACAACATTAGCCTTGCCCGGATGATAGTGAATCTCCAGGTCATAATCCTTGACCAACTCTAGCCATCTTCTCTGCCGCATGTTCAGCTCACTCTGAGTGAAAATGTACTTGAGGCTCTTGTGATCGGTGTAAATGTCACACCTTTGCCCGAACAAGTAATGCCTCCATATCTTCAGAGCATGCACAACTGCGGCTAGCTCCAGATCATGAGTGGGATAATTCAGCTCGTGCCGACGCAACTGCCGCGAGGCATAAGCTATCACTCTGCCTTCCTGCATCAGGACACAACCAAGACCATCCCTCGAAGCATCACAATACATTGTGAACCTCTTGCTCTGGTCTGGCAGAGTAAGGACTGGCGCCGTAGTCAACCTCTTCTTCAGCTCCTCGAAGGCATTCTGACGCTCATCAGTCCAAGAGAAATCCACACCCTTCTCCAGCAAAGAAGTCAAAGGCTTCGCAATCTTGGAGAAATTCTCAATGAGCCTCCGATAATATCCTCCTAAGCCCAGAAAAGAGCGGACTTCCTTCACTGTCTGCGGTACCACCCAGTCAAGCACATCCTTCACCTTTCCGGGGTCCACAGCAATACCTCCCTTGGAGATCACATGACCGAGGAATGGAACCTCGTCAATCCAGAATTCGCACTTGCTGAGCTTGGCATACAGCTTGTGCTCTCTGAGCCTCTGCAACACAAGCCTCAGATGCTTCTCATGCTCTGCTTCTGACTTGGAATATATCAGGATATCATCAATGAATATCACCACAAAGGTGTCCAGATAATCCATGAAAACCTTGTTCATCAGATGCATGAAGAAAGCCGGAGCATTGGTCAAGCCAAAGGACATGACCGTATACTCATATAGCCCATACTTGCAGGTGAATGCCATCTTCGGAATATCCTCAGAACGAATCTTCAGCTGATGATAACCCGAACGCAGATCAATCTTCGAGAATACACAAGCGCCCTGAAGCTGATCGAAGAGATCCTCAATATGCGGCAATGGATGCTTGTTCTTGATGGTGACTGCATTCAGATCCCGATAATCGACGCACATTCTCTTCGCGCCATCCTTCTTCTCTACAAGCAATACAGGAAAAGCCCAAGGAGAGAAACTGCGACGAATATAACCCTTAGCTAGCAACTCGTCGACAGTCTTCTTAACTTCCTCATGCTCAACAAGTGCCATGCGATAGGGCCTCTTAGCAATAGGAGCTGTGCCAGGCAAGAGATCAATAGAAAACTCAATGTCGCAATCCGGCGGCATACCTGGCAAATCATCCTGAAAGACATCCGGAAATTCAGACACCACGCGAATACCATTCGTGGGTCTAGCCTCCATCTGATGAAGAAATCCAGAAGGCCCTGTAGCTCCAACAGTGACCTCCTGACGATCCGGTGCTGACAGAAGAATAGTCCTCTGAGCACAATCTATCCGGACTCCCCACTTAGCAAGGGTCTCCATCCCGAGAATCACATCAATGCCCTTGGTGTCTAGCACCATAAGATTTGCACTGAAATCTACCCCCCTTATGATAATACTGACTCTGGGATAGAAGATATGAGACCTCAACTGCCCTCCCGGTGAAGATACTAACATGCACCCCTTTAATGTGCTAGTAGGAATACCATGATGCTCGATGAAAGACTGAGTGATGAAAGAATGCGTAGCACCAGTATCGAAAAGCACGGTAGCAGGGTGGGTGTTGACCATGAACGTACCAATAACCACGTTGGGAGCCTCGGCCGCTGACTCGGCCGTCACGTGGTTCACCCTGCCCTAAGCTGGGGCCTTGGGCGGTGCTGCACGCCCCTGCTGTCCTGCCTGCGCCCTCCAGGGACAGACGTTGGCGTAGTGCCCCGGCTCGCCGCAGTGATAGCACGCCCGTGGGAATGCTGGAGCCTGCTGCCCGGCAGGAGGGGTAGGCACTCCCTGCCGCGGAGCTGGTGGGGCCGGTGGAGCAGAGCGTGCCGGAGGCGCTGGAAGCCTCTGGCCCGGTCCCGCCTGCTGCTGCTGAGGACGAGGCAGGTACTGCTGCTGACGCTGCTGGTACTGGTATCGAGGCCGAGTGTTGCTACCCGACGCAACAGGAGCCATCTTCCTCTTCTTATCCTCAATCTCCCGCCGCTTGCGCTCGGTGTTGAGGGCAGCATCAACCAGCTGGTTGAAGTTGTCAAAGCGGTGGTTCATCAGCGCATACTCCAGGTGGTCATCCAGTCCCTCCTTGAAGCGCTCCTGCTTATCGCCATCATGGGCGACCTCAGCGGGGGCGTAGCGAGCGAGCTGGAGGAAGCAGTCACGGTACTCAGTCACCGTCATATCTCCCTGCTTAAGCGCAAGGAACTCCTTGTGCTTCATCTTCATCACACCAGCAGGGATGTGGTGGTGCCTGAAACGCTCCCAGAACTGGACCCAAGTGAGAGTGTCGCGGTCCCGAGCTGGGTAGGACTCCCACCAGTCGAGAGCGGAGCCTCGCAGCTGCCCTGCTGCGTAAAGGACTCGCTCCCGGTCGTCGCACTGCGCGACATCCAACTGGCGCTCCACCGAACATAGCCAGTCGTCCGCCTGGAGTGGGTCCGTGGCGTGAGAGAAGGTCGGAGGATGACCTCTCAGGAAATCCGCACGCCTGTCACGGGGCTGAGGCGGCGGAGGAGGCGGTGGCTGGGCATGGATCTGCTGCAGAGCCTGAACGGTGTTGTTCAGGGTCGCCATCATCTGCATCTGGAGCTGGAAGAACTGCTTCGGGGTTAGTGGTGGCGGCATCGGCAACGGCTGACCAGTACTCTGATTGTTCTGCTCCTGCTGGTCAGAACCGGAACCGGTGCGCCTGGTGTTCACCATCTGATTGTAACAAATGAAATTTATGAGAAGAAGATATTGTGTAGCTGCGGAAATGAAACTTCGGAAGGATATGTTAGAGAGAAGAGAATATAGGTTTTTACCCCCAACGTTCTAACTAAATTTTTTTATTTAGTTCAAGTTGTGTTAGGGTCGATGAACAAGTTTAACTACTAGACTATGCAATCAACCAAAAATCCAAATCAAACATTTACACAATAACAAGCATCCAATATTCACAACTTAGTCGAGTTTATCACACTACTCGACCAGCATACTCGTTCTAGCGTATTTTCGTTGGGATAGCTTAGACTTATAGCTTATAGAGTTAGACACTCGGGCCAACGTCTACGGAAAACTCAAGCTATTTCTCAGAAAGGACAGGAGAGAGATAGCAAATCAAGGACTTAAGACTCAAGGAATAGAAGTAGGGAATGATGTTAGAAGATTTGCGGAAGCAAGGCAAGAGAAAAGAAATCCTAAACTCGACCAGTTCTATCTAGGCTTCGTCCTACAGTCGACACGGCTCTGATACCAATCTGTCACACCCGATTTATAAGAACATAAATCGAGCAATCATATATGCGCCAGGATCAAGTCATGCATATATACAACAGTTATCACGATATCACAACACATGTCATGAATAAAAACGTATAAATTATAAAATGAATATCTTTATTACAACAGAATCAAGAATCAGTTCAAGAAATGCGGAAGCGTAAAATGAATACATGAAGAGTAGGGCGCCACAGGGACGTCAACTGGGAGACAACGCCTAGAAATCATCGAGTCCGCTGATGTAGTCCTCCACGTCACCTGGTACTGAGCAGCAGTCGAAGATGTCCCAACGAGAACAGAAGAGAGGAAAAGGCAAGTGTGAGTACACAACTTGTACTCAACAAGTATAACACGAGTATGAGGCTCTAGGGTTAGCTGACTCCACTGCATTAGCTTTTAATCTTGGCAAATTTTATTAAAACTATTTACTATAAGTGAATGAATTACCATAAACCCATATTGCATAAGAAATTAATCCAATTTAATTAAGAACTACTGAGAACCAACCAAACCAAAACCACCCAGGGAATCTCCCTAATCAAAGGTTGATAACCCCACTAATCAAAAGGAGGATCTGGGCCGCTCATGACTGTGAGCACAGCTGATATATCAGTTTTACACTCTCGAGAGGTTGCACAACTTTACCCACAAGTCGTGAGCTACGCTAGTTGTTCATCACACTTTCTTAGGTGAGATGGCTAGCAAGCACACTACGAGACCGTTACAAAGGATCATGTTGAGAAGGTGTAACCGCTAAGGATTCTGGATCAGCAACGATGGGGCCCACCTCCGGGGGTACAAGACACACAGCACAGACCAAGCCGGAGGAGCAGGGACCATTGAAGCTTACCACCCCTCTTGCCCACGCAGGTAAGTTACTCCCGAACCAACACGACCTAATTAGTAAGTCAAGACCGTCCCATTCCAGTCTTGTGGTTGCCCAGTTGTCCCAGGTTGTCGCTCTATGAACCGGTCCTTATGGAGAGTGGCCAACCAAGCACTAAGCACCGTGCTGGCCCCCTAAACCAAGTTTCTAACAAAACATCTTTTACGGAGACGCGAGCCACTCAAGCACACAGCACAGAGGGCCACGCTCAGGATTAAGTTGCATAAGGCCATTTATCAGATTTAATTAAAAAGGACCAAGTTTGTTATAGCGCAGCAACCTAGCACAACTAACCATAATGCAACCCAAAGGATATATATATATATAGGATATAAAGTGGCTAGGAAAGTCCTTATAGGCATACAGTATTAAAATGCAGTATGAAATTGTATTTAAAGGTGATAGGAGGTTCATGTTATACTTGCCTTCCTCAAAGTTCTCCTGCTGCTGCTCAAAAGCTTCAGAAGATAGTGGCTCCTGGTACTGGTCCAAAGGCTCCGCGTCTACTCACGATCATCAAGCATAGTCCACACATACACACATGCACAACCATAGCAAACTATAAGAAAACAGTACACCAATACAATAGAACAGCACACAAAACTAGCCTAGAACTATTCTACGCGTTACAACGATCGCGTGGATATAAAGAACACCTAAAACGGAGCTAAGACGCGAAATCTATGCTTAAAACAAGGTCCAGGGACTAAACTGCTAAAAAAATAGAACTTCCAGGGGGGTTCTGGGCTAAAACCAGGGACCTAAACGTAATTAAAGGCTAGACGCAGGGGCTAACACATGAAAACACAAGGCATGGACTACGGGCACTAATTCCAGGAAGCTCATGGGTCAAAATGGAAGGAAAGGACCTGTCTGCGAATACTTTTGAACTAGAGATGGACGGCGGGTTAATTCCTCAAAAGGGCAGGGGCTCTTTAACAAAACTGCCACGGCTGAAGGGGTACGCGGCTTCTAATCTGGGCGGTTGGATCTAAATCGAACGGTTCGGACGCATTCCGGTCGGACGGTCCGATCTGAAGAGCGGGGTTCGGACGGTCCGATCTGGTTGGGCTCGCGGGGACGGCGGGTCTGCACGGCGGCGCACTCCGGCGACGGCGTTCCGGCTACAGAAACGGGCTAAGGTCCACGGCATCTAGCACAAAAGGACCGGGAAAACGTGCTGTTGCTCACCAAGGGCTCGAACTGGCCGAAGAAACAGCGCAGGGGGGTCAACGTCGATGGCGGGCGGCGGCGCACGGACGGAGTTGGGGAAGAAGTTGCTGCAGAGGTCCTCCTGGCTTCTAATCACCGCGGGTCAGCTCGGGGTGTTCCTGCAGAGGTGCCACGGGGTTAGGGCAGCCCGAGACCGGCCGGCGACGGGGAAATTGGGGCGGCGGCACAGCTCACCGGCGGCGGTTTCTTCGCGAAATCCTGATGATGCAGGGCTCGGAATACAAATACTGGGCTCGGGAAGCTTCTGGGCGGTGAGATGGAGCGGACACGGGGGTTGTGGTGGTCCGGGGTGCAGCGGAACGGCCGGTCGGCGGTGAGGCCGAGGCGTCTGCGCGGCGGAGGGGAGAAGGAGGCGGCGGCGCTGTGGGTCTCCAGAGGTGCTGGTGCGGCTAGGTTTAGGGTTCTAGGGCGCGGAACCTTCTTGTAGGGCAGCGGCCCACATTGGCGTGCGGGCCCGAAACGAGAGAGCTCGCCGGAAGTTTCGGGGGCCGTTGCGCGGCCGGTAGAGGAAGAAGGAAGAAGGGGCCGACAGGTGGGGTCGAGCTGGGGAATTGACTGAGAAAGAAGGAATGACTGAGAATAGAAGGAATGACTGAGAATAGAAGGAATGACTGAGGATAGAAGGAATGACTGAGAGAAAAGAAAGAATGACTGACCTACTTTCCTGTTTCCTCCCTTTTCTTTTTCAAACCAACTCGATTCTATTTGAATTCAACCCCCATGCACTCAACCAAATAAAACTTATGCACCAGCATGAATGCACAAACATGTTGAACCTAAAATAAATTTTAGTTCTTTGCGAATTAAATTATAAAAAAATGCAAGCTAGGCAAAATAAATCCTTAGAAAATTACTGGAGCCCAATTAAATTCATTATAAATCTCGAAATTTTACCTTAGGGTGTTACACTGATGATGAAACCGAGCAATTTTTCCCTGATGGTACTCCGAAAATGCATTTAGTTGGGTTGAACTTCCACCGAAACCTGCGTAAGCTGCTGAATGCCTCTTCCAAGTCTGCAATCAGGTCATCGGGATTCCTGGTCTTGATGACCACGTCATCCACATAGGCCTCAATATTTTGATGCAGCTGATCAGCGAAGCACATCTGAATTGCGCGTTGATAGGTTGCTCCTGCGTTTGTCAACCCGAAAGAGATAGTTTTGTAGGCGTATGTCCCGAACGGGGTGATGAACATGGTTTTTATTTGATCTTCCTCCTTGAGTGCGATTTGGTGATACCCCGAATAGCAATCAAGGAAGCAGAGTAGTACGCAACCCGCCGTCGAGTCGGCAACTTGATCAATGCGCAGTAGCCCAAAGTGATCCTTTGGGCAATGCTTGTTGACATCGGTGTAGTTAACGCACATTCTCCATTCATTATTCTTTTTCCTTACAAGGATGGGATTAGCTACCTACTCTGGATGGATTATTTCTTTAATGAAACAAGCCACGAGGAGTTTAGCTATTTCCTGTTTCATTGCCTCACGTTTGTCATGAGCAAACCTTCGAAGGCGTTGCTTTTTGGGCACAGCCTGTGGTTTTACATTCAGACTATGCTCGATCAGTTCCCTGGGCACCCCTAGCATATCCACTGGTTTCCACTTGCTGGCCTTTCTTGTAGGGATTTCCAGCCCAGCTTGGGAGAGTTGTTACGTGGCCGCGAGTACTTCTCCTGAAGCATCTGGCACACGCGTAGTTGAAGCATACTGGATCGCCTCCTGGTTGCAGTCATATGACTTCTTCAAGTCACCCCGGAGAGTGAGTACCCCACTTCATCCTGGCATCTTGAGAAGCAAATAAACATAATGCGACACTGCCATGAATTTGGCCAGTGCCGGTCTGCCCAGTATGGCATGATAAGAAGATTCGAAGTTGGCAACTTCGAATTTGATGAACTCAGTGCAGTAGCTCTCCCTCGTGCCGAAGGTGACTGGAAGAACCACCGTGCCAAGTGGGTGCACTGCATTACCTGGGACAATGCCATAGAAAGGAGACTTGCTTGGAATGAGCATGTCCGTTAAGTCCAAGCCCATCTTTCTCAAGGTGCTCACGAAGATGAGGTTGAGACCACTTCCGCCGTCGATGAGTACTCTAGTGAGCCTAACTTCTGCCACCACCAGGTCCAGGACTAGGGGGAACTTGCTGGGCTCCGAGAAGCTTGTCCACTGATCGTCACGTGAGAACGAGATGGGGACCTCTGACCAACGGAGTGGTCGTGGTACCACCGGCTCGACAAATATGATCTCTCGGAGGAGCAGTTTTTGTTCCCGCCTGGAACTGAAGTCCTTATCTTCCCCGAAGATGATGTCGATAGTTTTCGAGGCATCCTAGAACTTCGCGCTGTGCAATTTGTCCCCTTGGTCATCCTCTTTAGGTTCTTTGTCCGCTGGCTTGTTCTTCTTGCCACCACCGGGATTGCTGAATGTCCTCCGGAGGTGGTAGCAATCAATTGCCGCATGATTGGCACCTGGATGCCATGGGCATTTCTTCTGCAGGAGCTTTTCGAACTCCTCCTGTGTTGTTGTCTTCCTGCCTCGTGAAGGACGATCCACAGCCACGACGAGGTCATCTGGCTTGCGCTTTCAGGGTAGACCTGAGTAGTCCCGCTGCCTCTTGTCGGTATGGTTGTCATTTGGGCGCCTCAGGTTGCTGTCATTGCACCTCAGGAACCGCTCCCGCATCTTTTCCTCCTGATCGGAC
Organism: Panicum hallii; assembly: GCF_002211085.1. Taxonomy (NCBI): domain Eukaryota; kingdom Viridiplantae; phylum Streptophyta; class Magnoliopsida; order Poales; family Poaceae; genus Panicum; species Panicum hallii. Next base: position 29,195,163 of record NC_038046.1, on the reverse strand, counting down.
CAGTCGTGCATCATGTCGTGAAGCCCTGCAACAGTTTTTGGTCTGTTCCACCCAAAGTCTTTGTAGATGCCTGGGTCGGTGATGCCGTTGTAGAAGCAGTCGATGATGTCTTCCTCTGAGATATTCGCAATGGTGGCGCGCATGTCGAAGAAATGGCGTGTATAGGACCGTAGGAGCTTGTTATGTTCCTATTTACATTGAGCAAGATCATGATGAGTACCTGCACGGGTGATCGCCCGCTGGAAGTTGTCAATGAAGACTTTCTTGAGCCACTCCCAGGAGTCGATCGAGTTGTTGTTGAGGCTCTCCAACCACGTGAGCAGCGTAGGGTCCAAAGCCATCGGGAAGTAGACGACCTTGGTGATGTTGGAGCCTCCTGCGACTTCAATGGCGATGGAGTAACAACGTAGCCATTGCTGAGGAGCTTGCTTGCCATCATACTTGGTGATCCCGATCGGCTTGAAGCCCTCAAGATTCTTGTAATTGCTGAACCGTGAGGTGAACGCTGGAAAACGATCGCTGCAGTCGTTACCCTCTGTTTCGGCTACTTCACGCTCTCTGCGCTTGGAATCAATTATGAATCGCACATCGCGTCCTTCAGTGATTTTCTGGCACAGGTCTTCTCGAAGATTCCGATGATTGGCCTGTTGCGGGTTGCCCCCTGGAGGTGGCTGCTACCTCCCGCCAGTGGCTTGACTCCCACGAGCATTGTCGTTGTTATTGCTGCGCTGAGGTCGAGGACGGCCGCCTGCCGTTCGACTGTGAGCCTAGCTGCGGCTTTCACCCACGTGTTATTCTCTGACGATGGACGCTGGGTTTTGTTGATCGAGCTGAATCCACGCCCTCTGTGCGTAGCGAAGTGCTTGACGCAGGTTTGGATCATTACTGCACTCGAGTATAGCGGTTACCCTGGCGATGTTGGCCACAGGAGTTCTGAAGCCCCGCTCGCTGATGGCGGCGAATTTGGCGTCTAGCTCACGATGCATAGATCGTATGCGCTCGTTGACCCTCCTTCGCCGGGCTGCGCGGGCTCTGTTCCTGGCCCTCCGTGCCTCATGATCGACGTTGTTTTCGTCGCCGGTGTTGGCTGTGGCCTCATCTTCGGATATCATGTCAAGTGCGTCATTGGGTGCGATGCCATCATCCTCGCCCTCCTCAGCCATCAGCACCTGGCGTGATATGAGCTCGTTAAAGCACGATTCGACTAGCTCGGTCAAATCCTTTTCTAATACGGAGAGGGACTCGGAGTTGTTGGCCTCCTGATGTTCAGTGGCCGAATTGCGTAGACCAAGTTGCGATCGGTTACGCAAGTCGTTAGATTGGAGCGGGTCCAATCCGAGGGAGGTTGTTGTAGTGCTGGGCGGAGTCGCATTGACAATGGACTCCTCCATGGTCTTCCTAGCAGAACCATGGGCCGGCGAGTCATCGAGATTGTTGACCCGAGGTCGCTATGAAAACTCGCCGCTAGAGTTTCCGGCTTCATGTCGATGATGAATTGACGAAAATTGCCCGCACCATCTGTGACGCAAACCCACAAGCCAAAAACAAATGTCGTGCCCTGAGGGGGCACAACACTGATGAACTTGAACGATGCCATCGAGTTCGCCGGTGGATCTTCGATGCGCACCCCTACCTGGTGCGCTAGTTGTCGGTATTTTACCGCCTGCCCACCGAAGGGTATACCTGAGGTGGTAAGTTTTAGGTAGGGTGACGCTGAGATCAGGAACTCGAAGGTGCAAGCAACACAAGGTTTAGACAGGTTCGGGCCGCGATGTGCGTAATACCCTACGTACTGTTTGGTGGTTTGTATTTCCTTGCGTGTTGATGTTATGTTTTGAGGGGGTCCCTGCCCGCCCTTATATATCCGGGTGGACAGTGTTACATGAATCCTAGTTCGACACTAGCCTAGGAATCGTACTCGAGTACAACTCGAGTAGTTTTCTTCTGTACTGGCTAGTCCTACTTCACATGCGAGTAGAGTACAACATAGATAAGGTATAGGACATGTCTTATCCCCTAATCCCGTATGAACTACGTTATGTACATAATCCCGTAGTCCCAGGTCTGGCACACTTGCCTTTCTTTTAGAGAATAGCTGCTCAGAGTCTTCAACTCTTGTTCTTGAAACTCTAAATCTTCAAAACTCTTCGATCACGCTCCTTCTAACGTCAGACAAGCATCGGACCCAAGCATACAAGCAAGCAAACAAACAATAACAACTAAGAATGGGTACACCAAACAAAAGGTAAGCTTTAAAAGAGCGTACAAAAGGATAGGGCTCTTGCTACGGTCACGAGAGCGAAAGAAACACGGAAAACGGATCTAGGGTTGAAAAGAAACAACCATCGGAAGATTTATGTTATAAAAGAGAACAAATAAACTATAAGCTTCATTTATTTTAATCTGGAAAACTAATGTAAAAGATGTAAAAGAGAATATCTTTAATTATAATTAACTCATATTATATTTGCATTTATAAAGACGAAGTTCAACTTAATCAAATTTTATATATAATTACCTATGTACAAAATATCCTAATTAAACAATTAATTAGAAAAGAATCCGGTGAGAGCATCTAAACATCGAACTTTATGGTTCGTGTTGACCTAAACAAATTATAACTAAAACACATTTAATTTGATATTAATTCAATTAACATTAATTAGGAAAACCGGAGTATAGATCTAATTGGATTGTAATTGGAAAAACTAGATGAGAGGATATTAATTAAATTAAATCTATATGTAATTTTAAAAATAGGAACTACAATACACAACGCTGTAAAATGATAGCTCAGGGTTTTAAAAGACTATTTCAAAAAGAACGGATCGAAACGGATCTAAAACGCGGAAACTATGCATGAAACAATGTTGCAGGGACCTATACGTAATTAACTATAGACTTCAGGGGTTAGTAGCGCAGATTTGCAAGACACAGAAAATAGTGCTCGCAAATAGAGAAAAGTTTAGGGTTAGATCTGAAAAATACCAAGGTGGGGCTGGATTGAAAAGATGTAATAGATCTAGGGGGTTTTCTGCAAATTTTAGAACACACAGAAAGAATAGGAAAATTACATCTTTCTCCAGGGACTGGACTGCAAAACCTCAAGCTCCTCCATGGTTGTCGTATGGGAGCTTGCCGCTGGCCAAAATTGCAGCGATTTAGCCCATGGGAGAGCGGGGGAAGAGAGGGAATAGAGAGGACATCAAGGGCGTTCCACTTTACCTCTTTCCCGCACAGGGGACGGATGAATACGGTCGGATTTTTGGCCGGGAAGAGGAGTGGCGGCGGTCTGGTTACTTGCTATTCTAGGCGGCGACGCTTCTAGTGGCGACGGCCTGCAAGGGGAGGAGCAGGTAGGGGGCGATTGACCAGCGGGTCCCACAAGTCAGCGAGCAAAGAGGGGAAGGAAGAGGTAACGGAAAGAGGAAACGAGAATGGCCGAGCAAGTTCGGCTATGGGCCAAAATAGGTTCGGGTGAGGGCCGAACATGAAAACGGGTTGATAGCGCAGGTTGAACATGAACGGGCTATTCGAGAATGTGAAATAGAAAAGAGAGAAATCAGGCCGAGTTGTTGGAGCTGACGGTGATCGAACTTCGTCGGAAAAACACTGAAAATGAGCCACGAGGCGTCGTTTTCAAGCATGACTTTTTCAGGAGAAGGGTTAGAGAATCGGGAGCTAGATGGGGCATCAGAAGGATGCGGAGAGGATAAGGTTAAAAGGATGTACAACAAAGATACGGCTCGGTCCAACTACGATGAGAATTTGATATTGAAATAGAAATATTTTCCAGAACATATTTTTAAGCTTAAAATAAATCTAGAAAAGTCCAGATTAATATTTTAAACCACGAAAAAGATATCCAGAAGAATCCTAAAAATTCCGAGGAAAACTCGGGAGGTAATTTGGGTCACGAGGAATCCAAATAAAATACTTGGAATTCGAGAGATAGATTTTTAGAATTTTCCAATAAATGTATTTAACCCTACGAAAAAAAGAATAATCGCTAGGAAAATGTGGAAAATTCTCAAAATCCCTAAAGATGGATAAACACATTGTAAAAGACATTCACATCCTAAAATTAAATATTTTAGGGTGTGAGAAAACTACCCCCCTTAAACAGAATCTCGTCCCGAGATTCATAAGGGTTGGTGACAAAGAGGAGAGTTAGGGCAAAGAGATTCATCAAGAAAACAACAAGATATCAAGGCGGGTATTGAGAAAAGAGAGAATTTGGATTTGGATCTTCACTTGGTTTCAATTGGATTGAGCAGAAGGCGTTGACGAGAGATTCGTAAAGTCTAGAGATAGAAAGGAGAGATAAGGCAGAGAGCTTCTGACAAGGAGTAAAGCGAGATGACAAGATGGGTAACAAGAAAAGGAGGGAAAATGATTGGGTCTTCTTCACATGCTTCAAAGCAGATGAGGTTGATGAGAGATTCAAAAAATCTGGTGGTAGAAAGGAGACAACAAGGTAACAAGATGGGTATCAAGAAAAAGAGAGAAAACGGATTTGGGTCTTCTGTGCTGGCTTTTGCTTCCGACCGAGAAGATGGTGTTGATGAGAAAACTAAGGAATGAATGATGTTATTGCAGGCATAAGTCCCACAACACATCAACAAAGAAGAAAAGACATTTAACAAACAAAGACAAAACAACAAGCATTACAAGCACACCAAAACAAACTATAAAACAACTGAAACTAACATTTTACAACTGAAAAGGGAAACCTCTTAAGTATGGGTCATATCCTAAAGGTTCAGCATTCCTGATGTAGGCATCTCTCTCAGCTTATCTGGCAGGACATTGACTTTTTGAGTGTAAAGCCTATGAGTCCAACGTAGTCTTCCGTTTCTCTAGCTTGACATCTTGTAGTAGACGGTTACTTCCATTCTTCGGGGTACAAGGTCGAACAATCTAGCGTTTGTAATCAAAAGGAGAGTAGAAAATAAATCCATTTGGAATAGAAGACAAGGGGATTTCCAAAGTGGCCAAACTTGAAATCAAGGAGAAGGTAAATTGGAACAAATGGATACAAGGTAACCAATGCCAATGAGGGTACAAGTGGATAACAAAATTATGAGATGTAAGAGCAATGGAAAGGAGGGAATAAAAGAAAAGGATACAAAGTTAGATAAAAGCAACATCAAGGATGAGATAAATGAAGAAGGATGAGTAATAAACAATAAGAGGGTCAAGGATATGGTAAAATATGACTTTTATGTCAAAATAGATCTTAGAAAACGACCATTGCTATCTAGGCTAGCGTCCAACGGTCGACACAACTCTGATACCACCTCTATCACACCTAGTTTTAAGGACAAAACCCAATGCATAACTATATGTATGCCAGGATCAAATTTCATACATATAGTGACTTCATGAGTGAATAATCAGCAATAATATCATGAAAAGAGAATTAAAAGACTATAAAGATTATCAGAGTTATACAACTTATCCTGAAAATGAAGACTCCAAACTTCACACGCAATCGACCGGGGGTTGCGTAGGCCTAGAACTCAGCATCATCTTCAAAAGACTTCACATCCCTTTCTCCTCTGAGCAGCAATTATAACAAGCGTGAGTACACTTATGTTTGGTACTCTGCAAGTATTGGGAATTATATGACATGAAGGCCAAAATCAAGGAAAGGCTGATTGGCTTACTGTGATAAGCAATTTTAGTTGGTCAAATTTTATTAGCACCTGATTACTAAGGTATAAGTTCATACCAAAATCCACATTAAAAGAGAGAGAAGAGATACAACATAAGCATAACCATAACCATAAATATGGTCCATGATTTAATTTGTGACATTCAGGTAAATAGCTTGGTCACACCCTAGAGTTTTGGAGAGTTGTTATGTGCCAAATGTAGTAAAGGTGTGTTTGAAAGTGTTAATAATGAGTAAAAGTGATTGTTTGTATAATTATATTTAAATCAAGGTCCTTTTGTGCTAAATGGGTGAGCATGGAGGGTAGATTTGGAAAGTACAAGGGTTGTTTTGTAAAAGTTAAAAACTTATGTTTAAAACGCAAAAAATAAGTGAAACTACCTTTTGGATGTATTTGTGGTGTAATTTTAAAATAGGTTTTATGCAAAGTTTAGAAATCATGCTAAATTTCAAATTGATTGTAAAACCTTAGCTCTTCTGTGGGTGAGCCTTAAAGCAAAGTTGTGCATTTTGAAAAACTACACATTTTTGCTTTTGGGCCCATCTTCATTTGAGCAGTGGTGTGAAAGTTACTTATGCTTTATAGTTAGGCCCCTAAGTTTTCTTCTTTTCACAGTCTAGTCCCCTGTCTTCCTCCTCGCGCCCCCGTGCTCCTCTGTTCTGACCGCGCGCGTGCTCTCTGCTCTTCCCGCCGCCGGTACAGCTCCCCCGGCCATCGCTCTACGCCGTCACCGCTCCACCTCCTGCTACGCCCCTTCCACGCGTCGCTTTCTTCTTTCCCAAGCTGCTTCTCGCCCAGACGCTCCTCTCCGCGGCCGCCACGGCTTCCTCAAATCCCCGGCCGTTTGACACGCCGCCGCCGCCGTGGCACGGGCTGAGCGCTCCCTTGGAGCCCTTAGTTTCTTGCCCGTGAGCTTCTCTAGTGCCATCACGTTCCATTCCCCTCTACACTTGCACCGCATTTCACCTAGAAACCCGAGCGCCATAGTCATCTTTCTCCTTCCACTCCGGTGACCGTAGCTCACCGTGGGCAGTCACCCACCGCCACCCCCCCCCCCCGCCCTCGTGAACCCCCTAGGAAGCTGTCCCGACCCTCGCTCGTGCTCCCCAACACCCGGTCGCCTTCCAACCCTGACCGGAGCTCCACCGCCGCCGAGCGCCGCCGCCACCGCCCCTGGCTCACCGTGGGAAGCCCCTCTCCGGCCTTCCCCACTTCCAATTGAGCCCGCCCCGAGCATCTCCACTCCTCCAGGACGCTTTTTGACCACCTCTTCACCGCCCCCGACCACCGGAACGCGGTTCCCCACCAGTTCCCTCCGCCGCCGGCCGCCTGTCTCTGCTACACCGCCGTTACCCTCTGCCCCTTTCCAATTCAGTGCAGCCAAGGGTGCGCAGACCCCCTGCGGTACTTTCCCTCCGTGCAATCTCGCCACCGGTGCCTTCCCTCGCCGGCGGTGACCACCCCCCCCCTCTCTGCCCCCTTTCGTTTCTGGTCAAGGACCCCGGCTCAGAAGATGCAAAAGCCCGGGGGGCTATTTGCAAACCCCCAGACTCAGAGCAATAGTGCCAGTCAAGGGTCTATATGTAATCGTGTCTGTTATTTTATGTGATTGCTATGGCTGTCTTGTAAAATTCATAGGAAATCACAGAAAAATCCAAAAATTGCAAAATTAGTTTTGTTAGAAAGTAGATTTCAAATTCTACAACTTTTGTTTATGAAGTTTGATATGAAACCAAATACTTTTGTACCTATTTTAAATCTAAGATTAAAAAAGGTCTTTGGTATATAATTTCTATACTTAAACTTTGTTTCTCATGATTGTTGACATAAATGTTATGTGAGCTAGGTATAACCTTGAGTTAAAATTTCAAACTTAGATTTGTTTCATAACTCAACTTTTTTTTTGATTTAACATTTCAGCATTTGAAATGCTAGCTAATTAGATTTTATAGACCTAGTTAGTTAAAAAAATTTCTATTCTTTAATGTGTTAATGATTAATGTATGGTTAGATTTCCAAATCTTATGATCTTGTTTTTTTATTTTATTTCAAGTTTGAATTTAAATTTGGAATCAAATTCAAATTCAAATTCAAATATTTTATTTCTTGGTTGCAATAGGTTTAGAGATATCCTCATGAACTTTTGTGTGTTAACTCTTGTATTATAAAATCTTAAAATTAAACTTTGTCTTACTTATTCTATTGCATCTCATATAGAATCAACGACGCTTGACGACGGAGATTACGAGTTGGTCTTAGGCCAAGACCAAGGGTTTTCTGAAGACCCAGCCCAAGCCGTCGAGGATTTAATTGAAGCCTCAAACCAAAGTTCGGAAGTTTCTGACACCCCTGCCCCCAACCCCACTCAAGAAGGCAAGCCCCGGTGCATAACCCAGTATTTCAAATTACTACAATACGCAATCTTATACATTATATATCTTACATTACGTCTAGGAGTTGCAATGACACCCTAGTTGCATGATATCTCAGGAACCCAGTGTACTGTACCCGAGTCCTTTTCGCATAGATGCTTTGCTAAATAGGACCGGTAAAAGTCGGGTGATTCCCTGTCACTCGCGCGATATAGGAGTTGCTTGTTTACAATTCTGTAACCACTATAAGGATGATGGACAGGGTCATGTGTTGTATCATGACCTAAAGTTTACCCTGTCTGTTTTGATAAAAGCTTTAAGGTCGAAATGTGTGGTAGTGGTGGCTGAGCATTTGAAAGTACTAGCCACATACCGCGAAATATGGTAAGCGGTAAGCCTAGTAACCAATCGGCCCGGCAAGTGGACATACTGACCACCAAATGTATTTGGTTCTTTTGGTTACTTGATTCGACGTGTGGGAATACGTGTTGCAAGGGCAACCAGGAGTACGGGTTTTGTAATCGCGCTACAGACGTACGTCCTGCACACATTGGGTGTGCGTATGGTCCTGCAGTCGCTTGGGGTGGCCCTGTCCACAACCCGGAATGAAAGGCAAATGGTTGCTTTGGAACACCTTGTTGGACGTTCCAAGCGTGTGTGTTAGGCTTACCTTGCAAGGTTAAATTCGATTCGGATCGTCCGCCTCTCACGAGGATTGAGACTGCTTATTCCTTCTGCCACATCGAGTAAAAAGTATAATTGTTGATGGAATAATCTTGATGGATGATAATCTATATCTTGCTTGTTTAGTATAGGTGCTTACCTAGAATGGCTAATCAAGCTAGAATCTGAAAGCTAAAACTTGAAAATAGTTTATACTCTCTGTTGCTTTTCAGCTGAAAATAAACTCAGAGCCCCGTATAGTACCTTCATAGTCTAGTTACGGGCTTAAGTATACCCAAAACTCGGGTAAGCCTTGCTGAGTATTAGGATACTCAGCCTTGCCAATATCTGTTTCGGGTATGACCTTCGAGAACCCCACTGACAACCCTGTGTGGCCAACGTCCGTTCGTCCGTTCCTTTTGGCTGGTCCGTGGAGTGGGACCCGTCCCCAGCTGGCAGTGACCCTCCGGAGTGACACCGGGCCCTGGGCTAAGCTTGGTATCCGCCTTTGCGACGTGTGTAGTCGCGAAAAACTTTTCTTTCAGCTGAGAGTTTTGGACAAGCTATTTGCGCTTGTCAGTGTGAACACTGTCTGTATAATTTTGCTTATATTCGAACCTGGTTTGTAATAATGTATGAATGCCTGTAAATTAAAAGTTGATGAGCTATCCTGTGATGTGAACTCGCCTTCGTGCGAGGTGAACCTGCTTCGATCCTGTTGAACCGTGGTTGTATCGGGCGGAGACCCGACAGACCAACGAATTGCTCCGTTTGAAGTGCGTTGAGCTGATTACGACTGTACGGTGATCATTAGCGCACTTGATCCGGATTAATTCAGGCGGTTCTGCCACATAATTTATCTTCAAGTACATTAATCATGTGAGGGTCCAAGCCGCTCTTAACCGTGAGCACGACTGATATATCAGTTTTCACTCTGCAGAGGTTGTACACTTTACCCATAATTTGTGTCTCCCAATTTGTCTGAGGTAGCTAGCCTCTTAAACACTTCCGAGGTGAGTGGCAAGGGATTCAATATGAGGCCTTTACAAAGATTCCCTAACTTATGACAGTCCGCTAAGGTTTCAGGCCGCAGTGGTCATAACCCTCCCTAATGAGGAAGACGCCTTAACCAGGAACATATCTACATCTCAAGAGGACCGGGCTATACCCCATCAACGCACTCCCCTCTTGCCCTTTCGGTTAGATCATCACAAGCTAGAGTTTCTAATTAATTAGCCAAGACCAGAGCCATATAGTATTGTGGTTGCACTGTTTTCCTAGGTGGTTCTCCATGTTCTGATTAAAACATATAATCTTGTGATTAACAACACCAAGAGCATGAACATGGATAAAACAGGTGTAGCATCATCATTGTTCTCATCATGGTTATAAATTATTCCCAAACCAGAACCAATTATAGCAACTAAGCAGAAGCTACCTAACATAAAGGTAAAACCCAGGTTAACAAGGAATGATCATAAAGACTAGGCATATCCTTAATTAGGATCCATCAAAAAATAAGACACATGCATGCATATAGAAAAAAGGGTATATTTATTGTGATTATTAGGACAAAAGAATGATCAAGGAAACACTTGCCTTTCTTTTAGAGAATAGCTGCTCAGAGTCTTCAACTCTTGTTCTTGAAACTCTAAATCTTCAAAACTCTTCGATCACGCTCCTTCTAACGTCACACAAGCATCGGGCCCAAGCATACAAGCAAACAAACAAACAAGAACAACTAGGAACGGGTACACCAAACAAAAGGAAAGCTTTAAAAGAGTGTACAAAAGGATAGGGCTCGTTGCTACGACTACGAGAGCGAAAGAAACGCGGAAAACGGAGCTAGGGTTGAAAAGAAACAACCATCGGAAGATTTGTGTTATCAAAGAGAACAAATAAACTATAAGCTTCATTTATTTTAATTTGGAAAACTAATGTAAAAGATATAAAATACAATATCTCTAATTATAATTAACTCATATTATATTTGCATTTCTAAAGACGAAGTACAACTTAATCAAATTTTATATATAGTTGCCTATGTACAAAATATCTTAATTAAACAATTAATTAGAACAGAAACCGGTGAGAGCATCTAAATGTCGAACTTTATGGTTTCTGTTGAACTAAACAAATTATAACTAAAACACATTTAAGTTGATATAATTAAATTAACATTAATTAGGAAAACCGGAGTATAGATCTAATTGTATTGTAATTGGAAAAACTAGTGAGAGTACATTAATCAAATTAAATCTATATTTAATTTTAAAAATAGGAACTACAATACAACAACACTACAAAATGATAGCTTAGGGTTTTAGAAGACTAACGCAAAAAGAACGGATCGAAACGGATGTAAAACGCGGAAACTACACATGAAACAAGGTTGTAGGGACCTATACGTAATTAACTATAGACTTTAGGGGTTAGCAGCGAAGATTTGCTAGACACAAAAAATAGTGCTCGTAAATAGAGAAAATTTTAGTGTTAGATCTGAAAAATACCATGGTGGGGTTGGATTGAAAAGATGTAATAGATCTAGAGGGTTTTCCGCAAATTTTACAAGACTCAAGAAAGAACAAGAAAATTACATCTTTCTCCAGGGACTGGACTGCAAAACCTTGAGCTCCTCCATGGCTGTCGTACGGGAGCTTGCTGCTGGACAAAATTGCAGCGATCTAGACCATGGGAGAGCGAGGGAAGAGAGGGAATAGAGAGAGGACATCAAGGGCGTTCCGCTTTACCTCTTTCCCGCATCGGGGACGGATGAATACGGTCGGATTTTTGGCCGGGAAGAGGAGCGGCGGTGGTCTGGTTACTTGCTATTCTGGGCAGTGGTGCTTCTAGTGGTGACGACCTACAGGGGGAGGAGCGGGCAGGGGGCGAGGGCAAGGCGCTGCGCTGGACAAGGCCAAGGCGTGCAGGGGGGGCGATGGCATCCTGGTGGCGCGCAGACTCGCCCGGCGGCGGTTCTGCTCGTTCCATCCTGGGCGGCGGCGGTGTTGCAGGGGCGCAGGAGGAGGAAGGGCAGGGGCGAGGCAAGGCGCGCAGGGGGTTGGTGGCGGCGCACAAGCACAGGGACACGCGAGGGAGGGTGGGGGGAGGGCGATAGCAGCACGAGGAAGGCGCGGCTGCAAGGGCAGGGCAGCACGGCGACGCAGGCTTGGGGAGGCTAGGGCCGGGGACGTGCGGCAGCAGCAATAGGGGGCACGCAGGGGATGATGTGAACCCGTAGGGTTTGTTCCTGATCTTTCTATGAGAGGCATAGGATAACTCGATTGATGGAGGAGATGACGTTTACAACCCAACTACAGCCTTCCAAGGATGTTGTGCCTTAGCAACCGATACACCACCTCCTATGGTTGCTGCAATCTTGTGGAGCGCAACACCCAGCCACTAGGGCACTCGTCCTGCAGGCAATCAAAGAACCAGCAAGAATAAGTAGAACAAGTACTGAAATTATAAGATGTAATTGAAGGTCTCAAACCGAATCTCAATTATGGTGGGGTTCCGCAAATAAGTGGACGGGCAGCTAGATCAGCACGCGCGTCTACAAGGAAGTAGCAAAAGCTAAACTTGCATCTAACAAAATCCGAGTGTTCTTGACGGCGGCTAAAGGTTATAAAGAAGTGGAAGAACAACCACAAGGGTGCTGGTGTCATGTTCCAACCCTAGGACGCATCCGACTTGGACTCAACTTGATGCACGGCCCGTTGGGCCAAAATAGGGTGACGCAGCACTGTAGCTGAAAAGAACTCTATAGTAAATCGAGGATTGCGGTTCACTCCGAACAGATATGGAGGTGATTCTGGATCCGTTGAAAAGTAGATTTGATAAGCTTTCCAGGAAGTACTTGAATGACCAAAACAGAGTCCGGATGAAGTCGTGGCGGCTGTCACAAATCGTGTCTGTCCTGCAGTCTGAATCCAGCCTGCGCGATGCCTCTTCCCTTTTGATCCAATCCATTGTTCCTGAGTAAAATAAGAGTGCACGTGTCTCCATTGTCTAAATATGATGAACCTGAGCTTAAGATGAACTTACTAGATGGGTAAGCTGACGAGCACGAGCGCGAGTAATAGGACCAAGAGGTGTTATCGAAGTAGATACTGGGGTAGGTGTGGATGTATCGTTGGTGGCGATGTCCTCATCAGGGGAGAGAGGCAACAACGGAAAAGGAAGGTCGTAGGATTTATAGGAGCGCGGAGACCTGGGATTTGGCAAGTAGGGATGAGGAGGCGCATCGGGCTGGGACTCGTCCTTGAGTCCGGATTGCCCACAGGGGAAACGAGATTGGGCTGACCAGCGGGTCCCACAAGTTAGCGAGCGAAGATGGGAAGGAAGAGGCAACGGAAAGAGGAAATGAGAATGGCCGAGTGAGTTCAGCTATGGGCCGAAATAGGTTCGGGTGAGGGCCGAACATGAAAACGGGTTGATAGCGCGGTTGAACATGAACGGGCTATTCGAGAACGTGAAATAGAAAGGAGAGAAATCAGGCCGAGTCATTGGAGCTGACGGTGATCGAACTTCGTCGGAAAAACACTGAAGACGAGCCACGAGGCATTGTTTTCAAGCATGACTTGATCGGGGAGAAGGGTTAGAGAATCGGGAGCTCGATGGGGCATTTTAAGGATTTGGAGAGGACAAGTTAAAAGGATGTATAACAAAGATACGGCTCGGTCCGACTACGATGAGAATTTGATATGAAAATAGAAATATTTTCCAGAACATATTTTTAAGCTTAAAATAAATCTAGAAAAGTCTAGATAAATATTTTAAGCCACAAAAATTATATCCAGAAGAATATCAAAAATTTCGAGGAAAACTCGGGAGGCAATTTGGATCACGAGGAATCCAAATAAAATACTTGGAATTCGAGAGATAGATTTTTAGAATTTTCCAATAAATGGATTTAGCCCTACGGAAAAAGAGAATAATCACCAGAAAAATCTAGAAAATTCTCGAAAACCCTAAAGATGGATAAACACATTGTAAAAGACATTCAGATCCTAAAATTAAAGATTTTAGGGTGTGACAGAAATCAATCTCATGCTCCCACAAACCATGAATTTTCAATGAAAACATTACCAAGTGCCAACAAAATCAAGTACTAGGAGAATAAAAAGTTATATATGCGGCACTTACAAAGCATGAATATAGCAACTATTCATCATTTCTGAAAGTAGAGCTCACATGGATTTTCACACAAATAAGTTGGGAGTTCCATTTATTCAAAGCATGAAACTTTTTTTAGGTTTTATTATTGTTATTATATATGTTTTTTATTAAGGCATGACAATTCTTGGAACGTATGGACGGGTCAGATGACTTACCTGGATACACCCCCAAGCTTAGATGAAGCTCAATTCTGCTGGTTGGGGTCGTGGTGCCACTGATGGTACGGGTAGTGCGGCGGTGGATATGGGTAGTACTGCTGCAGGTACGAATAGTACTACTGTGGATAGTGCTGCTGTGGTGGCTATTACTGGGGCTGCTGGTGCTGCTGGTTGGGGCCAAGGCCTAGATGGGTGAAGACGCCGGAGATGTCATGGAGCATGGAAGTGTTCATCCCCCAGCATTGCTGGGTGAGGTCGGTGTTGTGCGTGAGGTCTTGGCTTATCTGGTAATGCTGCTAGCCCAGGGTGTTGACCTAGGTCCTCAGGTTCATGATTCCCGCATGATCGGGTTCTCGTAACCGTATCGCGCCGAGCTCGACGGACCCACCTGCGGACCATAAGAACTCTGCATACCTGGAGGGTAGTAGGGTCGTGATCTTCACTGTATCCAGTGCTACGTCCGGCAGTGCTCGCGCCACCCTGGGTGTAATGCTCATAGGTTTCCTCGAAGTTCATTTGGGAAGTACCTGCCTAGTGTGATTGTCCTGCCTACTCCTGCTGGGTACTGAGCTGAACCCGTCCTCATGTCGCCGGACTGGCAGCACTGCGATGTGTGCTGGCTCCTTCTTCTCCATCTATAAGAGTAGTCGCTTGACCGAGTAGAGAGAGATTTTCGAGCATAGGAGCTCGATTTCTCTATCATACTCAGGGTAACACATGAAGAGAGAGTTACCTTGCCACTCACGCATCATATGTCCCTGCACAAAATGCTCCAGGCCTACTCGGTACTGGTATAATTCCGTCAAAGGTAGGTAAGTGACCTGGGCATTATCCAACGCACTGACATGCGCAGCAATGCGCGTAACCAAGGAAGTTATGTCGACGGGACCTCTGCCCACGATCATCTTTTGCCAATGAGCCAACATGCTCATGACAGTTGAGAACTTTATCTTTTTAGCCATAGCAAAAAGACATAGCAGCTTGGGGAGACTCTAGAGGTGCAGGTCAGAGCGCGGGTGGACAATCATGTAGAGCCATTTTGCTAGCAATCTAAGAGTAGGATTATGAATTGACACTATACTATTTTTGCTGCTAATAGGCTCTTCAGAAATTTCATTTGAGTAGGTTGTGCGACTATTTTTACTGCTAACAGGCTCTTCAGAAATTTCATTTCAGCAGGTTGTGCGATCATATTGATAGTTTTTTTACACGAGCATTAGGATCTTGCAAGCACTTTTTACTAAAGCCAAGCGCAACGGTAAGCTCTCTTGTCATTAACTCATATTGCTCATCAAAGAAACAGAAATAGATTTTTGTTGTTTTAGCCATTTCTTCAATGCCAAGAGACATAAGGAATTCCATGGTTAAGAGTTGCGAACCTATCTCTGTGATGTCGGCAAAGTCGTACCAACCAACGTAGCTGAAGGCGTGGATCATGTCTTGTCTCAGGCCCGTTTTGATGATGAAGAGGGGCTCGAAAATCTTTGTGTGGCAGAAACTCTGCTTCTTGAGGAGCTCCAGCACTTCCCTCTCGTATTCGTTCTGAGCTATGATCTGATCGATTATAGTCAGGATATGAATGCGAATGCGGACATGGTTCCTAGGCATTGCGGGAGTCATGTCCTCCTGGGAAACACTATCTCGGTGACCTGAGTCCACCGACCTGTTGTCCCGGGAGGACGCTGAACTCTGTGAATGCCTGGAACTGGAGGGGCTGAGCTTCTTGAGCTTATTCTTCGTAGCAGTCCACATGTTGCCTACAAAAGATTAGTGCGCATACAAAATACCCGAAGACTAAACAAAAATTCATTAGTCGTTAGTCGTCCTTGTAGGGAATTAACCACCATAGACGTTTGTCGTTCAAGTATGCCAAAGCTTTATGCAAAGAGGGAAAATATTTTTGGTATTTTCCTTGGCTAAGAAGAAGTTAACACTGATTTTTTTCTAGTTATTAGCTACTACTTTATTCTAGATTTGGTGGGTGAGTTAGAACTAAGCACCTTTGCCTAATTGGCTCCAAGAGCTTAATTGAGCAAGGATACTTAGGAAGGGAGAAGAAAAACTCAAACTCCGAGAGATGCCTGCGTACCTGACTTGAGGGTGCGAGGATGAATGCAGCGGGCATCGGATTTTATAGCGGCACGCAGGGGGAAGGCCATCCGGCCTGCCTGGGCCAGGCCGGTCAGCTCATGGATGATTCTAGGAGCTCCACTTCAACCTCCTACTCGTAGACTTGCAGGTGAACATGCTTTGGTAGGTGGTGATGGTATGGCACCAGCGAAGGAGAAGCCGGCCGGCCATGATGGGGCCAGTTGGCCTGGTGCTGCACTCCCTCGCTCTCTGCTTTCTACTACGTGCTCCTTGCTCGTCATGTCTCACTCCTGCACGAGCACTCAAGCAAAAATGTTGCACGATGGGATGTGAACGGTGCAAAGAGAGGCCAATCATCCATGATGGGGTTAAATGGCTTGCACATGCATGGTCACTATTGTTTGCTCTTGTGTTTTAAGTCCATGTCATGCTCTTTCTTCCCTGTGGCTGCACACTAGCTAGAGGATGACATATGGGGCCGGCCGGCCTACAAACTGGCCGGAAATTTTTTATTCTTTTTTATGCAGTGCACTTGAAACTAAAGTTCGAAAAATAAATATGCACTTTGCAGAAATTTAAACATGCTATGATGAAGTTGAAATAAATTATGCACGGAAATAAACTATCCTATATGCAAATGCAAAGAATGGATAACTACCATGTTACCCTATGGCGAGAGCTCGGGTTTTGAGTCTAGAGCAGGACTCTCCATACCTTGGGTTTGATTGTCATCACCAGATGGAGTTATTGTTGGTGATGACACTTTCTGTTGCCGCACTTTTTTTTGTGGGCTTGCTTGTTTTGATCTCTTTCTTCTCGAGCTCCGGAAATTTCTTACGCTAGATTCTTCGCTTCGCATTCCGCTGGTTATGCACCTTGATCTCCTCTCGTATCCGAAGACTTTCCACGAATTCGATGAGGGCTTTGATGGATGGGGTTGATGGCTTCTCCAGTTCTTTCTCGGATTCCTTCTTCCGGTTGAATGTTCTGACCTATGAGCATTGTTCGACCTTCGGTCTAAAGGCGAATCTCTCTTTCTGCCCATTAATGTTGAGCTGGATTTTTCCAGCTCCCACATCAATGTGTGCATTCGCCATGCTCAAGAACGGCCTTCCCAGGATGAGAGGGGTCTTGGTGTCGACTTCCATGTCGAGGACGATGAAATCAAGGAGACAAAAAGGTTCTGGATTTTTACCGGAATATTTTAAGCGATCCCCGCGGGTTAACGAACCGATTGGTCGGCTAGCTGCAAACACATGGCAGTAGGAGCAAGCACATGATGGTTAAGTTTATCATAAACTACCTTTGGCATGACGATGACGCTTGCTCCCGTATCATAAACAGCGTGCTTAAAGTGTTGGGCTCTGATTGAACATGCGATGGTGGGGCATCCTGGGTCTTTCTTGTTCTTCGGGAGAGGATCGAGTATAGCTGCGCTACACTCCTCCGTAAGTTGCACAACCTCAGTGGTTGGCAAGATCTTCTTGTTTCCAAGGATATCTTTGATATACTTGGCATACGTGGGAACTTGCATAGCATCAAGAAGCGGTATGTTGACATAGAGCTTCTTCTTTATCTCAACAAACTTGCCGAATTGCTCGTCGGGACTGGCCTCCTTCTCCGTTTTGAAAATGGTAAGGCGGTTATATCGTGGTACTCTTGGGAAGCCTTTGGGACTTCCTCAGTTTCTCCCTGGGTAGCAGTGGTGTTGGATTCGTCAGCCTCCTCCTGCACTTCGTCTTTAGCATCGGCATCCCTGGTGGGTCTTCTGCCATGTACCTGCATCCTGTTGATGGGATGGATCCTGCATGGACTTTCCAGTCCATGTAGTCACCGCGTTCACACTTTCCTTGGGGTTCACTTCCGGTTGCCCCGGGTAGCTTTCCCGAGTTATGGTTAGGGCAAGATGAGGCCAGCTGATCTACTTGGGTTTTGAAGCGTCCCCCCATCAGGGAAGACTTAAAAGTGTTGCTCTATCAGTCCCAGGAGGCTGATAACACTTTTATTACATCAGATGGTACATCACCGTACAACTCTACGCGGTAATGGGCAGTGAAGCGCCACTATCGCGAGGATTACAACTAAAACCCACACTACTACACTGGCTACGAAAAGAGGGTCATCAGAGTCTTGCGCCATGCGGAACTCCGGCGGTGGCCCTGGCCACAGGCAAGACTGGGTGCAGGACGAAACCCTACTCGATGTCTTCGGGGATGTAGTCTGGATCTTCTGCTGTAAGAAGTAAGAATGGGGTGAGTACAAACGTACTCAGCAAGTCCAATCACACCCACGGGGGGGGGGGTATATCAGAAATCAATGCACAGGACAGTCCAAGGATAAGGTTAGGGTTCATTTACGGAAAACTCGGTTATGTACAAAGGTTCATTTAAAACAATTTTCCAAAACAAGTTGTTAAGCATCAAGGAGCACATGGTGTTGATCCACACAGGATCCAAGTTTCAAACTGCTACCGGACTCCCTGTCCGCCGTAGCACACGGCACAACTGCCGGACGCTTCCCAAACAACCCACACCAGTCCAACCAATCCTAGAGAGAAACACTAATTATGTGACCACACCATAACTTGCCTAATACCGTGGGCACGGCTATTCGAATAGATTTTAACTCTGCAGAGGTGTGCAACTTTACCCACAGGTGGGGTACCACAGCACGATCACCTTAGTGTCGGTGCAGATCCCAGCAAAGCCATTACCCACCTTAGCTAGACCTGACTAGCCACCACGGGATCCATCAAGGGGTCATTCGACCTATCTCCGAGGTTTAACCGGGGCATAAGTCACACAGAGCTTATCCCTACTCCTTGATCACCCGTTGCTCTCAGCTCTCCTGATGGCTACCAGACTAACTAGTGGGATTTATGCTAAGCCGTTGCCCATACAACGGTCAAGTGGTTTGCACGATAGGAAGCTAGGTGAGATGACACATCAACTCGGTCCTTAGGGGTGACAAGATGGATATCTCCCTTCCTCACTCAACCACACAGGTACGAGCACACCAACGGCAATTCACACAGAAATGCCATCCATCCCGTCTGACTCATCTTTCAAAACCACATTTTATCCCTTCCCACACGCACACATTTCTTTATAAAACCAGGTGGTCAAGGTATGGTTATCACAAACAAGGGTGGCTATCCTACCATGTTTTCAGCAAGCAAAACCATGCAATTTTATAAAACAGGCCACTGGGTTGTGTTTATAAAAACTAGGACAGAAACATGCATCAAAGGGCAGGATTGAACTTGCCATTATCAAATCCTTGCGGGAGGTCCTGATCGAAGCACTGTCCCTCGAGTTCAGGGTTGCAGAACTGGTCCTCGTTCGCTTGGTCACAGTCAGGACCTTCCTCGTTCACTCCGGGTCCTACGGCGCAAACAAACAAGCACACAATCAATCGAAAGAACTAAAAGCTTTTATCGTTGAGCTTGTATCGGAAATAATTTAATTACGGAGATAGGGTTAATATTTTTGGGTGGTTTCGTAATGGCATGGTTGGAACTATACTAGAAAGGGCGTGGTAAAGTTTCGGGTCGATCAGAGACCGTTTGGCGCATAAAATGACGAGGTAAAGGGGGTTTCAGGGGCTAAACAGGGGTCCAGGGGCTCATTCGCAATTTTCCGGAGGGAGTAAGGACCTTTTTGCGAACCCTAGAAATATTCAGGTCATGCTAACAGGTGTCGAGTGTATCTAGGTTTACGTAATGGAGGGTTCGGTTTGAAATAATGGAAAGAGCGAGGCTTCTTTTGCAAAAGGGAGTGAATAGGGGGTGTTTAGAGAGGAAGGGGGGCCTTTTGGAGAAATACAGGGAAGGGGGGGCTTTTGGGCAAAAATCCCTTTCTTCTTCCCCTCTCCATGAGAAACAGAGGAAGGGGGGGAGGAACCCCTGCGCCGGCCGATTCCGGCGGCCAGGGCTCGACGGCGGCTCGGGATTGGGGGGAAAAGGGAGGGGGAGAGGAGGGGGCCTGATTCCCGGCCTCACCTCGGGCCGGGGCGGTGTGAGAAGGCCGGGCGACGGCGGGCAGCGGGCGGCGGCCGAGCGGTGTGCGGCGGCAGCGCTTCGGGCTTCGGGAAGAGGCCGTGTGCGGGTGCCGAGCTCGGAGGCGGGGTGAGGGTCCTTTTATAGGCGGCCAAAGGCGGTGGGGCGGTGAGGAAGCCGGCGAGCGGCGCGGGGCGCCTTAATGGCGTCTGTGTCGTGGAGCGGCGGCACGGCCGGCAAAGCCGGAGCGACGTGACGGCTCGGCACACGTGCGGGCACGTGGGGCGGGCGCTGTGCGGCGCGAACGGCGAGGGCGGAGCGCCAGCGGCGGACGGCACGGCACGCGCGTGCGCGCGCGGCGTGGCGAGGCGCGGGCCAGGGCGGGGCGGTGCACACCGCAGCGTACGCTCGTGGGAGCAGTGGCTGGGCGCTGTGCGGCACAGGGTGGGGAACGACGGCGCGCGCGGCGGGGTGGGACGCGGCAGCGGCGGGCGGCGCGGCGTCGCGGGTTCGGGCGCGCGCTCGTGCGCGCTCGGCGCTGCGTGGCGCGGACCAGGGGCGTGGCGCGGGCGACAGGCGGCACGGCGCGGCGCACGGCCACGCGTGGCGCGTGCGCGTGCGTCGCGGCACGGCGGGGCAGAGCAGGCGCACGGCCCAGGCGGCGCTCGGGCACGCGGCAGGGGAAGGAAAGAGAGAAGAGAGGAGGGGGAAAGAAGAAAGAAGGGAAGAAAAAGGGAGGAAAGGAAAAGAAAGAAAGAGGGAGAAAGAGAGATTGGGGGAAAAAAAGAAAAGAAAAGAAATGGGAGAGAAGAAAAGAAAAAGAAGAAGGAGAGAGAGAGAGGGGCGTGTCGGCGCCGATCGCGGTGGCGACCGCGGCCGGTCGGCCACGCGCGCGCGTCATTCGCGCGCTGCGCGAGGAGAACGAGGAGTGGGACCGCGGCCGGATTCGGTGTCGGCTCAGGGATTAGGGTTTCGGGTTGAGCGGTCTTCGGCGATGAAAAGGTTTTGAACAAACATGTTTTAGCGCGTAATTGACTTGGAAATTTTTAGGGCGTCACAAACCTACCCCACTTAAATGAATCTCGTCCTCGAGATTTGGCTGGCTCCTAAACAGATGGGGAAATTCCCTCTTTAGAGCCTCCTCGCGTTCCCAGGTTGCTTCCTCTACTCCGTGTCTGCTCCATTGAACCCTGCATATCCGTACTTCGGAGTTTCTTGTCCTTCTAGTGACAGTGTCCAGAATTTTGATCGGTACTTCCTGGTATCGCAGATCTGGTTGCAGATCTATTGTTTCCACCGGCACGTGTTCTCCCTCGGGTACTCTTAAACACCTTCTTAATTGTGAAACATGAAACACTGGGTGTATGTCTGACATTTCTTCTGGTAACTCCAGTCGGTATGCTACTGCTCCGACTCTCTTCAGAACTCGATACGGTCCGATGTATCGAGGGGCCAATTTTCCTTGTACCTGAAACCTTCGCGTTCGTCGAATGGGTGAGACTTTGAGATAAACGAAATCTCCCAGGTTGAAACTTATTTCTCGCCTTTTCTTGTCTGCGTAGTTCTTTTGTCGGGATTGTGCCGCTTTCAATTTCTCGCGGATCTCTGCTACTTTTTCTTCTGCTTCTTTTATAAGTGCGGGTCCTACTAGGGCACGTTCCCCAACTTCTGACCACATTAGGGGAGTTTTGCACTTCCTTCCATAGAGAGCTTCGAATGGCGACATGCCCAAGCTGGCTTGATAACTATTGTTGTACGAGAATTCTGCATAAGGCAGACTCTGCTCCCAATCCTTTCCATAAGTCAGGACGCATGCTCTCAGCATATCTTCCACAATCTAATTTACCCTTTCGGTTTGACCATCTGTCTGTGGGTGATATGCGGAGCTGAAATCTAACTTGGTGCCCATGGCTTGATGCAAGCTTTTCCAAAACCTAGAGGTGAATTGGGTTCCTCTATCTGAGACAATTCTGCTAGGCACTCCATGTAACTTTACTATGTTTTCCACATAAAGCTTTGCCAGCTTTTCTCCACCGTAATTAGTTCGTACGGGTATGAAATGTGCCGATTTAGTGAGTCGATCCACTATTACCCATATGGAATCCTGTCCCTTCTGTGTTCTAGGTAGACCCACTACAAAGTCCATCCCTATCTCATCCCATTTCCAAACTGGAATAGGTAGGGGTTGCAATAATCCTGCTGGCTTTTGATGCTCGGCCTTGATCCTTTGACAAGTATCACAATGTGCCACAAATCATGCAATATCCGCCTTCATCCCATTCCACCAATATTTTTGCCTTATGTCCATATACATTTTGGTGGATCCTGGGTGGATGGAGTAGGCTAAGTTATGGGCTTCGTCCATGATTATTTGCCGAAAGTCTCCATTCTGGGGTACACAAATCCTATTCTCGTACCATAGCGTTCCCTTATCGTCTACTCTTAAACCCGGTGCCTTGTTTTCTCCAGTTTGTTTGCCGATCTTTATTAACTCCTGATCCGAGCTTTGAGCCTCTCTAATTCTATCCTCTAGTGTTGATTGGACGTTCAGCACATAGATGGAGCCTTGAGGAACAATGTGCACATTTAATCGTGCCATTTCCTCGCGCAGATGGTCATCTTTGGGTCCATAGGATTTCCGACTTAAGGCATCAGCTACTTCGTTCGCTTTTCCGGGGTGATAATGAATTTCCAAATTGTAGTCCTTAACCAACTCCAACCATCTTCTTTGCCTTAAGTTCAAATCCGGCTGGGTGAAGATATATTTCAGGCTCTTATGGTCGGTGTAAATCTCACACTTATTTCCAATCAAGTAGTGTCTCGAAATCTTAAGGGCATGCACTACGGCTGCAAATTCCAAATCATGGGTCGGATAGTTCTGCTCATGAGCCCTAAGTTGGCGGGAGGCATATGCAACGACTTTCCCGTCTTGCATCAGCACACACCCTAATCCTTGCCGGGATGCGTCACAATAAATGACAAAATCCCGATGAATATCTGGCAGGGTCAGCACTGGGGCAGTTGTCAACCTTTGCTTCAACTCTTGAAAACTTCTTTCACAAGATTCCATCCAGGCGAACTTCTTCTCTTTCTTAAGAAGTTCCGTCATGGGTCGGGCTATCTTGGAGAATCCCTCGATAAATCTCCGATAGTACCCAGCTAATCCAAGAAAACTTCTGATTTCACTAACATTAGTCGGTCGCTGCCAGTTGGAAACTGCTTCGACCTTCTCTGGGTCCACTACTACGCCTTCCGCGGTCAGAATGTGACCCAGGAAAGCTACTCTCTCCAACCAGAATTCACACTTGCTAAACTTGGCATATAGCCTATGTATTCTCAGCTTTTCCAATACTACCCGCAGGTGTTGCTCATGTTCCTGAATACTCTTGGAGTAGATAAGTATGTCATCGATAAAGACTACGACAAACTTATCCAGCTCATCCATAAATACTTTGTTCATGAGGTTCATAAAATAGGCAGGGGCATTGGTTAGTCCGAAGGACATTACGGTGAACTCGAACTGCCCGTAGCGGGTGACAAAAGCTGTCTTAGGGATGTCACTTTCTCTAATCTTGAGCTGAAAATATCCTGACCTTAGATCAATCTTGGAAAAGTACTTGGCTCCTTTTAGCTGATCGCAAAGGTCATCAATCCTGGGGAGGGGGTACTTATTCTTAATGGTAACCTCGTTCAGTGCTCGATAATCTACACACAACCTCATACTCCCATCTTTCTTTTTGACGAACAGAACTGGGGCTCCCTAAGGCGACGAGCTTGGTCTGATGAAGCCAATCCATTGCAGTTCTTCCAGTTGCTTCTTTAATTCCGTTAACTCAGAGGCTGCCATCCTATAGGGTCTCTTGGCTATGGGGGAGGTCCCAGGGATAAGGTCAATGACGAACTATATATCCCTGTCCGGTGGCATACCGGGAAGTTCTTCGGGGAAGACATCTGGGTATTCGTTTACTACCGGGACTCCTTCTAAGGGCTTAGCTTCCATGTTAAACACCATCGGGTTAAACTCACTTTCTCGGGTGTGGCAGATTACTCGTATTCCTTCGGGGTTTGTTAGGTGTACTACTTTGTCAGTACAGCCTATGAGACCATTGTGTCGGCTTAACCAGTCCATTCCAAGGATCACGTCTATTCCCCCAGACTTAAGTATTACCAAGTCTGCTAGAAGTTCTACCCCACTTAAATTGATCCTTACCCGGGGACAACCTAATTGACAATTGATGTCGCCTCCAGGCGTCCGGGTTAATAGGGGTGTTTTTAGTAGTACTGTAGGTATTTTGTGTTTTTCCACAAAACTCGAGGATATGAACGAGTGCGATGCTCCAGAATCAAATAGTACTGTTGCCAGAGCTGAGTTGACTAGGTACTCACCGAGCACTATGCCCTGAGCTTCTTGAGCCTCCAGCGCGTCGATGTGATTGACGCGGGCTCGTCCAAACGATTGCTGGGGCTGCTTCATCTGTTGACTGTTGTCGTTGTGGTGGATAGGCACTCGGTTGGCACCGGTCAGGGCTGGTCTGGGGCCATTCACTATGTTGGAGAAGGCTGATGTAGCCGGCTTATTCTTGGCATAAGGGCAATTGGCGATGAAGTGCCCTGTCTCACGGCAGTTAAAACAGGCCCTAACATTGTTGTTGTCGGAGGCGACCAGGCTTGTATTACTCTGTGGGGCCCTCATGGTACTCTGGCTCCTGGGCTGCGTGTCAGGGGCCCGAGGTCCTGTCACTTGAGACTGAGTCCTATACTGCATTGGGGCCTGAGATCTTGGTGAAGTGTAGCTGAAGTTCCTCGGCTTTTGGAATCGGTTCTGTTGGCAGGCCTTACTTTCCAGAAATTTGCGTTTGTTGTCCTTCCTCTCTTCAGTTTTGGCCCTTTCCGTAAGGATAGCCTTGTTCATCAGGGTATTGAAGTCCAGATAGATCTGAGGGGTAAGCAGGGTCCGGAGTTCTGGGTTGAGTCCCTTCTTGAACATGTCTTGTTTCTTGTCATCGTCGTTTACTTCCTCTGGTGCATATCGGGCTAACTCCATGAACCGGTGGGTGTACTCTTCCACCGTCATGCTTCCTTGCTGTAGTGCGCGGAACTCATCCGCCTTGCACTTCATGGTGGCCGAAGGGATGTGATAACGGCGGAACTCTCTCACGAATTCCTCCCAAGTGATGGTAGAGGCATCCTCGGCTGCGGCACAGTAATTTTCCCACCAGGCTAATGCGGTTCCGATGAGTTGGTGGGCTGCCAGAAGGACTTTGTCTCGGCCCTGGCATTCGAACGGTTCGAGTTTCCTCTGGATTACTCGTAACCAGTCATCCGCATCCAAAGGGTTGCAGGAACCGGCAAAGGTGGGCGGCTTGGTCCTTAGAAAAGCCGTCAGCTTGTCATTCATGTTCTACCCTCGTGGCTGCCGATTAATGAGGGCATTGGCCAGTGTCTCCAGTATGAGGGTCTGGTTGTGGATTATCTGTGCCAGGTCTCCGAGGGGTGGGGGTGGTGGTAGTTGCTCTCCTCCTTGATTTTCTCCTCGGTTCTGGCTTACTTCCTGTTCTTCCTGAGGAAGGTCTTATTCAACAAGCTGTGCTCCGGCACCAGCGGCTGCGGGGTTCCGGCTACGGGAGGCCCTCGCGACGTTCCGGGGAGTCACCTGTTGATTGGGTAGATTGGGGTTACAATTATGTGATGTTTAAGTTGTTTAATTCATATATAAGGCAGAATCTACCTTCTGCCGGTAGTCCCACAGACAAACAGCACAACAAACCAGCACACAACATCACAACAGGCACAAACGACTTCATTACTGCAAGGGGGGTACAGCTTGGGGTAAAGCTAGGTTTCGTACTACTCGTCCAGGGTCATGCTGAAGGGCACGACCTGAGCAAAAGAGGCTGGGAGTACATCACTAGGGCGGCGTCGGTTATTTTATTCGCGGGCGTGCCTTCTTCCGGGAGGATAGTGTGAGTAATCCTTGCTCGCCGTCCTCTGGGTTCCCATCTGTCAAGGGTTGCACCGCAGCATCCCTTTCCACGGCGGCAGCAGGACTTTCAGGGTTCTCGGGTGGGGCTTGTGTGTTTCCAAAGAGCGGTCTCCATCCTATGACGGGTGTCCCGAGTAAAACATGGTCTTCTCCAATTGCCGGGACCGATGTTTCACTTTGGGTCCATTCTTGCATACACCGGTCTCGGGCCTGCCTGAGGCTTTCTTGGGTGACTGCTTCGCTGCTGACCGCGGCTGCGGCCCTTGCCTCGGCTTGGGCTGCTCGGATCTGCTGCAGCCTTACTGCGAGCTCCGCTTGCTCGGCTCGATGGGTCTGCTCTCTCAGAAGGTTGGCTTGCTCATCGAAGAGTTGGTCCAAGGCGGCTAGATAAGTAGTCACTTGGTACAGAGGGCCTTCTTTCTGGCGACGTCATTCCAGACTTCTCATGCGTGCTTCCCAAACTGGGGTTCTGACGGCCGGCGGAAAGAACCTCACTGGCGTGGCGGCGAGGTGCCCTTCAAAAATCCGGCATAAATAACGGAGCGCTTTTCTGACGGTCAAGGGGTAGGCGTCCTGGTGCCTAAACCCTGTGGCAGTCACTCGCCACGGCTGGATGTCGGGGTAGCGGTTGCTCCTGGTGATGACCAGGATCACCCTGCAGCGGAGGGTACCATGGTGTTCGTTCTCTCTGCTATAGTACCTTAGGCGTTCCGTAACGCCAAGGCTTTCCAGGGCGTTGATCAACAGGCTGGGGAAGCCAGGTGCAGCTTGGCAATTGCCCTGGGTCCATCCTTCCTTAGCCATCTGAAACAAGGACAGGGTAAACAAATTTTGCACGGGTACAAAGGGGTAGGTAACATTTATTCTTGCAACATGGAGGTACAGTTTCCATGGGTACGTGGTTATTAGGGTAGGGTTCTAGCTTGGAGTACTACTCCTATCATGGGGATTCTTCTCCGATTCTGATAGGGCGCTTCTTTATTGGGAGGCACCGATCCATCGCCTCGTCTTCAGTCTGAGTACTTCTGTCCCAATGGGTTTCCTCGGGTTCCTCTTCTTCCTCTATCCATCCACCTATTTCCCTGCGGTTTTCATACTCCTGCATCTGGGCTTGGAGGGCGGCTAAGGAATACTCAGTGCGTGCGGCTCTTATCCGTTGTTCTTCCAGTTCCTGGGTTGCTTCTTCTGCCCTATGGTTTAGCTGCTTCAGCTGGGCCGCCTGTTCGCGGTAGAGTGCGTCCAAGCCAGTAAGGTAGATGGATAGGTGGGAGACTGTATCTTCTAGGTCTTCTTCTTCTCTTCCGAGTCCTCTCATTCGGGCAATCCAATTGCGTCCTCTTCCTTCAGTAGGTGGGAAAAATCCCATAGGGGTCCGCTGAAGGTGGTGCTTGTAGAGCACACGCAGTCGTCGCAGGGCTTTACGAGCGGCCTTGTGGTAGGTGTCAGGGAAGCGAAAGCCAGAGGTGGAGATGAACCAGGGGTCCACATCAGGATAGCGAGTGGATTCTCCCACAAAGACCATCATGTCGCATCGAAGGATGCCCTTAGAGGTGTATTCTCGGTAGGCATACTCCGGTGGTTCCATGACTCCGATGCGTTCCAGGCTGAGTATTAATAACTTAGGAAGGCCGGGCTCTGCGTGGCAGATTCCGTCAACCCATCCATTGTCAGCCATCTGGAACAAGGCAAAGACCAGTGGTGAGCGTTTGTGCAGGAAAAGAGCTAAGTCAAAACAAGTCCTGGGGCTTGAAAAAAAGGTCTCGTTTCTAGGGTCACGTCCTACGGCCAGCCAACCTGGCTCTGATACCACCTGAAGCGTCCCCCCATCAGGGAAGACTTAAAAGTGTTGCGCTATCAGTCCTAGGAGGCTGATAACACTTTTATTACATCAGATGGTACATCACCGTACAACTCTACGCGGTAATGGGCAGTGAAGCGCCACTATCGCGAGGATTACAACTAAAACCCACACTACTACACTGGCTATGAAAAGAGGGTCATCAGAGTCTTGCGCCATGCGGAACTCCGGCGGTGGCCCTGGCCACAGGCAAGACTGGGTGCAGGACGAAACCCTACTCGACGTCTTCGGGAATGTAGTCTGGATCTTCTGCTGTAAGAAGTAAGAATGGGGTGAGTACAAACGTACTCAGCAAGTCCAATCACACCCACGGGGGGGGGGGTATATCAGAAATCAATGCACAGGACAGTCCAAGGATAAGGTTAGTGTTCATTTACGGAAAACTCGGTTATGTGCAAAGGTTCGTTTAAAACAATTTTCCAAAACAAGTTGTTAAGCATCAAGGAGCACATGGTGTTGATCCACACAGGATCCAAGTTTTAAACTGCTACCGGACTCCCCATCCGCCGTAGCACACGACACAACTGTCGGACGCTTCCCAAACAACCCACACCAGTCCAACCAGTCCCAGAGAGAAACACTAATTATGTGACCACACCATAACTTGCCCAATACCGTGGGCACGGCTATTCGAATAGATTTTAACTCTGCAGAGGTGTGCAACTTTACCCACAGGTGGGGTACCACAGCACGATCACCTTAGTGTCGGTGCAGATCCCAACAAAGCCATTACCCACCTTAGCTAGACCTGACTAGCCACCACGGGATCCATCAAGGGGTCATTCGACCTATCTCCGAGGTTTAACCGGGGCATAAGTCACACAGAGCTTATCCCTACTCCTTGATCACCCGTTGCTCTCAGCTCTCCTGATGGCTACCAGACTAACTAGTGGGATTTATGCTAAGCCGTTGCCCATACAACGGTCAAGTGGTTTGCACGACAGGAAGCTAGGTGAGATGACACATCAACTCGGTCCTTAGGTGTGACAAGATGGATATCTCCCTTCCTCGCTCAACCACACAAGTACGAGCACACCAACGGCAATTCACACAGAAATGCCATCCATCCCGTCTGACTCATCTTTCAAAACCATATTTTATCCCTTCCCACACGCACACATTTCTTTATAAAACCAGGTGGTCAAGGTATGGTTATCACAAACAAGGGTGGCTATCCTACCATGTTTTCAGCAAGCAAAACCATGCAATTTTATAAAATAGGCCACTGGGTTGTGTTTATAAAAACTAGGATAGAAACATGCATCAAAGGGCGGGATTGAACTTGCCATTATCAAATCCTTGCGGGAGGTCCTGATCGAAGCACTGTCCCTCAGGTTCGGGGTCGCAGAACTGGTCCTCGTTCGCTTGGTCACAGTCGGGACCTTCCTCGTTCACTCCGGGTCCTACGGCACAAACAAACAAGCACACAATCAATCGAAAGAACTAAAAGCTTTTATCGTTGAGCTTGTATCGGAAATAATTTAGTTACGGAGATAGGGTCAATATTTTTGGGTGGTTTCGTAATGGCATGGTTGGAACTATACTAGAAAGGGCGTGGTAAAGTTTCGGGTCGATCGGAGACTGTTTGGCGCATAAAATGACGAGGTAAAGGGGGTTTCAGGGGCTAAACAGGGGTCCAGGGGCTCATTCGCAATTTTCCGGAGGGAGTAAGGACCTTTTTGCGAACCCTAGAAATATTCAGGTCATGCTAACAGGTGTCGAGTGTATCTAGGTTTACGTACTGGAGGGTTCAGTTTGAAATAATGGAAAGAGCGAGGCTTCTTTTGCGAAAGGGAGTGAATAGGGGGTGTTTAGAGAGGAAGGGGGCCTTTTGGAGAAATACAGGGAAGCGGGGGCTTTTGGGCAAAAAGCCCTTTCTTCTTCCCCTCTCCATGAGAAACAGAGGAAGGGGGGGGAGGAGCCCCTGCGCCGGCCGATTCCGGCGGCCAGGGCTCGACGGCGGCTCGGGATTGGGGGGAAAAGGGAGGGGGAGAGGAGCAGGCATTATTCCCGGCCTCACCTCGGGCTGGGGCAGTGTGAGGAGGCCGGGCGACGGCGGGCAGCGGGCGGCGGCCGAGCGATGTGCGGCGGCGGTGCTTCGGGCTTGGGGAAGAGGCCGTGTGCGGGTGCCGAGCTCGGAGGTGGGGTGAGGGTCCTTTTATAGGCAGCCAAAGGCGGTGGGCGGTGAGGAAGCCGGCGAGCGGCGCGGGGCGCCTTAATGGCGTCTGTGTCGTGGAGCGGCGGCGCGGCCGGCAAAGCCGGAGTGACGTGATGGCTCGGCACGCGTGCGGGCACGCGCTGTGCGGCGCGAACGGCGAGGGCGGAGCGCCAGCGGCGGTCAGCACGGCACGCGCGGGGACGGGCGCGTGCGTGCGCGCGTGGTGTGGCGAGGTGCGGGCCAGGGCGGGGCGGTGCACACCGCGGCGTACGCTCGTGGGAGCAGTTGCTGGGCGCTGTGCGGCACAGGGTGGGGAACGACGGCGCGCGCGGCGGGGCGGGACGCGGCAACGGCGGGCGGCGCGGCGTCGCGGGTTCGGGCGCGCGCTCGGTGCGGCATGGCGCGGGCCAGGGGCATGGCGCGGGCGACGGGCGGCATGGCCGGGGCAGAGCAGGCGCACGGTCCAGGCGGTGCTCGGGCACGCGGCAGGGGAAGGAAAGAGAGAAGAGAGGAGGGGGAAAGAAGAAAGAAGGGAAGAAAAAGGGAAGAAAGGAAAAGAAAGAAAGAGGGAGAAAGAGAGATTGGGGGAAAAAAAGAAAAGAAAAGAAATGGGAGAGAAGAAAAGAAAAAGAAGAAGGAGAGAGAGAGAGAGAGAGGGGCGTGTCGGCGCCGATCGCGGTGGCGACCGCGGCCGGTCGGCCACGCGCGCGCGTCATTCGCGCGCTGCGCGAGGAGAATGAGGAGTGGGACCGCGGCCGGATTCGGTGTCGGCTCGGGGATTAGGGTTTCGGGATGAGCGGTCTTCGGCGATGAAAAGGTTTTGAACAAACATGTTTTAGCGCGTAATTGACTTGGAAATTTTTAGGGCGTCACAGGTTTCTATCATTTTACTGAAGCTCAGCTGATTTTTAATAACAGAGTTAAACCCCTCTAGTTGTGCGGCCAAGACTCCAAAATTTTATCATTAGCTTGAAATTTCTTGCTAATGTTATTATTAATTTGTTTTTGGCCGTACACTAGGTCTTTTAACGAAGGCTGAAAATTGATATTGAAGTTGTTACCTTGCTGTTGGCCAAAGGAGAGGTTGGGCTTGGAGTTCCAACCTTGTTGAGGACGGTAACCTGAGTTATTGGGATTGTTGTTCCCAATGAAGTTCACGTCATCTTGAGTTATCGGGCAACTATTGTCCGAGTGCCCAGTATCGCCACATGTCTCACATGTGATTCAAGACTGCATGATATGGTTGACCTCCTAGTGCAGAGATTCCAGCTTTTTCATGAGAAGATCCATCTTGGCTGCTAGCATATCTACACCATCAATTTGGTGTACTCCTTTAGCATGGGCTGGTTGCCTATCTCCCTTCCAACTCTAGTTGGAGGCAATCTTGTCGATGAGCGCCTTAGCTCTTGCAACATCGAGGGAGAGAAATGCTCCTCCCGCTACTGCATCTATGTGGTCTTGCGCTGACTCAAGCCATGGAAGGAGTTCTGGATGATCAGCCACTCTTCCATGCCGTGGTATGGGCATGCTGCAATGTATTCTTGGAGATGTTCCCAAGCTTCCGGATGGTTTCATCCTGGAGTTGTTGGAAACTGGAAATCTTGTTCCTCAAGGCATTGGTTTTGCCCACCGGAAAGTACTTGGCTAGGAATGCATTAGAGCAGGCATCCCATGTGCTGAATGCATCCTTGTTTGTGTAGAACCACATCTTTGCTTTCCTAAGCAAAGAGAATGGGAACAACCGAAGATGAATGTTTCCATTGTAGTGCCTGCAGGGTTGATTGTGCTGCTCACTTCCAGGAAGTTCTGGAGATGAGCGTTGGCATCCTCGGATGCCTTACCATAGAAGGGACTTGCTTGGACCATGTTGACAAGCCCAGTCTTCAGCTCAAAGCCTTCATTGCCTTGGTCGGTGTTCAGTCCAGTAGGGATATTGTCAGACCCGGGACTATGGGACTGTGTACATAACGTAGTTCATACAAGATTAGGGGATAGGACGTGTCCTATACCTAATCTATGTTGTACTCTACTCGCATACGAAGTAGGACTAGCCGGTACAGAATGAAACTACTCGAGTTGTACTCGAGTACGATTCCTAGGCTAGTGTCAGACTTGGATTCATGTAACCTTGTCCTCCTAGATATATAAGGGCGGGCAGGGACCCCCTCAAAACATAACATCAACACCCAAGGCAATACAAACCACCAAACTGGATGTAGGGTATTACGCACATCACGGCCCAAACCTGTCTAAACCTTGTGCTCCTTGCACCTTCGAGTTCCTGATCTCGGCGTCACCCTACCTAAAACTTACCACCTTGGGTATACCCCTCAGTGGGCAGATGGTAAAACACCGACAGCTGGCACGCCAGGTAGGGGTGCGCATCGAAGATCCACTAGCGAACTCGATGGCATCGTTCAAATACACCAGTGCTGTGCCCCCTTAGGGCACGATGTTCATTTTTGGCTTGTGGGTTTGCATCACAGATGGTGCAGGCAGTTTTCATCGATTCATCATCGACATGAAGCCAAAAACTCTTGCAGCGAGTTTTCATAGCGACCTCAACGAGTTCGTCGATAATCTTGAAGACTTGTCAACCCATGGCTCCGCTATGAGGACCAAGGAGGAGTTTGCTTTCGACGCAACTCCATCCAGTGCTGCAACAACCTTGCTCGGGTTGGACTCGTTCCAATCTGAGGACTTGCATAACTAATGACTCGATCTACGCAATTCGGTCACTAATCTTCAGGAGGCCAACAACTCCAAGTCCCTCTCCGCATTGGAAAAGGACTTGGACTCTTTACTCTGAATCGGAAAGCCCGAAGCCACCGCACGTCGGGGGGCTGCGGGTTGTTTTGGTGACAACGGTCTGATGATCACCTCCGCTCTAGAGGGCCGTTTCGTGCATTGGAAGGGCATGAAACTCTCTGATCTACTCAAGGACGAAGACCGACTTGTGGCACACCTTGAGCCCTTGCCCTTTCAGGAGGGTAGGCCATTAGCCACCGTGGTAGAGGAGTCGACCGAGCTAGTCAAAGTGAGCTCTGATGAGCTCATATCATGGCAGGTGCTGATGGAGGAGGAGGGCGATGATGATGGCATCGCACCCAACGATGAACTTGATGTCATATCCGAAGATGAGGCCACAACCAATGCCGACGATGAAAACGACGCCGATCGTGAGGCACGGAGGGCCAGGAACAGAGCTCGCGTAGTCCGGCGAAGGAGGGCCAACGAGTGCATGCGATCTATGCATCGTGAGCTAGACACCGAATTCGCTGCCGTAAGCGAGCGGGGCTTCAGAACTCCGGTAGCCAACATTGCCAGGGTAACAGCTATACTCGAGTGCAGTAACGATCCAAACCTACGTCAAGCACTTCACTACGCGCAGAGGGTGTGGATTCAGCTCGATCAACAAAACCCAGCGTCCGCTGTCAAAGAAGAACACGTGGGCGAAAGCTGCAGCCAGGCTCACAGTCGAACGGCAGGTGGCTGTCCTCGACCTCATCGCAGCAACAATAACGACAACGCTCGCGGAAGTCAGGCCACTGGCGGGAGGCAGCAGCCACCTCCAGGAGGCAACCCGCGACAGAAGATCTGCGCCAGCGAATCAATGGAGGACACGACGTGCGATCCATAAATGATTCCAGGCGCAGGGAGCATGAGGTAGCCGAGACGGAGGGTACCGACTACAGCGATCGTTTTCCAGCATTCTCCGCATGGTTTAGCAGCTACAAGTACCCTGAGGGCTTCAAGCCAATTGGGATCACTATGTATGATGGCAAGCAAGCTCCTCAGCAATGGCTACATTGTTACTCCACCACCATCGAAGTCGCAGGGGACTCCAACATCACCAAGGTTGTCTACTTCCCGATGGCTTTGGACCCTGCGCCGCTCACGTGGTTGGAGAGCCTCAGCAACAACTCGATCGACTCCTGAGAGCAGCTCAAGAAAGTCTTCATCGACAACTTCTAGGGGGTGATCACCCGTGCAGGTACTCGTTACGATCTTGCTCAATGTAAACAGGAACATAATGAGCTCCTATGGTCCTATACACACCGTTTCTTCCACGTGCGCGCCACCATTGCGAATATCTCAAAGGAAGACATCATCAACTACTTCTACAACGGCATCACCAACCCAGGCATCTACAAAGACTTTGGGCGGAACAGAGCGAAAACTGTTGCAGGGCTTCACGACATGATGCACGACTGGTCTAAGTAGGAGGAAAAGATGCGGGAGCAGTTTCCAAGATGCAATGACAGCAACCTGAGGCGCACAAATGACAGTCGTACCAACAAGAGCCAGCGGGACTACTCGGGTCCATCCCGAAAGTGCAAGCCAAACGACCTCGTCGCGGCTGTGGATCGTCCTTCGCGAGGTAGGAACACTACGACGTAGGAGGAGTTCGAAAAGCTCCTGCAGAAGAAATGCCCATGGCATCCAGGTGCCAATTATGCGGCAATTGATTGCTATCACCTCTGGAGGACATTCAGCAATCCCGGTGGTGGCAAAAAGAACAAGCCAGCGGACAAAGAACCCGAAGTGGATGACCAAGGGGACAAATCGCATAGTGCGAAGTTCCAAGATGCCTCGAAAACTATCAATGTCATCTTTGGGGGAGATGCGGACTTCAGTTCCAGGCGAGAACAGAAACTGCTCCTCCGAGAGACCATGTCTATCGAGCCAGTGGTACCACGGCTACTCTGTTGGTCGGAGGTCCCCATCTTGTTCTCACGTGATGATCAGTGGACAAGCTTCTCGGAGCCCGGCAAGTTCCCCCTAGTCCTGGACCCGGTGGTGGCAGAAGTCAGGCTCACCAGAGTACTCATCGACGGCGGAAGTGGTCTAAACCTCATCTTCACCAGCACTTTGAGAAAGATGGGCCTGGACTTAACGGACATGCTTGTTCCAAGCAAGTCTCTTTTCTACGGCATTGTCCCAGGTAATGCAGCGCACCCACTTGGCACGGTGGTTCTTCCAGTCACCTTTGGCACGAGGGAGAACTACTGCACTGAGTTTATCAAATTCGAAGTTGCCAACTTCGAATCTTCTTATCATGCCATACTGGGCAGACCGGCACTGGCCAAATTTATGGCAGTGTCGCATTATGTTTATTTGCTTCTCAAGATGCCAGGACGAAGTGGAGTACTCACTCTCCGGGGTGACTTGAAGAAGTCGTATGACTGCAACCAGGAGGCAATCCAGTATGCTTCAACTGCGCATGTGCCAGATGCTTCTAGGGAAGTACTCGCGGCTGCACAAGAACTCTCCCAAGCCGGGCTGGAAATCCCTACGAGAAATGCCAGCAAGTCGAGCATCCAATCGACCAGTGACGTGGCCCTCAAGATCCAGCTCTAGGAGGGTGACTCATCCAAGACCGCCGTTATCGGTGCAGGCTTAGATGAGAAATAGAAATTCGCACTCGTCAGTTTCCTTCAGGTTAACCGAGACATATTCATGTGGAAACCAGCGGATATGCCAGGGGTGCCTAGGGAACTGATCGAGCATAGTCTGAATGTAAACCCACAGGCTATGCCTAAAAACTAATGCCTTCGAAGGTTTGCTCATGACAAACATGAGGCAATCAAATGGGAAATAGCTAAACTCCTCGCGGCTGGCTTCATTAAAGAAGTAATCTATCCAGAGTGGGTAGCTAACCTCGTCCTTGTAAGGAAAAAGAATAACGAATGGAGAATGTGCGTTGACTACACCGATCTCAACAAGCATTTCGCAAAGGATCAATTCGGGCTACCGCGCATTGATCAAGTTACGACTCGACGGCGGGTTGTGTACTCCTCTGCTTCCTTGATTGCTATTCGAGGTATCACCAGATCGTGCTCAAGGAGGAAGATCAAATAAAAACCGCATTCATCACCCCGTTCGGGACATACGCCTACAAAACTATGTCTTTCGGGTTGAAAAATGTCGGAGCAACCTATCAACGCGCAATTAAGATGTGCTTCGCTGATCAGCTGCATCAGAATGTTGAGGCCTACATGGATGACGTGGTCATCAAGACCAGGAATCCCAATGACCTGATTGCAGACTTGGAAGAGAGGTTCAGCAGCTTACGCAGGTTTCGGTGGAAGCTCAACCCAACTAAATGCGTCTTCAGAGTACCATCAGGGAAATTGCTCAGGTTCATCATCAGTAACCGGGGAATTGAAGCCAATCCTGTGAAGATTACAGCCATCATTGACATGGGGGCTCCGGCCACAATCAAGGATGTGCAGAAGCTAACAGGATGTATGGCAGCCCTGAACAGGTTCATCTCCCGACTCAGGGAGAGAGGACTAACCTTCTTCAAGCTCTTGAAGCGCCAAGACAAGTTCCAGTGTACGGAGGAGGCTGAACGGGCTCTGCAAGACCTGAAACAACACCTTCAGTCACCTCCGGTCCTTACAACACCACTACCGGGAGAAGATCTACTACTGTATATTGCGATGACAACTCATGTTGTCAGCAGTGCCATTGTAGTCGAGCGCAGCAAGGAGGGCCATGCTTTTGGAGTGCAGAGGCCCGTGTACTTCATCAGCAAGGTACTCTCTGAATCCAAGGTATGATACCCGGCAGTTCATAAACTTTTATATGCAATTCTGATTACATCGAGAAAGTTGTGCCATTACTTCGACGAGTACAAGATCACTATGATTATGGGTTTCCCGCTGGTGGATATTCTTCACAATCAAGACTCCATGGGGTGTATATCAAAGTGGGCAGTGGAATTGGGGGCTTTGTCAATCGACTTCAAGCCACGCACTTCAATCAAGTCTCAAGCTCTAGTCGATTTTATGGCTGAGTGGAGAGATAATCAAATTCCAACCCTAGTCGACAAGCCAGAGCAGTGGACCATGTATTTCGATGGGTCTCTTAAGCTCGATGGCGGCGGTGCTGGAGTCTTATTCATTTCTCTGAGAGGCGAACAATTGAAGTATGTCCTCCAGATCCTTTGGGAGGTATCCAATAATGAAGCCGAGTATGAAGCCTTGCTTCACGGGCTACGTTTGGCGATATCACTAGGCATGAAGCGACTACTTGTATACGGCGATTCACTTCTGGTCATTCAGCAAGTCAACAAAGAGTGGGACTGCAACAAGGAGACAATGGACGCCTATATACAAGAAGTGCGCAAGCTGGAAAATAAGTTTTCCGGCCTGGAGGTTCATCATGTGATACGGGAACATAATGTTGGCGCAGACATACTATCCAAGCTAGGATCCACCCATGCACAGGTTCCAGCGGGAGTTTTCATCCAGGAGCTAAAGCAGCCATCCATCAAGCCATCCATCTGGCCTTGAACAGCCTGATCGGGAGGTTGTGATGCTTGGTGAGGACTGGAGAGAGGCTTATATCGACTTCATCCGGGACCAACGACTGCCAGCAGGGATGGATGCAAGAAGCGTAGCGGCAGCTCGTGTCATGCGTAGAAGCAAAGGTTTTGTCCTAGTTGATAATAAACTCTACGGGCGTCGTGCACGGTCAGGGGTGCTCATGAAGTGCGTCACGGGAGAAGACGGCTATGACATACTGCGGGAGATTCACGAGGGCGTTTGCGGCAACCATGCAGCTTCAAGAACGCTGGTGGAGAAAGCATACAGAGCTGGTTTCTGGTGGCCCATCGCAGTGTCCGATGCTGAGGATCTCGTGCGGAGATGCCAAAACTGTCAATTCTTTGGCAAGCAATCTCACGTCCCAGCTCACAATCTTATCACGATACCACCATCCTGTCCGTTTCCTTGCTGGTGCCTTGATATGATTGGGCCTTTCACAACGGCGCCAGGTGGTTTCACCCATGTATTGGTGGCTATCGACAAGTTTACCAAGTGGATCGAGTACAAGCCAGTAGCCAAGCTCACACCAGATAGATTCATTGATTTCATCTCTGACATCTTGTGTGGCAAAACCGCCTGAATTATTCCAGCTCAAGTGCGCAAATGATCACCGTACAACTGCAATCAGCTTAACGCACTTCAAACAGAACAATCCCTTGGTTTGTCGGGTCTCCGCCCGATACAACCACGGTTCAACAGGATCGGAGCAGCTTTACCTCGCATGAAGGCGAGTTCACATCACAGAATAGCTCTCCAACTTTCAATTTACAGACATTCATACATTATTACAAACTGGGTTCAAACATAAGTAAACTTATACAACCCGTGTTCAAACTGACAAGCATAACGGCTTGTCCAAAATCACAGCGGAACGAAAAGTTTACGCGACTACACACGTCGCGAAGGCGGACACCAAGCTTAGCCCAGGGCCTGGTGTCACTCCGGAGGGTCACTGCCGGCCGGGGACGGGTCCCATTCCACGGACCAGCCAAAAGGAACGGATGTTGGCCACACAAGGTTGTCCATGGGATTCTCGAAGGTCATACCTGAAACAGACATTGGCAAGGCTGAGTATACTAATACTCAGCAAGGCTTACCCGAGATTGGGTATACTTTAGCCCGTAACTAGACTCATGAAGGCATTACAAAACCTGTGCATACTGAGTAACCGTGCGGGTACCTTGGGTTAAACTCAAAAATTCATTGAGCTTCCGCTCAATGAGTCCCGCTGGTATGTGATGTGCTCGAAACGCAGTTCGAAACTCGTCCCAGGTGACGACGTGATCGGCAGGTTGCATAGCATGAAACTGGTCCCACCATAAATGGGCAATGCCTCGGAGTTGCTGGGCTGCAAAGAGCACCCTATTCTCATCTGAACATGGAGCTGGTAATAAGGCGAACTTGGACTCAATAGTGCGCAACCAGGCATCTGCGTCCAAAGGCTCATCGGCCTTATGGAATAGTGGAGGTTGAGTGTTGAGGAAGTCCTGGTAACTGGCCGACAGGGGTTCACCTCGGCCTCGAGGTTGCTGCTGAAAGTGGCCCATTTGAGTTTGCACGAGTTGATTAAGAAGCTCAGTTTGTCGGGCCATAACCTCGGCCAGGTTTGGAGGTGGCGGTGGTGGTTGCTGAGAACTACCAGGCTGACCTGCCCGGAATCCTTCCGGGGTTCCTCGAGTAGCTCCAACCTTCTGAAATAAAGGAGACATCCATTATCAACCGTAATCTTACTCCAATTTCAGATATTATGCAATTACCAAACGGAAATGCATTGCATATGCTCCATTCAATCCACTTATAACAGATACAGGGATATTGCACCAAATAACCAAACACAAGATTTAGATTACTATACAGATACTGATATCCTTACGTCTCATATCAACACACTCAAACCATTACAAACTTTTGCCTAACAGCACATGCCACATACACAACAAGTGGCTCTCTATTTAGATAAACTACCCACCACCTATGTTGCACATTTTTACACTAGTTATAACTATTGATGAAGTGGGACGGGCTTCCACAATTGAAACAACGATAATTGCTGTTTCCTGGAGTAGCTGGCGGAAATGATGAAACCCGCTGGGGTTTGCTCCCGATCTTTCGATGAGAGTGGGGGATAACTCGATTTGAGGAGGATCGACGTTGTGCTGCCCGACTACAACACCACAAGGGCTGCGCTGCGCCTTAGCGACAGTTACACCGCCTCCAATTTGTGTTGTTCTTGCTGTGCCAAGAACATCCTTGAACCTGCAAGCAAATCGAAGAACAAGCAAGAACAAGTGGACAAGCAAACAGCACACAGACTTTGCCCAAAGGATAAATCTGATACACACGAAGTTGGGGTTCTGAATCGAGCAAATCGGGTGGTCTAATCGACACACGCGTTTACAAGGAAGTAGCAACAGCTAACTTACAACCAAACAAAACCCAAGTGTCAAATGGTGGCTGCTGGTGGTTTATATAAGTGGGGGGGCAGCCAAGAGGCGTGGGGGTGTAAACCCTAACTTAGAATGGGCCCCTAGTGGGCTGAACTAGATACAAGGGCCTCAGCCCAAGACTGGAAGACTGAACGTCATTTTGGCGATTCTGCTTAACTCCTTTGGAATTTCGTCTTGAGGTTGGATCCATCTGAAAGTAGACTTCAGCAGCTTTCCAACAAGTACTCATGTGCTTCAAACAATATTCGGAGCTAAGAGTTATGGCCTTCCGAAGTTGCCCCTTCCTGGAGGTCCGAACTGGTATGGTCCGATCTGATCATCCACACTCGCTTTCTTGTCGTGTTTGCTCGCCCTCCAATCTGGTTCATGTCCCATGTTCCTAAGAATAAGAAAAGCATCACAAGAATTTAGTAGTACCCCATTCATGGATGATGGTTTGTGGAAAGCAAGGAACGAGTTTACCTGATAATTTAGCTCTCGTGCACGAGCTCTTGTCATTGGTCCTTGCTGCGTAGTAGGCATGGGTGTATCGTTGGGAGGGATGTCCTCATCATCCTCCTCTTCTTGCATTTGAGTCGTCCTCGACTCAAGTTCATCTTCCTCACCCAAATATGGTTTCAAATCTGCAATGTTAAATGTGGGGCTAACCCCAAAATCTGCAGGCAACTCAAGTTTGTATGCATTATCATTTATCTTAGCTACAACTTTAAAAGGGCCATCAGCTCTCGGAAGCAACTTTGACTTCCTCAAATAAGGAAACCGATCCTTTCTCAAGTGCAGCCAAACCAAATCACCTGGTTCAAAAGTGACATGCTTCTTTCCTCTGCTACCAGCAAGTTTATATTTAGCATTCATGGTTTCTATGTTCTCCTTTGTGGTCTCATGCATTTTCAACATCAACTCAGCACGTTGTTTAGCATCAAAATTCAATCTCTCAGAAGTTGGTAGAGGCAGCAAATCAATAGGGGCTCGAGGCACAAAACCATAAACAATCTCAAAAGGGCTCTTTTTAGTAGTAGAATGTTGTGAACGGTTGTAAGCAAACTCAACATGAGGCAAACATTCTTCCCACATTTTTATGTTCTTTTTCAAAATAGCCCTAAGCATGGTAGATAAAGTTCTATTCACAACCTCAGTTTGTCCATCAGTTTGGGGATGACAAGTAGTAGAAAATAGCAGCTTAGTACCTAATTTAGCCCACAAAGTTCTCCAAAAATGACTAAGAAATTTTGCATCACGATATGAAACAATTGTGTTTGGCACACCATGCAAACGAACAATTTCACGAAAGAACAAATCAGCAACATGAGTAGCATTATCGATCTTATGACATGGTATGAAATGTGCCATCTTAGAAAATCTATCCACAACCACAAAAACACTATCCCTCCCATTCTTTGTTCTAGGCAGTCCTAAAACAAAGTCCATTGAAATATCCTCCCATGGTGCATTAGGAACAGGTAGAGGCATGTACAAACCATGAGGATTAAGGCGTGACTTAGCTTTTTGGCATGTTGTGCAGCGAGCAACAAATCTCTCCACGTCCCTCCGCATCTTGGGCCAAAAGAAATGATCAGCAAGGACGTCTTCTGTCTTATTCACACCAAAGTGTCCCATCAGCCCTCCTCCATGTGCTTCCTGTAGTAATAACAAACGCACGGAGCTAGCCGGAATGCATAGCTTGTTAGCTCTAAAAATAAACCCATCAGTTAGGACAAATTTGTTCCAAGTTTTCCCCTCCTTACAGTTCAGCAACACATCCTTAAAATCATCATCATGAGCATATTGTGCTTTAATCGTTTCTAAGCCAAAAATTTTGCAATCAAGTTGGGACAGCATAGTGTAACGCCTAGACAAAGCATCAGCAATGATATTCTCCTTCCCTTTCTTGTGTTTGATGACATAAGGGAAAGATTCAATGAATTCAACCCATTTAGCATGCCTACGATTCAGTTTTTCTTGACTTCGAATGTGTTTTAAGGACTCATGATCAGAATGTATAACAAACTCTTTGGGCCACAAATAGTGCTGCCAAGTTTCCAAAGTTCGAACTAAAGCAAGCAATTCCTTATCGTAAGTAGAATAGTTCAAACTAGGTCCACTCAATTTCTCACTAAAATATGCTACAGGCTTACCATCTTGCAGCACCACGCCACCCAACCCAATTCCACTAGCATCACATTCAAGTTCAAATGTTTTATTGAAATCTGGAAGTTGGAGCAAGGGTGCATGAGTTAAGTTATCTTTGAGCACGCTGAAAGCATCCTGTTGAGCTGCAGCCCAAGTGAAGGTTGTACCCTTCTTAGTGAGTTCATGCAACGGGGCTGCAATGGTGCTAAAGTCCTTCACAAAGCGACGATAAAATCCAGCAAGTCCTAGAAAGCTTCGCACTTGGGTGACCGTTGTGGGAACCGGCCAGCTGTGAATGGCTTCAACCTTGGCTTGATCGACTTGAATTCCCTGCAGTGTCACAACATAGCCAAGAAAAGAGACTCGATCTGTGCAAAAGGTGCACTTCTCAAGGTTACCAAACAAACGTGCATCACGGAGAGCATCCAAAACAGCACGCAAATGATCAAGATGGTCTTCTAGTGATTTGCTATAGATCAGAATGTCATCAAAATATACCACAACAAATCTGCCAATGAAAGCGCGTAAAACTTCATTCATTAATCTCATGAAAGTGCTGGGTGCATTAGTGAGACCAAAAGGCATGACTAACCACTCATATAGACCGAATTTAGTTTTAAACGCTGTTTTCCATTCATCTCCTAATTTCATGCGAATCTGGTGGTAACCACTACGCAAATCAATTTTCGAGAACACAATTGAGCCACTCAATTCATCAAGCATATCATCTAGCCTAGGGATAGGATGACGATATCTGATTGTTATGTTATTAATCGCTCGGCAATCTACACACATGCGCCAAGATCCATCTTTCTTAGGAACCAAAAGGACAGGAACAGCGCAGGGGCTCAGAGACTCACGCACGTAACCTTTGTCGAGCAATTCTTGCACTTGGTGCTGAATTTCTTTAGTTTCTTCAGGGTTGGTCCTGTATGGTGCACGATTGGGCAAGGAGGCCCCAGGAATAAGGTCAATCTGGTGCTCAATCCCACGAATTGGTGGCAGCCCCGGTGGCACCTCCTTTGGAAAAACATCCGCATACTCCTGCAAAAGATTAGTGACAACAGGGGGCAAGGAAAGAGGTATGTCCTGAAGTGAAAACAAGGTTTGTTTGCAAATCAAGGCATAGCAAACAGCAGTGTAGCATCAATCTCATCCAAATCAGATTTAGTAGCAATGAAACATGCCCCTTTCAGCCTGATCTCATTTCTGTTATCATGAACAGATTTGGCACTTCTCTTTTTGTGCTTCTCAAGTTCATTTGCCACAATCTGATTTTCACTTTTAGCCTATTCCTAATTCTTCATTTTACTAGCTCTAGTAAGTTCATCTTTTAAAATTGCTTCAGGAGACATTGGATGCAACACAATCCTTTTATCATGGTATTGGAAGGAATACTGATTTGATCTACCATGATGCATAGAATCTTTATCAAATTGCCATGGCCTTCCTAGCAGAATACTACATGCTTGCATTGGCACAACATCACATTCAACAACATCTTTGTAGGATCCGATGGTAAGATTAATTCGCACAAGTTTTGTTACCTTTGCCTTACCGGTGTTATTCAGCCATTGAATGCAATATGGATGCGGGTGTGGTTGGGTGGTTAGCGCAAGCTTCTCCACCATGTCGCTGCTGGCCAAGTTGTTGCAGCTACCTCCATCGATGATCACTCGACATGAAC
Source organism: Panicum hallii (assembly GCF_002211085.1). NCBI lineage: Eukaryota > Viridiplantae > Streptophyta > Magnoliopsida > Poales > Poaceae > Panicum > Panicum hallii. The sequence goes on along the minus strand of NC_038046.1, from coordinate 29,151,426 downwards.
GCTCTTTGATGACATACTTTGTTTGGAACAATGTGTGCCGCTGATTTTGCTCCGCTTTCTCTATTTGTGCGCTCAGCACACGCTGCACAATTAGGCTCTCATAGCGGTCGGCTTCAGCTGCATTAATATGTTCTTCCGAGCAGCCCTCACTTCCTGCATGGTCAGCCGCAAGCAATGCAAGTATATCTTCATCAAGTTCACTAGTAGATGAGTACTCACCATCATTTTTGACCACCAAAACACGCTTGCTTGGGCAGTCACGCATGACATGTCCAAATCCCTTGCAGCGGTGGCACTGAACATCTCTTGTTCTACCTGTGGATGCCACCGATGAAGTGGTTGCAGCAGGTTTTTGCGTTGTCTTTGCTGCTGAATTTGCAGGGTTGTCACGAGGCTTGTCGCTAGAAGGTGGGGCTGCTGTTCGAGCTGACGATGAATAAGGTGCAGCAGCACGTCCAGTTGATGGAATGCTTGAGCGGGGCTGCGTGGAAAAATTCCTCCCTGCAGAAATGTTAGTCCTGGTACTTGCACGTCGTCCCTGCACTTCCCTTTCAGCTTTGCAAGCAAGATGGAACAAACGGGTTATGTTAGTGTACTCTTTATAAGCAAGGATGTCCTGAATTTCCCGGTTTAACCCGCCCAAAAATCTAGCCATAGCAGGTTCCACATCCTCCTCTAAATTGCAGCGTAGCATGCCCATTTGCAGCTCTTGATAGTATTCTTCTACACTTTTAGTACCTTGTTTTAACTGCTGCAGCTGGTTTAAAAGATCACGTGCATAGTAAGATGGAACAAATCTAGCCCTCATGATCCGTTTCAAAGCATCCCAAGTTTGTGGCATGTTGTTAGGATTTTTCTTGCCATATTCTATCCACCAAACGGAAGCAAAATCAGTGAATTCACTAGTTGCAGCCCTAACACATGCATTTTCAGGAAAATCATGACAAGTAAACTTTTGTTCAACAGCCATCTCCCAAGTAAGATAAGCATCCGGATCATATTTACCATCAAAAGAGGGTATCTTAAATTTTATCTTACTGAAAGCAATGTCATTGTTATGTACCTCATGTGGATGTTGTCCACCCATACCTCGACGGTTACGACGTAGACGTCGCTGGCCTCGATCCTCAACTTCGGTGTCAGCAGCATAATCAGCACCTGAATTTTCTGCGCCGTCCTCATCCTGCTGGCCACGTCCTCTACGCTGATCATTCGTCTTCGCGTGGAGCTCATCAAGGCGCCTTAGAAGAGCAGCGAGACTCTTGTCCACGCGAGCAACCGTCGTCTCCAAACCTGCAAGCTTGGTGTTGTTGGAAATCTGTGCGGCCTCCATTTGCCCAATCTTTTCATTTATCACCTGCAAATCATTATCAATTCCAAAGGTGTACTCCCTCACTTGCTTTTGAAAATGCTGTACGATGCCTTTGGTGCGAGGTGTAAGCAGACCTCCACCATCCTCATCCTCACTCCCTGCACCTGCCATGGTTAGCTTGCAGCAAACAAAGTCACAAGAAGTTGCCTACCAACTAAAGGAAATAGGTGGTGGCACACTATATGTTCACTCACACTTGTACATTCAAGTTCTTACATGTTCTTACCAAGCAAGGCAGGAGGTGTCGGCAGCCAGCAAGAACAACACAAATGGTTACACAAGCACAACCCCGTGATGTAGTAGATGATTTGTGGAGCTATAGGTGGCTGCAAACAAAACAAATCAAGGTACAACTAGAACCACATTAGTCAAAGCAAGTTGAATAGACATTCATTGATGGTCCTATGCTGGTCCTAGTGCCAAATCAAGCTAGAGATGCGAGCCTGAACACAAATATTGTCACACACCAAGACAGCAAGGAATGCAAGAAAATAACAGCTCTATTCCCTTCACTTTTTTTTCTCTTCTCTTCTCTTTCTTTTTTTTTGCTCTTTCTTTTTCAGGGGCTAAAACTCTTTTGAAAACCCAACAACCCAAACAAGGGATTGCTGCACACAACTCCTTTGAAATTAGTTCCAACATCTCAACTTTCAGACAGCAGGTCGTGAATCTCAAGTGCTATTGCGACGCGCTCAGAAGGAGTTAGGGAGCAAATTTAGATCCGTTGGAAAGAACACGAGATAAGCTTTCCAGATTGTATTTAAATATTTGAATCGGACATGTAACACAAGATATAGGACTGTTTTCTTCTAGTGCTCAGATCTGGGAAGATGGATTCGTGGTGGCAGAAATGACAGCGGAAATATGAATAGATTTGGTGGATTTCGTGGTGACTAAAACGTGACCAGAACTCAAAACTCTAAGGATTGAACCACTAAGAACCAGCAACTAGCCCAAACAATGCAACTGAAAACTCAACAAGCAAAGAACTAAGCAGAACAGCAAAAGCTCAAACTTGTTGTTGGGATTTTCAGATCTAGCCTATTTTTGTGTAGTTTTCTGGACTGTAGGTAAAAGGATTGGTAGAATCTCTCACCGAAAAAAACCTTGCTCTGATTACCACATGATGAAACCCGCTGGGGTTTGCTCCCGATCTTTCGATGAGAGTGGGGGATAACTCGATTTGAGGAGGATCGACGTTGTGCTGCCCGACTACAACACCACAAGGGCTGCGCTGCGCCTTAGCGACAGTTACACCGCCTCCAATTTGTGTTGTTCTTGCTGTGCCAAGAACATCCTTGAACCTGCAAGCAAATCGAAGAACAAGCAAGAACAAGTGGACAAGCAAACAGCACACAGACCTTGCCCAAAGGATAAATCTGATACACACGAAGTTGGGGTTCTGAATCGAGCAAATCGGGTGGTCTAATCGACACACGCGTTTACAAGGAAGTAGCAACAGCTAATTTACAACCAAACAAAACCCAAGTGTCAAATGGTGGCTGCTGGTGGTTTATATAGGTGGGGGGGCAGCCAAGAGGCGTGGGGGGTGTAAACCCTAACTTAGAATGGGCCCCTAGTGGGCTGAACTAGATACAAGGGCCTCAGCCCAAGACTGGAAGACTGAACGTCATTTTGGCGATTCTGCTTAACTCCTTTGGAATTTCGTCTTGAGGTTGGATCCATCTGAAAGTAGACTTCAGCAGCTTTCCAACAAGTACTCATGTGCTTCAAACAATATTCGGAGCTAAGAGTTATGGCCTTCCGAAGTTGCCCCTTCCTGGAGGTCCGAACTGGTATGGTCCGATCTGATCATCCACACTCGCTTTCTTGTCATGTTTGCTCTCCCTCCAATCTGGTTCATGTCCCATGTTCCTAAGAATAAGAAAAGCATCACAAGAATTTAGTAGTACCCCATTCATGGATGATGGTTTGTGGAAAGCAAGGAACGAGTTTACCTGATAATTTAGCTCTCGTGCACGAGCTCTTGTCATTGGTCCTTGCTGCGTAGTAGGCATGGGTGTATCGTTGGGAGGGATGTCCTCATCAGGAAAGCTCGGCCGCGGACCTTGTTGTGGTGGCGGTTGATTTTGTGGCAGCGGTGGTCGGTTGAATTGGGCCTGTTGGGGAGGTCGAGCTACCCATCTACCAGGTAAATTGCCTCGAGGCGGAGCTCGAGGGGCGTTACTCGGAACCAACCGATACCTTGGCGGCTGTGAAGTTGCAGGCCCTGTAGGTGCTTTCCGTTTCTTTTCTGCTCGGTGGGCGGCGATACAATCCTCTTGAGTAATGGCCATATTGACCAACTCATTAAAATTGTCGGCCTTTACCAAATTCAGCCATTCTTTAAGTTTGGTGTTTAAGCCTCGGCGAAAGCGATCACATTTGCAGGCGTCAGTATCCGCATGAGATCCCGCATACTGGCACAGGTGATTGAAAACCTGTGCATACTGAGTAACCGTGCGGGTACCTTGGGTTGAACTCAAAAATTCATTGAGCTTCCGCTCAATGAGTCCCGCTGGTATGTGATATGCTCGAAACGCAGTTCGAAACTCATCCCAGGTGACGACGTGATCGGCAGGTTGCATAGCATGAAACTGGTCCCACCATAAATGGGCAATGCCTCGGAGTTGCTGGGCTGCAAAGAGCACCCTATTCTCATCTGAACATGGAGCTGGTAATAAGGCGAACTTGGACTCAATAGTGCGCAACCAGGCATCTGCGTCCAAAGGCTCATCGGCCTTATGGAATAGTTGAGGTTGAGTGCTGAGGAAGTCCTGGTAACTGGCCGACAGGGGTTCACCTCGGCCTCGAGGTTGCTGCTGAAAGTGGCCCATTTGAGCTTGCACGAGTTGATTAAGAAGCTCAGTTTGTCGGGCCATAACCTCGGCCAGGTTTGGAGGTGGCGGTGGTGGTTGCTGAGAACTACCAGGCTGACCTGCCCGGAATCCTTCCGGGGTTCCTTGAGTAGCTCCAACCATCTGAAATAAAGGAGACATCCATTATCAACCGTAATCTTACTCCAATTTCAGATATTATGCAATTACCAAACGGAAATGCATTGCATATGCTCCATTCAATCCACTTATAACAGATACAGGGATATTGCACCAAATAACCAAACACAAGATTTAGATTACTATACAGATACTGATATCCTTACGTCTCATATCAACACACTCAAACCATTACAAACTTTTGCCTAACAGCACATGCCACATACACAACAAGTGGCTCTCTATTTAGATAAACTACCCACCACCTATGTTGCACATTTTTACACTAGTTATAACTAGACTACCACTCACTCAATCACAATTAAAAGTCATCAAAGTTTCCTACTGATGACTGACTACCAGAAGAGGAATGATGGGGACTGATGACAGGATCTCCATGCTCAGAATCAAGTTCTGAGACTCCTTCAATCTCCTCTGGTTCTTCTTCTTCAGCCTCAGGTACTGCAGGTGCAACGGGAGGGATCGGGGGCTGCTGCAGTTCTTCAATATGAGCTTGAGCATCATCAACCGCAAGGATCAGATCATGGATTTGTGCCTGTAGAAATTCAATAACAGTATCACGCTGAGTGATTATGTAATCACTCTCGTTGATCTGATCTTCCCGATGATGGATGGTCTCATCCCGTGCTGCAATAATCTCATCCTTTTGAGTCACTAAAGCTTGAAGCTGATCCACTTGAGTATTTTGTCTATCAGCTTCTCTGTAGTGACCTCGGGCAATATAGATCGTTCGGCCCAACTCACGACACAGAAGTAGATGATAATGGTATTGTACATTCATAAACCGCATCATTCCTTGGAGTGCTTCCTCCGGTGGACCATCCAATCTATGACTCTCAGGGACGATTCTAAGATTCCATTCTGGCTCATCGGGATGCGTTGTTGAGAATAACCCGATGGGCTTCCCTGCAACTTCTTTCGGATGCTGAATGCAGAAACGATAGATTGCCTCTAATGCCGCTGCTTCAACAGTATCCACGATACGATAACCTATCACGTTAACTTCGATGGGCGGCCATTGGGAGCGAAATGGATGCTGTGGAATAGTCATTCTGACATGAGCTCTATGAATTCCATCCTCCACAAATTTGACAGCATCATACTGAGGAGGCTCCGTGTAGTGAAAAGACTGCAGGGACTCCCAAAGTAAACGGGGAAAACCCTCCCAATGAAGGGCATTGGTATGAAGGTGCCCTTCCGGATCCCAGAAAACATTAGGAGGGGCTGCCATCTGCAACAAGAATGCAAATGGTGAAACTTTTTATCTTGTTAAGAAAGTACAAGATAAACAGAACAAGATAGTCAATTATGATAACAGCAAGGACTGAAAATCAGAAGGAAACCTAAGATTCTATATAAGATACCCAACCTAAAACTATCATCAGAACTGCATTAACTCATCCCAAAGATAACACATCATACATCCTTAGCAACATACAGTTCACTCTTTTATTTGATAACTGATTATGCATGCACGTACTACTCGTCCTCACAACCAAAACAGCTGTCGAATATGTTCGGACTTACGTAATTAATTCCGGTGGCATAATCATACGTCTCTCACTATATATAACTAATCGATAAACCCTACGCGTTCTAACCTCATAAGCGTGGTTAGCGTACCTGTAGAAGAATACACATATATACATATCTCATGAACCTTTCATGGCAGCATGACATGGAAGCGTCCCCAAACAGTACTGTTCACTATAGAAATAGCATCTGTACAATTACCGCCGTACAGACAATGTTAACATACGTTATCGAAACAACGTATTCACGGGGGTACCGCAAAATGCGGGGGTATGAACAGCGATCGCCATACCCTACGCCGAACCATATACTCCCAATATAATCAACCTAAGTTGGTATATTGGCAGCATCTCAAGTAGGCCACTGCTTGAGAAACAGCATTCGGTTCGCATCACCGACAGGAAGGCCAAGCTCCCTCAGTTGGCTGAGGATCCTTACCTTCTTACCTCACGATCGTAGACGTCGTAACAGAAGATAAAGTTGAATTGTACAGAAACTTAAATTTTGACAGAAAGTAGTGCTGCAAGTCAGAACTATCTATACATATATATAGATACTAATAGCCACCTGATATTCCCATATAAGTCCCTAGGGCTTTACGTCTTAATCATCAATCTTAACGGATCCAACATACTTTGTAAACTCATTTATTGGCAAACTTTTATCCTGAAAACACTTTTTAAGAGCTTTTCCAGATGTAAAGGTAAACCTACATCTCTAATACCAGCTGTGGCAGAACCGCCTGAATTATTCCAGCTCAAGTGCGCTAATGATCACCGTACAACTGCAATCAGCTTAACGCACTTCAAACAGAACAATCCCTTGGTCTGTCGGGTCTCCGCCCGATACAACCACGGTTCAACAGGATCAGAGCAGGTTTACCTCGCACGAAGGCGAGTTCACATCACAGAATAGCTCTCCAACTTTCAATTTACAGACATTCATACATTATTACAAACTAGGTTCAAACATAAGTAAACTTATACAACCCGTGTTCAAACTGACAAGCATAACGGCTTGTCCAAAATCACAGCAGAACGAAAAGTTTACGCGACTACACACGTCGCGAAGGCGGACACCAAGCTTAGCCCAGGGCCTGGTGTCACTCCGGAGGGTCACTGCCGGCCGGGGACGGGTCCCATTCCACGGACCAGCCAAAAGGAACGGACGTTGGCCACACAAGGTTGTCCGTGGGATTCTCGAAGGTCATACCTGAAACAGACATTGGCAAGGCTGAGTATACTAATACTCAGCAAGGCTTACCCGGGATTGGGTATACTTTAGCCCGTAACTAGACTCATGAAGGCATTGCAAAGGTTTTGGGTTTATTTTTAGCTAAAAAACAACTAAGAGTATAATCTACTCTCAAGTTTTAGCTTCCAGATTCTAGCTAGATTAGTCATCTAGGTAAGCACCTAAACTAAACAAGCAAGGTAGAGATTAACATTAATCATGATTATTCCGTTCATCATTACACTTTTTACTCTATGTGGCAGAAGGAATAAGCAGTCTCAATCCTCGTGAGAGGCGGACGATCCGAATCAAATTTAACCTTGCAAGGTAAACCTAACACACATGCTTGGAATACCAACAGGGCATTCCAAAGCAACCGTTTCCCTCATATTCCGGGTTATGGATCAGGGCCACCACAAGCGACTGCAGGACCGTACGCACACCAATTGTGCAGGACATACGTCTGTAGCGCGACTACAAAACCCGTATTCCTGTCTGCCATGCAGAACGTACTCCCACACGTCGGTGCATGTAAACATAAAATAAAAGGTCGAGTGGTGGAGACAAGTCCATTTGCCGGGCCATTCGGGTACTAGGCTTACCGCTTACCATATTTCGCGGTATGTGGCTAGTACTTTCAAACGCTTAGCCACCACTACCACATGCTGCGACCTTATCCACTTTTAACAAAACAGACAGGGTAAACCTTCAGGTCACCATACAACACATGACCCTGTCCATCATCCTTATAGTGGTTACAGGAATGTAAACATTACAACTCCTATATCGCGTGAGTGATAGGAAATCACCCGACTTTTACCGGTCCTATTTAGCAGAGCATCTAAACGTTAAGGACTCGGTACAATACATTGGATTCCTAAGATTTTATGCAACTAGGGTTTCATTTCAACTCCTAGACGTAATGCAAGATATATAAAGTATAAGATTGAGTATTGCAGTAATTTGAAATACTGGGTTATGCACCGGGGCTTGCCTTCTTGAGTAGGGTTGGGGGCAGGGGTGTCAGAGGCTTCCGAACTTGGGTTCGGGGCTTCAGTTAGTCCCTCGGCGACTTGCGTTGGGTCTTCTGGAAAGCCTTGGTCTTGTCCTAAGACCAACTCGTAGTCTCCGTCGTCGAGCGTCGTTGATTCTATATGAGATGCAATAAATTAAGTAAGGTAAGATTTAAATTTAAGATCTTATATTTCAAATGTTATAACCCACTAAGTTAACACACAAAAGCTCATAAAATAAAGAGGGTTTAGGTCTGAAATACTATTTATAAAGGAATCGTAAAGATATTGCTGAATTTGTTGCAAACAAGAACTAAAATGTTTAAATTTGAATTTGAAATTAAACCTAAATTTAATTTCAAAACCTTGAGTAAAAAGGATCATAAAGCTTTAGAGATTTAATGATACACGAAACATTAACACATTAGAGAAAGATAAGAGATCTTAAAAAGGTTTACACAACATGTTTAGCTTAACATTTCAAATTCGAAATGCCCAAATCAAAAGAAGTTAAGTTTAAAACAAATTTGAGTTTGGAATTTTAACACAAAGTTACATATAGCTTATAGAACATACATGCCAAAAATTCATAAGCAACAAGGCAAGAAATATAAAGGTTAAGTTCAAACTACCCTTTAACCTTAGATTTAAAATAGAGATAAAAGTATTTGGTTTCAAGCTAAACTTCATTAGCAAAAGTTATAGGGTTTGAAATCTAGTTTCCAACAAAACTAATTTTGCCATTTTTGGATTTTTCTGTGAATTGCTACAAATTTTGCAAGACAGATCATGCACCCACATGAAATAACAACCACTCTTATTACAAACCAGCCCTTCATTTTAACAAAGAACCCCCTGGAAAGAAAACAATCGATGCAATTGGGTCCAAGGGTCATGGCCGGCGGTGGGAGCTCGGGTCCGGCCAAATTCCGGTCACGGGGTTCGCCGGCGGTGAGGGGCAAGGGGAGGGAGAGCACGAGGGGATCTCAGGCTACCCACGGTGGTCTTGGGCGGGCTTGAGGTGGCCGGGGGAGGGCTGTCCACGGGAGACCGAGCCGGCGGCCGGAGTAAGCGGCGGTGGTGGCATTCCGACGTCCGGGGGAAGGAGGGGCCGGGCTGGGGAGGTGCAGTGGGGGCCGGGGAAGGTAGGGGTGCTACCAATTTGGGGAGGGAGAGGGCGGAGGAGGAAGTCCCGCGGTGGACCGAGCTCGACGGCGCTAATGGAAGGGCGGTGGGGTATTGAGCGCACGCGAGCAGGACCGGACAGCCTTTTATAGGCCACGGGATGGACGAGGGAAGCACGGGCGAGCTGAATCTCGGTTTGAGCCGCTACGGGGGAGGAGAACCAGAGGAGCACGGCGGGCGGTAGAGGCGCCGGCGGGTGGTGCTAGCGGTACTGCAGGCAGCGTGGCACTCGGGCATGGCGCCAGCGAGGGGAGTTAGGGCGGTGGAGGGACGGTGGAGCGACGCGTGGGCGAGGGAGGAGCTGGAGGTGGAGGGCGGTGGCCAGGAGCGGCGCACTGCGCCGGCGGCAGGGGCGCCAGAAGGGCACAGCAGAGGAGCAGAGGCTCAGGGAGGAAGAAGGGGGAAGAATGGAGCTGAGGACTATTTTGCAAAACCAAAGAAACACAGGGACTTCACTATAAAGAGCTTATAACTTCTAAACTAGTGCTCAAATGGAGATGGTCCAAAAAGCAAAAGTGTATAGTTTTTCAAGCTCTACAACTTCTCTTTAAGGTTCATCTGCAGTTGAGCAACAGTTTTGAAGATACTATAAACTTAGTAATATTTTCAAACTTTATGTAAATCCTATAGATAAAACTATTTTTACACATGTATCCAAGGGTAATTTCTCATATTTTTGTAATTTAACCACAAGTTACCATCTTCTGCAAAACAACCCTCATGCCTTTGAACTTTTCCCTCCATACCTACCCATTTTGCACAAAAGGACCTCTAGTTAAAAGTAATTATATAAACAACACTTTTTCCTTAACATTGCACATATTAAACACACCTTTGCCATAAATTGCACACATAAAAACATACCAAAACTCTAGGGTGTGACCATGCTATTTACTTGAGTGTCACATCTTGCATCGCTTCGGCTTCCCGAACACCATCATCACGGACCTGGGATCAAATTTCACGGCCAACCAGTTCTAGGAGTTCTGTGAAAATGCATGCATCGAGGTCAAATATGTCTCTGTTGCACACTCAAGGGCCAATGGTCAAGTTGAAAGAGCGAACGGCATGATAATCGAGGGCCTCAAGAAAAGACTCTATGACAAAAACAGCAGGAAAGGAGGAAAGTGGATACACGAGTTGCCACATATCGTCTGGGGGCTCAGGACTCAGCCGTCCAAAGCCACAGGACAAACACCTTTTTCCTTGTCTATGGCTCTGAAGCTATCTTACCGGCCGAATCATGTGGAAATCCCCAAGGGTTGAAATGTACAATGAAGGCAAGGAAGACGAAGCAAGGCAGTTAGAGCTTGACTCTGTCAAAGAGGCTCGCTACACCGCTCTTGTCCAGTCAGCACGATACCTGCAGGGGATCCGGCGATATCACGACCGCAACGTCAGAGAACGGTCGTTCAGTATAGGCGATTTGGTCCTACGCCGCATCCAAGATGAGTCTGGCTAACACCAGCTCAACTCGAGATGGGAAGGACTGTTCGTCGTCAAGCAAATTATAAGACCGGGGTCTTATCGACTATATTACCCCGAGGGCCAAGACGTCCCAAATTCTTGGAATGTTCAGAACCTGCGCATGTTTTACCCGTAAAGACGACATGCAGGGACAGCCGGTCTCCGAGTGCCTAGATTTTTTTCTTCCGAACTCAATTTGGAGGCTATGTGCCACAGAATCCGGAATGTAAATTTTCTGTTAAGATACGGAGGCTATAGCCACGTTCTTGTTTTTATATGAATTGACTTATTGCCATGAGCTTTGATGGTCGTTAAATTCGGAGGCTACAGTCATGTTCATGTTCTATATGACTCAACTTCTTGCCTTGAGCTTTGACAGTCGTTGCGATGACGTTCGTGTTTTTCCTAACAGGTCAGTTCCATTAGATTGGATTATATCTGACTTGTTGGACGGGCTCACATGAGGAGCTATTTCGACTACGCCTAGAGTCACTGCACATGGGGTAGTTTTGACTTCTTGCCATGAGCATGACAGTCGTTGCGATGATGCTCGCGTTCTTTCCTAACTGGTTAGATCCGCTCGATCGGGTCATATCTAACTTGTTGATGGGTTCCTATGAGGAGCCACTTCGATTACTTCTAGGATCGTTGCACCCGAGGTAGTGTCTACTAGCCTATGAACATGGATGACAATCCAGAAGTCACAAGGCAAATACAAGTGGAGACATCAATGACAGATATATACAAGAAGAAGAGTACTTGTTTTCACAATATCTCAATCCTGTATTACACTTTCCACTATTTTTTCCGCTACAGGTCGGGCTTCTAGGAGGTACTCACTGAATTGCTCTTCGGAGCACTCTGTAGCCACACCCTATGCGAATACTTCTAGTCGAGCCTCAGGATTTTACAAAACTAAGCGCATGGCTGACACACGTGATGGGGGCTTCGATGAGGAAGCTGAGGACTTTCTGCGATGCTCCGAGGAGTCGCTCCAGCAGGGATCACCCATCTGCTTCATCACCTTCTTGTGGATCCACCATGTCCACAAGCTGTTGGGCGGGCCCCTTAAGGTCCTCCAGCTCCTTCTAGCGCTGCTCCAGCTCCTTTTGGCGTTGCTCCTTTTCTTCGCCCAGCGTCTTGATCTGCTGAAGGCAGTCGACGAACTGTTGTTCGGTGTTAGAGATCACCTTCTGTAGCCTCTCGACGTCATCTGTATGGTGATACAACATATTCTTTACATCAGTAAGCAACTCTTCTTTGTATGTTAAGATTTTCCTAAGCTCTGCGGTGAAGACAATTTTCAGCACTCAATTAAAATTGTTAAGAGAAAGTACTCGAGGGAAGAAAGAGCTTGCCTTGGTGTGTCTTTTTCTGCTCTTTGAGTTGTTCCTGGAGCTTGGAGTTGGCCTTCTCATGGTTGCGGAGATCGTTCTTGAGGAGCCACGTTTCTCGCGTCCGCTCCAGCTTCAGCTTGTCGAGCTCTCTCTGAAGATATATGTTTTTATTCTTGTCACACCCGATTTATAAGAACATGAATCGAGCAATCATATATGCGCCAGGATCAAGTCACGCATATATACAACAGATTATCAAGATATCACAACACATGTCACGAATAAAAGCGTATAAATTATAAAAGGAATGTCTTTATTACAACTGAATCAAGAATCAGTTCAAGGAATGCGGAAGCGTAAAATAAATACATGAAGAGTGGGGCGCCACAGGGACGTCAACTGGGATACAACGCCTAGAAATCGTCGAGTCCTCTGATGTAGTCCTCCACGTCGCCTGGTACTGAGCAGCAGTCGAAGATATCCTAAAGAGAACAGAAGAGAGGAAGAGGCAAGTGTGAGTACACAACTTGTACTCAACAAGTATAACACGAATATGAGGCTCTAGAGTTAGCTGACTCAACTGCAGTAGCTTTTAATCTTGGCAAATTTTATTAAAACTATTTACTATATGTGGATGAATTACCATAAACCCAAATTGCATAAGAAATTAATCAATATTAATTAAGAACTACTGAGAAACCAACCAAACCAAAACCACCCGGGGAATCTCCCTAATCAAAGGTTGATAACCCCACTAATCAAAAGGAGGATCTGGGCCGCTCATGACTGTGAGCACAGCTGATATATCAGTTTTACACTCTTGAGAGGTTGCACAACTTTACCCACAAGTCGTGAGCTACGCTAGTTGTTCATCACACTTCCTTAGGTGAGATGGCTAGCAAGCACACTACGAGACCGTTACAAAGGATCACGTTGGTAAGGTGTAACCGCTAAGGATTCTGGATCAGCAACGATGGGGCCCACCTCCGGGGGTACAAGACACACAGCACAGACCAAGCCGGAGGAGCAGGGACCATTGAAGCTTACCACCCCTCTTGCCCACGCAGGTAAGTTACTCCCGAACCAACACGACCTAATTAGTAAGTCAAGACCGTCCCATTCCAGTCTTGTGGTTGCGCGGTTGTCCCAGGTTGTCGCTCTATGAACCGGTCCTTATGGAGAGTGGCCAACCAAGAACTAAGCACCGTGCTGGCCCCCTAAACCAAGTTTCTAACAAAACATCTTTTACGGAGACGCGAGCCACTCAAGCACACAGCACAGAGGGCCACGCTCAGGATTAAGTTGCATAAGACCATTTATCAGATTTAATTAAAAAGGACCAAGTTTGTTATAGCGCAGCAACCTAGCACAACTAACCATAATGCAACCCAAAGGATATATATAGGATATAAAGTGGCTAGGAAAGTCCTTATAGGCATACAGTATTAAAATGCAGTATGAAATTGTATTTAAAGGTGATAGGAGGTTCATGTTATACTTGCCTTCCTCAAAGTTCTCCTGCTGCTGCTCAAAAGCTTCAGAAGATAGTGGCTCCTGGTACTGGTCCAAAGGCTCCGCGTCTACTCACGATCATCAAGCATAGTCCACACATACACATATGCACAACCATAGCAAACTATAAGAAAACAGTACACCAATACAATAGAAAAACACACAAAACTAGCCTAGAACTATTCTACGCGTTACAACGATCGCGTGGATATAAAGAACACCTAAAACGGAGCTAAGACGCGAAATCTACGCTTAAAACAAGGTCCAGGGATTAAACTGCGGAAAAAATAGAACTTCCAGGGGGTTCTGGGCTAAAACCAGGGACCTAAACGTAATTAAAGGCTAGACGCAGGGGCTAACACATGAAAACACAAGGCATGGACTGCGGGCACTAATTCCAGGAAGCTCAGGGGTCAAAATGGAAGGAAAGGACCTATCTGCGAATACTTTTGAACTAGAGATGGACGGCGGGTTAATTCCTCAAAAGGGCAGGGGCTCTTTAACAAAACTGCCACGGCTGAAGGGGTACGCGGCTTCTAATATGGGCGGTTGGATCTAAATCGAACGGTTCGGACGCATTCCGGTCGGACGGTCCGATCTGAACAGCTCACCGGCGGCGGTTTCTTCGCGAAATCCCGATGATGCAGGGCTCGGAATACAAATACTGGGCTCGGGAAGCTTCTGGGCGGTGAGAGGGAGCGGACACGGGGGTTGTGGTGGTCCGGGGTGCAGCGGAACGGCCGGTCGGCGGTGAGGCCGAGGCGTCTACGCGGCGGAGGGGAGAAGGAGGCGGCGGCGCTATGGGTCTCCAGAGGTGCTGCTGCGGCTAGGTTTAGGGTTCTAGGGCGCGGAACCTTCTTGTAGGGCAGCGGCCCACATTGGCGTGCGGGCCCGAAACGAGAGAGCTCGCCGGAAGTTTCGGGGGCCGTTGCGCGGCCGGTAGAGGAAGAAGGAAGAAGGGGCCGACAGGTGGGGTCGAGCTGGGGAAATGACTGAGAAAGAAGGAATGACTGAGAATAGAAGGAATGACTGAGAATAGAAGGAATGACTGAGGATAGAAGGAATGACTGAGGGAAAAGAAAGAATGACTGACCTACTTTCCTGTTTCCTCCCTTTTCTTTTTCAAACCAACTCGATTCTATTTGAATTCAACCCCCATGCACTCAACCAAATAAAACTTATGCACCAGCATGAATGCACAAACATGTTGAACCTAAAAATAAATTTTAATTCTTTGCGAATTAAATTATAAATAAATGCAAGCTAGGCAAAATAAATCCTTAGAAAATTACTAGAGCCCAATTAAATTCATTATAAATCTCGAAATTTTACCTTAGGGTGTTACAATTCTTCTCTTCTAATATGCGTTGATCCTTTGCTTGGAGTTCCTGGAGGCCACTCACGACTGCTTT
The DNA here is from genome assembly GCF_002211085.1 of Panicum hallii. Lineage (NCBI taxonomy): Eukaryota > Viridiplantae > Streptophyta > Magnoliopsida > Poales > Poaceae > Panicum > Panicum hallii. The sequence continues at coordinate 29,136,345 of NC_038046.1, read as the reverse complement.
CAGCTTTTTGAATTTCTGTTGTGAGAGTTTTGCCACATCCTGCATAAGGGGAGAGACTAAGACAAACGACTCGACAAAGTATAATGGCAGAAGAGTAATTTTGCCTTACCACGATATATTGGTACATCTCCTTGGAGATCTTCTGGAAGTATCGCATATTGTTGATCGTCAGGAGTGGATCATCCACTAGATCTATGGTGATGATGTTCTAGTATCCACTACCGGACACCAGCAGATCTTCAGGGTTTCTTGAGGTACCCGTAGCTTCTTCAGTTGGTGGTTGTGGGGTACCTGAAAGTCAAGACGCATTCAGTACATGATGTTTGTGGTCTAAACAGTTAGCCATGGGAGGTCAGACACTTACTTATGCTATCTGCAGGAGTGGCATCAGTGGCCTCGACTTGTTCTTCACCACCTGCACTAGCTTCGGGTTGCTGGGGCTCGGGGGGTGGTGGGTCGGGCAGTGTCGTGTCCTTCTCGGGGGTTGGCGGCTCGGGGGCTGGAGTATTCAAGACAGGCTTTGGCTTAAACCCCAAGGCAGTCGCAGACCTAATGAAGCAAAATCAGTTGTTTCATTAAACAAGTCGACAAGAATAGAATATGCATTAAGACAAAGGATCTACACTTACAGCGAAGATTTCTTCATGGCAGCTTTCTTTAGTCTCAGAGCCCGTGGTTTTTTAACCACGGTACTCGTTGCTGGTGGCGGGTTCACACTAGCTGATTGCGAGGTGCCTGCCACAGCAATGGTCACCATCTATGCTGAGGCAGTCGAAGGGTCCGTCCCAGCAGTTTCTGCGGCGCCACCTGCTGGAACATCATCCCCGGCGCATTCGGTTCCGGTCACCTTTTGGCTCTTGGGGTCAGCTGGAGAAGCCGAGGGACTGCCAAACAGACAATGTCAACATGCAACAACTTCGATATGTGACAAATTTACAAGACAACAACAACTTCATACCTGGGGGGTTCGACTACATGCGCTTTACGTTTGCGCACTACCCGACGACCCCGAGGGACCACTCGTAAGGCTTCGGCCAACTCCACGGATGATCCGGGGGAGTTGTCCTTCTTCGCCTTCCCTTCGGTTCCCCTTTCCATCGGGTGTAACATTCAGGTAATTAGAAACATAGACACTCAGTTTTAGCATAATATATGCATGCTTGTTATGGTGTATGTGAGTAGTATAGAGAACCAGGGGTATAATTGTAATTTATGAAATATACAGGTCCTTGAGTGTAATTGGGTAAAATGGGAGATAACATTAAAACCCAGGATAAATATAATACTAAGTGTTAAATTTATATGACCATAGGGAAGAAAGTGTAAAAGGTAGGTTAAATCCTAAGAAAATAGAACTTTGTGTGAAACTAGGGACCTATGTGTGATTAACACAAAAATTGAAGGGCCTATATGTAAAATAGTTGAAATGTAAAAGTAATATTCAGGTTTACTTAAGGACTAATATGTAAGAATACAAGTCATCATGACATTCCATGAAAATTTGTAAACATATCCAAATTTTAATCAAATTTATTTTGGTAAAGACAAAGTTAAATCAAATTCCACATTTATTCAAAAATTTAACATAAAAAGCTGTAAACTTTGAGTTTTTGAACTTGAGCCCTAAAGCAATGTTGTAGAGTTTGAAAAACTCTACAACTTTCATTTTGGGCACTTCCTCATTTGATCTCTATATCAATGAGAAATCTTAGTTTACCGAGAGACCCTTGAACTTTTTGAAAATTTCAAACAAGTCCCCCGGACGTCCTCCCCTCTCTTCTTCTTCCTCGCGCACGTGCCTCCCCTGCTCTGCTCTCCTGCCGCCGGCAGTGCTTCGCCTCTGGCCGCCACTCTGCCGCCGCCGCCGCGCCACCTCCTGCTGGATCAACCCCCACGCGTCATCCTCTCCTCGACCCCGGAGCTATTTGCCCCCTTGCTGTCCTGCTCCGAGCGCGCCACGGCTTCACCGAGCACCCGCCGGCCGCCACCTCATCGTCGTCGTGGAGAGCCCACCATGGAGCCCCAAACCTCTATCTCTCGTGCGCACCAGCACTACCAAGGCTTCTACATTCTGTTCTTCTGCTCCTGTTGCCAATTCCCGAACTCCAACTGCGTTTCCCACTGCCGCCTCTTCTCCTTTCACTCTGGCGACCTCGGCTCATCGTGGATAGCCACGGTCGACTGCCCACTGCTCCTACCGATCCCCTAATCAGCTTCCCTGACCTCTGCTTGAGCTCTCCAGCCCTCCGTAGCCCTCCAATTTTGGCCGGAACACGGCTGTCGACGATCGCCGTCCGCCGCCGCCCTCGGCTCACCGTGGGCAGCTCACTCCGAGCGTTCCCGCGCCACCACGACCTCTTAGCCAGCACTACATCATCACCGTGAAGCTCTACGGCCACTTCGTGGGGCCTCTAGTGCCCTGCATCGCTCTCTCGATGCTCGCCGGCATCCATCCCCGCCGCCGCCGCCACTGTCTTCGCCGGTTGCCCCTAATCCGACGCGTATGCTTCCGATTGTTTGCACCAACACCTTCCCCACGACTCACTAAAGCTCGTGTGCAGGTTCCCTACCAACGTTAGCTGCCGTGCCTCGCCGTCGATAGTGACCCCTCCGCCGCGACCTCGGGTTCTCGTCGAGATCCGCTCTTCCGACCACCGCAGCCCTCGACACGGGGTGCAACCGAACCGTCGTGAGCTCCTGAGACCTTCCCTCCCCTCAGACCTCACCGCCGGCGACCTTTCTCACCAGAACATGGCCGTCCTCTCTCTGCTCTGCTTCTATCTCTAGCCAAGGACCCCGGGCTTAGAAGAATTGAAAGCCTAGGGGGCTATCTGCAAAACCATAGACTCATGTGAATAGTGCTAGAAGGACCCCTTTATGTTATTTTGATGCAAACTTTGAAATTCTGTATCAATTCAAGGAGAAATCATAAAAATACAAACTAAAATTTGTTAGAATCCTTTTTTTAAGATCTACAACTTTACGTAAAGGATGAAATTCAGTTTCTGAATGTTTGGAGCTCTAATTTAAATGTTAAGTTTAACTAGTTGTAGGCTTAGAGAATGCATAGTAATTGATAGAAAAATGATAAAAATGTCAAAACCAGTTGTGTTAGTTTTCTTTTGACATGTAGAATTTAAGAAAAATAATTATTCTATTAGTTAAGTAGTATCTTCTTAATATATGAGTTTAATTATGAATAATGCATAGTTGAACTTATATAATTAATATCTATGGATTTAAATGCTCAAAAATCATGAAAATATTCTAGGGTACTGTTGTTAAATAATATAACCTGTAATTAAATTCCCAACCTAGGATTAGGTGTTAAACAACTAAAATAAATTGGACATGTTATAATAAGTCCATAATTTAATATTAACATAGGGTTCATGTAAATAATTGGTATAGCAAATAAATAAAGCTTTTTAATATGATTATTGGAAAACCACCCAACCTGTTATAATAAGTCCATAATTTAATATTAACATAGGGTTCATGTTATAACTAGTTAGATACTTAGTGTAATCAACCCTATTGTTTAATGTGTCTAGATAAAATAATTAATACCCGATAAATGACTGCCTAGTGCAGAAATAAATGATATATGTAATAAGAAATTTCTACTTTCTTTGGATTGTAACTTAATCGTGAAATAACATAAAAGAATATGCATTCCTTAACTTATAGCCTTGCATATCATGTAGATTCGACCACTCTCGCCGACGGTGATTACGAAGTGATTCCGGAACAAGAAGCAGAACCAGCCGAAGACCCCGGAAACGCCGTCGAAGGTCTAACTGAAGCTCCAAACCAAAGTTCTGAAAACTTTGACCCTACTGCCCTCAACCCTACGCAATAAGGCAAGCCCCGGACATAACCCACTATTTTATTTACACTGCAATCTATATCTATTTATATATATTTCCATGCATTAAGTCCTTAGGAATTGCTTGAAACCCTAGTTGCATAACTCCAGGAACCGATGTACTGAACACTACCACTTGAGTCCGAATTGCTGCTATGCTAATAGGACTGGTAGAAGTCCGGTGATTTCCTATCACTCGCGCGATATAGGAGTTGTAATGTTTACATTCCTGCAATCACTATAAGGATGACGGACGGGATTTATGTGCAGTATCATGATTGAGATGATACCCCGTCTGTGTTGCGGAATTTGATAAGGTCGCAGTGTGTGGTAGCGGTGGTTAAGCGTTTGAAAGTACTAGCCACATGCCGCGAAATATGGTAAGCGGTAAGCCTAGTAACCAATCAGCCTGAGGAGTGGACATACCTCCCGCCACTCGTATTTTGGTTCTTCCTGTTACTCAATTCAACATGTAGGAATACGTGTTGCAGGGCAACCAGGAGTATGGTCATGTAGTCGCGCTACAGACATACATCCTGCACATTGGATGTGCGTATGGTCCTGCAGTCGCTTGTGGTGGCTCTGATCCACGAGTCGGAATGAAAGGCAAACGGTTGCTTCGGAACAATCGTTGGATGTTCCAAGCGTGTGAGTTAGGCTTTCCCTTGCAAGGTTGAAATTCGATTCAGGAATCGTCCATTTCTCGCGGAGATTGAGATTGCTTAATCCCTTTACCACATAGAGTAAAGAGAGTAACTTTGTGATTATCAAAGATAATGCTTGGCTAAAGATTTTACCATGCTTGAATAGCTATAGGTACTCACCTAGAATGGATAATCACCTAGAATCTGAAAGCTAAAAGTTGAAATTAAGGATCTACTCTTTGTTGCTTTTCAGCTGAAAAGTCTACCCAAAACCTGAAAAGCCTGCAAAAGTCTAGGTACATGGCTAAGTATACCATGAACGGGTAAGCCTTGCTGAGTATTAGTATACTCAATCTTGCATTGTGACTTTCTACTTCAGGTAATCTCCCTGATGACTCAGCTCTACCTGTACCGTGGCCCTACCCCCTGCCTGATGGTTGGTCCGTGGAGTGGGATCCGTCCCCGACCAACACAGATTCCACCGAGTGATATCATGCCAGGGCTAGCATGATATCCATAGTGACGATGTGTACAGTATCCGTGTTTCAAACTCCGCTGCTGTGACTTAACACTTAAACTGTTTTGTAATAATATCCCTTCGTTGGGAACTAATGTTTCTTTTATACACTTATGTAATATACCTGCCTGTGATGTAAAATGTAATGGCACTTATATCTCTGGACTCGCCTTCCTGCGAGGTACCTTGTTGATCCTGTTTTCGGTGGTTTATCGGGACGTTACCCGATAGGCCAAGGGATTATACCATTTGAAGCATGATGGTGTGGCAGAACCAACCTGAATTATACCGGCTCAAGTACGTGAGTCCATTCCTGAGGGCTCCAACGTGCTTCAAACGGTATAATCACTTGGTCTGTCGGGTAACGTCCTGATAAACCACCGAATACAGGATCAATAAGGTTACCTCACACGAAGGTGAGTCCAGAGATACAGTCACCATCATATTTTACATCACAGAGAATTACGTTACAAGAGTTTCCAATATTAGTGCAAAGTTTCAAATTTAGAGAAAACATTACAAACTGTTAAAGTTATGGTTTTTAGCAGCGGAAAACATACGCGATGATTCACAACACACCGTCAAGATGGATGTCATGCTAAGCCTAGGCACGACATCACTCGGTATCATCAGTGTTGGCCGGGGACGGATCCCATTCCACGGACCAATCTTCTGGAAGAGCACAGGGTCAAGGCAGGGGAAGAGTAGGGTCTTCAAAGACATTACCTGAAAAACAAGTAACTAGCAAGACTGAGTATACTAATACTCAGCAAGGCTTACCCGGGTTTGGATATACTTTAGCCCGTAACTAGACTCATGAAGGCATTGTAGAGGCTTTGGGTTTATTTTCAGCTGAAAAGCAACAGAGAGTATAACTTACCTTCAAGTTTTAGCTTTCAGATTCTAGTTTGATTAGCCATTCTAGGTAAGCACCTATACTAAACAAGCAAGATAGAGATTATCATCCATCAAAATTATTCCATCGATAATTACACTTTTTACTCGATGTGGCAGAAGGAATAAGCAGTCTCAATCCTCGTGAGAGGCGGACGATCCGAATCAAATTTAACCTTGCAAGGTAGACCTAACTCACACGCTCGGAATACCAATATGGCGTTCCAAGCAACCGTTTCCCTCATATTCCGGGTTATGGATCAGGGCCACCACAAGCGACTGCAGGACCGTACGCACATCACTCGTGCAGGACATACGTCTGTAGCGCGACTACAAAACCCGTATTCCTGTCTGCCATGCAGAACGTACTCCCACACATCGGTGCGTGTAAACATAAAATAAAAGTCGAGTGGTGGAGACAAGTCCATTTGCCGGGCCATTCGGGTACTAGGCTTACCGCTTACCATATTTCGCGGCATGTGGCTAGTACTTTCAAAAGCTTAGCCACCACTACCACACGCTGCGACCTTATCCACTTTTAACAAAACAGACAGGGTAAATCTTCAGGTCATGATACAACACATGACCTTGTCCATTATCCTTATAGTGATTGCAGAATTGTAAACAAGCAACTCCTATATCGCGCGAGTGACAGGAAATCACCCGACTTTTACCGGTCCTATTTAGCAGAGCATCTAAGCGATAAGGACTCGGGTTCAATACATTGGATTCCTAAGAGATCATGCAACTAGGGTTTCATCTCAACTCCTAGACTTAATGCATAAGTATAGATAAATAGACATAGATTACAGTGTAAATAAAGTAATGGGATATGTCCGGGGCTTGCCTTTACTGGTGGGACTGAAGTCAGGGATGTTAGTATTGTTGTCTTCCGAACTTTGGTTCGGGGCTTGCGATATCTCATGGTGACGTTCACTTGGTCTTCAGAAACATCCTCCGTAGACTTCTGGGAGATCTCGTAGGTACCGTTGCCGAAAGTAATCGTATCTACATGCAATGCAACGTCACATTCAAAGTGTGCACACAAAACTATCTTACTTCACAATAAAGTTGCAATCCAACACTCATTTAACATACTACTCACATAACAACTAAAAGATCTGAGACTAAACTTAGATAGAGCTTTAAGAGGACATCTAATTAGAATCGGCTGCTCGTTGAAGATTACAACAGAGCCGATTGGAAACAATAGAGGTTTATTCGATTGAAAGTGTATCGGGTTCCTAGATGATCGATGAAAGCATCGATTACTTTAGCAGAGGGATGATTCCTAGAGCAGTTGTGTCTTAACTGAGATGTGCTTAAGTGCTATCCTAGGTAACTAGGTGTGGTTGTATTGATTCGATTACGTCAGCACAGCTATTGAGTGACGTACAGCCGATTGGAGTGTGGTTGAGGGTATGTGATCGATAGATATATAGCCGATCTCTCAGTCGATAATTCGGCTGATAGAAGTGTGTGGATAAGGATGGGAAAACTAAGGATTGATCGGCCATATTTGACCGATACGGAAAATAACTAGAATCAGCTTAGATCAGCCGATAGCAAAAGTCCTAAGATTGTGTGTGCATCTCTGATACATCGACTATATGCAATCGATGTAGAACAGAACAAAAGAACTGTATCGGCAGTAGCCGATATTAGAAGGGTAACAACCGGATTGGCTAGTCAACTGATGGTAGAAGCATATCAAAAGAAATGCATCGGTTGACAGTTGTTACACAGAAATATCATAGACTCAAAGGAAACGGATGCTTAGTGGCTGAGCTGATAGCCGACGCTGAAGCATAGCTGCCGAGATTGCAATCAAGACGATAACAATGTCTTGATGGCAGGATATGAGCATTCATGTAAAAGGATTAACTAAACATCACACATCTCTATTTAAGACATACATGCTATGGCTTACTTTCCAGTTATAACACAAGCATATAACACAAGGTGCAAATAAAGCATTCATTCTCTCACATTTAACCTATATCACAAATCAAAGACTTTCAACTCAAAATCCCAACATACAACTTGTAGATTTTGACCTAAGGATTCAAACAAAACTGGTTTTGTATTTTTATGAACTTCTTACGAAAATCTATGAAATGTAGAAGTTCACGGATTTGAAATAAAGAAAGTTCTGGAAAAATTACAGAGAACACTCTAGAACTTTCTAAATCAAAGCAATCAAGTCCCTGGTCGGGGACAACAGAGAATAGGAAATAACGATGATATTCTGGCAAAGGAATCGCCGGCATTAAGAAGATTCAGTAGGTCAGGGCAAACCTTGGGGTAGCCTTGGTTGTGGAGAAGAATAGGCGGAAAGTGAATTTCCGTGGTGAACAGGATTGGTGATGAGAAGAGCTCGACGGTGACGAATAGTAGAAGTTGCTGGATGTCGTGGATCATGGGACGAGACGAAGGAGCCGAATTGATTCGCTAGGCCAACTCCTCCGCGAACCTCAAGGTCCTCCTGCTCTCGGTTGAACTTCCTCTGCTCACGCACGTGTGCCACTGAAACATGGCCGGCAAACCCGCGTAGCTCTCTGCAGGACTGCCGTGCTTGGTTGCGTCGAGGCTCCTACGAGCTCGTCACGCCCAACCGCGCCTTCGCTCCGCAACTTCTCCTTCCGACTTCCCACGCCATAAGCGCTTCCCCGCCTCCGCAAGGACCGAGGTCTGCTCGCACCTGGCCGCCTCTAAACTCTCCACGAGCAGTCTGCAGTGCCACCGGACTTCATCCGTTGCCCTCGCCTCAATGGCCTCTGACGTTCTCCACGTGCGACTCTACTGCCTCCTGGGCGGGTCCGCCCCGAATCGTCGCGCTGCATAGCTCCCCCTTCTTCCAGCTGCCTAACTTGTGTTCGCTCGGCCTTGCCGCATCACTCCCGCGCTCGCACACGCGTGTTCGCGCCACCTGGGCCTACCCTTGCCTCGACCGAGCCACGCGCGCGCGCGCCAACCGCGCCTCCAGCGCCCTCCGCGCGCGCTCCGCTCAACACCTGTCCACACCGCCAACTCCCACGCGCTACCGCGCACACGCTCGCGCCATCCGCTCGGCGCCGCCCACGAACCACTCCAGTCCTGTGCTTTCCCGCTCACGCGTGCCTGTTCGCGCTGCTGTTACTCCACCCGTGCGCCTAGGCCGCTTCGCTTCAGCATCGCCCGCGAGCCACTCCTGTGCCGCCGCCGCGCACGCCTGCAGCCTCACCCGCGCGCCTGGGCCACCCCGCGTGCCACTGCTCACTCCGGGCTGCTCGCCTCCGCCCGGGTCTCTCACCTGCTGCGCTCGCACGCGTCCTGCACATCGCCTGCTCGCGCCGCCCTGCGCACGCGCTGCGCAAGCCACCAGCACTAGCCTCTTCGTCGAGCTGCTCCCCGCCTGGGCCCGCCAGTCTGCGCGCTGCGCCCACGCGTCCGTGAGCCATCCTGCCCGCCTTGGGCCACCGCCAGTACACGTGTTGCCGCGCGCGCCCGACCCCGCCAACGCTCTGCCCAAACCGCCGCTGCGCTCCAATTCCCGCAACGCACGCGCTGCCTGCGCGCGTACCCCCGCCGTCCGCGCCACGTGCCTCCGCTCGCCCTTGCCAGGCCGCACGCCGCTCAGCCCAGGCCGCCTCCGCTCGCCCCTGGGCCCGCCACCCTGCGCCGCTCGCACGCCGCATCGCTGCCACCAGCCGCTCACTCCACTCACCCGCGCGCCGAGCTGAGTCGCACGCCCGCGCCTGGGAGCCACGCTCCACCTGCTTGCGTGCGCCGCTGGCCCGTGAGAGAAGAGCCCCTGTGCTGAACCGGTGGAGGAGAGGGTAGACAGAAGAGAGAGAAAGAAAGGGACAGGTGCTGCTGATGGGGGGGGGGAAGGCAGGGTGCCAGAGAAGATAAGGCAGAAGAGAGAAAGAACAGAGGAGAAAGGGAAAATAGATTTCCCAAGGACTTATACGTGATTTCAGAAAACTGCAGGGGCTCGTTTGTAAAGCAAAAATTTCCCGTTGATTTAAAATCCAAATGAAGAAATGCCCAAAACGAAAGTTGGAGAGTTTTTCAAACTCTACAACATTGCTTTAGGGCTCAAGTTCAAAAACTCAAAACTTATATTTTTACACGTGAATCTTTGAACAAAAGTCGGATTTGCATTACTTTTGTCCTAAGAGTGTAATTTTTAAAATATTCAGGACCTAAATGCAAGAATTTATGACACGTCATAATGACGGGATAGACTCGTCATAATGATTGGATAGACATGTCATGATAACTTGCACTTTTACACTTTAGCCCTGAGTAAATTTGAAAGTTACTTTTGTAAATCAAACATTTGCATAAAAGGACTTGTACTTTTATAAAATTACATAAACACCCTTATTTTTACCACTTTACCCAAAATTTTTACATATTTCAACACACGCATTTCCAATGCAGCTTTTGAGTAAATATATATTTTTACAAAACATAAAGTAAGAAAAACATATTTGCAAAACCACCCTTTACTTATTTTAAAATTACCATAATCCAAATACATTTTACAAAAACAACCCTAGGTTTTTCTGTAATTACAAAAATACCCTTTCTACTTGCACTTTTAATTTTCAAAAGTTTCACATAAACACACACAAGTTTTACACTAACAAAATACATATTTCGCACTAACAAATATAGGTCTAGCATTACAAGCACACGAACTGTCACAGATAGAGCCCTCAAGAGAGGACTCGCTTACTTGAGCCGGTGTATTTCAAGTTGGTTCTGCCACAGCTGGTATCAGAGCTAACAAGTGTACCCTGGAGATATAATTAGCCCTAAAAATAATTTATAGTATAAAATTTGGTCAACAAAGTATTTGCAAACTACGTTTGGTTCGTTAAGGATTGTACATAGTACGTAAAGCCCTAGGGTAATGTTATTAAGGGAATTAGAGGTGGCTGTAGTATATATGCATAACTCTAGCTCCTAGCATTACATTTCTGTTAAAACTTAAATTCATGCACAACCCAACTTATTTTCTGTAACGACACCTTCGATAGTGAGGTAAGAAGGTAAGGATCCTCAGCCAACTGAGGGAGCTTGGCCTTCCTGTCGGTGATGCGAACCGAATGCTGTTTCTCAAGCAGTGGCTTACTTGAGATGCTGCCAATGTACCAACTTCGGTTGACTACATTGGGAGTAGATGGTTCGGCGCAGGGTATAGCGATCGCTGTTCATACCCCCCATTTTGCGGTACCCCCGTGAATACGTTGTTCCGATAACGTATGTTGACGTTGTCTGTACGGCGGTAATTGCACAGATGCTGTTTCTATAGTGAACAGTAATGATTGGGGACGCTTTCATGACATGCTGGCATGAAAGGTTCATTGGATATATATATTGTGGTTTTCTGCAGGTACACTAACCACGATTACGAAATTAGGATGAATAGGACTTATCGGCTAGTTATTAGTGAGAGACGTATGTATTATGCCGCCAAAATTAACTACGTAAGTCCAAAGATATTCGGCAATTGTTTTTGGTTGTGAGGTCGAATAGTGCGTGCATGCATAATACATTAACCAACAAAATGGATGCTTAATTTTGTTGCTTTTTAATAAATAGGTAACATGTGGGTATTTCTTAGTTTGGGTAAATAGAAATCTTTAGTTAGGTATCTTAAGTATCCATCTGATTTCCAGCCTTTGCTGTTATCAGAATCAGTTATCTTGTTCCATTTACCTTATGAGTTCTCAGCAGGGTAAACATATCTTACCATTTGCATTCTTGTCGCAGATGGCCGCTCCTTCAAATGCCTTTTGGGATCATGAGGGGCACTTTCACACTAATGCCTTACATTGGGAAGGTTTTCCTCGTCTCCTGTGGGAATCCTTAAGTTTGTTCTATTACACCGAGCCTCCTCAATATGATGGGGTGGAATCTCACGAAGAAGGAGTTCCTCGATGCTGGGTTAAGATGACAATTCCTCAACATTCTTTCCGCTCCCAATGGCATCCCATAGAAGTTGATGTGGTAGGGTATCGTCTGGTTGATACCATTGAGACTGCTGCCTTGGAGGCTATCAAACTCTTCTGCAATCAGCATCCAACGGAGGTTGCTGCATATCCTATTGGTTTATTCCCTGCTATAGATTCTGATAATTTGGAATGGAACTTTCGGACAGAGCATCTTGGTCATATGCTAGGAGATCTGGCTGAAGAAACGGTCCACAGCATCACCAGGTTCATGAATGTGCAGCATTATTACCAGATTTTGCTGCTTCATAACATGGGTCAGTTAACTAATGTAGCTCAAAGTCACTATCGAAATGCTGACAGTCAAGTTACCCAGATAGTGGAACTACAAGCCTCAGTGACTCAGAAGGATGAGATCATCGCAGCACGGGATGAGACCATCCTTCATCGAGAAGATCAAATCAACGAGAGTGATCATATAATCACCCAGCGTAACACCATTATTGAATTCCTTCAAGAACAAATCCATGATCTGATCCTTAAAGCTGACGATGCCCAGGCTCATCTTGAAGAACTGCAGCAGCAACCGATCCTTCCCGCTGCACGGGGATCCTGTTCTTAGTCCCCATCACTTTTCTTCTGGCAGTCAGTCTTCTGTAGGCAACTTCAACGATTTCTAGTCTAGTAAATCGTCGACTTTCTAGATGTAACCTGTGAGAAGTGTAATGCTTTAGGTAGTAAGTAGCTTATCTAGACCTCGTGCCATTTGTTGTAACATAGATGGCCTGTGTAGGGATCCCTCGGATGTGTGATATGGAGAACAATCAGAATCGATGTTGTAATATAAGCTTCTTGTTTTATCATCTTGTTCACTATCCTTATGTTCTGAAATGAGATGATTGAATGGAATGTATGCATTGTTTATCTAAGTAGTATATCTTCTGAAATTGGGAGTAAGGCTATATGATTAATGATGGACATCTCCTTTGTTTCAGATGGTTGGAGCCATGCGCGGAACCTCGAAAGGTTTCCGGGTAGATCAGGCCAGCGGTTCTCAACAACCGCCACCACCACCTCCTAATTTGGCAGAAGTTATGGCTCGGCAAACCGAACTTCTCAATCTGCTGGTACAAGCACAGCAGAACCAGCAACATCAACAGTTCCGAGGAGGTCGTGGCGACCTCAATCCTCCCGTGGCCAGCTATCAGGATTTCTTCAGCACCTAGCCTCCATTTTTTAGTAAGACTGAAGAACCTTTGGATGCCGATGCCTGGCTTCATATCATTGAATCGAAGTTTGCTTTATTGACTATACCTTGTGCGGACTCAAGTAAAGCTTACTTTGCCGCCCAGCAACTTCGCGGTGCTGCTCGGATATGGTGGGATCATTTCTGCGCCATGCAGCCTGTAGGGCATGTTATCACCTGGGATGAGTTTCGGGCAGCCTTCAGGGCACATTATATTCCCGAAGGATTGTTGGAGCGAAAGTTGAATGAATTCTTGGCACTTACCTAAGGCACCAGCACAGTCCTGCAGTATGCGTAGACTTTTAATCATCTGTGCCAATATGCGGGATATCATGTGGATAACGACGCCAAGAAACAAGATCGTTTCCGTCGGGGCCTTAATACCAAGCTCAAGGAACGCCTGAATCTTGTAAGGGCTAATAATTTCAGCGAGCTGGTTAATATGGCCTTAACCCAAGAAGATTGCATCGTAGCACATCATGCGGAGAGGAAAAGAAAAACCTTTACTAGACCCTCGAGTACTCAATCACCGAGGTATCGAGTTGTTCCCAACACATCGTTCAGAGCACCACAGCGGAATACCCCGTCTGGCAGACTAGTTTTTAGGCTGCCCCAACCACAAGGAAGGTATAGACCTCCCGTACCTCCGCAACAACCACAACAATCTGGCTTACGGCCAAATGTTCAACAAGTTCAACAGAGAAGTAGCAATTATCGTTGTTTCAATTGTGGGAGTGCGGATCATTTCATCAGAGATTGTCTGCGGCCCAAGAAACCTAATCAAGGGCAGAGTTCCAGTCAAGGTAATCAGAACAAGGGCAAGAGGCCAATAATGCAAGTTCGGCAAGGACGGATTAACTTCACCACCCTTGCAGAGCTTCCGGATGGAGCTCCCGTCATGTCGGGTACATTTTCTATTCACCACAAACCAGTTGTTACATTATTTGATTCAGGAGCAACACATAGTTTTATTAGTAACAACTGTGGTAATCGAATAGGACTTGATCTTTGTCCTGCCCAAGGGTCATATATGATCTCTACCCCAGGAGGAAGTATTACTTCCAACCAAATGATTAGAAGTGTGCCAATTCAGTTAGGTAGCAAAAGAAATCAAAACTGATTTGGTTTTACTAAGTTTGGAGGGTATTGATGTTATACTTGGGACAAACTGGATGACTGAACATCGAGTACGGCTAGACATATCTTCCCGAGTTGTCGAAATTGATTCACCATATCATGGGGCCACTACCCTTTATCTGCCTCAGCAAGAATATCTACACCCTCGCACTTATGCTATCACAAATATCAAAGTAAAAGATATTCCTGTAGTCTGTGAAGGTAACTTGCTTGGGATGCCACCAGACAGAGACATTGAGTTTATTATTGAACTCCAACCTGGCACCGCTCCTATTTCCAAGAGGCCGTATCGCATGCCTCCAAATGAATTGGCTGAACTGCAAGTCCAACTCCAAGATCTTCTTGACAAGGGTTTTATACACCCAAGTGCTTCACCTTGGGGTTGTCCGGCCCTCTTTGTAAAGAAGAAGGACAATAGCCTAAGGTTATGTGTCGACTATCGTCCACTCAATGCGGTCACTATCAAAAATAAGTACCCTCTTCCCCGCATTGACATTTTATTCGATCAGTTAGCCGGAGCTAAAGTCTTTTCCAAGATTGACTTACACTCTGGTTATCATAAAATCAAAATCAGGCCTTGTGACATTCCAAAAATAGCTTTTTCGACCAGATATGGACTATATGAATATCTGGTTATGTCTTTTGGACTTACCAATGCACCGGCATATTTCATGTACCTCATGAATTCAGTCTTTATGCGGGAACTTGACAAATTCGTCGTGGTCTTCATTTATGACATTCTGATATACTCCAAAACTAAAGAAGACCATGCTCATTATATACGTGTCGTTCTTCAACGACTACGTGATCATCGCCTTTATGCCAAATTTTCAAAATGTGAATTCTGGTTAGATAGTGTGAAATTTTTAGGACATACTATCTCCAGCGAAGGCATATCGGTTGATCCAACCAAAGTCCAGGAAGTTATGGATTGGAAACCTCCAACTTCAGTCCATCAAGTTCGAAGTTTCCTTGGATTGGCGGGATACTATCACCGATTCATTCCAGACTTCTCTAAGATAGCTAAACCCATGACTGAGATATTAAAGAAAGAAGTTAAATTCTGTTGGGACGACGAGTGTGATAAAGTGTTCCACACCTTGAGAAAACTTCTAACAACTGCTCCAGTGCTAGCTCAGCCAGATAGCACTCAGCCTTTTGATGTCTACTGTGATGCCTCTGGAACTAGCCTCGATTGTGTTCTTATGCAAAACAACCGGGTCATTGCTTATGCATCCCGAGCACTTCGGAATCATGAACAAAATTATCCAACACATGATCTTGAATTGGCAGTAGTTATCCACGCTCTCAAGATCTAGAGACATCATCTTATGGGTGCTAAGTGTAATATTTACACTGACCATAAGAGCCTCAAATATATCTTCACTCAAGCTGACCTAAATATGAGGCAAAGGCGTTGGCTAGAACTAATCAAGGACTACGACCTTGAGGTACACTACCATCCTGGCAAAGCCAATGTGGTTGCGGATGCACTTAGCCACAAGGCACATTGTCATTGCTTATCTGTAGCAACTTCCAGTGACACTCTCTGCAATCAGATGAGAAAGCTCAATCTAGAGATCATTCCTCAAGGTAGTCTGAACTTGCTACCTATTGAGTCTATTCTTAGAGATAAAATCATCATGTCACAATTACATGATGAAGGTGTCAAAGTTATCAAAACAAAATTATCTCAAGGGGAAGCCAAATATAAGTGTTTCCACACAGATCATCAAGGAGTTCTATGGTTCAACAATCATATTGTTATACCTAAAGATCATAAGCTTCGTAAACAAATCCTTGATGAAGCACATTTATCTAAATTCTCTATTCATCTTGGTAGTACCAAAATGTATCAAGATCTTCGACAGAATTTTTGGTGGACCAGAATGAAAAGAGAAATTGCTAAGTATGTATCTGAGTGTGGTACGTGCCAGAGAGTCAAAGCTAGTCATCTAAGAGCATCTGGTACACTCCAACCACTACCCATCCCGTCATGGAAATGGAAAGACATTAGTATGGATTTTATAGTCGGTCTTCCCAACATATCCCAAAAACATGATTCCATATGGGTGATCATTGATAGACTTACCAAAACTGCTCACTTTCTTCCGGTGCATACTACTTATTCTGCCAAAAAGTATGCTGAAGTTTATCTGGATCAAATTGTTCGATTGCATGGTGTCCCTAAGACCATCATTTCTGATCGAGGACCCCAGTTCATTGCACGCTTCTGGGAACAGTTGCAAGTTGCTCTTAGAACCAAACTAATTCGAAGCTCTGCATATCATCCCCAGACAGATGGACAGACTGAGCGAGTTAACCAAATCCTTGAAGACATGCTCCGAGCTTGTATTATTCACTATAGTACAAACTGGGACAATTGTCTTGCCTTGGCCGAATTTTCTTACAACAACAGTTATCAATCTAGTCTTTAGATGGCTCCTTTTGAAGTGTTATACGGTCGAAGATGTCGAACTCCTCTGAGTTGGTCTGAGACTGGTGAACGCAAAATCTTTGGACCCGACCTAGTTGTCGAAGCTGAAGATAAGGTTAAGATTATTCAATCCAATCTTAAAACAGTTCAGTTCAGATAGAAAAGCTACGCAGATAAGAGAAGGAAACCTCTGCAGTTCCAAGTAGGAGATTTTGTCTATCTCCGAGTATGTCCTACCAAGGGTGTCCAGCGCTTCGGTATAAAAGGAAAGTTAGCACCCCGGTATGTCGGACCATTTGAAATCCTCAAAGTCTGTGGCCCAGTGGCCTACAAAATTCATCTTCCATCTCAATTAGCCACCATTCACAATGTTTTCCATGTATCTCAACTTAAGAAGTGTATCAAAGTACCCACGGAGATCATTGAAACTCGTGCCATTAAAATCGAACCCGATCTATCATAACCGAACAACCTATCCGAATCTTGGATACCAAGGAAAGACTCATCAGAAGAAGGACAGTTAAGATGTATAAAATCTTATGGGATCATCACACCGAAGAAGAAGCGACGTGGGAGATAGAATCCTATCTTCAACGAAATTTCCCAAACTTCCTTCAAGTCAATTCCCAAATCTAATTGTTCGATTCTATTCTGCTTTGGAATCTCGGGACGAGATTCTTTTTAGGGGGGAAGGCTGTAACATTCAGGTAATTAGAAACATAGACACTAAGTTTTAGCATAATATATGCATGCTTGTTATGGTGTATGTGAGTAGTATAGAGAACCAGGGGTATAATTGTAATTTATGAAATATACAGGTCCTTGAGTGTAATTGGGTAAAATGGGAGATAACATTAAAACCCAGGATAAATATAATACTAAGTGTTAAATTTACATGACCATAGGGAAGAAAGTGTAAAAGGTAGGTTAAATCCTAAGAAAATAGACCTTTGTGTGAAACTAGGGACCTATGTGTGATTAACACAAAAATTGAAGGGCCTATATGTAAAATAGTTGAAATGTAAAATTAATATTTAGGTTTACTTAAGGACTAAAATGTAAGAATACAAGTCATCATGACATTCCATGAAAATTTGTAAACATATCAAATTTATTTTGGTAAAGACAAAGTTAAATCAAATTCCACATTTATTCAAAAATTTAACATAAAAAGCTGTAAACTTTGGGTTTTTGAGCTTGAGCCCTAAAGCAATGTTGTAGAGTTTGAAAAACTCTACAACTTTCATTTTGGGCACTTCCTCATTTGATCTCTATATCAGTGAGAAATCTTAGTTTACTGAGAGACCCTTGAACTTTTTGAAAATTTCAAACAAGTCCCCCGGACCACCTCCCCTCTGTTCTTCTTCCTCGCGCACGTGCCTCCCCTGCTCTGCTCTCCTGCCGCCGGCAGTGCTTTACCTCTGGCCGCCGCTCTGCCGCCGCCGCCGCGCCACTGTGATAGTTCAATTACTTGTACGCTAGGCACATAATTTGTTAGTGTGAAGTATGTGTTTGTTGGTGTAAGTTTGTGTACGTTTATGTGAAGCTTTTGAAAATTTAAAGTGCAAGCAAAAAGGTATTTTTGTAATTACAGAAAAACATAGGGTTGTTTTTGTAAAATGTATTTGGATTAGGGTAATTTCAAAAAAAGTGAAAGGTGGATTTGTACACATGTTTTTCTTATTTTATCCTTGTAAAAAAATATATATATTTATCCAAAACTTTCATTTGAAATGTGTGTGTTGAAGTGTGTAAAAATTTTGGGTAAAGTGGTGAAAATAAGGGTATTTATGTAATTTTATAAAAGTACAAGTCCTTTTATGCAAGTATTTTATTTACAAAAGTAACTTTCAAAATTACTCAGGACTAATGTGTAAAAGGTGCAAGTCATTATGACATGTCTATCCAATCATTATGACGAGTCTATCTCGTCATCATGACGTGTCATAAATGCTTGCATTTAGGTTCTGAATTTTATAAAGTTTCATTCTTTAGGACAAAAGCAATTCAAATCCGACTTTTGTTCAAAGATTCACGTACAAAATATAAGTTTTGAGTTTTTGAACTTGGGCCCTAAAGCAATGTTGTAGAGTTTGAAAAACTCTCCAACTTTCGTTTTGGGCATTTCTTCATTAGGGTTTTAAATCAATGGGAAATTTTGCTTTACAAACAAGTCCCTGCAGTTTTCTGAAATTGCGCATAAGTCCTTGGGGAAATCTATTTCTCCTTCTCCTCTGTTCTATTCTCTCTTGCGCCTTTATCCTTTCCCCACCGGCAGCAGCTCTAGCAAAATCCCTCTTTTCCCCTCCCTCTCTCTTCCCTCCACTGGTACAGGGCGTCCGGGCGGCTCCAGGCGGCAGCGCAAGCGGGGGAGGAGGCGCGCGGCAATGCGGGCCGGGCGCAGGTGGAGCGCAGCGGCTCGGCTGGGAAGCGGGACGCTGGCGCGGGGGAGGTAGCAGATGCGCGGCGCAGCGCTGGAACGGGAGCAGCTCGGTGCGCGGCGCTGGTGACGTTGGCGTAGAGCAGGGCAGCGGCCGCAGCGGGCAGAGCAGCTCGACGCAGCTGGTGGCGCGGAGCCGGTGGCTCCAGGCGGCACGCGTGAGCGGGCAAGCGCAGGACTGGAGCGGTTCGTGGGCGGTGCAGGAGCGGAATGTGGGCGGCGCCGAGCGGGTGGTGCGAGCGTGCACGCGGTGGCGCGCGGAAGATGGCGGTGTGGGCAGGTGTTGGGCGGCCGGAGCAGAGCAGGCCCATGGGCACAAGCAGGCAGTGCTGGAGTGCGACGTGCCGAGCAACGGCACACGCAGGAGGAGTTGCGATGGAGGGCTTCTGCGCGAGATGCGGGAACACGGTGACATCGGCCCTAACTACGCCACGGAGATCTCTGGTGACGCAAGAGTGGCCGTATCGAGGACGCGAGCTCGCTCGCTTGTAAGATGCACGAAGGACGGCGAGCCGGAAGGAAAGATGGCGAAGCAAAGGCGATGGTTATAGCTTGGCGAGCTCGGAAGGAGCAGCTACGCAGTGCAAGGCGGTCAGAAAAGGAGTAACGCGGCGCGGGTCCGACGCGCGACGCAGGACTGACGGCCGACTCAATTCATTTCCGCAGGCGCGTGCGTATGCAAGGCAACAGGCTACGCGTGTGGCAGAACCAACCTAAATTATACCGGCTCAAGTACGCGAGTCCACTTCCGAGGGCTCCAACGTGCTTCAAACGGTATAATCCCTTGGCCTGTCGGGTAACGTCCCGATAAACCACCGATACACAGGATCAAATAAGGTTACCTCACACGAAGGTGAGTCCAGAGATACAATCACCATCATATTTTACATCACAAGAATTATATTACAAGAGTTTTCAAAAGCAGTACATTACAAACTGCTAAAGCTATGGTTTTCGGCAGCGGAAAACATACGCGATGATTTACAACATGTCGTCAAGATGGATGTCATGCTAAGCCCTGGCAAGACATCACTCGAGATCATCAGTATTGGCCGGGGACGGATCCCATTCCTCGGACCAATCTTCAGGAAGAGCACAGGGCCAAGGCAAGGGAAGAGTAGGGTCTTCAAAGGCTTTACCTGAAAAACATAAAACTAGCAAGGCTGAGTATACTAATACTCAGCAAGGCTTACCCGGTGATGGTATACTTAGCCATGTAACTAGACTTATGAAGGTTTATAATGGTTCTGGATTTAGTTCCAGCTGAAAAGCAACTAAGAGTGGATCCTTAATTTCAACTTTTAGCTCTCAGATTCTAGTTGGTTATCCATTCTAGGTAAGCACCTGTAACTACTCAAGCATGGTAAGATCTTTGATCAAGCATCATCTTTGATAATCATAAGATTGCTCTTATTACTCAATGTGACAAAGGAATTAAGTAGTCTCAATCATCGTGAGAAGCGGACGATTCGAATCGAATTTAACCTTGCAAGGTAAACCTAACACACACGCTTGGAACACCACAGGGGTGTTCCGAAGCAACCATTTGCCTTTCATTCCGACTCATGGATCAGAGCCACCACAAGCGACTGCAGGTCATACGCACTTCCAAAGTACAGGACGTACGTCTGTAGCGCGACTACAAAACCCGTACTCCTGGTTGCCCAGCAACACGTATGCCTACACGTCGAACATAAGTAACCAAAAGAAGCAAGACGAGTGGTGGGAGGTATGTCCACTACTCGGGCCGATTGGCTACTAGGCTTACCGCTTACCATATTTCGCGGCATGTGGTCAGTACTTTCAAACGCTTAATCCCGATCACCACACGCTGCGACCTTATCAGAATTTTAACAACACAGACGGGGTATCACCTCGACTATGATACCTCACAAAACTCCCGTCCGTCATCCTTATAGTGATAACAGAAATGTAAGCATTACAATTCCTATGTCGCGCGAGTGACAGGAAATCACCCGACTTCTACCGGCCCTATTAGCAAAGCAGCTAGTCGGACTCAAGAGCTAGTATCCATCACATTGGTTCCTAGGAGAATGCAACTAGGGTTTCAAGCAATTCCTAATAACTTAATGCATAGAATACGTAAATAGATATAGATTGCAGTGTAATAAAATAGTAGGTTATGTCCGGGGCTTGCCTTTACTGGCGGGGCTGGGGTTAGTCAAGTTAATAACGTCCGAAACTTTGGTTCGGGCCTTCCGAGAATTCCCTGACGAAGTCCTTAGGGTCTTCAGAACAACCTCCTTCCGGTTCCAGGATTAGCTGGTAATTTCCGTCAGCGAGGGAGAGATCGAGTCTACATGATATGCAAGATGGAGTTCAATGGATGCATACACTTTCATTTCAATTCACGATAAAGTTGCAATCCAAATAAAGGAACATTACATTTTGACAAACAATCTAACTACTCTGTACTGGGCAGTCTTTTATCGGGTATCAACCAAACTAACTAGTTACGTTAAGCAACAGGGTGGGTTACCCTAAACATCTATACTAACTTCATTAGGTAGCATGTTTGGTGATTTAATGGGTTGGTGCATAGGTCTTGGCCGTAACCGATGAGGATGCATCAGGTTTAGCCGATTGACGTGCTTTGGTCATGTCTAACAGAGGCGTGTCTACTGTGCGATCTTACTGATTCAAGGTTGTGTACTTTGGTCTGGGTAGCCGATTGTCAGGTGCACTGGTTTTCTAATTGATCGATGAAAACATCGATCACTTTAGCAGAGGGATGCTTCTTAAAGCAGTTGTGTCTTAACTGAAATGTGCTTAAAGGTTATCCTAGGTAACTAGGTGTGGTTGCATCGGCTGGATTATGTCAACACAACAATTGAGTGCCGTATAGCCAACAGGGTTAGCTAAGTTAGACTTATTTCAAGAATTAGGTGTAACAGAACACTAATATTAAACTAGGTTAGTGAGACCACAAGTGCGAAACTAGTCTAACGAGAATGTGGCCGATAGGTGTATAGTTGATGGGTTGTACGTGACTGACTTCTTAGCCGACAAATCGGCAGGTGGAAGTGTGCCGGTAAAGATTGGAAAACTAAGAATTGATCGGACACAATTGACCTATATGGAAAACAACTAAAATCAGCTTGGATTAGCCGAAAGCAAGAATCTTAAGATCTAGTGTGAAAACTCAGATAAATCGGCTGTTTAACAAAGGTTCACATATAGCCGATTCACATTTTAATCCGACAGAGTACCTAGCCGATAGGTATGTAGTCGATAAGTGTATCCTAAAGGTATGTGATCGATAAAGGCTGGGGTGTGCTGATTTTACAGAAAAGGTCCTAGCAAGATTAAAATCTACATACAAACATTTCATCAACTACAACACAAAGGCACTTAAATTCCATAGCTAAAGAGCAGGAAAAGACTTGAAAATTTTTACACAAGACTAAACAAGAAGGACACAAGCTATATTTCAAAGATTAGCTGCAATCCAATAGGTTAACACTTAAGAACTTATGGTATAAAAAGGAATCTAAGCCTTAAATCATAAATATTAACTCATGACTAAAGCATTAATTTAATTGAAAACAGAAATTAAGTATTCAAGTTTAAATTAAATTCAAATTTGAATGTGAACCCTAAGTAATTAGAGTTATAAAGTTTCGAAAACTTAAACACAGCTTATTGTGTATTTAAAAGATTTTGATTAAAAGATCTAATTAGATAAGCTTCACTGAAAAGATTTAGTTAATTGTATTATAAACAAATTGAATTAATCCAAGATAAATATTAAAACATAAATTAGAGTTAAATTCAGATTTAGATTTGAATTTAAACTTTTTGAGTAAAGAATGTTATAAGATTTTGAATATTTAAAAATAGATTACTTCATAATTCATGATTAAGAGATCTAATTGATTAAAGTTTAAAAGGTATGCTTAGTAAATTTTTGCTCAAAATAATTTGAAATGGTTATGTTAAAAGAAATTAAATTATATCATGAATTTAGATTTGAAGATTTTATATCACTTTATATGTCATCTATAGAAATTTGTATATCCAAAATCATGATCACAAAGTTAACCTATAGGGTTAAAAATTGGAATTATGGATTGGATATTACATTTCCATGTCTTAGATTCAACATTGATTCAAAACTATTTGGTTTCAAATCAAACTCACTTAATAGAAGTTATAGAGTTCAAAACCTAGTTTCAAACAAAACTGGTTTTGTAATTTTTGGAATTTCCTACAATTCTCTATTGAATTGACAAGTCAAAAATATCACTCACATGAAATAACAAACATCCATTTACTTTTATTCTAAATACAGTACAAACTGTCTATTTTCACAGCATGGTCATAAAACAAAAGTGATAGAATTTGAAATGAAGATTCAAGTACAACTGGTTTCATATTTTTTTTAAATTTTCTACGATTTCCTAGGAGTTTTCAAAGTTCAGCACATTGGAAAGGAAGAAAGGGCTGGAAATTTTCATACAGGCCCTTGGAAAGAAACAAGACCTTGCAATGTGGCCCCTATGGCCGGAAACAGGACACTGGCGGCGGTTTGGGCCAAATTCCGGCGAGGTCGAGCACCAAGGAGGGGGAAGAGGTGGTCTACGGGCATCAGGGGCTTGAGGCGCACGGATTGGAGTGCTTGGGAGGAGAGGGAACGGCCGGAGGGAGCCTGCCGGCGTGAAGACCGTAGGGCGGCGGCGGGCGGCACTGGGTGGGGCGCTCCGGCGAGGGCAAGGCGCAAAGGGGGTGGGGAACAGCTTCAAGGGGTCCTGAGGATGCTATTTATAGGGAAAGGAGGGGAAGGGAGGGGCGCACGGCCGGGCGCCACGGCGGCGGCTCAGGTGAGCGGCGCACGGCACTGGCAGGCGGCGGTAGGCGCGTGGCGGCACGGGAATGAGCGGGGGAAGCAGGGGATAAGGTCGGGGAAGGGATAAGGCGGCGCCTGGGGTGGAGAGGGGGCAAGGGGGGGCTGCACTGACGCCGGAGTTAAGAAAGAAATGGCGGCGGCGTGCTGAAACAGAGAAACAGGGGAGGCGTCCAGAGGAAGAAGACAGGTTGAAGGCGCCAAGGACCTGTTTGCAAATTGTAAAATCTTCAAGGGCCTGAAAGTAAAACTAAATTTCCCATTGATACAGGGCTCTAATGAAGAAATGACCAAAATGAAAGTTGTACAACTTTTCAAGCTCTACAACTTTGCTTTAGGGTTTGAACTCCAAAACTCATGGTATGCAACCTTATTTTGGAAACTTTGAACTAACTTTAAATTTTATAAAGACTTGTCCTTGTTACATATTTTACACACAACTTGGGCCTAGGTGCAAGTTTTCAGAACTGTCATGATTACTTGCATTCTTATAATTTGGCCCCTAGTAACTTTTGAAAATTACTTTTGTAAATCAAATATTTGCGTAAGAGGACTTATACTTTTCTGTAATTACAAAAATACCCTTTTTTACTTGTATTTTAAATTTTCAACAGTTTCACACAAACACACAAAAGTTTTATACTAACAAGCGTACACTTCACACTATCAAATTATAAGCCTAGCTTACAGATACATGATCTGTCACAACGCGCGAGCAGGTTGAGGGCTAGGGATGCAGGAGCAAAAGAAGGCTTAGCTCGTGAGCAGATGGACCCTGGAGGTTCGCGGAGGAGTTGTCCTAGCGAACCAATCCGGCTCTGTTGTTTCGTCCCAGGGGTCCATGACATCCAGCAGCTCCTATTCCTCGTCGATCGCCGAGCAAGACCACAAATCACCGCGGGGATTATCTCTTCAGCCATTCTCTACCCACTACAATCCCCGGCAAGCTTCTTCGTCACCCACAGAACCTCGTCACCATCGAGCACTTCTCATCGACAATCCTGTTCATCGCGGGAATTTACTTTCCGCCCATTCTCTTCCACAACCAAGGCTACCCCAAGGTTTGCCCTGATTCACTGAATCTTCTTAATGCCGGCGACTCCTTTGCTGGAATATCGTCGTTAACTTCCTGTCCTCTATTTTTCCCAACCAGGGACTTAATTGCTTCGATTTAGAAAGTTCTAGGGTGTTTTCTATACGATTTCCAGAACTTTCTTTATTTCAAATCAGTGAACTTCTACATTTTATAGATTTTTGAAAGAAATTCATAAAAGTACAAAATCAGCTTTGTTTGAAACACTAGGTCAAAATCTACAGTTTTATGTTGTGATCTTGAGCTAAAGGTCTTTGAAGTGTAGTCTATGTTAAATATTAGGAAATGTGTGCTTTATTTATATCTTATGTGATATGCATGTGCTGTAGCTGAAAAGTAACTATAGGACATATATCTCAAGTGGAGATATGTGATGTCTAGTTAATCCTTTCACACGAGTACTCATATCCCTGCCATCAAGACATTGTTCTCGTCTTGATTGCAACGTATAAGGATCCCTGTTAGTTCGTGTGTATCTGCTGTTTAGCTTATACATCTTTGCAGCTATACTTCAGTATCGGCTGTCAGCTCAGCCGCTAAGCATCCGTTTCTTTTAAGTCTAAGATGTTTCTGTGTAACAGCTGTCAGCCGATGCACTTCTTTTGATATGCTTCTACTATCGGCCGGTTAATTGATACGATTGTTATCTTTCTAATATCGGCTACTGCCGATACAATTCTATTGTTCTGTCCTACATCGGCTGCACCTAGTCGATGTATCGGAGATGCACACAATCTTAGGATTCTTGCTATCGGCCGATCCAAGCCGATTCTAGTTGTTTTTCCATATCGGTCAAATATGGCCGATCAATCCTTAGTTTTCCCATCCTTGTCCACACACTTCTATCAGCCGATTTATCGGCTGAGAAATCGGCTATATATCTATCGGTCACATATCCTCAGTCACACTCCAATTGGCTGTACGTCACTCAATTGTTGTGCTGACGTAATCAAGCCGATACAACCACACCTAGTTACCCAAGATGACACTTAAGCACATCTCAGTTAAGATACAGCTACTTAGGAATCATCCCTCTGCTAAAGTAATCGATGCTTTCATCGATCAATTAGAAAACCGATGCACCTATCAATCGGCTACCCAGACCAAAGTACACAGCCTTAGGTCAGTAAGATAGCACAATAGACAGTTCCCTCCTTTGCCAATTCTATCGACCGAAACCCCTGTTGTTTCCAATCGACTCTTTCGTAGTCTTCAACCAATAGTCCATCTTAATTAGTATCCACCTAAAGCTCTATCCAAGTTTAGTTGCAGATCTTTTGATTATTATACGAGTAATATGTGAACTGAATGTTGGATTGCAACTTTGTTGTGAAGTAAAATAGCTTTATGTGCACACTTTGAATGTAATGTTGCATTGCATGTAGATACGACTACTTTCGCAAACGGTACCTACAAGATCTTCCAAGAGTCTGCAGAGGATGTTCTTGAAGACCAAGTGAACGTCACCAAGGAATTATCTGAAGCCCCGAACCAAAGTTCGGAAGATAATAATGCTAACATCCCTGACTTTAGCCCCACCAGTAAAGGCAAGCCCCGGACATAACCCCTACTTTGTCTACACTGCAACTTATACTATTTATATATATCTCTATGCATTAAGTTCTTAGGAATTGCTTGGAACCCTAGTTGCATAATTCTAGGAACCGATGTACTGAACACTAGAACTTGAGTCCAACTAGCTGCTATGCTAAATAGGGCCGGTAAAAGTCGGGTGATTTCCTGTCACTCGCGCGATATAGGAGTTGTAATGTTTACATTCCTGTTGTCGCTATAAGGATGACGGACGGGAGTTTTGTGAGGTATCATGGTTGAGATGATACCCCGTCTGTGTTGTTGAATTTGATAAGGTCGCAGCGTGTGGTTGTGCGGGTTAAGCGTTTGAAAGTACTAGCCACATGCCGCGAAATATGGTAAGCGGTAAGCCTAGTAACCAATCGGCCCGAGGAGTGGACATACCTCCCACCACTCGTCTTGCTTCTTCTGGTTACTTAGTTCGACGTGTGGGAATACGTGTTGCAAGGGCAACCAGGAATACGGGTTTTGTAGTCGCGCTACAGACGTATGTCCTGCACTTTGGAAGTGCGTATGGTCCTGCAGTCGCTTGTGGTGGACCTATCCACGAGTCGGAATAAAAGGCAAACGGTTGCTTCGGAACTATCGTTGGATGTTCCAAGCGTGTGAGTTAGGTTTACCTTGCAAGGTTGAATTCGATTCAGAATCGTCCGCTTCTCACGCAGATTGAGACTGCTTGATCCCTTTACCACATAGAGTAACAAGAGCAATTATATGATTATAAAAGATGATGTTTGACCAAGAATTATACCATGCTTGCTTAGATATAGGTGCTTACCTAGAATGGATAATCAATTAGAACCTGAAAGCTAAAAGTTGAAATTAAGGATCCACTCTTTGTTGTTTTTCAGCTGAAACTAAACCCCGAACCATTACAAGCTTTCATAAGTCTAGTTACATGGCTAAGTATACCATGAAACGGGTAAGCCTTGCTGAGTATTAGTATACTCAGTCTTGCTAGTTATATGTTTTGCAGGTAATGTCTTGAAGACCCTACTCTTCCCTTGCCTTGGCCCTGTGCTCTTCCAGAAGGTTGGTTCGTGGAATGGGATCCGTTCCCGACCAACATTGGTGATACCGAGTGATGTCGTGCCTGGGCTTAGCATGACATCTGTCTTAACGACGTGCTGTAATCATCGCGTATGTTTTTCCGCTGCTAAAAACCATAACTCTATCAGTTTGTAATGTTTTCTCTAAATTTGAAACTTCGTACTGCTTTTGGAAACTTTTGTAATGTAATTCCCTATGATGTAAAATATGATGGTAACTGCATCTCTGGACTCACCTTCGTGTGAGGTAACCTTATTTGATCCTGTGTATCGGTGGTTTATCGGGACGTTACCCGACAGGCCAAGGGATTATACCGTTTGAAGCACGTTGGAGCCCTCAGGAATGGACTCACGTACTTGAGCCGGTATAATTCAGGTTGGTTCTGCCACAGCTGGTAGCAGAGCTATAAGGTTACTTTGGAGCTACATTTTACCTTAAAAATGCTTTCAATATAAAAGTTTGACCAACAAAATGTTTGGCAAAACCGCGTTGGATTCGTTAAGGATTGTGCTCAGTACGTAAAGCCCTAGGGTAATGCTTATGAGGGAAATAGAGGTGGCTATAATATATATATATATAACCCTAACTACCAGCATTACTTTTCTGTTAAAACTTAAATTCATGCACAACCCAACTTTACTTTCTGTAACGACACCTTCGACGATGAGGTAAGAAGGTAAGGATCCTCAGCTAACTGGGGAGTTAGCCTTCCTGTCGGTGATGCGAACCGAATGCTGTTTCTCAAGCAGTGGCCTACTTGAGATGCTGCCAATGTACCAATTTCGGTTGACTACATTGGGAGTATATGGTTCGGCGCAGGGTATGGCGATCGCAGTTCATACCCCCGCATTTTTGCGGTACCCCCGTGAATACGTTATCTCGATAACGTATGTTAACGTTGTCTGTACGGCGGTAATTGTACAGATGCTGTTTCTATAGTGAACAATAATATTTGGGGACGCTTTCATGACATGCTGGCATGAAAGGTTCAGTATATATATCTTGTGGATTTCTGCAGGTATGTTAACCACGGTTAAAATAGGTTAAGATGAATAGGATTTATCGACTAGCTATTACAGGGAGAGACGTATTTATATTGTGCCACCGTAACTAACCACGTAAGCCCAAGGTTACTTGGCAGTTATTTTTGTTTGTGAGGACGTGTAGAACGTGCATGCATCATGTTATCTTGGATTGATTTGATTGCCTTGTTTGTTAAATTGTTGTACTAAAATGTGTTGCTTGTATCTGAATGTTCACCTAGACTTGTGTTGTAGGAGCCAACGTAATCTGTTAGGCTATCTTAGAGTTAAGGATATCTTTTGTGAATCAAGTGGATTGGGTCATGTTTGGACCTTATCGCTGATCTTAGCTTGACAGCTGAATCAAACCCTTGATCTTGCTTTTCCTTGAGGGTTAAATCTTGATAGTTGTCAGCAAACCCTTGGATCCATTATTCAGTGAATCATCTGTTCTTTCTCGATGTTGTACCATATCTTGTTGGCTATTCTGGTTACAACATCTGAATGTTGCACCTTCGATTTTTGCTCAGATGATTTTGGATAAATTAAAAAGATGTATAACAATAATTACTTTGTGAATACAATTCTCCCAGCAAAAGTCATGCATCATAACATATACCATCTTTGGTCAGTGCATGGTGTTGCATCGTCATCGATAATCTGTAGACTGACTAACGGGTGTGTATCCAGTACAACTTTAGGTTGTCTTCGGTTTCCTAAAGCTATCTCGTTGCTGTTGGCACTACAGGGTTGCTATTCCTCTTTTGTGGTGGTGTTTAATCACATGACCATGATGCCGTGTCGGAACCTAAGGCCTCAGGTGTGCTGCAGCCACATGATTGAGCCATTAGGAGCGCACTGGTGACTAGGTACATGTGACGTAACCCCACTGCAATCTCTTCTTATGCAACCTTACTAGTGTCCTAACTTTTGATCTTCGCTTAAGGATATAGAATTACCCGGGTGTTAGTTACGAGAGAACGGTTGTAGAGTGCGAGTCATGTGCGTCATCAACTCATGCATCATACTTTATGCATTTCTTATGTGCATACATTGCAAGCATCGTCATCCTTGCATCATGGTGTATGCATCATTCGGCCAACATCATGGTAATTGCATTGTGTCATATGCACCATTTCGGTCGTGCATGGAGTCCTCCATCCTCATGTTGCACCATCATTGCAATCATACATCTCAACAGTGCATCATGTTTATGGTTATATACCAAGCATTGCACTCTGAGTTGGAACATTTCGTCGTTATCCCTTGATTGCATCGGTATAAATAGGCATGTTTTGTAATCAACATCATCCAAATTATTCAGATAATAGACTCTGAGCAGGAATATTTCACACATCACTTATCCATCTCTCGTGCTATTCTCATTTGCTATTCATAAGCTTTGTGATGAATGTCGCCGACATTTATCATCGTCATGTGGTGACCTTAACAATATGAGAACTTGATCACCTTTCTCTCTCTTCTCTCGTCATACTCATCCATGTACAATCTATCCATGTTTTCGTTATACTCATCTTGTCATACTCCAATGACTTTTACTATCAACATCAATCATCCCTAGTGTGATTGCTTCCTGCCACTTTTGATGTGTGATTTGCTTTTCTTCCCTTAAAGAGTCTTTCCTCTGAATCTCGGGACGAGATTCTTTTTAGGGGGGAAGGCTGTGACAGTTCAATTACTTGTACGCTAGGCACATAATTTGTTAGTGTGAAGTATGTGTTTGTTGGTGTAAGTTTGTGTATGTTTATGTGAAGCTTTTGAAAATTTAAAGTGCAAGCAAAAAGGTATTTTTGTAATTACAGAAAAACATAGGGTTGTTTTTGTAAAATGTATTTGGATTAGGGTAATTTCAAAAAAAGTGAAAGGTGGATTTGTACACATGTTTTTCTTATTTTATCCTTGTAAAAAAATATATATATTTATCCAAAAGTTTCATTTGAAATGTGTGTGTTGAAGTGTGTAAAAATTTTGGGTAAAGTGATGAAAATAAGGGTATTTATGTAATTTTATAAAAGTACAAGTCCTTTTATGCAAGTATTTTATTTACAAAAGTAACTTTCAAAATTACTCAGGACTAATGTGTAAAAGGTGCAAGTCATTATGACATGTCTATCCAATCATTATGACGAGTCTATCCTGTCATCATGACGTGTCATAAATGCTTGCATTTAGGTCCTGAATTTTATAAAGTTTCATTCTTTAGGACAAAAGCAATTCAAATCCGACTTTTGTTCAAAGATTCACGTACAAAAATATAAGTTTTGATTTTTTGAACTTGGGCCCTAAAGCAATGTTGTAGAGTTTGAAAAACTCTCCAACTTTTGTTTTGGGCATTTCTTCATTAGGGTTTTAAATCAATGGGAAATTTTGCTTTACAAACAAGTCCCTGCAGTTTTTCTGAAATCGCGCATAAGTCCTTGGGGAAATCTATTTCTCCTTCTCCTCTGTTCTATTCTCTCTGGCGCCTTTATCCTTTCCCCACCGGCAGCAGCTCTAGCAAAATCCCTCTTTTCCCCTCCCTCTCTCTTCCCTCCACTGGTACAGGGCGTCCGGGCGGCTCCAGGCGGCAGCGCAAGCGGGGGAGGAGGCGCGCGGCAATGCGGGCCGGGCGCAGGTGGAGCGCAGCGGCTCGGCTGGGAAGCGGGACGCTGGCGCGGGGGAGGCAGCAGATGCGCGGCGCAGCGCTGGAACGGGAGCGGCTCGGTGCGCGGCGCTGGCGATGTTAGCGTGGAGCAGGGCAGCGGCTGTAGCGGGCAGAGCAGCTCGACGTAGCTGGTGGCGCGGAGCTGGTGGCTCTAGGCGGCACACGTGAGCGGGCAAGCGCAGGACTGGAGCAGTTCGCGGGCGGTGCAGGAGCGGAACGTGGGCGGCGCCGAGCGGGTGGCGCGAGCGTGCACGCGGTGGCGCGCGGAAGATGGCGGTGTGGGCAGGTGTTGGGCGGCCGGAGCAGAGCAGGCCCATGGGCACAAGCAGGCAGTGCTGGAGTGCGATGTGCCGAGCAACGGCACACGCAGGAGGAGTTGCGATGGAGGGCTTCTGCGCGAGATGTGGGAACACGGTGACATCGGCCCTAACTACGCCACGGAGATCTCTGGTGACGCAAGAGTGGCCGTATCGAGGACGCGAGCTCGCTCGCTCGTAAGATGCACGAAGGACGGCGAGCCGGAAGGAAAGATGGTGAAGCAAAGGCGATGGTTATAGCGCGGCAAGCTCGGAAGGAGCAGCTACGCAGTGCAAGGCGGTCAGAACAGGAGTAATGCAGCGCGGGTCCGACGCGCAACGCAGGACTGACGGCCGACTCAATTCGTTTCCGCAAGCGCGCGCGTATGCAAGGCAACAGGCTACGCGCAAGCAGGTTGAGGGCCAGGGATGCAGGAGCAAAAGAAGGCTTAGCTCGTGAGCAGATGGACCCTGGAGGTTCGCGGAGGAGTTGTCCTAACGAACCAATCCGGCTCTGTCGTTTCGTCCCAGGGGTCCACGACATCCAGCAGCTCCTATTCCTCGTCGATCACCGAGCAAGACCACAAATCACCGTGGGGATTATCTCTTCGGCCATTCTCTACCCACTACAATCCCCAGCAAGCTTGTTCGTCACCCACAGAACCTCATCACCATCGAGCACTTCTTATCGACAATCCTGTTCATCGCGGGAATTTACTTTCCACCCATTCTCTTCCACAACCAAGGCTAACCCAAGGTTTGCCCTGATTCACTGAATCTTCTTAATGCTGGCGACTCCTTTGCCGGAATATCGTCATTAACTTCCTGTCCTCTGTTTTTCCCAACCAGGGACTTAACTGCTTCGATTTAGAAAGTTCTTGGGTGTTTTCTGTACGATTTCCAGAACTTTCTTTATTTCAAATCAGTGAACTTCTACATTTTATAGATTTTCGAAAGAAGTTCATAAAAGTACAAAATCAGCTTTGTTTGAAACCCTAGGTCAAAATCTACAGTTTTATGTTGTGATCTTGAGCTGAAGGTCTTTGAAGTGTAGTCTATGTTAAATATTAGGAAATGTGTGCTTTATTTATATCTTATGTGATATGCATGTGCTGTAGCTGAAAAGTAACTATAGGACATATATCTCAAGTGGAGATATGTGATGTCTAGTTAATCCTTTCACACGAGTACTCATATCCCTGCCATCAAGACATTGTTCTCGTCTTGATTGCAACGTATAAGGATCCCTGTTAGTTCGTGTGTATCTGCTGTTTAGCTTATACATCTTTGCAGCTATACTTCAGTATCGGCTGTCAGCTCAGCCGCTAAGCATCCGTTTCTTTGAAGTCTAAGATGTTTCTGTGTAACAGCTGTCAGCCGATGCACTTCTTTTGATATGCTTCTACTATCGGCTGGTTAATTGATACGATTGTTATCTTTCTAATATCGGCTACTGCCGATACAATTCTATTGTTCTGTCCTACATCGGCTGCACCTAGTCGATGTATCGGAGATGCACACAATCTTAGGATTCTTGCTATCGGCCGATCCAAGCCGATTCTAGTTGTTTTTCCATATCGGTCAAATATGGCCGATCAATCCTTAGTTTTCCCATCCTTGTCCACACACTTCTATCAGCCGATTTATCGGCTGAGAAATCGGCTATATATCTATCGGTCACATATCCTCAGTCACACTCCAATCGGCTGTACGTCACTCAATTGTTGTGCTGGCGTAATCAAGCCGATACAACCACACCTAGTTACCCAAGATGACACTTAAGCACATCTCAGTTAAGACATAGCTACTTTAGGAATCATCCCTCTGCTAAAGTAATCGATGCTTTCATCGATCAATTAGAAAACCGATGCACCTGTCAATCGGCTACCCAGACCAAAGTACACAACCTTAGGTCAGTAAGATAGCACAATAGACAGTTCCCTCCTTTGCCAATTCTATCGATCGAAACCCCTGTTGTTTCCAATCGACTCTGTCGTAGTCTTCAACCAATAGTCCATCTTAATTGGTATCCACCTAAAGCTTTATCCAAGTTTAGTTGCAGATCTTTTAATTATTATACGAGTAATATGTGATTTGAATGTTGGATTGCAACTTTGTTGTGAAGTAAAATAGCTTTATGTGCACACTTTGAATGTAATGTTGCATTGCATGTAGATACGACTACTTTCGCAAACGGTATCTACAAGATCTCCCAAGAGTCTGCAGAGGATGTTCTTGAAGACCAAGTGAACGTCACCAAGGAATTATCTGAAGCCCCGAACCAAAGTTCGGAAGATAATAATGCTAACATCCCTGACTTCAGCCCCACCAGTAAAGGCAAGCCCCGGACATAACCCCTACTTTGTCTACACTGCAACTTATACTATTTATATATATCTCTATGCATTAAGTGTTGGGTTTTATCCGGCTGCCCACCGAGGGGTATACCCAAGGTGGTAGGTTTTCGGTTGGGATGCGCCGAGATCAGGAACTCGAAGGTGCAGACAACACAAGATTTAGACAGGTTCAGGCCGCAATATGCGTAATGCCCTACGTCCTGTATGATGGTTTGTATTGCCTTGATGTTGATCTGGTGATCTTATGTTTTGAGGGGGGTCCCTGCCCGCCCTTATATATCCGGGGGGACAGGGTTACATGAATCCTAGCCCGATACTAGCTTAGGAATCATACTCAAGTACAACTTGAGTAGTTTCCTTCTATATCGACTAGTCCTACTCCGCATGCAGGTAGAATATAACATAAATAAGGTACAGGACACGTCCTATCCCCTTAGCCCAATACGGACTCCTTGATGTACACAGCCCCGTGGCCCCGGGTCTGACAAGCCCCCGAGCTCTTCGTAGCTGAGTACTGCAGGCTCTTCGAGTACTTCTGAAGCAATCTTCGAGTTCTTTCGAAGCTCCGTCTTGAAATTTTTCTTCGAGTACTCTTCTGACTGCATCGAAGCTATGAGGTGCTCATCGAAACACAAGATCATCACGGGAAAATGATATGGGGACCTCCGACTATCGGAGTGGTCGTGGTACCGCCGGTTCAACTGATAGAATCTCCCGTAGCAGCAATTTCTGTTCCCGCTTGGAGCAAAAATCTTCGTCACCGCCAAAGATGACGTTCACGGTCTTGGAGGCATCCTGGAATTTGGGCGTCTCAGATTTGTCATCCTGTTCCTCATCTTCGGGCTCTTTGCCCCTCGACTTGTTCTTCTTGCCGTTTCTAGGAGAGCCAAAGGTGCGCTTGAGCTGAAATCAGTCGATCGTTGCGTGTTTGGAGTCCGCACACCACGGGCACTTCTTCTGCAAGAGTTTTTCAAACTGCTCCTGCGTGGTCGACTTCTTGCCCCGCGGAGGACGGTCTACAGCCGCGACGAGATCGTCTGGCTTGCGTTTTCGGGAAGAACCCGAAAAGTCCCGAGCCTTAGGTTGAATCAAAGAATCAAGCTGAGGGTCAAACTAGCCTTGAATCTTTCCTTCTTATCCTTCGAGTACTTTCGAAAAATAAGTAATCGATGCCACGTGTTCCACAGCCCCCGAGCCTTGAATCCAAATCATTTGGAAAAAAGGATCCCAAAGGTCATGGCAAAAATGCTCCCTTTTGATAAAATATAGCTTAAGAGGAGGCAATTGGCATAAAGTGAACTCGAAACTCAAAAAACCTCTTTTTTCGGGACAATTAACCCTGAAAAAATGGTCAGTCAAGTAACGGCCCAAAAAATTCACCAAAAAAGCCTATGTCCAATTAATCCCATTGCGCGACGCTTCACCTTTCACACAGTAACCCACTACCTGAGCGCTGGTTATTTAACCCCACGGTCAGTTAGGGTTTTTTCCTGTGCCTTCAGATCTAACACCGCCGCCAGAAAAAACAAAACCTCAATTAGACCTTGTCCTGCCTTCGCCCTTCCGCTGTCCTGCGTAGTCGAAAATCTTCGATCCCGCCACCGTAGCCCCCGAGCGTTGTGCGAACAACTCGTGGCTGAAAGGATTCGAAATGGCGCCGAAGAAAACCGACCAGAAGGACTTGAAAGAAGCGCAAGCAGCAACCGGTGAATGGTCAATTAGTAAGTGTTCTCGCCATAATCTAGCAAATTGAGTGTTGGGAGGTCTGCTTCAGGAGAGAGATCTCATCAATTGGCGCCTTCCTTTCCGCGATCCATTCCCCATGGAAAGCGTCGATGAGATCGTTTCTTTCTACTCTTTTTCTGAACGGGGATTCGCCCTCCCCACTTGTTCATTCTTCCGTGGCCTTCTCTACTTCTATGGGATTGAGCTGCAACACCTCAATCCCAACTCGATCTTCCATATCTCCATTTTCATCCACTTTTGTGAAGCCTTCCTCGGAATTGAACCCCATTGGGCTCTTTTCCGCTATCTTTACCGTGTGAAGCCTCCGCCCACCTCAAAAAATCCTTCTGCAATAGGGGGTGCTGGTATCCAGCTTAGGCAACACGCTAGTGACAAATACATATCTTACAAATTTCCTTCCAATGTCCCCGAGTGGAAACAGCAATGGTTCTACATTGCGAACCATGCCCCCCAACTCCCTGTGCGGTCCGGCAGGCCCCCTGTTCAGCGTGGCGAATGGACATTGGAGCCCAATGAAGCCAAGATGGACCAGGTAAAAGAGCTGCTCGAGTTGATTGCTGCACACAGAGAGATGGGGGTAACCGGGGCATCTGTGATGTTATCATTCTTCAAACGCCGAATTCAACCCATTCAACAGCGCCATACCTTAGGTTTCGAGTACATGGGTACTGAAGACCCATCCCGTATGTGCGCAGAAGAGCTTGGGGACGATGCTGCACTTGTTCGCGTCAAGCGAATTCTGCTAGATGTAGATGCCGTCCCGTATGTTCCAGCGGGATTTACAGCCCAAAATCGACCACCATCAGTAAGTGTTCCACTTCTCGACTTCTCCCTCGACCTGAAGAGTTAATACTAACTGATTGTCTTAACACAGGATTCAACAGCATTGTATCGAAGTTACCCGCCGCAACCCGATCTGCCTCGACCTTATCACACACTGCCCAGCGCAGCAGCCAAGGCACAGAAAGAAAGAATTGCTGGCAGCGAGTCGGCCGCAGGCAGCCAATCAACTGGGGATAGGGTGCAAGCCAACAACTCCTCCGGATCATCCGTGGAATGGTCTGACGACGCACCTCTAATTCCCCAGCGGCGCCGGGAAATGCGAAAACGCAAAGCCAGCACTGCTGACCTTGCCGGTTAAGTGTTTGTCAAATTATAAAGGTGTCGAGTTGTTTTGCGAAATACTGATGACAACTCTGTTTTGCAGTCCTTCGTCTTCTTTGCCCAGCCCCCAGCGCCAGAGGGTAGCCGAAACACCCCTCACCGGGAATGACGCACTAGAGGCCAGACCCACAGAAGCCGATGGGGTGAAACCGGCACTGTCCCGTGCCGAGGACGTAACGATTGCCGTGGCGGGCCCTGCATCGGGGCCACTCGCGTCCTCGACTGAAGCGGCCCTGTCACCATCAGTGGGTGCCGCGGCCATCGCCATGCCAGCGCTTCCAGCCTCATCGACTTGCACGCCTGCACCACCGGCCACGAGTACAATGGTGAAGAAACCCTTAAAGCTGGTGTGGAAAAAACCAACGATGATCCGATCCCGAGTGTAAGTGACGCCCTGGACCCTGCCCTTGGCCATGCGATGAAATCATAATAAAAGTGTTGTGCTGTTGTCTTAAGCAGGTCGACCGCTGCGGTAGCGCCAGAACTCGAGTTGGCTCCACCAGCCCCCGAGCTTTCGCCTGGGCAACCCAACGCGCTAGAGCCAGCAGGGAGGGCAGATGTAATCGTGCTTGACTCGCCACTGCCCGAGCTCCAGCACGCGGGACCCGAAGCCCCTGGCGGTGAGCAGGTCAAGGCCGCCACTGCCGTACCCGTCGACGTTGCAGGTAAATGATCCCACTGCCTTCTGCCGCAATCGTTGCTATATTAACACTTGTCCTTTGCAGAGACCCCGCAGCCGTCAGCCTTGGAGGGTGCAGGTGCTTCTTGCCAGGCAACCGGGTTGCCAACCCCTGGAGGGGAGAACACTGATGTACTCCAAGAGATGCACCTCCCAGGGGACGATCTGAGCCGCCTGCGCCAAATGATCAAGGCGATCGACTCGCTTGCTCTGGTAAATCTTGTCTAAACCGCTGGTAACTGTATGCTGAAATTGCTTGTCTCTGACGCCCAGGAACATGTAGGACATGAACCAAAAAACTTCAATGAAGCTGGAAGAGTCCACCAGGCGTATCGACGAGCTGATGCAGGAGCGAGCCGGCTTCGAGTAGACTATCATCGAGCTCCAAGGCCGACTCAAGGAGCAGCGGAAAACCCATCAAGGTACGTTGAATTCGACTCTCGAAATCATACCCGTAGTCGATAACTTCATGGTCTGAAACCTGCTTATCATGCAGAACTTAAACAACTCTTAAGTTATAAAGAGGGATTGCTTACTGATTTGAAGAACATGCTGTATCGCCGCGCAGATGAAGTCGAAGGTCTGCGGAGGGTGATGGCCGACACGGAGAAGCAATTCGCCGGCTGTCTCCAGCAGATCAAGACTTTGGGCGAGGAGAAAGAGCAGCGCCAGAAGGAACTGAATGACTTGAAGACGACGGCTCAAGAACTCGTAGAGATGGTGGATCCGCAGGAAGACGGCGCGGAAGATGGGCCACCACTACTTGATCAACTTCGCGGGGCGCCACAAAAGATCCTCAACTTTGTCACCGAAGCG
Source organism: Panicum hallii (assembly GCF_002211085.1). Classification (NCBI taxonomy): domain Eukaryota; kingdom Viridiplantae; phylum Streptophyta; class Magnoliopsida; order Poales; family Poaceae; genus Panicum; species Panicum hallii. The sequence continues at coordinate 29,097,872 of NC_038046.1, read as the reverse complement.
GCCACATCTTACGTGGGTCATGCCCTGGGCCTCGTAAAGTCCTTCTGGCCAAAGGCTCGGCTAGAAGTACTCGCGGAGGGTGCAGCTGCTTAGTGCACTGACGAAAACTTCCGCGAGTATTTGCTAGAGGTCCGACCGGTGGCTGAAAAAATTGTGGGAGACATGGTCCAAGGTTGAACCGTTAGTGTACATGACTTTGTAATATAAGGAACTACATTTGTTCTCTTGTAGCCTTGTACAAAGTTTTAGGAGCTCCATCCGCTCTGTAGTAGGGACATGCAACTTCTGAGTGCAACAACTCAGGGAGTAGTCGATTTAGCCCTTCGCGAGAGCTCATCGGGTGAGCTAGATAAGATCCAGCCGAAGGGATCCACTCGTGCTCGGAACGCACGGTCTGTGGCGCGACGACTAGGATGCCCATGGCAAACAGTCGAAAACTACCCTGAAGCGTAACAACCGCAGAAGTAGCCAATCATGCGAACATGTCAAACAATTTAGATAGAACCCGAGCCAGACGGGCCCAACCAGTTTGGAAAAAACACGATTATCATCGCGATGACTCATGTGCCACTTAGCAAGTAGTCGATTTGTAGTAAGTTAGGGCGTGGCCAAAGCCGCCGCATTGTATGCAAGAATTTTACATTTCGAGTCATGTGGCACAAAGCCGCCATGTTGACCCCGAAAAGAAAAAACATGCCCTTGACGCATACGGGAATTGAAAACGAGACTGCTTAGGGGTAGAACCGTCGCAGGTGCTGGATGTTCCAGGAATTAGGTACTTCTTGACCATCGGGGTGTTGAAGTCGATAAGATCCTGGTCTTGTAACCTTCTTGACGATGAACGGTCCCTCCCATCTTGAGTTAAGCTTGTGCAATCCTGACTCATCCTGAACGCGACGAAGGACGAGGTCGCCAATGCTAAACGACCTTTCCTTCATGTTGCGATCATGATATCGCCGGACTCCCTGTAGGTAACAGGCTGACTGAACGAGAGCAGAGCAGCGAGCCTCTTCGACAGAGTCCAACTCCAGCTGTCGTGCTTCGTCCGCCTCGCCTTCTTTATACATCTCAACCCTTGGGGATTTCCACATGATATCTGCTGGGAGAATCGCCTCGGAGCCGTAGACAAGAAAGAACGGGGTCTGCCCTGTGGCTTTTGAAGGTTGAGTCCTGAGCCCCCAGACGACGTGTGGCAACTCGTGAATCCACTTCCCGCCCTTTTTGCTATTGGCATCATAAAGTCTCTTCTTGAGGCCGTCGGTGATCAAGCCATTTGCCCGCTCGACTTGCCCATTTGCCCTTGGGTGAGCCACCGAAACATATTTGACCTCGATGGATGAATTTTCACAGAATTCCCAGAATTGGTTGGCCGTGAAATTTGAACCCAAATCGGTGATAATAGTGTTGGGGAAGCCGAAACGATGCAAGATGTCGGAGATGAAGTCGACCACCCTGTCTGGAGTAAGTTTGGCGATCGGCTTGAACTCGATCCACTTGGTGAACTTGTCGATAGCCACCAAAACATGAGTAAAACCTCCTGGCGCCGTTGCGAAGGGCCCAATCATGTCGAGGCTCCAACAAGCGAACGGCCAGGAAGGCGGTATAGTGATGAGGGTGTGGGCCGGGACATGAGTTTGCTTGCCGAAGAACTGGCAATTTTGACATCTTCGCACCAGGTCCTCGGCATCAGACACGGCGGTAGGCCACCAGAAGCCAGCTCGAAACGCTTTGCCCTCTAGCGTGTAACACCCTAATGTAATTTTCCCAAATTTTAAGGAATTTATTTTGGGCTCAAATAAAATTTTCAAGGTTTTTCTAATTTATCCTGCATTTAAAAGAAATTTATAACACGGGAAAATAAAATTTATTATAAGGTCAACATGTTTGTGCATTCATGCTGGTGCATAAGTTTTATTTGGTTGAGTGCATTCAAGTTGAATTCAAATTCGAACTGAATTCCAATAGATTTGAGTGGAAACAGGAAAGTGAGTCAGTTATTCTCTCTTTTCTCAGTCACTCCCGTAGTCTCTATATTCTCAGTCATTCCTTCTGTTCTCAATCATTCCTTATATTCCCAGTCATTCCTTCCTTTCTCAGTAATTCCTTTCCTTTCCCAGTCATTTCTTTCCTTTCTCAGTAATTCCTTTCCTTTCCCAGTCATTTCTTTCCTTTCTCAGTAATTCCTTTCCTTTCCCAGTCATTTCTTTCCTTTCTCAGTCATTCCTTTCCTTTCTCAGTCATTCCCTCAGCCTGACCCCACCTGTCGGCCCTTCCCCCTCTCCTCCTTTCTTCTCCGGTGCAACCTCCCTCCCCGAGATCCCCGGCGAGCCCCTCCCTCGGGCCCGCGCGTCAATGGGACCGCTGCCACCCTACAAAGAGCCGCCCCAACCATCAGGACCCTAACCCTAGCCGTCACTCAAACCCCCGGCGCCGCCACCCTTTCCTCCGCCGCGCAAGCTCCCTCGGCCTCACCACCGCGCCGCCGTTCCGCCGCGCTCTAGGCCCCCACAGCCCCCGCAAGAGCTCCACCGCGCCTCCCAGAAGCTTCCCGAGCCGTGCATTGGAGCTCTGGAACTCGGCATCACCGGAATCGAGCCTCGACGCCGCCGCCGGTGATCTGCTCCGCCGCCTTAATTGCCCACCGTCGTTGCGTCCCGGCCTCTCTTAACCTCCTGGTTACCTCCGCAGGTATTTCCCCGACCAATCCGTGCGGCCAAGGGACCTCGAGCCCCTCTGCTGCCGCCTGTCCACGAGCGCCGCCCCGTTTCTTCCGCCGGCCGTCATCGTCTTCCTTACTCCGTCGCGTCCCCGGCCTCCACAGCCCTCGGTGAGCCTCGCCTCCTACCCCTGGTCCTTTTGCACCAGAAGTCGTAGGCATTAGCTAACCGTAGTGCCAGGACACCGCTCATCGGCGTTGCCCTTTGCCCGAGCCGCCGTGCATAACCGCCGCCCCCGCGAGCCCATCAGATCGGACCAGTCCGATCCAGATCGGACCGTCCAGACCCCTCTGTTCAGATCGGACCGTCCGAACCGGAGTACGTCTGAACCGTTCGATTTAGATCCAACCGCCCAGATTAGAAGCCGCGTACCCCTTCAGCTGTGGCAGTTTTGTTAAAGAGCCCCTGAACTTCCTTGGAATCAACCCGCAGTCCACCCCGTGAGTCAAAAGTATTTGCAAACAAGTCCTTTTCTTCCCGTTTGACCCCCCTGGCTTCTCTGGAAATTGAACCCGCGGTCCGTGGCTTGGGTTCTCTCGCGCTAGCCCCCGAGTCTAGGGTTTATTTATGTTTAAGCCCTCGGTTTTTGTGCAGAAGCCCTGGAAGTTAGGTTTTTCTTACAAATAGGTCCCTAGAACTTATTTTGAGCGTAGTTTTCGCGTTTTAGCTCCGTTTTAGGTGTTCTTTATATCCACGCGATCGTTGTAACGCGTAGGATAGCTTTAGACTAGTTTGGTGTGCCGTTTCTATGTAATGTTGTACTGTTTTCTTATAGTTTGCTATGGTTTGTGCATGTGTGTATGTGTGGACTATGCTTGATAATCGTGAGTAGACGCGGAGCCTTTGGATCAGTACCAGGAGCAGCCGTCTTCCGAGCAGTTCGAGCAGCAGCCGGGAGAGTACGAGGAAGGCAAGTATAACATGAACCTCCTATCACTTTTAAATACAAATTCATACTGCATTTTAATTCTGTATGCCTATAAGGATTTCCTAGCCACCTTTATATCCTTTATATATATCCTTGGGGTTGCATTCTTGGTTAGTTGTGCTAGGTTGCTGCGCTATAACAAATCTTGGTCCTTTTTAATTAATTTGATTAATGGTCTTATGCAACTTAATTCTGGAGCCAGCCCTCTGTGCTATGTGCTTGAGTGGTTTGAGCGTCCTTAAAAGATGTTTTTGTTAGAACCTTGGTTTAGGGGGCCAGCACGGTGCTTAGTGCTTGGTTGGCCACTCTCCATAAGGACCGGTTCATAGAGCGACAACCTGGGACAACCGCGCAACCACAAGACTGGAATGGGACGGTCTTGACTTACTAATTAGGTCATTTTGGTTCGGGAGTAACTTACCTGCGTGGGCAAGAGGGGTGGTAAGCTTCAATGGTCCCTGCTCCTCCGGCTTGGTCTGTGCTGTGTGTCTTGTACCCCCGGAGGTGGGCCCCATCGTCGCTGATCCAGAATCCTTAGCGGTTACACCTTACCAACGTGGTCCTTTGTAACGGTCTCGTAGTGTGCTTGCTAGTCATCTCACCTAAGGCAGTGTGATGAACAACTAGCGTAGCCCACGACTTGTGGGTAAAGTTGTGCAACCTCTCGAGAGTGTAAAACTGATATATCAGCTGTGCTCACAGTCATGAGCGGCCCAGATCCTCCGTCTGATTAGTGGGGTTATCAACCTTCGACGAGGGAGATTCCCCGAGTGGTTTTGGTTTGGATGGTTCTCAGTAGTTCTTAATTAATATTGATAAATTCGTATGCAATTTGGGTTATGGTAACTCATCCACTTGTAGTAGTTAGCTTTAATAAAATTTGCCAAGACTAAAAGCTAATGCAGTTGAGTCAGCTAGCCTAGAGCCTCATAGTTTGTGTTATACTTGTTGAGTACGAGTTTGTACTCACACTTGCCTCTCTACTCTTCTGTTCTATTTCGGATATCTTCGACTGCTGCTCAGTGCCCGGCAACGTGGAGGACTACGTTAGCGGCTTCGACGACTTCTAGGCGTTTGTCTCCCAGTCGACGTCCCTGTGGCGCCCAGCTTTTCATGTATTTATTTTACGCTTCCGCATTCCTTGAACTGATTCTTGATTCAGTTGTAATAAAGATATTCATTTATTAATTTATACGCTTTTATTCGTGACATGTGTTGTGATATCTTGATAATCTGTTGTATATATGCGTGACTTGATCCTGGCGCATATATGATTGCTCGATTTATGTTCTTATAAATCGGGTGTGACAGATTGGTATCAGAGCCGTGTCGACTGTAGGACGAAGCCTAGATAGAAATGGGTCGAGTTTAGGGATTTCTTTTCGCTTGCTCTGCTTCCGCAAAACCCAAACCTCATTGTTTCTGCCTCTATTCCTTGAGTCTTAAGTTCTAGATTTGCTATCTCTCCTGCCTTTTCTGAGAAATAGCTTGAGTCTTCCGTAGACGTTGGCCTGAGTCGCCTAACCCTGTAATTTATAAGTTTAGGTTGTCCCGGTGAAAATACGCTAGAACGAGGGTGTTAGTCGAGTGGTGTGATAAACTCGACTAAGTTGTGAATATTGAATGTTTGTTATTGTGCAAATGTTTGATTTGGATTTTTGGTTGATTGCATAGGCTAGTAGCTAAACTTGTTCATGCAAATTGATCCTAACCCCACTTGAACCAAATAATAAAAATTTGATTTAGATCGTTGGGGGTAAAACCTATAATCCTTTCTCTCTGTTATTTCGTTTGTTGCAATCAGATGGTGAACACCAGGCGCACCGGTTCCGGTTCTGACCAGCAGGAGCAGAACAACCAGGGTACTGGTCAGCCGCTGCCGATGCCTCCACCACTGACCCCGGAGCAGTTCTTCCAGCTCCAGATGCAGATGATGGCTACCCTGAACAACACTGTTCAGGCTCTGCAGCAGATTCACGCCCAGCCACCACCTCCACCGCCGCCTCAGCCTCGTGATCGGCGTGCGGATTTCCTGAGAGGTCATCCTCCGACCTTCTCTCACGCCACGGACCCACTCTAGGCGGACGACTGGCTTCGTTCGGTGGAGCGCCAGTTGGTTGTTGCGCAGTGCGACGACCGAGAGCGGGTTCTGTACGCAGCAGGGCAGCTGCGAGGTTCCGCTCTTGACTGGTGGGAGTCCTACCCAGCTCGGGATCGTGACGCTCTCACGTGGGACCAGTTCCGTGAGCGTTTCAGGAACCATCACATTCCTGAGGGCATCATGAAGATGAAGCAGAAGGAGTTCCATGCCCTTAAGCAGGTAAATTTGAATGGAATTCTCCGCAAATTCTTTTGAGCTTGATCTATCCTTGATCTCTTTCGTAAGCCTGACGCATTGAGCTATTTCTATCCTTGCTATCGGTGTTTATCATTTCAGGGATCGATGACGGTGACGGAGTACCGTGACCGTTTCCTCCAGCTGGCCCGCTATGCCCCTGCTGACGTCGCTCGTGATAGCGATAAGCAGGAGTATTTCAAGGAAGGACTGGATGATCACATCCAGTATGCGCTGCTGAACCACCGCTTCGACAACTTCAACCAGCTGGTTGACGCGGCCCTCAACACCGAGCGTAAGCGCTGGGAGATTGAGGATAAGAAGAGGAAAATGGCCCCATCCTCTTCGGGCAGCAACACTCGTCCCCGCTATCAGCATCCGCAGCAACAGCAGTAGCAGAGGCCGCCCCAGTAGTACCAGCAGCGGCAGCAGTTTTCGCCTCGTCCACAGCAGCAGCAGCAGGCGGGACAGGGTCAGAGGCTTCCAGCGCCTCCGGCTCCACCAGCTCAGAGGCAGGGAGCGCCCACTCCTCCTCCTGGGCAGCAGGCCGCTGCATTTCCACGAGTGTGCTTCCACTGCGGCGAGCCGGGGCACTACGCCAATGTCTGTCCCCGGAAGGCGCAGGCAGGACAGCAAGGGCGTGCAGCACCGCCCAAGGCCCCAGCTCAGGGCAGGGTGAACCACGTGACGGCCGAGTCAGCGGCCGAGGCTCCTAACGTGGTTATTGGTACGTTCATGGTCAACACCCACCCTGCTACAGTGCTTTTTGATACTGGTGCTACGCATTCTTTCATCACCCAGTCTTTTGTTGAGCATCATGGCATTCCTACTAGCACATTAAAGAGGTGCATGTTAGTATCTTCACCGGGAGGACAGTTGAGGTCTCATATCTTCTGTCCCAGAGTCAGTGTGGCCATAAGGGGGGTAGATTTCAGTGCGAATCTGATGGTGCTAGACACCAAGGGCATTGACGTGATCCTCGGGATGGAGACTCTTGCTAAGTGGGGAGTCCAGATAGATTGTGCTCAGAGGACTGTTCTTCTGTCAGCACCGGATGGTCAGGAGGTTACTGTTGGTGCTACAGAGCCTTCTGGATTTCTTCATCAGATGGAGGCCAGACCCACGGATGGTATTCACGTGGTGTCTGAATTCCCGGATGTCTTTCCGGATGATTTGCCAGGTATGCCGCCTGATCGCGACATTGAGTTTTCTATTGATCTCTTGCCTGGCACAGCTCCTATTGCTAAGAGGCCCTATCGTATGGCTCCTGTCGAGCATGAGGAGGTTAAGAAGACTGTCGACGAGTTGCTAGCTAAGGGTTATATCCGTCGGAGTTTCTCTCCTTGGGCTTTTCCTGTATTGCTTGTAGAGAAGAAGGATGGCGCGAAGAGGATGTGTGTCGATTATCGGGATCTGAATGCAGTCACCATCAAGAACAAGCATCCATTGCCCCGTATTGAGGATCTTTTTGATCAGCTGCAGGGTGCTTGTGTATTCTCGAAGATTGACCTGCGTTCGGGTTATCATCAGCTGAAGATTCGTTCCGAGGATATCCCGAAGACGGCATTCACTTGCAAGTATGGGCTATATGAGTATACGGTCATGTCCTTTGGCTTGACCAATGCTCCGGCTTTCTTCATGCATCTGATGAACAAGGTTTTCATGGATTATCTGGACACCTTTGTGGTGATATTCATTGATGATATCCTGATATATTCCAAGTCAGAAACAGAGCATGAGAAACATCTGAGGCTTGTGTTGCAGAGGCTCAGAGAGCACAAGCTGTATGCCAAACTCAGCAAGTGCGAGTTCTGGATTGACGAGGTTCCATTCCTCGGTCATGTTATCTCCAAGGGAGGTATTGCTGTGGACCCCGGGAAGGTGAAGGATGTGCTTGACTGGGTTGTACCGCAGACGGTGAAGGAAGTCCGCTCTTTTCTGGGCTTAGCTGGATATTATCGGAGGTTCATTGAGAATTTCTCCAAGATTGCGAAGCCTTTGACTTCTTTGCTGGAGAAGGGTGTGGATTTCTCTTGGACTGATGAGCGTTAGAAGGCCTTCGAGGAGCTGAAGAAGAGGTTGACTACGGCGCCAGTCCTTACTCTGCCAGACCAGAGCAAGAGGTTCACAGTGTATTGTGATGCTTCGAGGGATGGTCTTGGTTGCGTTCTGATGCAGGAAGGCAGAGTGATAGCTTATGCTTCGCGGCAGTTGCGCCGGCACGAGCTGAATTATCCCACTCATGATCTGGAGTTAGCCGCAGTTGTGCCTGCTCTGAAGATATGGAGGCATTACTTGTTTGGGCAGAGGTGTGATATTTACACCGATCACAAGAGCCTCAAGTATATTTTCACTCAGAGTGAGCTGAATATGCGGCAGAGAAGATGGCTAGAGTTGGTCAAGGATTATGACCTGGAGATTCACTATCATCCGGGCAAGGCTAATGTTGTAGCAGATGCTCTGAGCAGGAAGAGCTATGTTAACATGGCCGTGGCTTTTCAGATGCCTCCGGAGTTATGTGAGGAGTTTGAGCAGTTGAGCCTGGGTTTCTTGCATCATACCTCGGGTACATCATTCGAGGCGGAACCCACTCTAGAGGCTGAGATCAGGCAGCATCAGAAGGAAGATCAGAAGCTGCAGGAGATTCATGAATTGCTTAAGATTGGTAAAGCTCCTCATTTCAGAGAGGATGATCAGGGTACCTTGTGGTATAAGGGTCGTATATGTGTGCCGGATGTAGCAGATCTCAGGAGGTTGATTCTGAGTGAGGCTCATAATACAGCGTATTCTATCCATCCTGGCAGCACGAAGATGTATTACGACCTGAAGGAACGATTCTGGTGGTATGGAATGAAGCGTTCCGTTGCGGAGTACGTGGCTATCTGTGACACTTGTCAGCGTGTCAAGGCAGAGCATCAGAGACCAGCAGGTCTATTGCAGCCATTGAAGATTCCAGAGTGGAAATGGGAGGAGATCACTATGGACTTCATCGTTGGCTTGCCTCGTACTCAGAAAGGGTACAACTCCATATGGGTAGTAGTGGATCGCTTGACGAAGGTTGCTCACTTCATTCCGGTGAACACTACTTACTCTGGTGCTAGACTCGCAGAGTTGTACATTTCCAGGATCGTCTGTCTGCATGGTGTACCTAAGAAGATTATATCTGATCGAGGATCTCAGTTCACTTTGTGGTTCTGGGAGCAGTTGCATGATTCGTTGGATACGAAGCTGCGCTTCAGTACTGCTTATCATCCTCAGACAGATGGGCTGACAGAGAGAACCAACCAAGTGTTGGAGGATATGCTTCGAGCTTGTGCTATTCAGTATGGTACCAGCTGGGATAAATGCCTGCCGTATGCAGAGTTTTCTTATAATAACAGCTATCAGGCCAGTCTGAAGAAGTCTCCTTTCGAGGCCCTGTATGGTCGGAAGTGCAGGACTCCACTGTATTGGGATCAGATTGGCGAGAGACAGGTATTTGGTCCAGATATTATTGAAGAGGCAGAGCAGTTGGTACAGCAGGTGCGAGAGAATCTGAGAGTCGCTCAGACTCGTCAGAAGAGCTACGCGGATGTGCGTCGCCGAGATTTGACCTTCGCAGTGGGTGATCATGTATACCTGAAGGTCTCGCCGATGAGAGGGATCCGCAGGTTTAATGTACGAGGGAAGCTAGCACCTCGGTACATTGGTCCGTTCAAGGTGTTGGAACGGAAGGGTGAGGTGGCATATCGTTTGGAGTTGCCACTCAATCTCTCAGGGGTGCACGATGTGTTCCACGTGTCTTAGCTGAAGAAGTGCTTGAGAGTGCCAGAAGAACAAGCCCCATTGGAAGGGTTGGAAGTACAGGAGGATCTGACCTATATCGAGCATCCGGTGAAGATTCTGGAGATATCTGAGAGAGTGACTAGAAACAAGAAGATCAAGATGTGCCGAGTTCAGTGGAGTCATCACACGGAGGATGAGGCTACTTGGGAGAGGAGCGAGAAGATGAGCTGAGGAAGACATATCCCGATCTCTTTGCTAGCTAGCCTATCCGAATCTCGGGACGAGATTCCTGTAAGGGGGGTAGGTTTGTAACACCCTAATGTAATTTTCCCAAATTTTAAGGAATTTATTTTGGGCTCAAATAAAATTTTCAAGGTTTTTCTAATTTATCCTGCATTTAAAAGAAATTTATAACACGGGAAAATAAAATTTATTATAAGGTCAACATGTTTGTGCATTCATGCTGGTGCATAAGTTTTATTTGGTTGAGTGCATTCAAGTTGAATTCAAATTCGAACTGAATTCCAATAGATTTGAGTGGAAACAGGAAAGTGAGTCAGTCATTCTCTCTTTTCTCAGTCACTCCCGTAGTCTCTATATTCTCAGTCATTCCTTCTGTTCTCAGTCATTCCTTATATTCCCAGTCATTCCTTCCTTTCTCAGTAATTCATTTCCTTTCCCAGTCATTTCTTTCCTTTCTCAGTAATTCCTTTCCTTTCCCAGTCATTTCTTTCCTTTCTCAGTAATTCCTTTCCTTTCCCAGTCATTTCTTTCCTTTCTCAGTCATTCCTTTCCTTTCTCAGTCATTCCCTCAGCCTGACCCCACCTGTCGGCCCTTCCCCCTCTCCTCCTTTCTTCTCCGGTGCAACCTCCCTCCCCGAGATCCCCGGCGAGCCCCTCCCTCGGGCCCGCGCGTCAATGGGACCGCTGCCACCCTACAAAGAGCCGCCCCAACCATCAGGACCCTAACCCTAGCCGTCACTCAAACCCCCGGCGCCGCCACCCTTTCCTCCGCCGCGCAAGCTCCCTCGGCCTCACCACCGCGCCGCCGTTCCGCCGCGCTCTAGGCCCCCACAGCCCCCGCAAGAGCTCCGCCGCGCCTCCCAGAAGCTTCCCGAGCCGTGCATTGGAGCTCTGGAACTCGGCATCACCGGAATCGAGCCTCGACGCCGCCGCCGGTGATCTGCTCCGCCGCCTTAATTGCCCACCGTCGTTGCGTCCCGGCCTCTCTTAACCTCCTGGTTACCTCCGCAGGTATTTCCCCGACCAATCCGTGCGGCCAAGGGACCTCGAGCCCCTCTGCTGCCGCCTGTCCACGAGCGCCGCCCCGTTTCTTCCGCCGGCCGTCGTCGTCTTCCTCACTCCGTCGCGTCCCCGGCCTCCACAGCCCTCGGTGAGCCTCGCCTCCTACCCCTGGTCCTTTTGCACCAGAAGTCGTAGGCATTAGCTAACCGTAGTGCCAGGACACCGCTCGCCGGCGTTGCCCTTTGCCCGAGCCGCCGTGCATAACCGCCGCCCCCGCGAGCCCATCAGATCGGACCAGTCCGATCCAGATCGGACCGTCCGGACCCCTCTGTTCAGATCGGACCGTCCGAACCGGAGTACGTCTGAACCATTCGATTTAGATCCAACCGCCCAGATTAGAAGCCGCGTACCCCTTCAGCTGTGGCAGTTTTGTTAAAGAGCCTCTGAACTTCCTTGGAATCAACCCGCAGTCCACCCCGTGAGTCAAAAGTATTTGCAAACAAGTCCTTTTCTTCCCGTTTGACCCCCCTGGCTTCTCTGGAAATTGAACCCGCGGTCCGTGGCTTGGGTTCTCTCGTGCTAGCCCCCGAGTCTAGGGTTTATTTACGTTTAAGCCCTCGATTTTTGTGCAGAAGCCCTGGAAGTTAGGTTTTTCTTACAAATAGGTCCCTAGAACTTGTTTTGAGCGTAGTTTTCGCGTTTTAGCTCCGTTTTAGGTGTTCTTTATATCCACGCGATCGTCGTAACGCGTAGGATAGCTTTAGACTAGTTTGGTGTGCCGTTTCTATGTAATGTTGTACTATTTTCTTAGAGTTTGCTATGGTTTGTGCATGTGTGTATGTGTGGACTATGCTTGATAATCGTGAGTAGACGCGGAGCCTTTGGATCAGTACCAGGAGCAGCCGTCTTCTGAGCAGTTCGAGCAGCAGCCGGGAGAGTACGAGGAAGGCATGTATAACATGAACCTCCTATCACTTTTAAATACAAATTCATACTGCATTTTAATTCTGTATGCCTATAAGGATTTCCTAGCCACCTTTATATCCTTTATATATATCCTTGGGGTTGCATTCTTGGTTAGTTGTGCTAGGTTGCTGCGCTATAACAAATCTTGGTCCTTTTTAATTAATTTGATTAATGGTCTTATGCAACTTAATTCTGGAGCCAGCCCTCTGTGCTGTGTGCTTGAGTGGTTTGAGCGTCCTTAAAAGATGTTTTTGTTAGAACCTTGGTTTAGGGGGCCAGCACGGTGCTTAGTGCTTGGTTGGCCACTCTCCATAAGGACCGGTTCATAGAGCGACAACCTGGGACAACCGCGCAACCACAAGACTGGAATGGGACGGTCTTGACTTACTAATTAGGTCATTTTGGTTCGGGAGTAACTTACCTGCGTGGGCAAGAGGGGTGGTAAGCTTCAATGGTCCCTGCTCCTCCGGCTTGGTCTGTGCTGTGTGTCTTGTACCCCCGGAGGTGGGCCCCATCGTCGCTGATCCAGAATCCTTAGCGGTTACACCTTACCAACGTGGTCCTTTGTAACGATCTCGTAGTGTGCTTGCTAGTCATCTCACCTAAGGAAGTGTGATGAACAACTAGCGTAGCCCACGACTTGTGGGTAAAGTTGTGCAACCTCTCGAGAGTGTAAAACTGATATATCAGCTGTGCTCACAGTCATGAGCGGCCCAGATCCTCCGTCTGATTAGTGGGGTTATCAACCTTCGACGAGGGAGATTCCCCGGGTGGTTTTGGTTTGGATGGTTCTCAGTAGTTCTTAATTAATATTGATAAATTCGTATGCAATTTGGGTTATGGTAACTCATCCACTTGTAGTAATTAGCTTTAATAAAATTTGCCAAGACTAAAAGCTAATGCAGTTGAGTCAGCTAGCCTAGAGCCTCATAGTTTGTGTTATACTTGTTGAGTACGAGTTTGTACTCACACTTGCCTCTCTACTCTTCTGTTCTATTTCGGATATCTTCGACTGCTGCTCAGTGCCCGGCAACGTGGAGGACTACGTCAGCGGCTTCGACGACTTCTAGGCGTTTGTCTCCCAGTCGACGTCCCTGTGGCGCCCAGCTTTTCATGTATTCATTTTACGCTTCCGCATTCCTTGAACTGATTCTTGATTCAGTTGTAATAAAGATATTCATTTATTAATTTATACGCTTTTATTCGTGACATGTGTTGTGATATCTTGATAATCTGTTGTATATATGCGTGACTTGATCCTGGCGCATATATGATTGCTCGATTTATGTTCTTATAAATCGGGTGTGACAGATTGGTATCAGAGCCGTGTCGACTGTAGGACGAAGCCTAGATAGAAATGGGTCGAGTTTAGGGATTTCTTTTCGCTTGCTCTGCTTCCGCAAAACCCAAACCTCATTGTTTCTGCCTCTATTCCTTGAGTCTTAAGTTCTAGATTTGCTATCTCTCCTGCCTTTTCTGAGAAATAGCTTGAGTCTTCCGTAGACGTTGGCCTGAGTCGCCTAACCCTGTAATTTATAAGTTTAGGTTGTCCCGGTGAAAATACGCTAGAACGAGGGTGTTAGTCGAGTGGTGTGTACAGCTTGTGGGTACACATTAAGACTGTGCTCGATCAGCTCCTTGGGCACCCCTGGCATATCCGATGGTTTCCATGAGAATATGTCTCGGTTAGCCCGCAGGAAGTTGACGAGCGCGAGTTCCTATTTGTCGCCCAAGCCGGCGCCGATAATAGCTGTCTTGGAGGAGTCGCCTTCTTGGAGCTGGATCGTCTTGAGAGCCACATCACCAGTCGACTTGACGACCGATTGGCTCGCCTTCTTCGTCGGGATGTCTAGCTCGGCTTGAGAGAGTTGCTGTGCGGCCGCGAGTACTTCAGCGGAAGCATCTGGCACGCGGGAAGTCGATGCATACTGGATGGCCTCTTGATTGCAATCGTAAGACTTCTTCAAGTCGCCCCGGAGCGTGAGCACACCACTGCATCCTGGCATCTTGAGAAGCAAGTAGACATAATGCGGCACCGCCATGAACTTGGCGAGCGCCGGCCTCCCCAGTATAGCGTGGTAGGAAGATTCAAAGTTGGCCACCTCGAACTTGATGAACTCGGTTCGGTAGTTCTCCCTCGTCCCGAAAGTGACTGGGAGAACAACTGTTCCAAGCGGGTGCGCGGCATTGCTAGGGACAATACCGTAAAAAGGAGCCTTGCTCGGTGTAAGCTTGTTGGTCAGGTCCAGACCCATCTTCTTCAGCGTACTGGCGAAGATAAGATTGAGTCCGCTCCCACCATCGATAAGAACCCGAGTAAGCTTGACCTCTGCGACCACGGGATCCAGCACCAGTGGAAATTTCCCAGGCTCGGAAAAGCTGGTCCATTGATCATCACGGGAAAATGATATGGGGACCTCCGACCATCGGAGTGGTCGTGGTACCGCCGGTTCAACTGATAGAATCTCCCGTAGCAGCAACTTCTGTTCCCGCTTGGAGCAAAAATCTTCGTCACCGCCAAAGATGATGTTGACGGTCTTGGAGGCATCCTGGAATTTGGGCGTCTCAGATTTGTCATCCTGTTCCTCGTCTTTGGGCTCTTTGCCCCTCGACTTGTTCTTCTTGCCGTTTCCAGGAGAGCCAAAGGTGCGCTTGAGCTGAAAGCAGTCGATCGCTACGTGTTTGGAGTCCACACACCACGGGCACTTCTTCTGCAGGAGTTTTTCAAACTGCTCCTGCGTGGTCGACTTCTTGCCCCGCGGAGGACGGTCTACAGCCGCGACGAGATCGTCTGGCTTGCGTTTTTGGGAAGAACCCGAAAAGTCCTGAGCCTTAGGTTGAATCAAAGAATCAAGCTGAGGGTCAAACTAGCCTTGAATCTTTCCTTCTTATCCTTCGAGTACTTTCAAAAAATAAGTAATCGATGCCACGTGTTCCACAGCCCCCGAGCCTTGAATCCAAATCATTTGGAAAAAAGGATCCCAAAGGTCATGGCAAAAATGCTCCCTTTTGATAAAATATAGCTTAAGAGGAGGCAATTGGCATAAAGTGAACTCCAAACTCAAAAAACCTCTTTTTTCGGGACAATTAACCCTGAAAAAATGGTCAGTCAAGTAACGGCCTAAAAAATCCACCAAAAAAGCCTATGTCCAATTATTCCCATTGCGCGACGCTTCACCTTTCACACAGTAACCCACTACCTGAGTGCTGGTTATTTAACCCCACGGTCAGTTAGGGTTTTTTTCTGTGCCTTCAGATCTAACACCGCCGCCAGAAAAAACAAAACCTCAATTAGAGCTTGTCCTGCCTTCGCCCTTCTGCCGTCCTGCGTAGTCGAAAATCTTCGATCCCGCCACCGTAGCCCCCGAGCGTTGTGCGAACAACTCATGGCTGAAATGATTCGAAATGGCGCCAAAGAAAACCGACCAGAAGGACTTGAAAGAAGCGCAAGCAGCAACCGGCGAATGGTCAATTAGTAAGTGTTCTCGCCATAATCTAGCAAATTTAGTGTTGGGAGGTCTACTTCAGGAGAGAGATCTCATCAATTGGCGCCTTCCTTTTCGCAATCCATTCCCCATGGAAAGCGTCGATGAGATCGTTTCTTTCTGCTCTTTTTCTGAACGGGGATTCGCCCTCCCTACTTGTTCATTTTTCTGTGGCCTTCTCTACTTCTATGGGATTGAGCTGCAACACCTCAATCCCAACTCGATCTGCCATATCTCCATTTTGATCCACTTTTGTGAAGCCTTCCTCGGAATTGAACCCCATTGGTCTCTTTTCCGCTATCTTTTCCGCGTGAAGCCTTAGCCCACCTCAAAAAATCCTTCTGCAATAGGGGGTGCTGGTATCCAGCTTAGGCAACACGCTACTGACAAATACATATCTTACAAATTTCCTTCCAATGTCCCCGGGTGGAAACAGCAATGGTTCTACATTGCGAACCATGCCCCCCAACTCCCTATGCGGTCCGGCAGGCCCCCTGTTCAGCGTGGCGAATGGACATTGGAGCCCAATGAAGCCGAGATGGACCAGGTAAAAGAGCTGCTTGAGTTGATTGCCGCACACAGAGAGATGGGGGTAACCGGGGCATCTGTGATGTTATCATTCTTCAAACGCCGAATTCAACCCATCCAACAGCGCCATACCTTAGGTTTCGAGTACATGGGTACTGAAGACCCATCCCGTATGTGCGCAGAAGAGCTTGGGGATGATGCTGCACTTGTTCGCGTCAAGCGAATTCTGCTAGATGTAGATGCTGTCCCGTATGTTCCAGCGGGATTTACAGCCCAAAATCGACCACCATCAGTAAGTGTTCCACTTCTCGACTTCTCCCTCGATCTGAAGAGTTAATACTAACTGATTGTCTTAACACAGGATTCAACAGCATTGTATCGAAGTTACCCGCCGCAACCCGATCTGCCTCGGCCTTATCACACACTGCCCAGCGCAGCAGCCAAGGCACAGAAAGAAAGAATTGCTGGCAGCGAGTCGGCCACAGGCAGCCAATCAACCGGGGATAGGGTGCAAGCCAACAACTCCTCCGGATCATTCGTGGAATGGTCTGACGACGCACCTCTAATTCCCCAGCGGCGCCGGGAAATGCGAAAATGCAAAGCCAGCACTGCTGACCTTGCCGGGTAAGTGTTTGTCAAATTATAAAGGTGTCGAGTTGTTTTGTGAAATACTGATGACAACTCTATTTTGCAGTCCTTCGTCTTCTTTGCCCAGCCCCCAGCGCCAGAGGGTAGCCGAAACGCCAGAGGCCAGACCCACAGAAGCCGATGGGGTGAAACCGGCACTGTCCCATGCCGAGGACGTAACGATTGCCGTGGCGGGCCCTGCATCGGGGCCACTCGCGTCCTCGACTGAAGCGGCCCTGTCACCATCAGTGGGTGCCACGGCCATCGCCACGCCAGCGCTTCCAGCCTCATCGACTTGCACGCCTGCACCACCGGCCACGAGTACAATGGTGAAGAAACCCTTAAAGCTAGTGTGGAAAAAACCAACGATGATCCGATCCCGAGTGTAAGTGACGCCCTGGACCCTGCCCTTGGCCATGCGATGAAATCACAATAAAAGTGTTGTGCTGTTGTCTTAAGCAGGTCGACCGCTGCGGTAGCGCCAGAACTCGAGTTGGCTCCACCAGCCCCCGAGCTTTCGCCTGGGCAACCCAACGCGCTAGAGCTAGCAGGGAGGGCAGATGTAATCATGCTTGACTCGCCACTGCCCGAGCTCCAGTACGCGGAACCCGAAGCCCCTGGTGATGAGCAGGTCAAGGCCGCCACTGCCGTACCCGTCGACGTTGCAGGTAAATGATCCCACTGCCTTCTGCCGCAATCGTTGCTATATTAACACTTGTCCTTTGCAGAGACCCCGCAGCCGTCAGCCTTGGAGGGTGCGGGTGCTTCTTGCCAGGCAACCGGGTTGCCAACCCCTGGAGGGGAGAACACTGATGTACTCCAAGAGATGCACCTCCCAGGGGACGATCTGAGCCGCCTGCGCCAAATGATCAAGGCGATCGACTCGCTTGCTCTGGTAAATCTTGTCTAAACCGCTGGTAACTGTATGTTGAAATCGCTTGTCTCTGACGCCCAGGAACATGTAGGATATGAACCAAAAAACTTCAATGAAGCTGGAAGAGTCCACCAGGCGTATCGACGAGCTGATGCAGGAGCGAGCCGGCTTCGAGCAGACTATCATCGAGCTCCAAGGCCGACTCAAGGAGCAGCGGAAAACCCATCAAGGTACGTTGAATTCGACTCTCGAAATCATACCCGTAGTCGATAACTTCATGGTCTGAAACCTGCTTATCATGCAGAACTTAAAAAACTCTTAAGTTATAAAGAGGGATTGCTTACTGATTTGAAGAACATGTTGTATCGCCGCGCAGATGAAGTCGAAGGTCTGCGGAGGGTGATGGCCGACACGGAGAAGCAATTCGTCGACTGTCTCCAGCAGATCAAGACTTTGGGCGAGGAGAAAGAGCAGCGCCAGAAGGAACTGAATGACTTGAAGATGGCGGCTCAAGAACTCGTAGAGATGGTGGATCTGCAGGAAGACGACGCGGAAGATGGGCCACCACTACTTGATCGACTTCGCGGGGCACCACAAAAGATCCTCAACTTTGTCACCGAAGTGGCCACATCTTACGTGGGTCATGCCCTGGGCCTCGTAAAGTCCTTCTGGCCAAAGGCTCGGCTAGAAGTACTCGTGGAGGGTGCAGCTGCTGAGTGCACTGACGAAAACTTCCGCGAGTATTTGCTAGAGGTTCCGACCGGTGGCTGAAAAAATTGTGGGAGACATGGTCCAAGGTTGAACCGTTAGTGTACATGACTTTGTAATATAAGGAACTACCTTTGTTCTCTTGTAGCCTTGTACGAAGTTTTAGGAGCTCCATCTGCTCTGTAGTAGGGACATGCGACTTCTGAGTGCAACGACTCAGGGAGTAGTCGATTTAGCCCTTCGCGAGAGCTCATCGGGTGAGCTAGATAAGATCTAGCCGAAGGGATCCACTCGTGCCCGGAACGCGCGGTCTGTGGCGCGACGACTAGGATGCCCATGGCAAACAGTCGAAAACTACCCTGAAGCATAACAACCGCAGAAGTAGCCAATCATGCGAACATGTCAAACAATTTAGATAGAACCCAAGCCAGACGGGCCTAACCAGTTTGGAAAAAACACGATTATCATCGCGACGACTCATGTGCCACTTAGCAAGTAGTCGATTTGTAGTAAGTTAGGGCGTGGCCAAAGCCGCCGCATTGTATGCAAGAATTTTACATTTCGAGTAATGTGGCACAAAGCCGCCATGTTGACCCAGAAAAGAAAAAAACATGCCCTTGACGCATACGGGAATTGAAAATGAGACTGCTTAGGGATAGAACCGTCGCAGGTGCTGGATGTTCCAGGAATTAGGTACTTCTTGACCATCGGGGTGTTGAAGTCGATAAGATCCTGGTCTTGTAACCTTCTTGACGATGAACGGTCCCTCCCATCTTGAGTTAAGCTTGTGCAATCCTGACTCATCCTGAACACGACGAAGGACGAGGTCGCCAATGCTAAACGACCTTTCCTTAATGTTGCCATCATGATATCGCCGGACTCCCTGTAGGTAACGGGCTGACTGAACGAGAGCAGAGCAGCGAGCCTCTTCGACAGAGTCCAACTCCAGCTGTCGTGCTTCGTCCGCCTCGCCTTCTTTATACATCTCAACCCTTGGGGATTTCCACATGATATCTGCTGGGAGAATCGCCTCAGAGCCGTAGACAAGAAAGAACGGGGTCTGCCCTGTGGCTTTTGAAGGTTGAGTCTTGAGCCCCCAGACGACGTGTTGCAACTCGTGAATCCACTTCCCGCCCTTTTTGCTATTGGCATCATAAAGTCTCTTCTTGAGGCCGTCAGTGATCAAGCCATTTGCCCGCTCGACTTGCCCATTTGCCCTTGGGTGAGCCACCGAAACATATTTGACCTCGATGGATGAATTTTCACATAATTCCCAGAATTGGTTGGCCGTGAAATTTGAACCCAAATCGGTGATAATAGTGTTGGGGAAGCCGAAACGATGCAAGATGTCGGAGATGAAGTCGACCACCCTGTCTGGAGTAAGTTTGGCGATCGGCTTGAACTCGATCCACTTGGTGAACTTGTCGATAGCCACCAAAACATGAGTAAAACCTCCTGGCGCCGTTGCGAAGGGCCCAATCATGTCGAGGCTCCAACAAGCGAACGGCCAGGAAGGCGGTATAGTGATGAGGGTGTGGGCCGGGACATGAGTTTGCTTGCCGAAGAACTGGCAATTTCGACATCTTCGCACCAGGTCCTCGGCATCAGACATGGCGGTGGGCCACCAGAAGCTAGCTCGAAATGCTTTGCCCACTAGCGTGCGTGACGCTGCATGGTTACCGCACACGCCCTCGTGTATTTCTCGCAAAATGTCTAGACCTTCTTCTGTTGTGACGCACTTCATGAGTACTCCAGATCGTGCGCCGCGCCGATAAAGTTTGTCTTCGATAGGACAAACCCCTTGCTCCGTCGCATGAGGCGGGCGGCAGCAGTGCTTTTGGGGTCCATCCCTGCCGGTAATACGAGATCTCGGATGAAGTCGATGAAAGGTCCTCTCCAGTCCTCACCGACCAGCAGAACCTCCCGTTCTGGCTGTACGGAGCCAGTGGCGGTGGAAACCTGCGGTGAAGGGCTGATGGACGGGTGCTTCAGCTCCTGAACGAATACCCCTGCTGGGACTTGTGCTCGGGTTGATCCCAGCTTAGATAAGGCATCGGCAGCGACATTGTGTTCCCGCAGAACATGATGAACTTCTAGGCCAGAAAATTTGTTTTCTAGCTTGCGTACTTTTTGTACATAGGCTTCCATGGTCTTCTTGTTGCAGTCCCACTCCTTGTTGACTTGCTGAATGACCAAAAGTGAATCGCCGTATACAAGTAGTCACTTGATCCCTAGTGATATCGCCAAGCGAAGCCCGTGAAGCAAGGCTTCATACTGGCTTCATTGTTGGATACCTCCCAGAGAATTTGGAGGACGTACTTGAGTTGTTCGCCTCTTGGGGAAATGAATAAAACTCCAGCGCCGCCGCCATCGAGCTTGAGAGAACCATCGAAGTACATGGTCCAATGCTCTGGCTTGTCAACTGGATTGGGAACTTGATTTTCCCTCCACTCTGCCATGAAGTCGACTAGAGCTTGGGACTTGATTGCAGTGCGTGGCTTGAAGTCGATCAATAAAGCCCCCAGTTCCACTGCCCATTTTGAAATACGACCCGTGGCGTCTTGGTTGTGTAGGATATCCGCCAACGGGTAGCCTGTGATCACGGTGATCTGGTACTCTTCAAAGTAGTAGCGTAATTTCCTTGAGGTGATCAATATGCCATAGAGAAGCTTTTGAACCGCTGGGTACCGCACCTTAGACTCCGAGAGTACTTCATTGACAAAGTACACGGGCCGCTGCACGCCAAAAGCATGGCCTTCCTCGGAGCGTTCGACAACAATAGCACTGCTAATAACGTGGCTAGTTGCCGCAATGTAAAGCAAAAGGGTCTGTCACACCCGATTTATAAGAACATAAATCGAGCAATCATATATGCGCCAGGATCAAGTCACGCATATATACAACAGATTATCAAGATATCACAACACATGTCACGAATAAAAGCGTATAAATTATAAAATGAATATCTTTATTACAACTGAATCAAGAATCAGTTCAAGGAATGCGGAAGCGTAAAATGGATACATGAAGAGCTGGGCGCCACAGGGACGTCGACTGGGAGACAAACGCCTAGAAGTCGTCGAAGCCGCTGACGTAGTCCACCACGTTGCCGGGCACTGAGCAGCAGTCGAAGATATCCGAAATAGAACAGAAGAGTAGAGAGGCAAGTGTGAGTACAAACTCGTACTCAACAAGTATAACACGAGCATGAGGCTCTAAGGTTAGCTGACTCAACTGCATTAGCTTTTAGTCTTGGCAAATTTTATTAAAGCTAACTACTACAAGTGGATGAATTACCATAACCCAAATTGCATAAGATTTAATCAATATTAATTAAGAACTACTGAGAACCATCCAAACCAAAACCACCCGGGGAATCTCCCTAATCAAAGGTTGATAACCCCACTAATCAAAAGGAGGATCTGGGCCGCTCATGACTGTGAGCACAGCTGATATATCAGTTTTACACTCTCGAGAGGTTGCACAACTTTACCCACAAGTCGTGAGCTACGCTAGTTGTTCATCACACTTCCTTAGGTGAGATGGCTAGCAAGCACACTACGAGACCGTTACAAAGGACACGTTGGTAAGGTGTAACCGCTAAGGATTCTGGATCAGCGACGATGGCGCCCACCTTCGGGGGTACAAGACACACAGCACAGACCAAGCCGGAGGAGCAGGGACCATTGAAGCTTACCACCCCTCTTGCCCACGCAGGTAAGTTACTCCCGAACCAACACGACCTAATTAGTAAGTCAAGACCGTCCCATTCCAGTCTTGTGGTTGCACGGTTGTCCCAGGTTGTCGCTCTATGAACCAGTCCTTATGGAGAGTGGCCAACCAAGCACTAAGCACCGTGCTGGCCCCCTAAACCATGTTTCTAACAAAAATATCTTTTAAGGACGCACAAACCACTCAAGCACACAGCACAGAGGGCCGGCTCCAGAATTAAGTTGCATAAGAGCATTAGCAAATTAATTAAAAGGACCAATTGTGTTATAGCGCAGCAACCTAGCACAACTAACCAAAATGCAACCCAAAGGATATATATAAGGATATAAAGGTGGCTAGGAAATCCTTATAGGTATACAGAATTAAAATGCAGCATGAGATTGTATTTAAAAGTGATAGGAGGTTCATGTTATACTTGCCTTCCTCGTACTCTCCCGGCTGCTGCTCGAGCTGCTCGGAAGATGGCTGCTCCTGGTACTGATCCAAAGGCTCCGCGTCTACTCACGATCATCAAGCATAGTCCACACATACACACATGCACAAACAATAGCAAACTATAAGAAAACAGTACAACATTACATAGAAACAGCACACAAAACTAGTCTAAAGCTATCCTACGCGTTACAACGATCATGTGGATATAAAGAACACCTAAAACGGAGCTAAAACGCGAAAACTACGCTTAAAACAAGGTCCAGGGACCTATTTGCGAGAAAAACATGACTTACAGGGGCTTCTGCACAAAAACTGAGGACTTAAACGTAAATAAACCCTAGACGCAAGGGCTAGCTAGCTAAAAACCTCAGGCTGGACCGCGGGCATGAAAACTGGGAAGCTCAGGGGTCTAAACGAATAAAACAGGACTAAAACATAAATACTTTTGAACTAAAGGGTACTGCGGGTTGATTTCCCTAAAGGACAGGGGCTCTTTAGCAAAAACGATGGGCTGAAGCGGTAACTTCTGTTCTGGATCATCAGATCTAATCCCAACGGCCCTGATTAGATCCAACTCGCGAAGGGATACGCGCGAACTCAGGCGCTCGGATCTCGATCACACGGTCCAGATTAACGGGCTCCCAACCTAATCCTAAGCGTTAGCAGCGGATCGGACGGCCCGGGACAACGGGGCGCGGGGTGGCGGCGCTGGGTCGCCGGAGCTCTGTCTCCACAGCGGCGAGCGACTGGAGATCGCCGGAGAACACGCGACTGGGTGCTTCCAGCCTCGGTTCGGGGTACGGCTAGCACGGGGAGGGAGAGAAGACGACGGTGAACCCGTCTGGGTACCTGAGGTGGCGGATTAAGGTTCGAATCATGGCTCCCCACGGCGGGGTGGCACGGGATCACCGGCGTGCCGTGGTTGGGTGGCTGTGGTGGTTTACAGACTACCAAACCTAGCGCAAACGATTACCCGAGATGACGTGTTGCTCACCGAGGCGGGGATTGGCCGGAGGCGGCGTGCGGGGGCGTCGCTGGTGACGGCCGGCGGCGGAAGTTGGTACTGCGCGCGCGGACGGGTCGTCGCAGGGGTGCCCAGTGCCTGCTAACCCGTCGATGGAGTCGGTGCGGAACCTGTGGAGGTGCAGAGGGGGTCAGGGAGGTGCAAGGCTCACCGGCGTCGATCAATTGCCCGGAGTGGCTGGCGGCTTACCGGACACCGAGCGGTGGAAAAGAGGCAGTGCAGGGGCGCGGTGGCTAGGGCTCGCGTGCTCCAGAGGGTTAGGGTCCAGGGTGTGCGTGGGGAAGCCAAATAAGGGCCGGGCGGAGGCTGGACACGCGTGCCCGCGGTGGCCGCGGAAAGCTCGGTGGAAACCGTGGCGTGCGGAGGAAGCGGATCGGCTCAACGGCCCCGCGCGGTACTGGCTCGGGTGGCGAAGGTTCTAGAGAGGAGGGGGAGGCTCGGTCGCGGGCTGTGGCGCGGGCTTGGGTGCGGGGCAGAAGAGGGGACCCAAGGTGCAGAGGCACGGCCGGCGGGGGAGGAAACAGAGGAGAGGGGATCGGACGCTGGGAGGAAGGAGAAAGGGGAAGGCGCCGACAGGCGGGCCCGAGCGGGCAGCGAGAGAGAAGGGGAAAAGAGCGGGCGGCCGATGGTTGAGCCGGCCGATGGGCTGGTGGGGAAGAGAGTGGGCCGACGTGGCCCATGCGGGAGAGAGGGGAAAGGGAGGCTGGGCTGGGCCAAGGCTGCTGGGTTGGGCTGCCTACTTTTGTTCTTTTTCCTTCCCTTCTTTTGTTTTTCTAACTCACTAATTCAAACAATTCTAATTGAATTTAAATACAATTTGAATTCAAAGCTATACACTCAACACAAATAAAACAATGCTGCGGCATGAATGCACAAACACTTTAATCCTATGATAAATTTTAATTACTTGCGTTATAAAATTACTTTAAATGCGAGGTAAATTAAGAAAAATGCTGGAAAATTTATTTAAGCCCAACATAAATTTATTAAAATTAAGAAAAATTACCTTAGGGTGTTACAAACCTACCCCCCTTACAGGAATCTCGTCCCGAGATTCGGATAGGCTAGCTAGCGAAGAGATCGGGATATGTCTTTCTCAGCTCATCTTCTCGCTCCCAAGTAGCCTCATCCTCCGTGTGATGACTCCACTGAACATGGCACATCTTGATCTTCTTGTTTCTAGTAACTCTCTCAGAGGTCTCCAGAATCTTTACCGGATGCTCGATATAGGTCAGATCCTCCTACACATTTAACCCTTCTATCGGTGCTTGCTCTTCTGGCACCCTCAAGCACTTCTTTAACTGGGACACATGAAACACATCGTGCACTCCTGAGAGATTGAGAGGCAACTCCAAACGATATGCCACCTCACCCTTCCGTTCCAACACCTTGAACGGACCAATGTACCGAGGTGCTAACTTCCCTCGTACATTAAACCTGCGGATCCCTCTCATCGGCGAGACCTTCAGGTACACATGATCACCCACTGCGAAGGTCAAATCTCGGCGACAAACATCCGCATAGCTCTTCTGACGAGTCTGAGCGACCCTCAGATTTTCTCGCACCTGCTGCACTAGCTGTTCGGCCTCCTCAACAATATCCGGACCAAACACCTGCCTCTCGCCAATCTGATCCCTCTGATCCCAATACAATGGAGTCCTGCACTTTCGACCATACAGGGCCTCGAAAGGAGATTTCTTCAGACTGGCTTGATAACTGTTGTTATACGAAAACTCTGCATAAGGCAGGCACCTATCCCAGCTGGTACCATACTGAATAGCACAGGCTCGAAGCATATCCTCCAACACTTGGTTGGTTCTCTCTGTCTGCCCATCTGTCTGAGGATGATATGCAGTACTGAAGCGCAGCTTCGTATCCAACGAATCATGCAACTGCTCCCAGAACCGTGAAGTGAACTGAGATCCTCGATCAGATATGATCTTCTTCGGAACACCATGCAGACATACAATCCTGGAGATGTACAACTCTGCGAGTCTAGCACCGGAGTAAGTAGTGTTCACCGGAATGAAGTGAGCAACCTTCGTCAACCGATCCACTACTACCCATATGGAGGTGTACCCTTTCTGAGTACGAGGCAAGCCAACAATGAAGTCCATAGTGATTTCCTCCCATTTCCACTCTGGAATCTTCAACGGCTGTAATAACCCTGCTGGCCTCTGATGCTCTGCCTTGACACGCTGACAAGTGTCACAGACAGCCACGTACTCCGCAACGGAACGCTTCATTCCATACCACCAGAATTGTTCCTTGAGGTCATAATACATCTTCTTGCTGCCTGGCTGAATAGAATATGCCGTATCATGAGCCTCACTCAAGATCAGCTTTCTAAGATCCGCAACATCCGGCACACATATCCGACCCTTGTACCACAAGGTACCCTGATCATCCTCTCTGAAATGAGGTGCTTTGCCAATCTTGAGCAGTTCACGGATCTCCTGCAGCTTCTGATCTTCCTTCTGATGCTGCCTGATCTCTGCCTCTAGAGTGGGTTCTGCCTCGAATGACGTACCCGAGGTGTGATGCAAGAAACCCAGACTCAACTGCTCAAACTCCTCGCATAACTCCTGAGGCATCTGAAAAGCCACGGACATGTTAACATAGCTCTTCCTGCTCAGAGCATCTGCTACAACATTAGCCTTGCCCGGATGATAGTGAATCTCCAGGTCGTAATCCTTGACCAACTCTAGCCATCTTCGTTGCCGCATATTCAGCTCACTCTGAGTGAAAATATACTTGAGGCTCTTGTGATCGGTGTAAATATCACACCTCTGCCCAAACAAGTAATGCCTCCATATCTTCAGAGCATGCACAACTGCGGCTAACTCCAGATCATGAGTGGGATAATTCAACTCGTGCCGGCGCAACTGCCGCGAAGCATAAGCTATCACTCTGCCTTCCTGCATCAGGACGCAACCAAGACCATCCCTCGAAGCATCACAATACACTGTGAACCTCTTGCTCTGGTCTAGCAGAGTAAGGACTGGCGCCGTAGTCAACCTCTTCTTTAGCTCCTCGAAGGCCTTCTGACGCTCATCAGTCCAAGAGAAATCCACACCCTTCTCTAACAAGGAAGTCAAAGGCTTCGCAATCTTGGAGAAATTCTCGATGAACCTCCGATAATATCCAGCTAAGCCCAGAAAAGAGCGGACTTCCTTCACTGTCTGCGGAACGACCCAATCAAGCACATCCTTCACCTTCCCGGGATCCACAGCAATACCTCCCTTGGAGATCACATGACCGAGGAACGGAACCTCGTCAATCCAGAACTCGCACTTGCTGAGCTTGGCATACAGCTTGTGCTCTCTGAGCCTCTGCAACACAAGCCTCAGATGCTTTTCATGCTCTGCTTCTGACTTGGAATATATCAGGATATCATCAATGAATATCACCACAAAGGTGTCCAGATAATCCATGAAAACCTTGTTCATCAGATGCATGAAGAAAGCCGGAGCATTGGTCAAGCCAAAGGACATGACCATATACTCGTATAACCCATACTTGCAAGTGAATGCCGTCTTCTAAATATCCTCAGGACGAATCTTCAGCTGATGATAACCAGAACGCAGATCAATCTTCGAGAACACACAAGCACCCTGAAGCTGATCAAAGAGATCCTCAATACGAGGCAATGGATGCTTGTTCTTGATGGTGATTGCATTCAGATCCCGATAATCGACGCACATTCTCTTCGCTCCATCCTTTTTCTCTACGAGCAAAATAGGAAAAGCCCAAGGAGAGAAACTACGACGGATATAACCCTTAGCCAGCAACTCGTCGATAGTCTTCTTAACCTCCTCATGCTCGACGGGAGCCATACGATAGGGCCGCTTAGCAATAGGAGCTGTGCCAGGCAAGAGATCAATAGAAAACTCAATGTCGCGATCAGGCAGCATACCTGGCAAATCATCCGGAAAGACATCCGGGAATTCAGACACCACGCGAATTCCATCCGTGGGTCTAGCCTCCATCTGATGAAGAAATCCAGAAGGCTCTGTGGCACCAATAGTAACCTCCTGACCACCCGGTGCTGACAGAAGAACAGTCCTGTGAGCACAATCTATCCGGACTCCCCACTTAGCAAGAGTCTCCATCCCGAGGATCACATCAATGCCCTTGGAGTCTAGCACCATCAGATTCGCACTGAAATCTACCCCCCTTATGGCTACATTGACTCTGGGACAGAAGACATGAGACCTCAACTGCCCTCCCGGTGAAGATACTAACATGCACCTCTTTAACGTGCTAGTAGGAATGCCATGATGCTCAACAAAAGACCGGGTGATGAAAGAATGCGTGGCACCAGTATCAAAAAGAATTGTAGCAGGGTGGGTGTTGACCATGAACGTACCAATCACCACGTTAGGAGCCTCGGCCGCTGACTCGGCCGTCACGTGGTTCACCCTGCCCTGAGCTGGGGCCTTGGGCGGTGCTGCACGCCTCTGCTGTCCTGCCTGCGCCTTCCGAGGGCAGACGTTGGCGTAGTGCCCCGGCTCGCCGCAGTGGAAGTACACTCGCGGAAATGCAGCGGCCTGCTGCCCAGGAGGAGGGGTGGGCGCTCCCTGCCTCTGAGCTGGTGGAGCCGGAGGCGCCGGAAGCCTCTGACCCTGTCCCGCCTGCTGCTGCTGAGGATGAGGCGGGTACTGCTGCCGCTGCTGGTACTGTTGGAGCGGCCTCTGCTGCTGCTGTGGTGGATGCTGATAGCGGGGACGAGTGTTGCTGCCCGAAGAGGATGGAGCCATCTTCCTCTTCTTATCCTCAATCTCCCGGCGCTTGCGCTTGGTGTTGAGAGCAGCATCAACCAGCTGGTTGAAGTTGTCGAAGCGGTGGTTCAGCAGCGCATACTGGATGTGATCATCCAGTCCCTCCTTGAAGTATTCCTGCTTATCGCTATCTCGAGCGACGTCAGCAGGGGCATAGCGGGCAAGCTGAAGGAAACGGTCACGGTACTCCGTCACCGTCATAGATCCCTGCTTAAGAGCACGGAACTCCTTCTGCTTCATCTTCATAATGCCCTCAGGAATGTGATGGTTCCTGAAACGCTCACGGAACTGGTCCCACGTGAGAGCATCACGGTCCCGAGCTGGGTAGGACTCCCACCAGTCAAGAGCGGAGCCTCGCAGCTACCTTGCTACGTACAGGACTCGCTCCCGGTCGTCGCACTGCGCAACAACCAACTGGCGCTCCACCGAGCGAAGCCAGTCGTCCGCCTGGAGTGGGTCCGTGGCGTGAGAGAAGGTCGGAGGGTGACCTCTTAGGAAATCCGCACGCCTGTCACGGGGCTGAGGTGGCGGTGGAGGCGGGGGCTGGGCATGGATGTGCTGAAGAGCCTGAACAGTATTATTCAGGGTCGCCATCATCTGCATCTGGAGCTGGAAGAACTGCTCCGGGGTCAGTGGTGGCGGCATCGGCAGCGGCTGACCGGTACTCTGGTTGTTCTGCTCCTGCTGGTCAGAACCGGAACCGGTGCGCCTGGTGTTCACCATCTGATTGCAACGAACGAAATTTCATAAGAACGAGATATTGTGCAGCTGCGGAAACGAAACTTCAGAAAGATATAACAGAGAGAAAGGAATATAGGTTTTACCCCCAACGATCTAATTCAATTTTTTATTATTTAGTTCAAGTTGGGTTAGGGTCGATTTGCATGAACAAGTTTAACTACTAGACTATGCAGTCAACCAAAAATCCAAATCAAACATTTGCACAATAACAAACATTCAATATTCACAACTTAGTCGAGTTTATCACACTACTCGACCAACACACTCGTTCTAGCGTATTTTCATCGGGACAACCTAAACTTATAGCTTATAAGATTGGGTGACTCAGGCCAACATCTACGGAAAGTTCAAGCTATTTCTCAAAAAGACAGGAGAGGTAGCAAATCTAAGGCTTAAAACTCAAGGAATAGAAGCAGAAAAATGATGGTTGAAGATCTGCGGAAGCAAGGCAAGCGAAAAGAAGTCCTAAACTCGACCAGTTCTACCTAGGCTTCGTCCTACAGTCGACACGGCTCTGATACCAATCTGTCACACCCGATTTATAAGAACATAAATCGAGCAATCATATATGCGCCAGGATCAAGTCACGCATATATACAACAGATTATCAAGATATCACAACACATGTCACGAATAAAAGCGTATAAATTATAAAATGAATATCTTTATTACAACTGAATCAAGAATCAGTTCAACGAATGCGGAAGCGTAAAATGGATACATGAAGAGCTGGGCGCCACAGGGACGTCGACTGGGAGACAAACGCCTAGAAGTTGTCGAAGCCGCTGACGTAGTCCTCCACGTTGCCGGGCACTGAGCAGCAGTCGAAGATATCCGAAATAGAACAGAAGAGTAGAGAGGCAAGTGTGAGTACAAACTCGTACTCAACAAGTATAACACGAGCATGAGGCTCTAAGGTTAGCTGACTCAACTGCATTAGCTTTTAGTCTTGGCAAATTTTATTAAAGCTAACTACTACAAGTGGATGAATTACCATAACCCAAATTGCATAAGATTTAATCAATATTAATTAAGAACTACTGAGAACCATCCAAACCAAAACCACCCGGGGAATCTCCCTAATCAAAGGTTGATAACCCCACTAATCAAAAGGAGGATCTGGGCCGCTCATGACTGTGAGCACAGCTGATATATCAGTTTTACACTCTCGAGAGGTTGCACAACTTTACCCACAAGTCGTGAGCTACGCTAGTTGTTTATCACACTTCCTTAGGTGAGATGGCTAGCAAGCACACTACGAGACCGTTACAAAGGACACGTTGGTAAGGTGTAACCGCTAAGGATTCTGGATCAGCGACGATGGGGCCCACCTCCGGGGGTACAAGACACACAGCACAGACCAAGCCGGAGGAGCAGGGACCATTGAAGCTTACCACCCCTCTTGCCCACGCAGGTAAGTTACTCCCGAACCAACACGACCTAATTAGTAAGTCAAGACCGTCCCATTCCAGTCTTGTGGTTGCGCGGTTGTCCCAGGTTGTCGCTCTATGAACCGGTCCTTATGGAGAGTGGCCAACCAAGCACTAAGCACCGTGCTGGCCCCCTAAACCATGTTTCTAACAAAAATATCTTTTAAGGACGCACAAACCACTCAAGCACACAGCACAGAGGGCCGGCTCCAGAATTAAGTTGCATAAGAGCATTAGCAAATTAATTAAAAGGACCAATTGTGTTATAGCGCAGCAACCTAGCACAACTAACCAAAATGCAACCCAAAGGATATATATAAGGATATAAAGGTGGCTAGGAAATCCTTATAGGTATACAGAATTAAAATGCAGCATGAGATTGTATTTAAAAGTGATAGGAGGTTCATGTTATACTTGCCTTCCTCGTACTCTCCCGGCTGCTGCTCGAGCTGCTCGGAAGATGGCTGCTCCTGGTACTGATCCAAAGGCTCCGCGTCTACTCACGATCATCAAGCATAGTCAACACATACACACATGCACAAACAATAGCAAACTATAAGAAAACAGCAACTCTCGGCCGCACAGCAACTCTCTCAAGCCGAGCTAGACATCCCGATGAAGAAGGCGAGACAATCGGGCGTCAAGTCGACTGGTGATGTGGCTCTCAAGACGATCCAGCTCCAAGAAGGCGACTCCTCCAAGACAGCTATTATCGGTGCCGGCTTGGGCGACAAATAGGAACTCGCGCTCGTCAACTTCCTGCGGGCTAACCGAGACATATTCGCATGGAAACCATCGGATATGCCAGGGGTGCCCAAGGAGCTGATCGAGCACAGTCTTAATGTGTACCCACAAGCTGTACCAAAGAAGCAACGACTTCGCCGTTTTGCCCCTGATAAACGGGAGGCTATCAAACGGGAACTAGCCAAACTCCTCGCGGCTGGATTCATTAAAGAAGTGATCCACCCAGAGTGGGTAGCTAACCCCGTCCTTGTATTAAAAAAGAATAAAGAATGGAGAATGTGTGTCGATTATACCGATCTCAACAAGCATTGCTCAAAGGATCACTTTGGGCTCCCTCGCATCGATCAGGTAGTCGACTCGACCGCAGGTTGTGTACTATTATGTTTCCTTGATTGTTATTCAGGCTACCACCAGATTGCTCTCAAGGAAGAAGACCAGATCAAGACCGCGTTCATCACCCCGTTTGGGACTTATGCCTACAAGACAATGTCCTTCGGGTTGAAGAACGCTGGCGCCACCTATCAGCGGGCAATTCAAATGTGCTTCGCTGATCAGTTACACCGGAACGTGGAGGCCTACGTGGACGACGTGGTCGTGAAAACCCGGAGTCCCGAGGGCCTGATCACGGATCTGGAGGAAACTTTTGCCAGCCTAAGGAAGTACCGATGGAAGCTAAATCCGACCAAGTGCGTTTTTGGTGTTCCATCAGGCAAATTGCTCGGGTTCATAGTCAGTAGCCGGGACATCGAGGCCAACCCTAAAAAGATTTCCGCCATCACTGATATGGAGGCACCTGCCACGATCAAAGATGTGCAGAAACTTACAGGGTGCATGGCAGCTCTCAACAGGTTCATCTCCCGGCTCGGGGAGAGAGGACTACCTTTTTTCAAACTCTTAAAGCGCCACGACAAGTTTTACTGGACAGAGGAAGCCGAGCGGGCTCTGCAGGATCTTTACATTGCGGCAACTACCCACGTTATTAGCAGTGCTATTGTTGTCGAACGCTCCGAGGAAGGCCATGCTTTTGGCGTGCAGCGGCCCGTGTACTTTGTCAGTGAAGTACTCTCGGAGTCTAAGGTGCGGTACCCGGCGGTTCAAATGCTTCTCTATGGCATATTGATCACCTCAAGGAAATTACGCCACTACTTTGAAGAGTACCAGATCACCGTGATCACAGACTACCCGTTGGCGGATATCCTACACAACCAAGACGCCACGGGTCGTATTTCAAAATGGGCAGTGGAACTGGGGGCTTTATTGATCGACTTCAAGCCACGCACTGCAATCAAGTCCCAAGCTCTAGTCGACTTCATGGCAGAGTGGAGGGAAAATCAAGTTCCCAATCCAGTTGACAAGCCAGAGCATTGGACCATGTACTTCGATGGTTCTCTCAAGCTCGATGGCGGCGGCGCTGGAGTTTTATTCATTTCCCCAAGAGGCGAACAACTCAAGTACGTCCTCCAAATTCTCTGGGAGGTATCCAACAATGAAGCCAGTATGAAGCCTTGCTTCACGGGCTTCGCTTGGCGATATCACTAGAGATCAAGCGACTACTTGTATACGGCGATTCACTTTTGGTCGTTCAGCAAGTCAACAAGGAGTGGGACTGCAACAAGGAGACTATGGAAGCCTATGTACAAGAAGTACGCAAGCTAGAAAACAAATTTTTTGGCCTAGAAGATCATCATGTGCTGCGGGAACACAATGTCGCTGCCGATGCCTTATCTAAGCTGGGATCAACCCGAGCACAAGTCCCAGCAGGGGTATTCGTTCAGGAGCTGAAGCACCCGTCCATCAGCCCTTCACCACAGGTTTCCACCGCCACTGGCTCCGTACAGCCAGAACGGGAGGTTCTGCTGGTCGGTGAGGACTGGAGAGGACCTTTCATCGACTTCATCCGAGATCTCGTATTACCGGCAGGGATGGACCCCAAAAGCGCTGCTGCCGCCCGCCTCATGCGACGGAGCAAGGGGTTTGTCCAAGTCGAAGACAAACTTTATCGGCGCGGCGCACGATCTGGAGTACTCATGAAGTGCGTCACAACAGAAGAAGGTCTAGACATTTTGCGAGAAATACACGAGGGCGTGTGCGGTAACCATGCAGCGTCACGCACGCTAGTGGGCAAAGCGTTTCGAGCTGGCTTCTGGTGGCCCACCACCGTGTCTGATGCCGAGGACCTGGTGCGAAGATGTCGAAATTGCCAGTTCTTCGGCAAGCAAACTCATGTCCCGGCCCACACCCTCATCACTATACCGCCTTCCTGGCCGTTCGCTTGTTGGAGCCTCGACATGATTGGGCCCTTCGCAACGGCGCCAGGAGGTTTTACTCATGTTTTGGTGGCTATCGACAAGTTCACCAAGTGGATCGAGTTCAAGCCGATCGCCAAACTTACTCCAGACAGGGTGGTCGACTTCATCTCCGACATCTTGCATCGTTTCGGCTTCCCCAACACTATTATCACCGATTTGGGTTCAAATTTCACGGCCAACCAATTCTGGGAATTCTGTGAAAATTCATCCATCGAGGTCAAATATGTTTCGGTGGCTCACCCAAGGGCAAATGGGCAAGTCGAGCGGGCAAATGGCTTGATCACTGATGGCCTCAAGAAGAGACTTTATGATGCCAATAGCAAAAAGGGCGGGAAGTGGATTCACGAGTTGCCACACGTCGTCTGGGGGCTCAAGACTCAACCTTCAAAAGCCACAGGGCAGACCCCGTTCTTTCTTGTCTACGGCTCCGAGGCGATTCTCCCAGCAGATATCATGTGGAAATCCCCAAGGGTTGAGATGTATAAAGAAGGCGAGGCGGACAAAGCACGACAGCTGGAGTTGGACTCTGTCGAAGAGGCTCGCTGCTCTGCTCTCGTTCAGTCAGCCCGTTACCTACAGGGAGTCTGGCGATATCATGATCACAACATTAAGGAAAGGTCGTTTAGCATTGGCGACCTCGTCCTTCGTCGCGTTCAGGATGAGTCAGGATTGCACAAGCTTAACTCAAGATGGGAGGGACCGTTCATCGTCAAGAAGGTTACAAGACCAGGATCTTATCGACTTCAACACCCCGATGGTCAAGAAGTACCTAATTCCTGGAACATCCAGCACCTGCGACGGTTCTATCCCTAAGCAGTCTCATTTTCAATTCCCGTATGCATCAAGGGCATGTTTTTTCTTTTCTGGGTCAACATGGCGGCTTTGTGCCACATGACTCGAAATGTAAAATTCTTGCATACAATGCGGCAGCTTTGGCCACGCCCTAACTTACTACAAATCGACTACTTGCTAAGTGGCACATGAGTCGTCGCGATGATAATCGTGTTTTTTCCAAACTGGTTAGGCCTGTCTGGCTTGGGTTCTATCTAAATTGTTTGACATGTTCGCATGATTGGCTACTTCTGCGGTTGTTATGCTTCAGGGTAGTTTTCGACTGTTTGCCATGGGCATCCTAGTCGTCGCGCCACAGACATATATAGATACTAATAGCCACCTGATACTTTCCCATATAAACCCCTAGGGCTTTACGTTCTAGGCACAACCTTAACGAGTCCAACGTACTTTGTAAACTCATTTGTTGGCAAACTTTTATCCAGAAAACACTTTTTAAGAGCTTTTCCAGATGTAAAAGTAAACCTACAGCTCTGATACCAGCTGTGGCGGAACCGCCTGAATTATTCCGGCTCAAGTGCGCTTATGATCGCCGTACAACCGCAATCAGCTCAACGCACTTCAAACGGAACAATCCCTTGGTCTGTCGGGTCTCCGCCCGATTCAACCACGGTTCAGCAGGACCGAAGTAGGTTTATCTCGCACGAGGGCGAGTTCACATCACAGAATAGCTCATCAACTTTTAAGTTACAGTCAGACATACATTATTACAAACCAAGTTCAAGGATAAGGAAACTTATACAAATCATGTTCAAACTGACAAGCATAACAGCTTGTCCAAACTCACAGCGGAAGAGAAAGTTTTACGCGACTACACACGTCGCGAAGGCGAACACCAAGCTTAGCCCAGGGCCTGGTGTCACTTCGGAGGGTCACTGCCGGCCGGGGACGGGTCCCATTCCACGGACCAGCCATAAGGAACGGACGTTGGCCACACAAGGTTGTCCGTGGGATTCTCGTAGGTTATACCTGAAACAGATATTGGCAAGGCTGAGTATTCTAATACTCAGCAAGGCTTACCCGGGATTGGGTATACTTTAGCCCATAACTAGACTCGTGAAGGTAACATGTGGGGCTCTGAGTTTATTTTCAGCTGAAAAGCAACAAAGAGTATAACTACTTTCAAGTTTTAGCTTTCAGATTCTAGTTGAGTATTTATTCTAGATTAGCACCTACACTAAGCAAGTAAGGTGGTGATTATCATCCATCAAGATTATTCATCATTTGTTACACTTCTTACTCAATGTGGTAAAAGGGATAAGCAGTCTCATACATCGTGAGAGGTGGACGATTCCTGAATCAAGATTCAACCTTGCAAGGTAAACCTAACACACACGCTTGGAACATCCAAAGATCGTTCCGAAGCAACCGTTTACCTTTCATTCCGACTCATGGACAGGCCACCACAAGCGACTTGTAGGACCGTACGCACATCACTCGTGCAGGACATACGTCTGTAGCGCGACTACAAAACCCGTATTCCTGTCTGCCATGCAGAACGTACTCCCACAGGTCGGTGCGTGTGAACATAACATGAGATCGAGTGGTGGGAGTATGTCCACTTACCGGGCCGATTGGTTACTAGGCTTACCGCTTTACCATATTTCGCGGCATGTGGCTAGTACTGTTCAAACGCTTAGCCACCACTACCACACATATCGACCTTAACAGCTTTTATCAAAACAGACAGGGTGAAGCCTCCGGTCATGATACAACACATGACCCTGTCCGTCATCCTTATAGTGGTTGCAGAAATGTAAACATGCAACTCCTATATCGCGCGAGTGACAGGAAATCACCCGACTTCTACCGGTCCTATTAGCGGAGCATCTATCCGATAAGGACTCGGGAGCATTACATTGGATTCCTAGGATTCATGCATCTAGGGTTTCGCTTCAATTCCTAGACTTAATGCAAGATATAATACAGATAGACATAGATTGCAGTGTAAATAAAGTAATGGGATATGTCCGGGGCTTGCCTTCTTGAGTGGGGTTAGGGGCAGGAGTGTCAGAGGCTTCCGAACTCAGGTTCGGGGCTTCAGTTAGTCCTTCGACGACTTGCGCTGGGTCTTCTGAAAAGCCTTGGTCTTGTCCTAAGACCAATTCGTAGTCTCCGTCGTCGAGCGTCGTTGATTCTATATGAGATGCAATAAATTAACTAAGGTGAAATTTAAATTTAAGATTTCACATTTCCAATGTTATAACTCACTTAATTAACACACAAGAATCCATAAAATAAAGAGGGTTTAGATTTGAAACACTATTTATAAAGGAATCACAAAGATATTGCGGAGTTTGTTGCAAACAAGAACTGAAACATTTAAATTAAATTTGAAATGAACCAAAATTTAAGTTCAAAACTTTTAAATACAAGAGTATAGGTTTTGGAAATTTGTTTATACATTAAGCATCAAATACTATCGCATTAGAAAATGACAATAGATCTCAATTAGAAAAGGTTATACAATAGGTTTAGTTAATATTTCAAATTTGAAAGTTCAAATTAAAAGAAGTTAAGTTTAAATCAAATTTGAGTTTGAAACTTTGCACAAAGTTACCTAAATCTTATAGAACATTCATGCCAAACTTCATAAACAACAAGCATGAAATATTAAAGTTAAGCATAAACTACCCCTTAATCTTAGATTTAAAATACAGGTAAAAGTATTTTGTTTCAAACTAAACTCCATTAACAAAAGTTATAGAGTTTGAAATCTAGTTTCTAACAAAACTAGTTTCGCCATTTTTGGATTTTTCTGTGAATTACTACAAATTTTGCAAGATAGGAAATACACTCACATGAAATAACAGTCACTCTTTTACAAACCAGCCCCTACATTTAGCAGATAACCCCCTGGAAAGAAATTACATAGAGCAATTGGATCCACGGCCATGGCCGGCGGGGAGGAGCTCGGGTCCGGCCAAATTCCGGCCGTGGGGGTTGCCGGTGGTGAGGGGGAAGGGGAGGGAGAGCACGAGGGGACTTTAGGCTACCTATTGGTGGTCTTGGAGAGGCTCGAGGTGGCCGGAGGAGTGCTGCCCACGGGAGGCCGAGCCGGCAGCCGGAGGTGGGCGGCGGCAGTGGGGCTCTGGCGTGCGGAGGAGGAAAGGGTCGGGCTGGGGAGGTGCGGTGGGGGACGGGGGAGCTGGTGGTGCTGCTGGTTTGGGAAGGGAGAGGGCGGAGGGGGAAGCTCCACGATGAACCGAGGTCACGGCGGCGGTAATGGAGGGCGACAAGTTTCTGTGCACGCGCGAGGAGGTCCGGGGCACCTTTTTATAAGCAATTGAGGTGGGGAAAAGGAGCACGGCGAGCAGGGCTTCAGTTTGCGGGTGCTACGGGGGGAGAAGAACCACAGAGGCTCGGCGGCGATAGAGGCGCCAGCGGGCGGCGCTGACAGTGCGCAGGCGCCGTGGCGCGCGGGCAAGGCGCCAGCAGCAGGGGCTAGAGCGGTGGGGGGAATGGTGAGGCGACGCGTGGGCGAGGGGAAAACAGGCGGGGGTGGATGGCGGCTAGGAGCGGCGCACTGCACCGGCGGCAGGGGCGCCAGCAAGCAGAGCAGGAGAGAGCAGGGGCGCCAGGAAGAAGAAGGGGGTAAGAACTGAGCCGGGGACTGATCTGCAATTTCAGAGAAAAGCAGGGACCTCACCGAAAAGAACTTGCAACTTTTAAAGCAGTGCTCAAATGAAGATGGTCCAAAAAGCAAAAGTGCAGGGTTTTTCAAACTCTACAACTTCTCTTTAAGGTTCATCTGCAGTTGAGCAACAGTTTTGAAGATATTATAGACTTAGTAATATTTTCACATTTTATGTAAGTCCTATGGTTAAAAATACTTTTACATATATACCCAATGGTAATTTCACATATTTTTGCAATTTAACCACAGATACCACTTTTTGCAAAACAACCCTCTTACTTTTAAACTTTTCCCTCTATTTCCACCCATTTTGCATAAAAGGACCTCTAGTTAAAATTAATTACATAAATATCACTTTTTCCATAACCTTACACATATTAAACACACTTTTGCCATACTTTGGACATAAAAGCATACCAAAACTCTAGGGTGTGACCAAGCTAATTACCTGAGTGTCACATGTTTTTTCTTTTCTGGGTCAACATGGCGGCTTTGTGCCACATGACTCGAAATGTAAAATTCTTGCATACAATGCGGCGGCTTTGGCCACGCCCTAACTTACTACAAATCGACTACTTGCTAAGTGGCACATGAGTCGTCGCGATGATAATCGTGTTTTTTCCAAACTGGTTAGGCCCGTCTGGCTCGGGTTCTATCTAAATTGTTTGACATGTTCGCATGATTGGCTACTTCTGCGGTTGTTACGCTTCAGGGTAGTTTTCGACTGTTTGCCATGGGCATCCTAGTCGTCGCGCCACAGACCGCGCGTTCCGGGCATGAGTGGATCCCTTCGGCTGGATCTTATCTAGCTCACCCGATGAGCTCTCGCGAAGGGCTAAATCGACTACGCCCTGAGTCGTTGCACTCAGAAGTCGCATGTCCCTACTACAGAGCGGATGGAGCTCCTAAAACTTCGTACAAGGCTACAAGAGAACAAAGGTAGTTCCTTATATTACAAAGTCATGTACACTAACGGTTCAACCTTGGACCATGACTCCCACAATTTTTTGAGCCACCGGTCGGACCTCTAGCAAATACTCGCGGAAGTTTTCGTCAGTGCACTCAGCAGCTGCACCCTCCGCGAGTACTTCTAGCCGAGCCTTTGGCCAGAAGGACTTTACGAGGCCCAGGGCATGACCCACGTAAGATGTGGCCGCTTCGGTGACAAAGTTGAGGATCTTTTGTGGTGCCCCGCGAAGTCGATCAAGTAGTGGTGGCCCATCTTCCGCGCCGTCTTCCTGCGGATCCACCATCTCTACGAGTTCTTGAGCCGCCGTCTTCAAGTCATTCAGTTCCTTCTGGCGCTGCTCTTTCTCCTCGCCCAAAGTCTTGATCTGCTGGAGACAGTCGGCGAATTGCTTCTCCGTGTCGGCCATCACCCTCCGTAGACCTTCGACTTCATCTGCGCGGCGATACAGCATGTTCTTCAAATCAGTAAGCAATCCCTCTTTATAACTTAAGAGTTGTTTAAGTTCTGCATGATAAGCAGGTTTCAGACCATGAAGTTATTGACTACGGGTATGATTTCGAGACCCGAATTCAACGTACCTTGATGGGTTTTCCGCTGCTCCTTGAGTCGGCCTTGGAGCTCGATGATAGTCTGCTCGAAGCCGGCTCGCTCCTGCATCAGCTCGTTGATACGCCTGGTGGACTCTTCCAGCTTCATTGAAGTTTTTTGGTTCATGTCCTACATGTTCCTGGGCATCAGAGACAAGCGATTTCAGCATACAGTTACCAGCGGTTTAGACAAGATTTACCAGAGCAAGCGAGTCGATCGCCTTGATCATTTGGCGCAGGCGGCTCAGATTGTCCCCTGGGAGGTGCATCTCTTGGAGTACATCAGTGTTCCACCCTCCAGGGGTTGGCAACCCGGTTGCCTGGCAAGAAGCACCCGCACCCTCCAAGGCTGACGGCTGCGGGGTCTCTACAAAGGACAAGTGTTAATATAGCAACGATTGCGGCAGAAGGCAGTGGGATCATTTACCTGCAACGTCGACGGGTACGGCAGTGGCGGCCTTGACCTGCTCATCGCCAGGGGCTTCGGGTTCCGTGTGCTGGAGCTCGGGCAGTGGCGAGTCAAGCACGATTACATCTGCCCTCCCTGCTGGCTCTAACGCGTTGGGTTGCCCAGGCGAAAGCTCGGGGGCTGGTGGAGCCAACTCGAGTTCTGGCACTACCGCAGCGGTCGACCTGCTTAAGACAACAGCACAACACTTTTATTGTGATTTCATCGCATGGCCAAGGGCAGGGTCCAGGGCGTCACTTACACTCGGGATCGGATCATCGTTGGTTTTTTCCACACCAGCTTTAAGGGTTTCTTCACCATTGTACTCGTGGCCGGTGGTGCAGGCGTGCAAGTCGATGAGGCTGGAAGCGCTGGCGTCGCGATGGCCGCGGCACCCACTGATGGTGACAGGGCCGCTTCAGTCGAGGACGCGAGTGGCCCCGATGCAGGGCCCGCCACGGCAATCGTTACGTCCTCGGCACGGGACAGTGCCGGTTTCACCCCATCGGCTTCTGTGGGTCTGGCCTCTAGTGCGTCATTCCCGGTGAGGGGCGTTTCGGCTACCCTCTGGCGCTGGGGGCTGGGCAAAGAAGACGAAGGACTGCAAAACAGAGTTGTCATCAGTATTTCGCAAAACAACTCGACACCTTCATAATTTGACAAACACTTACCCGGCAAGGTCAGCAGTGCTGGCTTTGCGTTTTCGCATTTCCCGGCGCCGCTGGGGAATTAGAGGTGCATCGTCAGACCATTCCACGGATGATCCGGAGGAGTTGTTGGCTTGCACCCTATCCCCGGTTGATTGGCTGCCTGCGGCTGACTCGCTGCCAGCAATTCTTTCTTTCTGTGCCTTGGCTGCTGCGCTAGGCAGTGTGTGATAAGGCCGAGGCAGATCGGGTTGCGGCGGGTAACTTCGATACAATGCTGTTGAATCCTGTGTTAAGACAATTAGTTAGTATTAACTCTTCAGATCGAGGGAGAAGTCGAGAAGTGGAACACTTACTGATGGTGGTTGATTTTGGGCTGTAAATCCAGCTGGAACATACGGGACGGCATCTACATCTAGCAGAATTCGCTTGACGCGAACAAGTGCAGCATCGTCCCCAAGCTCTTCTGCGCACATACGGGATGGGTCTTCAGTACCCATGTACTCGAAACCTAAGGTATGGCGCTGTTGGATGGGTTGAATTCGGCGTTTGAAGAATGATAACATCACAGATGCCCCGGTTACCCCCATCTCTCTGTGTGCGGCAATCAACTCGAGCAGCTCTTTTACCTGGTCCATCTCGGCTTCATTGGGCTCCAATGTCCATTCGCCACACTGAACAGGGGGTTTGCCGGACCGCACAGGGAGTTGGGGGGCATGGTTCGCAATGTAGAACCATTGTTGTTTCCACCCGGGGACCTTGGAAGGAAATTTGTAAGATATGTATTTGTCACTAGCGTGTTGCCTAAGCTTGATACCAGCAACCCCTATTGCAGAAGGATTTTTTGAGGTGGGCTGAGGCTTCACGTGGAAAAGATAGCGGAAAAGAGCCCAATGGGGTTCAATTCCGAGGAAGGCTTCACAAAAGTGGATGAAAATGGAGATATGGCAGATCGAGTTGGGATTGAGGTGTTGCAGCTCAATCCCATAGAAGTAGAGAAGGCCACAGAAGAATGAATAAGTGGGGAGGGCGAATCCCCGTTCAGAAAAAGAGCAGAAAGAAACGATCTCATCGACGCTTTCCATGGGGAATGGATCGCGGAAAGGAAGGCACCAATTGATGAGATCTTTCTCCTAAAGCAGACCTCCCAACACTAAATTTGCTAGATTATGGCGAGAACACTTACTAATTGACCATTCGCCGGTTGCTGCTTGCGCTTCTTTCAAGTCCTTCTGGTCGGTTTTCTTCGGCGCCATTTCGAATCCTTTCAGCCACGAGTTGTTCGCACAACGCTCGGGGGCTACGGTGACGGAATCGAAGATTTTCGACTACGCAGGACGGCGAAAAGGCGAAGGCAGGACAAGCTCTAATTGAGGTTTTGTTTTTTCTGGCGGCGGTGTTAGATCTGAAGGCACAGGAAAAAACCCTAACTGACCGTGGGGTTAAATAACCAGCGCTCAGGTAGTGGGTTACTGTGTGAAAGGTGAAGCGTCACGCAATGGGATTAATTGGACATAGGCTTTTTTGGTGGATTTTTTGGGCCGTTACTTGACTGACCATTTTTTCAGGGTTAATTGTCCCGAAAAAAGAGGTTTTTTGAGTTTCGAGTTCACTTTATGCCAATTGCCTCCTCTTAAGCTATATTTTATCAAAAGGGAGCATTTTTGCCACGACCTTTGGGATCCTT
The DNA here is from genome assembly GCF_002211085.1 of Panicum hallii. Classification (NCBI taxonomy): domain Eukaryota; kingdom Viridiplantae; phylum Streptophyta; class Magnoliopsida; order Poales; family Poaceae; genus Panicum; species Panicum hallii. Next base: position 29,055,670 of record NC_038046.1, on the reverse strand, counting down.
TTTTCCAAATGATTTGGATTCAAGGCTCGGGGGCTGTTGAACACGTGGCATCGATTACTTATTTTTCGAAAGTACTCGAAGGATAAGAAGGAAAGATTCAAGGCTAGTTTGACCCTCAGCTTGATTCTTTGATTCAACCTAAGGCTCGGGGGCTACTCCATATGGAGTACGATTATTCATCGCACCCCATATAAAAGAAAAAATTCGGGGCATGAGCACCACATAGCTTCGATGCAGTCAGAAGAGTACTCGAAGAAAAATTTCAAGACGGAGCTTCGAAAGAAGTCAAAGATTGCTTCAGAAGTATTCGAAGAGCCTGCAGTACTCAGCTACGAAGAGCTCGGGGGCTTGTCAGACCCGGGGCCACGGGGGCTGCGTACATCAAGGAGTCCGTATTGGGCTAAGGGGATAGGACGTGTCCTGTACCTTATTTATGTTGTATTCTACCTGCATGCGGAGTAGGACTAGTCGATATAGAAGGAAACTACTCGAGTTGTACTTGAGTACGATTCCTAAGCTAGTATCGGGCTAGGATTCATGTAACCCTGTCCCCCCGGATATATAAGGGCGGGCAGGGACCCCCCTCAAAACATAAGATCACCAGATCAACATCAAGCCAATACAAACCATCATACAGGATGTAGGGCATTACGCATATTGCGGCCTGAACCTGTCTAAATCTTGTGTTGTCTGCACCTTCGAGTTCCTGATCTCGGCGCATCCCAACCGAAAACCTACCACCTTGGGTATATGTGGCAGAACCGCTCGAATTATTCCGGCTCAAGTGCGCTATTGATCGCTGTACAACTGCAATCAGCCCAACGCACTTCAAACGGAATAATCCTTTGGTCTGTCGGGTCTCCGCCCGATACAACCACGGTTCAGCAGGATCGAAGCAGGTTTACCTCGCACGAAGGCGAGTTCACATCACAGAATAGCTCATCAACTTTAATTTACAGCCATATATATATACATTATTACAAAACGAGTTCAAAGAGAAGTAAATTTATACAACCATGTTCAAACTGACAAGCGTAACAGCTTGTCTAAACTCACAGCGGAAGAAAAAGTTTTACGCGACTACACACGTCGCGAAGGCGAACGCCAAGCTTAGCCCAGGGCTTGGTGTCACTCCGGAGGGTCAGTGCCGGCCGGGGACGGGTCCCACTCCACGGACCAGCCAAAAGGAACGGACGTTGGCCACACAAGGTTGTCCGTGGGGTTCTCGTAGGTTATACCTGAAACAGATATTGGCAAGGCTGAGTATTCTAATACTCAGCAAGGCTTACCCGGGGCTGGGTATACTTAGCCCATAACTAGACTCATGAAGGCATTGCAAAGGCTCTGGGTTTATTTTCAGCTGAAAAGTAACAAAGAGTATGAACTATTTTCAAGTTTTAGCTTTCATTTTCTAATTGAGTATTTATTCTAGATTAGCACCTACACTAAGCAAGCAAGGTAGTGATTATCATTCATCAAGATTATCCATCATTAGTTCCACTTTTTACTCAATGTGGTAAAAGGGATAAGCAGTCTCAATCCTCGTGAGAGGCGGACGATTCGAATCGAATTTAACCTTGCAAGGTAAACCTAACACACACGCTTGGAAGATCCAACGATCGTTCCGAAGCAACCGTTTGCCTTTCATTCCGGGTCGTGGATCAGGTCCACCACAAGCGACTGCAGGACCGTACGCACACCCAATGTGTGCAGGACATACGTCTGTAGCGCGACTACAAAACCCGTATTCCTGTCTGCCTTGCAGAACGTACTCCCACACGTCGGTGCGTGTGAACATAACATAAAATCGAGTGGTGGGAGGTATGTCCACTTGACGGGCCGATTGGTTACTAGGCTTACCGCTTACCATATTTCGCGGCATGTGGCTAGTACTTTCAAAAACTTAGCCACCACTACCACACATTTCGACCTTAAAGCTTTTATCAACACAGACAGGGTAAACTTCCAGGCCATGATACAGCACATGACCCTGTCCGTCATCCTTATAGTGGTTGCAGGAATATAAACATGCAACTCCTATATCGCGCGAGTGACAGGAAATCACTCGACTTCTACCGGTCCTATTAGCGGAGCATCTATCCGATAAGGACTCGGGAGCATTACATTGGGTTCCTAGAATTCATGCATCTAGGGTTTCACTTCAATTCCTAGACTTAATGCAACATATAATATAAATAAGCATAGATTGCAGTGTAAATAAAGTAATGTGATATGTCCGGGGCTTGCCTTTACTGGTGGGACTGAAGTCAGAAATGTCAATATCTTCCGAACTTTGGTTCGGGGCTTCAGTTAGTCCCTCGACGATTGGTGCTGAGTCTTCTGGAAAGCTTTGGTCTTGTCCTAAGACCAATTTGTAGTCCCCATCGTCGAGTGTCGTTGATTCTATATGAGATGCAATAAAGTAAATAAGGTGAAATTTAAATTTAGAATTTCACATTTCAAATATTATAACTCATCCAGTTAACACACAAACATACATAAAATAAAGAGGTTTTAGATTTAAAACACTATTTATAAAGATATGGTAGAGTTTATTGTAATAAGAACTAAAACATTAAATTTGAAATGAACCAAAATTTGAATTAAAAGCTTTTAAATAAAAGATTATAGAAATTTGTTTATATATTAAACATTATAAATATTACATTAGTGAATGATAAAAGATTCCAATTAGAGAAGGCTACACATTGGGTTTATTTCAAATTTGAAAGTTTCAAAATAAAAGAGGTTAAGTTTAAATCAAAATTAAGTTTGTAACTTGCACAAAGTTATTTAGAGTTCATAGAACCTTTATGCCAAACTGCATAAGGAACCAAACATGAAATGACAATGTCAAGTGTACATTACCCCCTTAATCTTAGATTTAAAATACAGGTAGAAATATTTTGTTTCAAACTAAACTCTATTAACAAAAGTCATAGAGTTTGAAATATATTTCCTAACAAAACTGGTTTTGCTATTTTTGGATTTTTCTGTGAATTGTTATGGATTTTACAAAGCAGCAAACACACACACATGAAATAATAGACACACTAGGGGGGGGGGTTTGAACATTTTGCACTGGGGTCCCTAAAAGATGTTTTCTTCTTACGAACAGGCCCTTGCCCGGCCTCGACACGGCTCGGCCTCCGGCGCGTTCTCACCGGCGGCGTGGTCGCCGGCGGTGAGGGGCCGGTCAAGCACGACCAGGGGAAAGAGGCAAACACATTGGGCAAGGCGGGGTCCAACAGACAGAGAAGAAATCCGGCCGACGACGAGAAGGGGCGGCGGCCGTGGCGGCGCAACGCCGTTCCCGGTGTACGGCCGGCGAACACGAAGGAATAAAGCACGCACGAGCATCACTGGAGTATGGGGAAACTATTTCCATACGCGGTTCGATCGGAGAGGCGGCGAGACGAGCTGCCGACGGCAGAGCCGAGCTCGGCGGCGCCAATGGAGGGGCGGCTCGGGGTGGAGCAAATCCGGCGGGAGAAGGGGTCGGGGCTGGACTGGATCAGGATGTAGGGCAAGGGGAGGAGGTGGGGAGACTCTGGGTCAGCGGGATTTGGGCGAGGTGGAGTGTTTGCGGCGTATGCCGGTGAGGAGTGCGGGCGGCTCCGGTGACGCAGGGAAGAAGAAAGGGGAAAAGCAGGCGAGGGCTGGGGTTTGGCAAGCGAACAAGCGAAGGAAAACAAAGCAATGTGGAGTTGCTGATCTCACTGAGTAGACGAGAGGGAAGGATAAGGCAAGCCGGTGGAAAATTGCGGCGGCGGCAGGCACTCCGGTGTGCAGTGCTGGCAGTCGGGGGAGAACGTGGCGCTCGGGTGGGGCGCCAGCAGCAGAGGGCTAGGGCGGTGAGGAGCAGGGAAGCAACGCGTGGACGGGGAGGCACAGGAGATGGCCGGCGGTGAGCCAGAGCAGCGCATTATTCCGGCGGCAGAGGAACCAAGGGAGGCAGAGCAGGGGGAGCAGAGGCGCCAGGAGGAAGGAAGGGGATGAACTGATTTGTGGACTGATCTGTAAATTCAGAGAAAGGCAGGGACCTTACTGTAAAGGACTTGCAACTTTTAAACCAGTGCTCAAATGAAGATGGTCCAAAAAGCAAAAGTGCATGGTTTTTCAAACTCTACAACTTCTCTTTAAGGTTCATCTGCATTTGAGCAATAGTTTTGGAAATTAAATAGACTTAGTAAAAATTTCACATTTTATGTAAATCCTATGGGTAAAATTACTTTTACATGTATACCCAAGGGTAATTTCACATATTTTTGCAATTTAACCACAGATATCACTTTTTGCAAAATAACCCTCATGTTTTTAAACTTTTCCCTCTACTTCTATCTATTTTGCATAAAAGGACCTCTAGTTAAATTTAATTACATAAACATCACTTTTTCCACAACATTGCACATATTAAACACACATTTTGTCATACTTTGGACATAAAAACATATCAAAAATCTAAGGTATGACCAAACTAATTACCTGAGTGTCACAGCCTTCCCCCCTAAAAAGAATCTCGTCCCGAGATTCCGAAGCAGGATAGGATAAGAAGATCAAGCTCGAAGATTGGTTTGGAAGAAATCGGGAAAGTTGTGTTGAAGATAAGATTCGGTTTCCCAAGTTGCCTCTTCCTCTGTGTGATGGTTCCATTGAATCTTGTACATTTTGGTGGTCTCTCTTCTGGTACTTCTTTCTTTCGTGTCGAGAATTCTGATGGGATGTTCTATATAGGTCAGATCTGGTTCGATTTCGACGGCTTGGGAATTGATGATTTTGGTGGGGATCTTAACACACTTTCTGAGTTGGGATACATGAAAGATGTTATGGATGGCTGCTAATTGAGGAGGAAGTTGGAGACGGTAAGCTACGGGTCCACAGATTTCAAGGATCTCAAAGGGTCCGATGTATCGAGGAGCAAGTTTCCCTTTTACACCGAATCTTTGAACACCTCGGGTGGGAGATACTCGAAGATATACGAAGTCTCCGACGTGAAACTGTAATGGTCTTCTTCGTATATCAGCGTAGCTTTTCTGTCGAGATTGGGTGGCCTTTAGATTATTCTGGATAAGCCTGACTTTATTCTCTGCTTCCACAACTAGATCGGGTCCAAAATTTTTACGCTCGCCGGTTTGTGACCAATTCAAAGGAGTTCGGCATCGGCGACCGTATAATGCTTCAAATGGGGCCATCTTAATACTTGTCTGATAGCTATTATTGTAAGAGAATTCTGCTAATGACAAGTATTTATCCCAGTTTTTGTCAAATTGGAGTACACAAGCTCTGAGCATATCTTCTAGAATCTGGTTTACTCGCTCAGTTTGCCCATCTGTCTGAGGATGATAGGCAGAGCTTCGAATTAATTTAGTTCCGAGAGCATCATGAAGTTGCTCCCAAAATCTAGCGACGAATTGCGCTCCACGATCAGAAATGATCGTTTTAGGTACTCCATGAAGACGAACAATTTGATCTAAATAGATCTCGGCATACTTCTTGGCAATATACGTAGTATGCACGGGAAGGAAATGTGCAGTCTTGGTTAATCGATCAACGATTACCCAAATAGAGTCATGCCTCCGAGGAGTGTTGGGCAAGCCAACAATAAAGTCCATACTGATATCCTCCCACTTCCACGAGGGAATGGGTAGAGGTTGAAGGATACCAGCAGTCTTCAAATGACTGGCTTTGACTCTTTGGCAGATATCACATTCCGACACATATTTGGCAATTTCTCGTCTCATACGAGTCCACCAAAAGTTCTGTTTCAGATCCTGATACATCTTCGTACTGCCAGGATGTATAGAGAATTTGGATAGATGGGCCTCATCCATTATTTGTTTTCGGAGTTTATGGTCCTTTGGTACAACAATACGCTCGTTGAACCATAATACTCCTTCAGGATCTACTCGGAAGCATTTATACTTCCCTTCTCCTTGCATCAGCTTCTGTTTAATGATTCTAATTCCTTTATTACGCTGTTGCGCTAGAACAATGCTATCTCTGAGTGTGGCTTCAACCGAAAGATGGTTTAAGTCACCTTGGGGAATGATCTCTAGGTTGAGTTTACTCATTTCCCAACAGAGAGTTTCGTCGAATGCTTCAATGGATAGGCAGGAACAATGCGCTTTGCGACTAAGGGCATCTGCAACGACATTGGCCTTGCCCGGATGATAATGTACTTCCAAATCATAATCCTTGATAAGTTCTAGCCAGCGCCTTTGCCTCATATTCAGATCTGCCTGGGTAAAGATATACTTGAGGCTTTTATGATCAGTGTAGATATGACATTTTGTACCCATCAGATGGTGTCTCCAGATCTTTAGGGCATGAATAACAGCTGCGAGTTCGAGATCATGGGTGGGGTAATTTTGTTCATGAACCCTAAGTGCTCGTGATGCATAAGCAATTACTCGGTTGTCTTGCATAAGTACACAACCAAGTCCAGTTCCCGATGCATCACAGTAGATGTCAAAAGGTTTTGAGACATCTGGTTGAGCTAAGACTGGAGCCGTCGTAAGATGATTTCTGAGAAGGTGAAATGCATCTTCGCATTTTTGATCCCAGGAGAATTTCACACCTTTCTTTAGTAGTTCGGTCATAGGTTTGGCTATTCTGGAAAAGTCAGGAATGAAACGACGATAATAGCCAGCTAGACCGAGAAAACTGCGAATTTGATGGACTGAGGTCGGGGGTTTCCAATCCATCACTTCTTGTACTTTACTGGGATCAACAGATATTCCATCACCAGAAATGGTATGGCCCAGGAATTTAACTGTATCTAACCAAAATTCACATTTAGAGAATTTGGCATATAGGTGGTGGTCTCTTAATCGCTGAAGGATGACATGGAGATGTTTAGCATGATCTTCTGGAGTTTTAGAATAGATCAAGATGTCATCAATGAAGACCACGACAAACTTGTCGAGCTCTTGCATGAAGATGGAATTCATAAGGTACATGAAATATGCTGGAGCATTAGTGAGACCAAATGACATGACAAGATACTCGTATAGACCATATCGAGTGGAGAAAGCTGTTTTTGGAACATCACTGGGCCGAATCTTAATTTGGTGATAGCCGGAACGAAGATCTATTTTTGAAAACACCTTAGCTCCGGCTAGCTGATCAAAGAGGATATCAATGCGGGGTAGGGGATATTTATTTTTGATAGTCACCGCATTGAGAGGACGGTAATCCACACATAGCCTCAAGCTATTAGCTTTCTTTTTCACAAATAGGGCTGGACAACCCCATGGTGATGCACTTGGACGAATGAAACCTTTGTCTAAGAGATCTTGAAGTTGGATTTTTAATTCGGCCAGCTCATTAGGAGGCATACGGTAAGGTCTCTTAGAAATAGGGGCTGTACCAGGTTGGAGTTCGATGATGAACTCAATTTCTCTGTCTGGGGGCATTCCAGGTAAGTCATCTGGAAATACATCTGGATATTCACAGACGACTGGAATGTCCTCTAGTTTGACCCCAGACGTAGCATAGGTGCATGAATGAAAGGACTTTGGTGGTGGAAGATAAAGAATGGTAGGCTCATTTTCCGGGGAACCTATCTCCACGGTTCTTGAAGGAATATCTAGAGACACATGATGTTGGGTCATCCAATTTACTCCTAAAAGAACATCTATTCCTTTTAGGTCTAGTAAGAGTAAATCTGCCTTCATCTGATTGTTACCCATCTGAATTGGTACACTTCTACAAACTTGATTTGAGGATATATTACCACCCGGAGTTGTTATCATATAAACTCCATTAATAGGATAGATATCCAAGCCTATTTTAGTCCCACAATCCATACTGATAAAACTATGGGTGGCACCAGTATCAAAAAGAACAATAACGGGATGATAGTTGATAGAAAATGTACCCGTCATTATCGGTGCCCCTTCAGGGAGTTCGGAGAGTGTGGTGAGATTCACCCTCCCTTGTCGGACCTGCACCACTTGTCTCTTACCCTTGCCCTTGTAGTTTGGATTAGACGTTTGCCCTTGGAATGATTTCCTAGGTTGAGGGCAATCCTTAATGAAGTGGGACGGGCTTCCACAATTGAAACAACGATTATTGTTGTTTCCTGGAGTAGCTGGCGGAAAGCTCGGCCGCAGACCTTGTTGGGGTTGTTGTTGAGTTTGGGGCAGTGGTGGTCGGTTGAATTGTGCTTGCTGGGGAGGTCGAGCTACCCATCTGCCAGGTAAATTGCCTCGAGGCGGAGCTCGAGGAGTGTTACTTGGGACCAACCGATACCTTGGCGACTGTGGAGTTGTAGGCCCTATGGGTGCTTTCCGTTTCTTTTCCGCTCTATGGGCGGCGATGCAATCTTCCTGAGTAATGGCCATGTTGACCAACTCATTGAAATCGTTGGCCTTCACTAAATTCAACCATTCTTTGAGCTTGGTATTTAGGCCTCGACGGAAGCGATCACATTTGCGGGCATCAGTGTCCGCATGTGATCCCGCATACTGGCACAAGTGATTGAAAACCTGTGCATACTGTGTAACTGTACGGGTACCTTGGGTCAGACTTAAAAATTTATTGAGCTTTCGCTCAATGAGTCCTGCTGGTATATGATGTGCTCGGAATGCAGTCCGAAACTCATCCCAAATGACCACGTGTTCGGCGGGTTGCATTGCATGAAATTGATCCCACCAAAGACGTGCATGGCCTCGGAGTTGCTGGGCTGCGAAGAGCTCCTTGTTCTCCTCTGAACATGGAGCTGGTAGTAAGGCGAACTTAGACTCAATAGTTCGCAACCAAGCGTCCGCGTCCAGAGGCTCATCGGCCTTATGGAATAATGGCGGTTGAGTGCTAAGAAAATCCTGGTAACTGGCCGACAGGGGTTCACCTCGGCCTCGAGGTTGCTGCTGATAGTGGCCCATTTGAGCTTGTACAAGTTGATTAAGAAGCTCAGTCTGCCGGGCCATAACCTCGGCCAGGTTTGGAGGTGGCGGTGGTGGTTGCTGAGAACTACCAGGTTGTCCTGCCCGGAATCCTTCCGGGGTTCCACGAGTAGCTCCAACCATCTGAAATCAAGGAGACATCCATTGTTAACCATAATCTTGATCCAATTTCAGATAATATGCAATTATCAAACAGACTTGTAACGCATATGTCCCATTCAATCCACTTGTAACAGATGCACCGATATTGAATAGGATAACCAAAACTCAGGATTTGGATTGCTACATAGATATTAATATCCTTACATCTTACATCAACACACTCAAACTGTTACAAACTCTTACCTAAAAGTACATGCCACACATACAACAAGTGGCTTTATAACTAGGTAAACTACACACCACCTAGGTTACATCCAGCTGCTACAAGGAGAGTGACGTGCTAAAAGTCATCAAGGTTTCCCACTGATGACTGGCTACCAGAAGAGGAATGATGGGGACTGATGACAGGATCTCCATGCTCAGAATCAAGTTCTGAGACTCCTTCAATCTCCTCTGGATCTTCTTCTTCAGCTTCAGGTGCTGCAGGTGCAACGGGAGGAATCGGGGGCTGCTGCAATTCTTCAATCTGAGCTTGAGCATCATCCACTGTAAGGATCAGATCTTGAACTTGTGCCTGTAGAAATTCAATAACAATATCCCGCTGAGTGATTATGTGATCACTCTCATTGATCTGATCTTCACGATGATGGATGGTTTCATCCCGTGCCGCGATAATCTCATCCTTTTGAGTCACTAAAGCCTGAAGCTGATCCACTTGAGTATTTTGTCTATCAGCTTCTCTATAGTGACCTCGGGCAATATAGATTGCTCGGCCCAACTCATGACGCAGAAGTAGATGATAATGATATTGTACATTCATAAACCGCATCATCCCTTGGAGTGCTTCCTCCGGTGGACCATCCAATCTATGACTCTCAGGGATGATTCTGAGATTCCATTCTGGCTCATCGGGGTTTGTCATGGAGAATAACCCAATGGGCTTTCCTACAACTTCTTTTGGATGCTGAATACAGAAACGGTAGATTGCCTCTAATGCCGCTGCTTCAATAGTATCCACGATACGATAACCCATTACATTAACTTTGATGGGCGACCATTGAGAGTGAAATGGATGCTGTGGAATTGTCATTAGGACATGAGCTCTATGAATCCCATCCTCCACAAACTCGACAGCATCATACTGAGGAGGCTCCGTGTAGTAAAAAGACTGCAAGGACTCCCAAAGTAGACATGGAAAACCTTCCCAATGGAGGGCATTAGTATGAAGATGCCCCTCCGAATCCCAGAAAACGTTAGAAGGTGTTGCCATCTGCGACCAGAATGCAAATGGTGGAACTTTTTATCTTGTTAAGAGAGTACAAGATAAACAGAACAAGATAGTCAATGCTGATAACAACAAAGACTGATAATCAGATGAAAACCTAGAATTCTATATAGGATACCCAACCTAATACTATCCTTAGAACTCCATTAGCCCATTCCAAAGACAAACAACATATTCTTCATATATAAAAATCCTTTTGTTAACAGATTATGCATGCACGCACTACTCGTCCTCACAACCAAAACAACTGCCGAGTATCCTCGGACTTACGTGGTTAATTCCGGTGGCATAACCATACGTCTCTCACTATATATAACTAATCGATAAACCCTACGCATCCTAATAGCGCAAACGTGGTTAGTGTACCTGCAGAAAAATACACAGATATATATATCTCATGAACCTTTCATGGCAGCACGACATGAAAGCGTCCCCAAACATTACTGTTCACTATAGAAACAGCATCTGTACAATTACCGCCATACAGACAACGTTAGCATACGTTATCGAAACAACGTATTCACGGGGGGTACCGCAAAATGCGGGGGTATGAACAGCGATCGCCATACCCTACGCCGAACCATATACTCCCAATATAATCAACCTAAGTTGGTATATTGGCAGCATCTCAAGTAGGACACTGCTTGAGAAACAGCGTTCGGTTCGCATCACCGACGGGAAGGCCAAACTCCCTCAGTTGGCTGAGGATCCTTACCTTCTTACCTCCGTACGTAGATGTTGTTACAGGAAGTAAGGTTGGATTGTGCAGGAATTTAAGTTTTGACGGAAAGTAGTGCTGCAAGTCAGAACTATCTATACATATATAGATACTATTAGCCACCTGATACTTTCCCATATAAACCCTTAGGGCTTTACGTTCTAATCACCAACCTTAACGGATCCAACGTACTTTATAAATTCATTTGTTGGCAAACTTTTATCCAGAAAACACTTTTTAAGAGCTATTCTAGATGTAAAGATAAACCTACAGCTCTGATACCAGCTGTGGCAGAACCGCTCGAATTATTCCGGCTCAAGTGCGCTATTGATCGCTGTACAACTGCAATCAGCCCAACGCACTTCAAATGGAATAATCCTTTGGTCTGTCGGGTCTCCGCCCGATACAACCACGGTTCAGCAGGATCGAAGCAGGTTTACCTCGCACGAAGGCGAGTTCACATCACAGAATAGCTCATCAACTTTAATTTGCAGCCATATATATATACATTATTACAAAACGAGTTCAAAGAGAAGTAAATTTATACAACCATGTTCAAACTGACAAGCGTAACAGCTTGTCTAAACTCACAGCGGAAGAAAAAGTTTTACGCGACTACACACGTCGCGAAGGCGAACGCCAAGCTTAGCCCAGGGCTTGGTGTCACTCCGGAGGGTCAGTGCCGGCCGGGGACGGGTCCCACTCCACGGACCAGCCAAAAGGAACGGACGTTGGCCACACAAGGTTGTCCGTGGGGTTCTCGTAGGTTATACCTGAAACAGATATTGGCAAGGCTGAGTATTCTAATACTCAGCAAGGCTTACCCGGGGCTGGGTATACTTAGCCCATAACTAGACTCATGAAGGCATTGCAAAGGCTCTGGGTTTATTTTCAGCTGAAAAGTAACAAAGAGTATGAACTATTTTCAAGTTTTAGCTTTCATTTTCTAATTGAGTATTTATTCTAGATTAGCACCTACACTAAGCAAGCAAGGTAGTGATTATCATTCATCAAGATTATCCATCATTAGTTCCACTTTTTACTCAATGTGGTAAAAGGGATAAGCAGTCTCAATCCTCGTGAGAGGCGGATGATTCGAATCGAATTTAACCTTGCAAGGTAAACCTAACACACACGATTGGAAGATCCAACGATCGTTCCGAAGCAACCGTTTGCCTTTCATTCCGGGTCATGGATCAGGTCCACCACAAGCGACTGCAGGACCGTACGCACACCCAATGTGTGCAGGACATACGTCTGTAGCGCGACTACAAAACCCGTATTCCTGTCTGCCTTGCAGAACGTACTCCCACACGTCGGTGCGTGTGAACATAACATAAAATCGAGTGGTGGGAGGTATGTCCACTTGCCGGACCGATTGGTTACTAGGCTTACCGCTTACCATATTTCGCGGCATGTGGCTAGTACTTTCAAAAACTTAGCCACCACTACCACACATTTCGACCTTAAAGCTTTTATCAACACAGACAGGGTAAACTTCCAGGCCATGATACAGCACATGACCCTGTCCGTCATCCTTATAGTGGTTGCAGGAATATAAACATGCAACTCCTATATCGCGCGAGTGACAGGAAATCACTCGACTTCTACCGGTCCTATTAGCGGAGCATCTATCCGATAAGGACTCGGGAGCATTACATTGGGTTCCTAGAATTCATGCATCTAGGGTTTCACTTCAATTCCTAGACTTAATGCAACATATAATATAAATAAGCATAGATTGTAGTCTAAATAAAGTAATGTGATATGTCCGGGGCTTGCCTTTACTGGTGGGACTGAAGTCAGAAATGTCAATATCTTCCGAACTTTGGTTCGGGGCTTCAGTTAGTCCCTCGACGATTGGTGCTGAGTCTTCTGGAAAGCTTTGGTCTTGTCCTAAGACCAATTCGTAGTCCCCGTCGTCGAGTGTCGTTGATTCTATATGAGATGCAATAAAGTAAATAAGGTGAAATTTAAATTTAGAATTTCACATTTCAAATATTATAACTCATCCAGTTAACACACAAACATACATAAAATAAAGAGGTTTTAGATTTAAAACACTATTTATAAAGATATGGTAGAGTTTATTGTAATAAGAACTAAAACATTAAATTTGAAATGAGCCAAAATTTGAATTAAAAGCTTTTAAATAAAAGATTATAGAAATTTGTTTATATATTAAACGTTATAAATATTACATTAGTGAATGATAAAAGATTCCAATTAGAGAAGGCTACACATTGGGTTTATTTCAAATTTGAAAGTTTCAAAATAAAAGAGGTTAAGTTTAAATCAAAATTAAGTTTGTAACTTGCACAAAGTTATTTAGAGTTCATAGAACCTTTATGCCAAACTGCATAAGGAACCAAACATGAAATGACAATGTCAAGTGTACATTACCCCCTTAATCTTAGATTTAAAATACAGGTAGAAATATTTTGTTTCAAACTAAACTCTATTAACAAAAGTCATAGAGTTTGAAATCTATTTTCTAACAAAACTGGTTTTGCTATTTTTGGATTTTTCTGTGAATTGTTATGGATTTTACAAAGCAGCAAACACACACACATGAAATAATAGACACACTAGGGGGGGTTTGAACATTTTGCACTGGGGTCCCTAAAAGATGTTTTCTTCTTACCAACAGGCCTTTGCCCGGCCTCGACACGACTGGAGGCTCGGCCTCCGGTGCGTTCTCACCGGCGGCGTGGTCGCCGGCGGTGAGGGGCCGGTCAAGCACGACCAGGGGAAAGAGGCAAACACATTGGGCAAGGCGGGGTCCAACAGACAGAGAAGAAATCCGGCCGACGACGAGAAGGGGCGGCGGCCGTGGCGGCGCAACGCCGTTCCCGGTGTACGGCCGGCGAACACGAAGGAATAAAGCACGCACGAGCATCACTGGAGTACGGGGAAACTATTTCCATACGCGGTTCGGTCGGAGAGGCGGCGAGACGAGCTGCCGACGGTAGAGCCGAGCTCAGCGGCGCCAATGGAGGGGCGGCTCGGGGTGGAGCAAATCCGGCGGGAGAAGGGGTCGGGGCTGGACTGGATCAGGATGTAGGGCAAGGGGAGGAGGTGGGGAGACTCTGGGTCAGCGGGATTTGGACGAGGTGGAGTGTTTGCGGCGTATGCCGGTGAGGAGTGCGGGCGGCTCCGGTGACGCAGGGAAGAAGAAAGGCGAAAAGCAGGCGAGGGCTGGGGTTTGGCAAGCGAACAAGCGAAGGAAAACAAAGCAATGTGGAGTTGCTGATCTCACTGAGTAGATGAGAGGGAAGGATAAGGCAAGCCGGTGGAAAGTTGCGGCGGCGGCAGGCACTCCGGCGTGCAGTGCTGGCAGTCGGGGGAGAACGTGGCGCTCGGGTGGGGCGCCAGCAGCAGAGGGCTAGGGCGGTGAGGAGCAGGGAAGCAACGCGTGGACGGGGAGGCACAGGAGATGGCCGGCGGTGAGCCAGAGCAGCGCATTATTCCGGCGGCAGAGGAACCAGGGGAGGCAGAGTAGGGGGAGCAGAGGCGCCAGGAGGAAGGAAGGGGATGAACTGATTTGTGGACTGATCTGTAAATTCAGAGAAAGGCAGGGACCTTACTGTAAAGGACTTGCAACTTTTAAACCAGTGCTCAAATGAAGATGGTCCAAAAAGCAAAAGTGCATGGTTTTTCAAACTCTACAACTTCTCTTTAAGGTTCATCTGCATTTGAGCAATAGTTTTGGAAATTAAATAGACTTAGTAAAAATTTCACATTTTATGTAAATCCTATGGGTAAAATTACTTTTACATGTATACCCAAGGGTAATTTCACATATTTTTGCAATTTAACCACAGATATCACTTTTTGCAAAATAACCCTCATGTTTTTAAACTTTTCCCTCTACTTCTATCTATTTTGCATAAAAGGACCTCTAGTTAAATTTAATTACATAAACATCACTTTTTCCACAACATTGCACATATTAAACACACATTTTGTCATACTTTGGACATAAAAACATATCAAAAATCTAAGGTATGACCAAACTAATTACCTGAGTGTCACAGTATACCCCTCGGTGGGCAGCCGGATAAAACCCAACAGCTATGGCGTCCTGCGTAGTCGACAGCTGGCGCGCCAGGTAGGGGTGCGCGTCAGAGATCCGCTGGAGAACTCGATGGCTCTTTTCAAGTTCCCCAGTCCCGTGCTCCCTGAGGGCACAACCTTGTTTTTGGCTCATGGGTCTGCGTTGCCAACGGCGCAGGTGGTTTCCGTCGGCACATCGTCGACAATACCTACTAGCCAAAAACACTTGCTTCAAGGCTCGACGACTTTGTCGATAGTCTCGACGAGTTGCCGTTTTTTGACTCTGCCAGGGAAACCGAGGTAGAGTCTGTCTCTACTGTTCCTTTTTCCATATTGGAAAAGGACCTGGACTCTTTGCTCCAGGCTGGAGGTTCCGAGGCCACCGCATGTCGGGGGGCTGAGGATCACCTGGCCACTTGTGGGCTGATGATCACCACCACCTCCGAAGGACGAATTGTTCATTGGAGGGGGATGAATCTGCCCGATCTACTCGGACATGAAGACCGCTTGGTAGCCCACCTTGAGCCTTTGCCTTTTCAGGAGGGCAGGGCGTTGGCTACCATAACTGAGGGCTCGACTGAGCTAGTCGAAGCCCCCTCTGAAGAACTCGCAATTCGCCAAGTCCTGATGGCGGAAGAAGGGGACGATGATGCCCTCATCCCCATTGGCACACTTGATGGCATATCAGAAGATGAAGACACCACTGAAGCCGAGAACGAGAACGACGCCGAGCACGATGCGCGACGGGCAAGGAACAGAGCTCGTGCGGTTCGCAGAAGGCGAGCCAACAAGCGCATACGTTCTGCACAGTGCGAACTCGACGCCGAATTCGCCACGGCAGATGAGCGTGGCTTCAGGACTCCTGTGGCCAACATTGCTTGGGTAACAGCATTACTCGAGCGAAGCAACGACCCCAACGTCCGACAAGCACTCATCTACGCCCAACGGGCGTGGGTCCAGTTGGACCAGCAGGCTCCGGCATCGCTTGTCAGGGACGAGCACGTCGGAGACAGTCGAAGCCAGGCCCCAAGTCGAACAACAGGTAATCGCCCGCGACCCCAACGCAGCAACAACAATGATGGCGTGGGTGGAAGCCAGCTCACTGGTGGGAGGCGGCAGCCACCTCCGGCAAACAACCCGAGGCAGCCCAACCCTCCACGTCAACAACCTGATCTTCGCCAGAAGATCAATGAGGGGCGCGATGCCCGGTCAGTCCTCGACTCGAGGCGACGGGAACGCGAGGTAGCTGAGCGAGACGATGCTGACTGCAGCGATCGTTTCCCTGCGTTCACTACGAGATTCAACAACTACAAGTACCCGGAGGGTTTTAAGCCAATTGGTATTACCAAGTACGACGGCAAGCAAGCCCCCCAACAATGGCTCGGCTGTTACTCCACTGCCGTTGAGGTGGCTGGCGGCTCCAACACTACCAAAGTCGTCTACTTTCCGATGGCTTTGGAGCCTGCACCGTTGACTTGGCTGGAAAGCCTCCCCAATGACTCTATCGACTCCTGGGAAGGCCTCAAGAAGATCTTCATCGACAACTTTCAGGGGGCGATATCCCGAGCAGGAACCCGGCATGACCTCGCCCAGTGCACGCAAGAGCGCAATGAACTCCTCCGATCCTACATCCGCCGTTTCTTCGATGTGCGGGCCACCATCGCCAACATCTCGGAAGAGGACATTATCGACTGCTTCTGCAACAGCCTCACAGACCCAGGTATATATCGTGATTTTGGGCGTAACAGGCCAAAGACGGTTGCAGGTTTACGCGACATGATGCATGACTGGTCTGAACAAGAAGAAAAGATGCGCGAGAGGTTTCCAAGACGCACCGACCTCAACCAGAAGCGCAACAACGACAACCGGGCTGACAAAGGCCAGCGGGACTTTTCGGGTTCTTCCTGAAAACACAAGCCAGACGATCTCATCACGGCTGTAGACCGTCCTCCGCAGGGCAAGAAGTCGACCACGTAGGAGCAGTTTGAAAAACTCCTGCAGAAGAAGTGCCCGTGGTGTGTCAACTCCAAACACGCAGCGATCGACTGCTTTCAGCTCAAGCGCACCTTTGGCTCTCCTGGAAACGGCAAGAAGAACAAGTCGAGGGGCAAAGAGCCCGAAGACGAGGAACAGGATGACAAATCTGAGACGCCCAAATTCCAGGATGCCTCCAAGACCGTCAACATCATCTTTGGCGGTGACGAAGATTTTTGCTCCAAGCGGGAACAGAAATTGCTGCTACGGGAGATTCTATCAGTTGAACCGACGGTACCACGACCACTCCGATGGTCGGAGGTCCCCATATCATTTTCCCATGATGATCAATGGACCAGCTTTTCCGAGCCTGGGAAATTTCCACTGGTGCTGGATCCCGTGGTCGCAGAGGTCAAGCTTACTCAGGTTCTTATCGATGGTGGGAGCGAACTCAATCTTATCTTCGCCAGTACGCTGAAGAAGATGGGTCTGGACCTGACCAACAACACCAAGCAAGGCTCCTTTTTACGATATTGTCCCTGGCAATGCCGCGCACCCGCTTGGAACAGTTGTTCTCCCAGTCACTTTCGGGACGAGGGAGAACTACCCAACCGAGTTTATCAAGTTCGAGGTGGCCAATTTCGAATCTTCCTACCACGCTATACTGGGGAGGCCGGCGCTCGCCAAGTTCATGGCGGTGCCGCATTATGTCTACTTGCTTCTCAAGATGCCAGGACGCAGTGGTGTGCTCATGCTCCGAGGCGACTTGAAGAAGTCTTACGATTGCAATCAAGAGGCCATCCAGTATGCATCGACTTCCCGCGTGCCAGATGCTTCCGCTGAAGTACTCGCGGCCGCACAGCAACTCTCTCAAGCCGAGCTAGACATCCCGATGAAGAAGGCGAGCCAATCGGGCGTCAAGTCGACTGGTGATGTGGCTCTCAAGACGATCCAGCTCCAAGAAGGCGACTCCTCCAAGATAGCTATTATCGGCGCCGGCTTGGGCGACAAATAGGAACTCGCGCTCGTCAACTTCCTGCGGGCTAACCGAGACATATTCGCATGGAAACCATCGGATATGCCAGGGGTGCCCAAGGAGCTGATCGAGCATAGTCTTAACTTGGCTAGAGATAGAAGCAGAGCAGAGAGAGGATGGCCATGTTCTTGTGAGAAAGGTCGCCGACGGTGAGGTCTGAGGGGAGGGAAGGTCTCAGGATCTCACGACGGTTCGGTTGCACCCCGTGTCGAGGGCTGTGGTGGTCGGAAGAGCGGATCTCGACGAGAACCTGAGGTGGCAGCGGAGGGGTCACTGTCGACGGCGAGGCTCCGGCGGCTAACGTCGGTAGGGAACCTGCACACGAGCTTTAGTGAGTCGTGGGGAAGGTGTTGGTGCAAACAATCGGAAGCATACGCGTCGGATTAGGGGCAACTGGCGAAGACAGTGGCGGCGGCGGCGGGGATGGATGCTAGCGAGCATCGGGAGAGCGATGCAGGGCACTAGAGACCCCACGAAGTGGCCGTAGAGCTTCACGGTGATGATGTAGTGCTAGCTAGGAGGTCGTGATGGCGCAGGAACGCTTGGAGTGAGCTGCCCACGGTGAGCCCAGGGCGGCGGCGGACGGCGATCGTCGACAGCCGTGTTCCGGCCAAAATTGGAGGGCTATGGAGGGCTGGGGAGCTCAAGCAGAGGTCGGGGAAGCTGATTAGGGGATCGGTAGGAGCAGTGGGCGGTCGACCGTGGCTATCCATGATGAGCCGAGGTCGTCGGAGTGAAAGGAGAAGAGGCGGCAGTGGGAAACGCAGCTGGAGTTCGGGAATTGGCAAGAGTAGCAGAAGAACAGAATGTAGAAGCCTTGGTAGTGCTGGTGCGCTCGAGAGATAGAGGTCTGGGGCTCCGCGGTGGGCTCTCCACGGCGACGATGAGGTGGCAGCCGGCGGGTGCTCGGGGAAGCCGTGGCGCGCTCGGAGCAGGACAGCAAGGGGGCAAATAGCGTCGGGATCGAGGAGAGGATGACGCGTGGGGGTTGATCCAGCAGGAGGTGGCGCGACGGCGGCGGCAGAGCGGCGGCTAGAGGTGAAGCACTGCCGGTGGCAGGAGAGCAGAGCAGGGGAGGCAAGTGCGCGAGGAAGAAGAAGAGAGGGGAGGACGTCCGGGGGACTTGTTTGAAATTTTCAAAAAGTTCAAGGGTCTCTCGGTAAACTAAGATTTCTCACTGATATAGAGATCAAATGAGGAAGTGCCCAAAATGAAAGTTGTAGAGTTTAAACTCTATAACATTGCTTTAGGGCTCAAGTTCAAAAACTCAAAGTTTACAGCTTTTTATGTTAAATTTTTGAATAAATGTGGAATTTGATTTACCTTTGTCTTTACCAAAATAAATTTGATTAATATTTGGATATGTTTACAAATTTTCATGGAATGTCATGGTGACTTGTATTCTTACATATTAGTCCTTAAGTAAACCTGAACATTACTTTTACATTTCAACTATTTTACATACAGGCCCTTCAATTTTTGTGTTAATCACACATAGGTCCCTAGTTTCACACAAAGGTCTATTTTCTTTGGATTTAACCTACCTTTTACACTTTCTTCCCTATGGTCATATAAATTTAACACTTAGTATTATATTTATCCTGGGTTTTAATGTTATCTCCCATTTTACCCAATTACACTCAAGGACCTGTATATTTCATAAATTACAATTATACCCCTGGTTCTCTATACTACTCACATACACCATAACAAGCATGCATATATTATGCTAAAACTTAGTGTCTATGTTTCTAATTACCTGAATGTTACAGAAACTAAATTATTTTTGATTTATTTTAAATTTAAAGTAAAAGGGTATCTTATGCTTAACTTTTGCATATAAGCTTATCTTATGATTTTTGGTGTGTAGCTTGTTCAGGTCATGAGCAAACTTGTGTAAAGATTTCATGCTTAGCACTGCTTTGTAGTTTAAGTTCTTTTAAACTTTTACAAATCAAATGTATAGTAGTTTGCATTTATTTAAATATGTTCCTAAGACTTTTATGTTTACTTAGGATTTAAATTTAAACCTGAAATTTGAATTCAAATTCAAATACTTTAATTTTTGTTTTCAGAAAATTATGAAAAATTCACGATAAACTTAATTGTTGAAAATGAGCTTATCTATAAAAATTCAAGGTCAGAACCTTTATGATTTTTAAAATAAAAATCAAACTTGTCCAATTACTTTAAAAAGTAATTCCACTAATATGACAAGGCACTAAATACCAATAGTAGAATTACCCCCCCCCCCCCCCCCGTTTCATGAGTTTATGTTTGTTAATTTGTCGGATTGCAACTTTATCGTGAAATAAAATCTTTAACTCAAGCACCATCTCACTTAAATCATTGCATGTCATGTAGAGTCAGCAACACTCGACGACGGAATCTACGAGCTGGTTCAAGAACCCGAGCTTGGGTTTTCTGAAGATCCTGCAAGCATCGCCGAGATATTGACTGAAGCCCCGAACCAAAGTTCGGAAATCTCTAACACTCCTGACCCCAACCCCACTCAAGAAGGCAAGCCCCGGTGCATAACCCAGTATTTCAATTTACTACAATTTTATACTGATATATTATATCTTGCATTAAGTGTAGGAATTGAAATGGAACCTATGTATTGTGCCTGAGTCCTTATCGCATAGATGCTCTGCTAATAGGACCGGCAGAAGTCGAGTGATTTCCTATCACTCGCGCGATATAGGAGTTGCATGTTTACTATTTTGCAATCTCTATAAGGATAGGATGATGGACAGGGTCATGTGCAGTATCATGACCTAGAGGTTTACCCTGTCTATTTTGTTAAAAGTTGATAAGGTCGTAGTGTGTGGTAGTGGTGGCTAAGCATTTGAAAGTACTAGCCACATGCCGCGAAATATGGTAAAGCGGTAAGCCTAGTAACCAATCGGCCCGAGGAGTGGACAAACCTCCCACCACTCGTAATTTGGTTTTTTTCACGCACCGGAGTACGTTCCATACAGCGGATAGGAATACGGTCATGTAGTCACGCTACAGACGTATGTCCTGCACAATTGGTGTACGTACGGTCCTACAGTCGCTTGTGGTGGCCCTGTTCCACGAGTCGGAATGAAAGGCAAATGGTTGCTTTGGAGCTATCGTTGGATGTTCCAAGCGTGTGAGTTAGGTTTGCCTTGCAAGGTTATGAAATTCGATTCAGAATCGTCCGTTTCTCTTGGAGATTGAGACTGCTTATTCCTTCTACCACATAGAGTAAGAACAGTAATCATTATGGAATAATCTAGATGGATGTTAATCTCTACATTGATTGTCTAGTATTGGTGCTAACCTAGAATGATTAATGAGACTAGAATCTGAAAGCTAAAATATGAAAGTAGATCATACTCTCTGTTGCTTTTCAGCTGAAATTAAGCACAGAACCTTTACAAGCCAGCATGAGTCTAGCTACATGGCTAAGTATATCATGACCCGGTTAAGTCTTGCTGAGTATTAGTATACTCAGTCTTGCTAGTCTATTTTTCAGGTATGACCTTTGAAAACCCCCTGGATGGTTCCGCATGGCCAACTTCTGTTCCGTTTGGCTGGTCCGTGGAGTGGGATCCATCCCCGACTGGCAGTGACCCTCCTGAATGACTCCATACTTTGGGCTGAGTGTGGTGTTCACCTCCGCGACGTGCATAGTCGCATGTTAATTTTACTTCCACTATGAACCTGGACGAGCATGTTTAGCTTGTCATTTTAAACAATGTTTGTATAAGTTGATCTTAATTTGAAACGGTTTGTAATAATGTTTAGTATTCTGTAATTAAAAGTTGGTGAGCTGTATATGATTGTGAACTCGCCTTCGTGCAAGGTAAACCTGCTTTGATCCTGTTTGGTTGATTATATTGGGAGTATATGGTTCGGTGCAGGGTATGGCGATCGCTATTCATACCCCCGCATTTTGCGGTATCCCCGTGAATACGCTGTTTTAACGATGTATGTTAACGTTGTCCGTATGGCGGTAATGGTACAGATGCTATTTCTATAGTGAACAGTACTGTTTGGGGACGCTTTCATGTCGTGCTGCCATGAAGGGTTCATGTTATATATGTGGTATTTTGCAGGTACACTAACCCCGATTAAGAGGTTAGGACAGATAGGACTTATCGACTAGTTACTAGTGAGAGACGTATGTGTTATGCCATCGAAATTAACCACGTAAGTCCGAAGATATTCGGCAGTTATTTTGGTTGCGAGGTCGAATAGAACGTGCATACATAACCCATCAGCAAGTGAGTAAATGCATTGTATATGTTGTACTTTTTAAAAATGAATAGAGTGTTGTTTATATCTAGTATTGGTCAATAGGATTCTTGTGATAGCTTTAGTGAGTACCTTATGTATCCATCTAATTTCTAGCCTTTGCTGTTATCAGAATTGATTATCTCGTACCATTTACCTTGTGGGTTCTTGGTAGAGTAAATATATCTCACCATTTGCATTCTTGTTGCAGATGGCAGCCCCTTCTAACATCTTCTGGGATCATGCAGGGCATCTCCACACTAATGCCTTGCACTGGGAGGGTTTTCCCCGTCTTCTATGGGAATCACTAAGTTTGTTCTTCTATATTGAGCCTCCACAATATGACAGAGTGGAGTATCGGGAAGAGGGTGTTCCTCGATGCCGAGTCAAAATGACGATTCCTCAACATCCTTTCCGCTCCCAGTGGCAGCCCATCGAGGTTGATGTGGTGGGCTACCGTTTAGTTGACACTATCAAGACTGCAGCTCTGGAAGCCATCCATCTCTTCTGCAACCAGCATCCTATGGAAGTTGCAGGGTATCCTATCGGCCTATTTCCTGCAATAGATTCCAGTGATCCTGAATGGAACTTTCAGACAGCTCATTATGGTCACTTGTTGGGAGATGCAGTTGAAGAAACGCTTCGTGGTCTTATCAGGTTCATGAATGTTTAGCACCACTATCAGATTCTGCTACGCCGTGGTGTGGGTCAGTTGATTGGCATAGCCCAAGGTCACTATCGAAATGCCGATCGATAGGTCACCCAGATAGTGGAGCTTCAAGCTTTGGTCACAGAGAAGGAGGAGATTATCGCAGCCCGGGATGAGACTATTCTTCATCGGGAGGATCAAATCAATGAGAGCGATGCAATGATCACTCAACGCAACACAATCATTGAGTTCCTCCAGGAGCAGATCCACGACCTTATCCTTGAGGTCGATGATGCCCATGCTCACATCGACGAACTCCAGGAGCAGCTAGTACCTCCTGCTGTACCTGTAGCCCCTGAAGGTGGAGAAGAAGACCCGAAGGAAATCGAGGGAGTTTCCGATCTCGATTCCGAGCATGGAGATCCAGAACCCAATCCTCAGCCAGATCATTCCTCCTCCAGTAGCCAGTCCTCCGTGGGCAACCTCGACGATTTTTAGCTTATCCAAATCGTCGATATCTTA
Organism: Panicum hallii; assembly: GCF_002211085.1. Taxonomy (NCBI): domain Eukaryota; kingdom Viridiplantae; phylum Streptophyta; class Magnoliopsida; order Poales; family Poaceae; genus Panicum; species Panicum hallii. The sequence goes on along the minus strand of NC_038046.1, from coordinate 29,032,159 downwards.
GTTGTAAAAAGTAGTGTGGTATAGCTTGTGAGTAGATTATCTAGACTCAGAACCACTTGTTGTACGATATGTGGCCTGTGTACATATGGTCTGACCCATAGCAATCGAACCATCCTAATGTATAAAGTTTGTTTTGTAATCTAAGCCTCGTGTTCTGTTATCGTGTCTTGATATTTTCGCATGAGTTGGATAAACAGAACCTGTGATTTACATATCTGCTCAGTAACATTGTATCGTCTGAAAAATTGGAGTAAGGAAATGCTAATAATCATGGATATCTCCTTTGTTTCAGATGGTTGGAGCTACTTGCGGAACCCCGGAAGGTTTCCGGCCTGATCAAGCCAGCGGTTCCCAGCAACTGCCACCAGCCCCACCAAATCTAGCCGAGGTCATGGCCCGACAAATAGAACTCCTCAACTAGCTAGTGCAAGCCCAGATGGGCCAATTTCATCACCAGCCTTGAGGTCGTGATGAACCCCCATCGGCCTCTTATCAAGATTTCCTCAGCACCCAACCTCCATTGTTCCATAAGGTAGATGAACCCCTCGACGCTGACGCTTGGCTCCACACCATCGAGTCCAAGTTTGCACTATTGTCTGCCCCATGTTCAGATAAGAACAAGGCGCTCTTTGTGTGGCAGAACCGCCTGAATTATTCCGGCTCAAGTGCGCTAATGATCGCCGTACAACTGCAATTGGCTCAACGCACTTCAAACGGAACAATTTCTTGGTCTGTCGGGTCTCCGCCCGATACAACCACGGTTCAACAGGATCGAAGCAGGTTTACCTCGCACGAAGGCGAGTTCACATCTCAGAATAGCTCATCAACTTTTAATTTACAGACATTCATACATTATTACAAACCGGGTTCAAACATAAGTAAATTTATACAAACCGTGTCCAAACTGACAAGCATAATGGCTTGTCCAAACTCTCAGCGGAAGGAAAAGTTTACGCGACTACACACGCCGCGAAGGCGGACACCAAACTTAGCCCAGGGCCTGGTGTCACTCCGGAGGGTCACTGCCGGCCGGGGACGGGTCCCACTCCACGGACCAGCCATAAGGAACGGACGTTGGCCACACAAGGTTGTCCGTGGGATTCTCGAAGGTCATACCTGAAACAGATATTGGCAAGGCTAAGTATCCTAATACTCAGCAAGGCTTACCCGGGTTTTGGGTATACTTAAGCCTGTAACTAGACTCATGAAGGTACTATATGGGGCTCTGAGTTTATTTTCAGCTGAAAAGCAACAGAGAGTATAGACTATTTTCAAGTTTTAGCTTTCAGATTCTAGCTTGATTAGCCATTCTAGGTAAGCACCTATACTAAACAAGCAAGATATAGATTATCATCCATCAAGATTATTCCATCAACAATTATACTTTTTACTCGATATGGCAAAAGGGATAAGCAGTCTCAATCCTCGTGAGAGGCGGACGATCCGAATCGAATTTAACCTTTCAAGGTAAACCTAACACACACGCTTGGAATACCAACAGGGCGTTCTGAAGCAACCGTTTCCCTCATATTCCGGGTTATGGATCGGGGCCACCACAAGCGACTGCAGGACCGTACGCACATCACTCGTGCAGGGCATACGTCTGTAGCGCGACTACAAAACCCGTATTCCTGTCTGCCATGCAGAACGTACTCCCACACGTCGGTGCGTGTATACATAAAATAAAAGTCGAGTGGTGGAGACGCGTTCCATTCGCCGGGCCAATCGGGTACTAGGCTTACCGCTTACCATATTTCGCGGCATGTGGCTAGTACTTTCAAAAGCTTAGCCACCACTACCACACATTTCAACCTTAAAACTTTTATCAAAACAGACAGGGTAATCCTCAGGTCATGATATAGCACATGACCCTGTCCATCATCCTTATAGTGGTTGCTGAATTGTAAACATGCAACTCCTATATCGCGCGAGTGACAGGAAATCACCCGACTTTTACCGGTCCTATTTAGAAGATCATCTAAGTGATAAGGACTCGGGAGCAATACATTGGATTCCTAAGATCTCATGCAACTAGGGTTTCACTTCAACTCCTAGACTTAATGCAAGATATAATATAAATAGACGTAGATTGTAGTGTAAATAAAGTAATGGGATATGTCCGGGGCTTGCCTTCTTGAGTGAGGTTGGGGTAGGAGTGTCAGAGGCTTCCGAACTTGGGTTCGGGGCTTCAGTTAGTCCCTCGGCGACTTGCGCTGGGTCTTCTGAAAAGCCTTGGTCTTGTCCTAAGACCAAGTCGTAGTCCCTGTCGTCGAGCGTCGTTGATTCTATATGAGATGCAATAAATTAAGTACTGTAAGGTTTAAATTTAAAATCTTATATTTCAAATGTTATAATTCACCAAGTTATCACACAAAAGCTCATAAAATAAAGAGGGTTTAGGTTTGAAACGCTAGTTATAAAGGAATCATAAAGGTATTGCTGAATTTGTTGCAAACAAGAACTGAAATATTTAAATTTGAATTTGAATTTAAACCCAAACTTAATTTTAAAACTTTAAGTAAAAGATCATAAGGTTTTGAAAATTTCAATTTACACTAATCATTAACATATTAGAGAATGACAATAGATCTTAATTAGAAAGGGTTATACAACATGTTTAGATAATATTTCAAATTCGAAATGCCTAAATCAAAGAAGTTAAGTTTAAAACAAATTTGAGTTTGAAATCCTAATACAGGGTTACATATAGCTTAAAGAACACACATGCCAAACATTCAAAAGCAACAAGCAAGAAATGTAGAGGTTAAGTTCAAACTACTCTTTAATCTTAGATTTAAAATAGAGATAAAAGTATTTTGTTTCAAACTAAACTTCATTAGCAAAAGTTATAGGGTTTGAAATCTAGTTTCCAATAAAACTTATTTTGCCATTTTTGGATTTTTCTGTGAATTGCTACGAATTTTGCAAGACAGAACATGCACACACATGAAGTAACAACTATTCCTATTACAAACCAGCCCTTAGTTTTAACAGATAACCCCCTGGAAAGAAAAGGGTTCACACAATTGGGTCCAAGGCCATGGCCGGTGGTGAGGGGCTCGGGTCTGGCCATATTCCGGCCATGGGGGTCGCCGGCGGTGAGGGGCTAGGGGAGGGAGAGCACGAGGGGATCTCAGGCTACCCACCAGTGGTCTTGGGCGGGCTTGAGACGGCCGGAGGAGGGCTGTCCACGGGAGACCGAGCCGGTGGCCGAGGGTGAGCGGCGGCGGCGGTGCTCCGGCATCCGGGGGAAGGAGGGGCCGGGCTGGGGAGGTGCAGTGGGGGCCGGGGAAGGTGGATGCGCTACCAAATTGGGGAGGGAGCGGGCGGAGGGGGTAGTCCCGCGGTGGACCGAGCTCGACGGCGCTAATGGAAGGGCGGCGGCAGTGGGGCGCGCGGGCGGAAGGGGGCAGCCTTTTATAGGCAATTGGGAAGCGAGGAGGGAAGCAAGGGTGAGCAAAGTCTCGGCCTTGAGCTGCTACGGGGGAGAGCGGTCGGAGGATCACGGCGGCGACAGAAATGCCGGCGAGCGGCGCTGGCAACACGCGTGCGGCGTGGCGCTCGGGCGGAGCGCCAGTAGAGGAGTTAGGGCGGTGGAGGGACGGTGGGGTGACGCGTGGGCGAGAGAGGAGCAGGAGGTGGAGGGCGGCGGCTAGGAGCGGCGCACTGCGCCGGTGGCAGAGGCGCCAGACGAGCAGCGGCACAGAGCAGAGGAGCAGGGGCTCAGGGAGGAAGAAGGGGAAGAATGGAGCCGAGGACCGATTTGCAAAACCAAAGAAACACAGGGACTTCACTGTAAAGAGCTTGTAACTTTTAAACCAGTGCTCAAATGGAGATGGTCCAAAAAGCAAAAGTGCATAGGTTTTCAAACTCTACAACTTCTCTTTAAGGTTCATCTGCAGTTGAGCAACAGTTTTGAAGATACTATAAACTTAGTAATATTTTCAAACTTTATGTAAATCCTATAGATAAAACTACTTTTACACATATACCCAAGGGTAATTTCTCATATTTTTGCAATTTAACCACAAGTTACCATCTTTTGCAAAACAACCCTCATGCTTTTAAACTTTTCCCTCCATATCCACCCATTTTGCATAAAAGGACCCCTAGTTAAATTTAATTACATAAATAACACTTTTTCCTTAACATTGCACACATTAAGCACACCTTTGCCATACTTTGCACATAAAAGCATACCAAAACTCTAGGGTGTGACCAAGCTATTTACCTGAGTGTCACAACCTTCCCCCCTAAAAAGAATCTCATCCCGAGATTCCGGAATAGAAAGGAATGGAATAGTCAAGCTCGAAGGTGGGCTTGGAAGAAGTCGGGGAAGTCATGCTGAAGATAGGATTCGGTTTCCCATGTTGCTTCTTCTTCCGTATGATGGTTCCATTGAATCTTGTACATTCTGATGGTTTTTCTTCTGGTGCTTCTCTCTTTAGTGTCTAGTATCTTGATCGGATGCTCTGTATAGGTCAGATCTGGTTCGATTTCAACAGCTTGAGATTCGATGATTTCGGTAGGAATCTTAACACACTTCTTGAGTTGAGATACATAGAAGATGTTATGAATGGCCGCTAATTGAGGAGGAAGTTGAAGACGATAAGCTACAGGTCCACAGACTTCAAGGACTTCAAAGGGCCCGATGTATCGAGGAGCAAGTTTCCCTTTTACACCGAATCTTTGAACACCCCGGGTAGGAGAGACTCGAAGATATACGAAGTCTCCAACTTGAAATTGTAAGGCTTTCCTTCGTACATCAGCATAGCTTTTCTGTCGAGATTGTGCCATCTTGAGATTTGCCTGTATAATTCTTATTTTCTCTTCTGCCTCACTGACAAGATCAGGTCCAAAGACTTTACGCTCGCTGATTTGTGACCAATTCAAAGGAGTTCTACAACGGCGACCGTACAAGGCTTCGAATGGAGCCATTTTGAGACTGGCCTGATAGCTGTTATTGTATGAGAATTCTACCAACGGCAAGCATTTTTCCCAATTCTTGTCGTATTGGAGGACACAGGCTCTGAGCATATCCTCCAAAACCTGATTTACTCTTTCCGTCTATCCATCTGTCTGAGGATGATACGTCGAGCTTCGAATTAACTTAGTCCCAAAAGCACCTTGAAGTTGCTCCCAAAATCGCGCGACGAAGAACGTCCCACGATCAGAAATGATTGTTTTAGGTATGCCATGAAGTCGAACAATTTGGTCCAAATAGATCTCGGCATATCTTTTGGCCAGATACGTAGTATGCACGGGAAGAAAGTGTGCGGTTTTGGTTAATCGATCTACAATTACCCAAATAGAGTCATGTTTCCGAGAAGTATTAGGTAGTCCAACAATAAAATCCATACTGATGTCTTCCCATTTCCAAGAAGGAATGCTTAAAGGTTGGAGGGTACCCTGTAACACCCTAAGGTAATTTCCTTAAATTTTAAGGAATTTGTTTGGGCTTAAATAAATTTTCCAGGGTTTTCTCTAATTTTTGTGGCATTTAAAGCAAATTATAACACAAGAAAATAAAATTAATTATAAGGTCAACATGTTTGTGCATTCATGCTGGAGCATTATTTTTCTTGTGTTGAGTTTATAGGATCTGAATTCAAACTTATTTGAATTCAAATAGTTTTGTTTGAATGTTTGAGTGTAGAAAAGAAAAAGGAAAGAAGAAAAGGAAAAGAAAGGGCAGCCCATTTCCTTCTCTCAGCCCGGCCCACCTCCTTTCCCTCTTCTTCTCCCGCATGGGCCACCCGAGGCCCAGCACCCCTCTTCTCTCCCCTCCCCGCGTGGGCCGCGCCCCGGCCTCATTTCCCCCAGCCCCGTGCCTCTCTCTTCTCTCTCTTTTCCCTCGGCCCAGCACGCGCCAACCCATTCCCCTCTGCTCCCCCGCCCGAGCGCCCTCTACTCCCTTCTCCCTCTGCCAGGCCGGTCCCACCGGTCAGACGCTCCTTCCTCCCAGCGCCCGATTCCCCCTCCCCTGTTTCTTCCCCGCCGGCCGGCCGCTCGGCCACTGGCCGTGGCCCCGTCCCCGCCGAGCCTCTGGGCCCCCTTTCCGAGCCGCACGCCGGACCCACCCCACCTGGACCCTTCTAGAAGCCCGGCCGCGATGGGATGTGGATGAGCCGCAACGGCCGCGGGAGGTACGGGATCCGTTGCCAGCGACCCGCACGCCAAGGCCGCTTCACCCCTTTTTCTTAGCCGCGTCCGCTCTCTCGTGTTCTCGCCCAGCCGCCACTGTTCATCCCAATCTTCCCCGTGCCCTGGTGCTCGCCGGATTTGGGCCCGAACCGTCGCTGCCGGTGAGTCGCCTCCGAGCAATTGCTGGCCACCGGTGTCCCTCGAGCCGTGCTGACCTCCCCATCCCCTACGCAGGACCTTTCCGAGCAGCACCGTGGAGTCAGGAGCCTTGGGCCGCTCTCAGCGACCTTCTTCCCCAATGTCGTCCGTGCGCCGCCGCGCGTCTTCGACTCCGGCCGTCCTGCGCCACTTCTCCGGCCTATTCGAGCCTGGGTGAGCAACAGCTCGGACCCCTCCTTCTTCGTTAGAAGTCATGCACTTTGGTCGATCCCGAGGCTGGGACGCCGCTCGCCGGCGGGCCGAGCCGTGCGGAACCGCCATCGCCCGTGGACTAGCCACACAGAGCCCCGATGAGCCCGGCTGAAACCCTAGGTGGGTTACTCGTGTTGAGCCGCGCCGCCCTGCCCCCTTTCCCGCCCGGATTCCAGCCCGGAGGGCCGAGATTGGCCAGCTCCGGCGAGCTGCCGCCGTGGGAGCGGCACTTCCGGTGACCTCCACTGCCGGCCGCTGCCCGATCGCCCATAGACGTCCGATCCAAAGTGGGCGGCCGAGATTAGATCGTGCTGGGCACGAGTCAGATCCACTGGATCGTGATCCAGTGGATGGAATTCACGCGTACCCCTTCGCCCTGCGATTGAATCTGAGCCGTCCGTCTTCGATCCAGTGCACCGTATTAGATCCAAGGGAAGTGAGAGTCGGGAGCGTAGGATCGAGATCCAACGGGTGAGCACCGCGCGTACCCTTTCGCGTAATAGATTTAATCTGAGCCGTTAGATGGAGATCCAAAGGCTCAGATTTGGAGATACCCCTTCAGCCGTTCATTTTTGCTAAAGAGCCCCTGCGCTTTTGAGGAATCAACCCGCGGTCCACCCTTAGTTCAAAAGTATTTGCAGTCAAGTCCTGTTTTACTCGTTTAGACCCCTGAGCTTTCTAGTTATTGAACCCGCCGTCCATGCCGTGAGTTTTAGCGCGTTACACCCCGAGTCTATGCTTTAATTACGTTTAGGTCCCTGGTTTTGCCCAGAACCCCCTGTAGTCCAGTTTTTCTCGCAGATAGGTCCCTGGATCTTGTTTCAAGCATAGATTTCGCGTCTTAGCTCTGATTTAGGTGTTCTTTATGTCCACACGATCGTTGTGACGTGTAGAATAGTTCTAGGCCAGTTTTGTGTGCTGTTCTATTGTATTGGTATACTATTTTCTTATAGTTTGCTATGGTTTGTGCATGTGTGTATGTGTGGACTATGCTTGATGATCGTGAGTAGACGCGGAGCCTTTGGACGAGTACCAGGAGCAGCCATCTTCCGAGCAGTTCAAGCAGCAGCTGGGAGAGTATGAGGAAGGCAAGTATAACATGAATCTCCTATCACTTTTAATACAATTTCATACTGCATTTCAATACTGTACGCCTATAAGGACTTCCCTAGCCACTTTATATCCTATATATATCCTTTGGGTTGCATTTTGAGTTAGTCATGCTAGGTTGCTGCGCTATAACAAATTTGGTCCTTTTTAATTAATTTGATTAATGGTATATGCAACTTGATTCTGAGAGTGGCCCTCTGTGCTGTGTGCTTAAGTGGCTCACGTCTCCTTAAAAGATGTTTTGTTAGAAACATGGTTTAGGGGGCCAGCACGGTGCTTAGTGCTTGGTTGGCTACTCTCCATAGGGACCGGTTCATAGAGCAACAACCTGCGACAACCGCGCAACCACAAGACTGGAATGGGACGGTCTTGACTTACTAATTAGGTCGTGTTGGTTCGGGAGTAACTTAACTGCGTGAGCAAGAGGGGTGGTAAGCTTCAATGGTCCCTGCTCCTCCGGCTTGGTCTGTGCTGTGTGTCTTGTACCCCCGGAGGTGGGCCTCATCGTTGCTGATCCAGAATCCTTAGCGGTTACACCTTACCAACGTGATCCTTTGTAACGGTCTCGTAGTGTGCTTGCTAGCCATCTCACCTAAGGAAGTGTGATGAACAACTAGCGTACCTCACGACTTGTGGGTAAAGTTGTGCAACCTCTCGAGAGTGTAAAACTGATATATCAGCTGTGCTCACAGTCATGAGCGGCCCAGATCCTCCTTTTGATTAGTGGGGTTATCAACCTTTGATTAGGGAGATTTCCCCGGGTGGTTTTGGTTTGGTTGGTTTCCCAGTAGTTCTTAATTAATATTGATTAATTTCTTATGCAATATGGGTTTATGGTAATTCATCCACTTATAGTAAATAGTTTTAATAAAATTTGCCAAGATTAAAAGCTACTGCAGTTGAGTCAGCCAACCTAGAGCCTCATAGTTTGTGTTATACTTGTTGAGTACTAGTTTGTACTCACACTTGCCTCTCTACTCTTCTGTTCTCTTGGATATCTTGGACTGCTGCTCAGTGCCCGGCAACGTGGAGGACTACGTCAGCGGCTTCGACGACTTCTAGGCGTTTGTCTCCCAGTCGACGTCCCTGTGGCGCCCTACTCTTCATGTATTTATTTTACGCTTCCGCATTCCTTGAACTGATTCTTGATTCAGTTGTAATAAGAACATTCCTTTTATAATTTATACGCTTTTATTCGTGACATGTGTTGCGATATCTTGATAATCTGTTGTATATATGCATGACTTGATCCTGGCGCATATATGATTGCTCGATTTACGTTGTTATAAATCGGGTGTGACAGATTGGTATCAGAGCCGTGTCGACTGTAGGACGAAGCCTAGATAGATTTGGACGAGTATAGGACTCCTCCTCTTTTGCCTTGCTTCCGCAAATATTCTAAAATCATTTCCTACTTCTACTCCTTGAGTCTTAAGCCCTTGATTTGCTATCTCTCTCGTGTCTCTTCTGAGAAATAGCTTGAGTTTTCCGTAGACGTTGGCCTGAGTTCGTTTAACCCTATAAGTTTAGGCTATCCTGATAAAAGTGCGCTAGAACGAGTGTGTTAGTCGAGTGGTGTGATAAGCTCGGCTAAGATGTGGATATTGAATGTTTGTTATTGTGCAAATGTTTAATTTGGATTTTTGGTTGATTGCATAGTTTAGAAGTAAAACTTGCTTATGCAAAACGACCCTAATAAAAACCTAAATTAAATAAAAAAATTTGAGTTAGATCGTTGGGGGTAAAACCGTACATTCCTTTCTCTCTATTTTATCCTGTCGGAGTTTCCTTCCCGAAGTTATACCATATCTATCTCTTATGAATTTCGCTATGCTGCAAACAGATGGTGAACACCAGGAGCACCGGCACCGGTTCTGGCCAGCAGGGGCAAAACAATCCGAGCACTGACCAGCCGCTGCCGATGCCTCCACCTCTGACTCCGGAGCAGTTCTTCCAGCTCCAGATGCAGATGATGGCCACTCTGAACAACACCGTTCAGACACTACAACAGATCCACGCTCAGCCGCCACCGCCTCCACCACAGCAGCCCCGCGACAGGCGCGCGGATTTTCTGAGGGGTCATCCGCCAACGTTCGCTCATGCGGCTGATCCACTTCAGGCTGACGACTGGCTTCGTCAAGTGGAGCGCCAGTTGGATGTCGCTCAGTGCGACGACAGGGAGCAAGTCTTGTACGCAGCAGGACAGCTGCGAGGCTCAGCCCTCGATTGGTGGGAGTCTACCCAGCTCGGGACCGCGACACTCTCACTTGGGTCCAGTTCCGGGAGCGTTTCAGGCACCACCACATCCCTGCTGGAGTGATGAAGATGAAGCACAAGGAGTTCCTTGCGCTCAAGCAGGTAAATTCGAGTAAAATCCTTCCACAATTTCTTTTTGAGCTCAAACCCACCCTTGATGTAAGAGGTGCTGAGTAAATTTCCATCTTCTTTCCGATGATTATCATTTCAGGGAGCCATGACGGTGACTGAGTACCGTGACCGCTTCCTCCAGCTCGCTCGCTACGCCCCCGCCGAGGTCGCCCATGATGGCGATAAGCAGGAGCGCTTCAGGGAGGGACTCGATGACCACCTGGAGTACGCGCTCATGAACCACCGCTTCGACAACTTCAACCAGCTGGTTGATGCCGCCCTCAACACCGAGCGCAAGCGCCGGGAGATTGAGGATAAGAAGAGGAAGATGGCTCCTGCTGCGTCGGGTAGCAACACTCGGCCTCGATACCAGTACCCGCAGCAGCAGCAGCAGCACCAGAGGCAGGTCCAGCAGTACCAGCAGCGTCAGCAGCAGTACCCGCCTCGTCCTCAGCAGCAGCAACAGGCAGGACCGGGCCAGAGGCTTCCAGCGCCTCCGGCACGCTCCGCTCCACCGGCTCCACCAGCTCCGCGGCAGGGAGTGCCTACTCCTCCTGCCGGGCAGCAGGCTCCAGCATTCCCACGGGCGTGATATCACTGCGGCGAGCCGGGGCACTACGCCAACGTCTGTCCTCGGAAGGCGCAGGCAGGACAGCAGGGGCGTGCAGCACCGCCCAAGGCCCCAGCTCAGGGCAGGGTGAACCACGTGACGGCCGAGTCAGCGGCCGAGGCTCCTAACGTGGTTATTGGTACGTTCATGGTCAATACCCAACCTGCTATAGTGCTTTTTGATACTGGTGCTACGCATTCTTTCATCAACCAGTCTTTTGTTGAGCATCATGGTATTCACACTAGCACATTAAAGAGGGGCATGTTAGTATCTTCACCGGGAGGGCAGTTGAGGTCTCATACCATCTGTCCCAGAGTCAGTGTTGTCATAAGGGGGGTAGAGTTCAGTGCTAATCTGATGGTGCTAGACACCAAGGGTATTGATGTGATCCTCGGGATGGAGACCCTTGCTAAGTGGGGAGTCCGGATAGATTGTGCCCAGAGGACAGTTCTTCTGTCAGCACCGGATGGTCAGGAGGTTACTATTGGTGCCACAGAGGCTTCTGGATTTCTTCATCAGATGGAGGCTAGACCCACGGATGGTATTCGCGTGGTGTCCGAATTCCCAGATGTCTTTCCGGATGATTTGCCAGGTATGCCGCCTGATCGCGACATTGAGTTTTCTATTGATCTCTTGCCTGGCACAGCTCCTATTGCTAAGCGGCCCTATCGTATGGCACCCGTTGAACATGAGGAAGTTAAGAAGACTATCGACGAGTTGCTAGCCAAGGGCTATATCCGTCGCAGTTTCTCTCCTTGGGCTTTTCCTGTATTGCTTGTAGAGAAGAAGGATGGCGCGAAGAGAATGTGCGTCGATTATCGGGATCTGAATGCAGTCACTATCAAGAACAAGCATCCATTGCCTCGCATCGAGGATCTTTTTGATCAGCTTCAGGGTGCTTGTGTATTCTCGAAGATTGATCTGCGTTCGGGTTATCATCAGCTGAAGATTCATCCTGAGGATATCCAGAAGACGGCATTCACCTGCAAGTATGGGCTATACGAGTATACGGTCATGTCTTTCGGCTTGACCAATGCTCCGGCTTTCTTCATGCATCTGATGAACAAGGTTTTCATGGATTATCTGGACACCTTTGTGGTGATATTCATTGATGATATCCTGATATATTCCAAGTCAGAAGCAGAGCATGAGAAGCATCTGAGGCTTGTGTTGCAGAGACTCAGAGAGCACAAGCTGTATGCCAAGCTCAGCAAGTGCGAGTTCTGGATTGACGAGGTTCCATTCCTCGGTCATGTCATCTCCAAGGGAGGTATTGCTGTGGACCCTGGAAAGGTGAAGGATGTGCTTGACTGGGTTGTACCGCAGACAGTGAAGGAAGTCCGCTCTTTTCTGGGCTTAGCTGGATATTATCGGAGGTTCATTGAGAATTTCTCCAAGATTGCGAAGCCTTTGACTTCCTTGCTGGAGAAGGGTGTGGATTTCTCTTGGACTGAAGAGCGTCAGAAGGCCTTCGAGGAGTTGAAGAAGAGGTTAACTACGGCGCCAGTCCTTACTCTGCCAGACCAGAGCAAGAGGTTCACAGTATATTGTGATGCTTTGAGGGATGGTCTTGGTTGCGTCTTGATGCAGGAAGGCAGAGTGATAGCTTATGCTTCGCGGCAGTTGCGCCGGCACGAGCTGAATTATCCCACTCATGATCTGGAGTTAGCCGCAGTTGTGCATGCCCTGAAGATATGGAGGCATTACTTGTTTGGGCAGAGGTGTGACATTTACACCGATCACAAGAGCCTCAAGTATATTTTCACGCAGAGTGAGCTGAATATGTGGCAGAGAAGATGGCTAGAGTTGGTCAAGGATTATGACCTAGAGATTCACTATCATCCGGGCAAGGCTAATGTTGTAGCAGATGCCCTGAGCAGGAAGAGTTATGTCAACATGGCCGTGGCTTTTCAGATGCCTCAGGAGTTATGCGAGGAGTTTGAGCAGTTGAGTCTGGGTTTCTTGCATCGCACCTCGGGTACATCATTCGAGGCAGAACCTACTCTAGAGGCAGAGATCAGGCAGCATCAGAAAGAAGATAAGAAGCTGCAAGAGATTCATGAGTTGCTCAAGATTGGCAAGGCACCGCATTTTAGAGAGGATGATCAGGGTACCTTGTGGTACAAGGGTCGTATATGTGTGCCGGATGTGAATGACCTCAGGAAGCTGATCTTGAGTGAGGCTCATGATACGGCATATTCCATCCATCCGGGCAGCACAAAGATGTATACGACCTGAAGGAACGATTCTGGTGGTATGGAATGAAGCATTCCGTTGCAGAGTACGTGGCTATCTGTGACTCTTGTCAGCGTGTTAAGGCAGAGCATCAGAGGCCAGCAGGACTATTGCAGCCGTTGAAGATTCCAGAGTGGAAATGGGAGGAAATCACTATGGACTTCATTGTTGGATTGCCTCGTACTCAGAAAGGGTACAACTCCATATGGGTAGTAGTGGATCGGTTGACGAAGGTTGCCCACTTCATTCCGGTGAACACTACTTACTCTGGCGCTAGACTCATAGAGTTGTACATCTCCAGGATCGTCTGTCTAAGATCATATCTGATCGAGGATCTCAGTTCACTTCACGGTTCTGGGAGCAGTTGCATGATTTGTTGGATACGAAGCTGCGCTTCAGTACTGCATATCATCCTCAGATAGATGGGCAGACAGAAAGAACCAACCAAGTGTTGGAGGATATGCTTCGGGCCTGTGCTATTCAGTATGGTACCAGCTGGGATAAATGCCTGCCATATGCAGAGTTTTCGTATAACAACAGTTATCAGGCCAGTCTGAAGAAGTCTCCTTTTGAGGCCTCATACGGTCGAAAGTGCAGGACTCCGCTGTATTGGGATCAGATTGGTGAGAGACAGGTATTTGGCCCGGACATTGTTGAGGAGGCCGAACAGCTAGTGCAGCAGGTGCGCGAGAACCTGAGGGTCGCACAGACTCGTCAGAAGAGCTATGCGGATGTTCATCGCCGAGATTTGACCTTCGCAGTGGGTGACCATGTGTACCTGAAGGTCTCGCCGATGAGAGGAATCCGCAGGTTTAACGTAAGAGGAAAGTTGGCTCCTCGATACGTTGGTCCGTTCAAGGTGTTGGAACGGAAAGGTGAAGTGGCATACCGTTTGGAGTTGCCTCCCAATCTCTCGGGAGTGCACGATGTGTTTCACGTGTCCCAGCTAAAGAAGTGCTTGAGGGTGCCAGAAGAGCAAACACCGTTAGAAGGGTTGGATGTACAGGAAGATCTAACTTACATCGAGCATCCGGTGAAAATTCTGGAGACGTCCGAGAGAGTTACCAGGAACAAGAAGATCAAGATGTGCCGTGTTCAGTGGAGTCATCACACGGAAGATGAGGCTACCTGGGAGCGAGAAGATGAGTTGAGAAAGACATACCCCGATCTCTTTGCTAGCTAGCCTATTCAAATCTCGGGACGAGATTCCTGTAAGGGGGGTAGGTTTGCAACACCCTAAGGTAATTTCCTTAAATTTTAAGGAATTTGTTTGGGCTTAAATAAATTTTCCAGGGTTTTCTCTAATTTTTGTGGCATTTAAAGCAAATTATAACACAAGAAAATAAAATTAATTATAAGGTCAACATGTTTGTGCATTCATGCTGGAGCATTATTTTTCTTGTGTTGAGTTTATAGGATCTAAATTCAAACTTATTTGAATTCAAATAGTTTTGTTTGAATGTTTGAGTGTAGAAAAGAAAAAGGAAAGAAGAAAAGGAAAAGAAAGGGCAGCCCATTTCCTTCTCTCAGCCCGGCCCACCTCCTTTCCCTCTTCTTCTCCCGCATGGGCCACCCGAGGCCCAGCACCCCTCTTCTCTCCCCTCCCTGCATGGGCCGCGCCCCGGCCCCGTTTCCCCCAGCCCCGTGCCTCTCTCTTCTCTCTCTTTTCCCTCGGCCCAGCACGCGCCAACCCATTCCCCTCTGCTCCCCCGCCCGAGCGCCCTCTACTCCCTTCTCCCTCTGCCAGGCCGGTCCCACCGGTCAGACGCTCCTTCCTCCCAGCGCCCGATTCCCCCTCCCCTGTTTCTTCCCCGCCGGCCGGCCGCTCGGCCACTGGCCGTGGCCCCGTCCCCGCCGAGCCTCTAGGCCCCCTTTCCGAGCCGCACGCCGGACCCACCCACACCTGGACCCTTCTAGAAGCCCGGCCGCGATGGGATGTGGACAAGCCGCAACGGGCGCGGGAGGTACAGGATCCGTTGCCAGCGACTCGCACACCAAGGCTGCTTCACCCCTTTTTCTTAGCCGCGTCCGCTCTCTCGTGTTCTCGCCCAGCCGCCACTGCTCATCCCAATCTTCCCCGTGCCCTGGCGCTCGCCGGATTTGGGCCCGAACCGTCGCCGCCGGTGAGTCGCCTCCGAGCAATTGCCGGCCACCGGTGTCCCTCGAGCCGTGTTGACCTCCCCATCCCCTCCGCAGGACCTTTCCGAGCAGCACCGTGGAGTCAGGAGCCTTGGGCCGCTCTCAGCGACCTTCTTCCCCGACGCCGTCCGTGCGCCGCCGCGCGTCTTCGACTCCGGCCGTCCTGCGCCACTTCTCCGGCCTATTCGAGCCTGGGTGAGCAACAGCTCGGACCCCTCCTTCTTTTGCGTTAGAAGTCGTGCACTTTGGTCGATCCCGAGGCTGGGACGCCGCTCGCCGGTGGGCCGAGCCGTGCGGAACCGCCGTCGCCCGTGGACTAGCCACACAGAGCCCCGACGAGCCCGGCTGAAACCCTAGGTGGGTTACTCATGTTGAGCCACGCCCCCTGCCCCCTTTCCCGCCCGGATTCCAGCCCGGAGGGCCGAGATTGGCCAGCTCCGGCGAGCTGCCGCCGCGGGAGCGGCACTTCCGGTGACCTCCGCTGCCGGCCGCTGCCCGATCGCCCGTAGACGTCCGATCCAAAGTGGGCAGCCGAGATTAGATCATGCTGGGCACGAGTCAGAGCCACTGGATCGTGATCCAGTGGACGGAATTCACGCGTACCCCTTCACCCTGCGATTGAATCTGAGCCGTCCGTCTTCGATCCAGTGCACCGTATTAGATCCAAGGGAAGTGAGAGTCGGGAGCGTAGGATCGAGATCCAACGGGTGAGAACCGCGCGTACCCTTTCGCGTAATAGATCTAATCTGAGCCGTTAGATGGAGATCCAAAGGCTCAGATTTTGAGATACCCCTTCAGCCGTTCGTTTTTGCTAAAGAGCCCCTGCCCTTTTGAGGAATCAACCCGCGGTCCACCCTTAGTTCAAAAGTATTTGCAGTCAAGTCCTGTTTTACTCGTTTAGACCCCTGAGCTTTCCAGTTATTGAACCCGCCGTCCATGCCGTGAGTTTTAGCGCGTTAGACCCCGAGTCTATGCTTTAATTACGTTTAGGTCCCTAGTTTTGCCCAGAACCCCCTGTAGTCCAGTTTTTCTCGCAGATAGGTCCCTGGATCTTGTTTCAAGCATAGATTTCGCGTCTTAGCTCCGATTAAGGTGTTCTTTATGTCCACGCGATCGTTGTGACGCGTAGAATAGTTCTAGGCCAGTTTTGTGTGCTGTTCTATTGTATTGGTGTACTGTTTTCTTATAGTTTGCTATGGTTTGTGCATGTGTGTATGTGTGGACTATGCTTGATGATCGTGAGTAGACGCGGAGCCTTTGGACGAGTACCAGGAGCAGCCATCTTCCGAGCAGTTCGAGCAGCAGCCGGGAGAGTACGAGGAAGGCAAGTATAACATGAATCTCCTATCACTTTTAATACAATTTCATACTGCATTTGAATACTGTACGCCTATAAGGACTTCCCTAGCCACTTTATATCCTATATATATATCCTTTGGGTTGCATTTTGAGTTAGTCGTGCTAGGTTGCTGCGCTATAACAAATTTGGTCTTTTTTAATTAATTTGATTAATGGTATATGCAACTTGATTCTGAGAGTGGCCCTCTGTGCTGTGTGCTTGAGTGGCTCACGTCTCCTTAAAAGATATTTTGTTAGAAACATGGTTTAGGGGGCCAGCACGGTGCTTAGTGCTTGGTTGGCTACTCTCCATAAGCACCGGTTCATAGAGCGACAACCTGGGACAACCGCGCAACCACAAGACTGGAATGGGACGGTCTTGACTTACTAATTAGGTCGTGTTGGTTCGGGAGTAACTTACCTGCGTGAGCAAGAGGGGTGGTAAGCTTCAATGGTCCCTGCTCCTCCGGCTTGGTCTGTGCTGTGTGTCTTGTACCCCCGGAGGTGGGCCCCATCATTGCTGATCTAGAATCCTTAGCGGTTACACCTTACCAACGTGATCCTTTGTAACGGTCTCGTAGTGTGCTTGCTAGCCATCTCACCTAAGGAAGTGTGATGAACAACTAGCGTACCTCACGACTTGTGGGTAAAGTTGTGCAACCTCTCGAGAGTGTAAAACTGATATATCAGCTGTGCTCACAGTCATGAGCGGCCCAGATCCTCCTTTTGATTAGTAGGGTTATCAACCTTTGATTAGGGAGATTTCCCCGGGTTGTTTTGGTTTGGTTGGTTTCTCAGTAGTTCTTAATTAATATTGATTAATTTCTTATGCAATATGGGTTTATGGTAATTCATCCACTTATAGTAAATAGTTTTAATAAAATTTGCCAAGATTAAAAGCTACTGCAGTTGAGTCAGCCAACCTAGAGCCTCATAGTTTGTGTTATACTTGTTGAGTACTAGTTTGTACTCACACTTGCCTCTCTACTCTTCTGTTCTCTTGGATATCTTGGACTGCTGCTCAGTGCCCGGCAACATGGAGGACTACGTCAGCGGCTTCGACGACTTCTAGGCGTTTGTCTCCCAGTCGACGTCCCTGTGGCGCCCTACTCTTCATGTATTTATTTTACGCTTCCGCATTCCTTGAACTGATTCTTGATTCAGTTGTAATAAGAACATTCCTTTTATAATTTATACGCTTTTATTCGTGACATGTGTTGTGATATCTTGATAATCTATTGTATATATGCGTGACTTGATCCTGGCGCATATATGATTGCTCGATTTACGTTGTTATAAATCGGGTGTGACATACCCGCAGTCTTCAGATGACTAGCTTTCACTCTTTGGCAGATATCACACTCTAAGACATACTTGGCAATTTCTCGTCTCATACGGGTCCACCAAAAGCTTTGTTTCAGATCTTGATACATCTTTGTACTGCCCGGATGTATAGAAAATTTGGACAGGTGAGCCTTGTCCATTATTCGCTTCCGGAGTTTATGTTCCTTAGGTACCACAAGATGTTTGTTGAACAACAAAACTCCTTCGGAATCCACCTGGAAACATTTGTACTTTCTCTCTCCCTGTATCAACTTCCGCTTAATAATTCTAACTCCCTCACCACGCTGTTGAGCTAGAACAATGTCATCCCTAAGCGTGGCTTCAACCAAGAGATGGTTTAAGTCACCTTGGGGAATGATTTCTAGATTGAGCTTTCCCATTTCCCAACAAAGAGTTTCGTTGAAAGCTTTGACAGATAGGTAGGAACAATGTGCCTTGCGACTGAGGGCATCTACAACGACATTGGCCTTGCCAGGATGATAGTGTACCTCTAGATCATAATCCTTGATTAGTTCTAGCCAGCGTCTTTGCCTCATATTCAAATCTGCTTGGGTAAAGATATATTTGAGGCTTTTGTGGTCAGTATAGATATGACACTTGGCACCCATTAGATGATGTCTCCAAATTTTCAAGGCATGAATGACAGCTGCTAGTTCAAGGTCGTGTGTAGGATAGTTCTGTTCGTGAACTTTGAGTGCCCGTGATGCATATGCAATTACTCGGTGACTTTGCATAAGGACACAACCAAGTCTAGTTCCAGATGCATCGCAATAGATGTCAAAGGGTTGTAACACATCAGGTTGAGCCAAGACTGGAGCAGTGGTAAGACGATCTCTGAGAGCATGGAATGCATCATCACATTTTTGATCCCAAGAGAATTTGACACCTTTCTTTAATAGCTCAGTCATAGGTTTGGCTATTCTGGAGAAATCCGGTATGAATCGACGATAATAGCCTGCTAGACCAAGAAAACTACGGATCTGATGGACTGAGGTTGGGGGTTTCCAATCCATCACTTCTTGTACTTTACTGGGGTCGACGAATATTCCGTCACCAGAGATGGTATGGTCCAGAAATTTTACTGTATCCAACCAAAATTCACACTTGGAGAATTTGGCGTATAGGTGGTGGTCTCTTAATCGTTGAAGGATGACATGAAGATGTTGAGCATGATCTTTTGGGTTTTTGGAGTAGATCAAAATGTCATCAATGAAGACCACAACAAACTTGTCGAGTTCTTGCATGAAGAAAGAATTCATGAGGTACATGAAATAGGCTGGAGCATTAGTGAGACCAAACGACATGACTAGATACTCGTATAGACCGTATCGAGTAGAGAAGGCTGTTTTTGGAACATCACTGGGCCGAATCTTAATTTGATGATAGCCGGAACGAAGATCAATTTTAGAGAATACTTTAGCTCCGGCTAGTTGATCGAAGAGAATGTCAATGCGGGGTAAGGGATACTTATTTTTGATAGTCACCGCATTGAGAGGACGGTAATCAACACACAGCCTTAAGCTATTGTCTTTCTTTTTTACAAACAGGGCTGGACAACCCCAGGGTGATGCACTGGGACGAATGAAACCTTTATCCAAGAGGTCCTGGAGTTGGATTTTCAATTCAGCCAACTCGTTAGGAGGCATGCGATAAGACTTCTTGGAGATAGGGGCTGTACCAGGCTAGAGTTCTATGATGAACTCGATATCTCTGTCTGGGGGCATTCCAGGTAAGTCATCCGGAAAAACATCTGGATATTCACGGACGACTGGAATATCCTCTAGCTTGACCCCAGATATAGCATAGGTGCAAGAGTCGAAGGACTTTGGTGGTGGAAGATAAAGAAGAGTAGGCTCATTTTCCGGTGAACCTATCTCCACCATGCGAGAAGGGATATCTATAGATACATGGTAGTGAGTCATCCAATTCATTCCTAAAAGAACATCCATTCCTTTTAGGTCTAACAGTAATAAATCTGCCCTCATCAGATTATTACCCATTTGAATTGGTACGCCTCTACAGACGTGATTTGAGGAGATACTACCACCAGGAGTTGTTATTATATACATCCCACTAATAGGATAAATTTCCAGGCCTATCTTAGTCCCAAACTTTGTACTGATAAAACTATGGGTAGCACCGGTATCAAAAAGAACAGTAACGGGATAATGGTTGATAGAAAATGTACCCGTCATTATCGGTGTCCCCTCAGGAAGTTCGGAGAGCGTGGTAAGATTCACCCTCCCTTGACGGACTTGCACCACTTGCCTTCTGCCTTTTCCCTGGTGGTTCGGATTAGATGCCTGCCCTTGAAAAGATTTCCTAGGTTGAGGGCAATCTTTGATGAAGTGGGACGGGCTTCCACAATTGAAACAACGATAATTGTTGTTTCCCGGAGTAGCTGGTGGAAAGCTCGGTCGTGGACCTTGCCGTGGTTGTTGCTGACTTTGTGGCAGCGGTGGTCAGCTGAATTGGGCCTGTTGAGGAGGTCGAGCTACCCATCTGCCAGGCAAATTGCCTTGAGGCGGAGCTCGTGGGGCATTACTCGGAATCAACCGATACCTTGGCGACTGTGAAGTTGTAGGCCCTGTAGGTGCTTTCCGTCTCTTTTCTGCTCTGTGGGCGGCAATACAATCCTCTTGAGTAATGGCCATATTGACCAACTCATTAAAATTGTCGGCCTTTACTAAATTCAGCCATTCCTTAAGTTTGGTGTTTAGGCCCCGGCGAAAGCGGTCACATTTGCGGGCATCAGTGTCCGCATGAGATCCAGCATACTGACACAGGTGATTGAAAACCTGTGCATACTGCGTAACAGTGCAGGTACCTTGGGTTAAATTCAAAAATTCATTGAGCTTCCGCTCAATGAGTCCCGCTGGTATGTGATGTGCTCGAAATGCAGTTCGAAACTCGTCCCAGGTGACGACGTGATTGGCAGGTTGCATCGCATGAAACTGATCCCACCAAAGACGAGCAGTGCTCCGGAGTTGCTGGGTTGCAAAGAGCACCTTATTCTCATCTGAACATGGTGCTGGTAATAAGGTGAACTTGGACTCGATGGTTCGAAACCAAGCGTCTGCGTCCAAAGGCTCACCGGCCTTATGGAATAATGGCGGTTGAGTGCTGAGGAAATCCTGGTAACTGGCCGACAGGGGTTCACCTCGGCCTCGAGGTTGCTGCTGAAAGTGGCCCATTTGAGCTTGCACAAGTTGATTAAGAAGCTCAGTTTGCCGGGCCATAACCTCGGCCAGGTTTGGAGGTGGCGGTGGTGGTTGCTGAGAACTACCAGGCTGACCTGCCCGGAATCCTTCCGGGGTTCCTCGAGTAGCTCCAACCATCTGAAATAGAGGAGATATCCATTATCAAACATAATCTTACTCCAATTTCAGATAATATGCAATTACCAAACGGAAATGTAATGCATATGCTCCATTCAATCCACTTATAACAGATACAAAGATATTGAACCAAATAACCTAACACAGGATTTAGACTACTATACAGATACTGATATCCTTACATCTCATATTAACACACTCAAACCATTACAAACTTTGGCCTAACAGTACATGCCACATATACAACAAGTGGCCCTCTGTCTAGATAAACTACACACCAACTATGTTACACATTTTTACACCAGTTACAACTAGACTATTACCCACTTAACCACAACTAAAAGTCATCAAAGTTTCCTACTGATGACTGACTACCAGAAGAGGAATGATGGGGACTGATGACAGGATCCCCGTGCTCAGAATCTAGTTCTGAGACTCCTTCAATCTCCTCTGGATCCTCTTCTTCAGCCTCAGGTACTGCAGGTGCAACGGGAGGGATCGGAGGCTGCTGCAGTTCTTCAATATGAGCTTGAGCATCATCAACCGCAAGGATCAAATCTTGGACTTGTGCTTGTAGAAATTCAATAATAGTATCATGTTGAGTGATTATGTGATCACTCTCATTGATCTGATCTTCCCGATGGTGGATGGTCTCATCCCGTGCTGCGATAATCTCATCCTTTTGAGTCACTAAAGCTTGAAGCTGATCCACTTGAGTATTTTGTCTATCAGCTTCTCTGTAATGACCTCGAGCAATATAGATCGCTCGGCCCAACTCACGACGCAGAAGTAGATGATAATGGTATTGCACATTCATAAACCGCATCATTCCTTGGAGTGCTTCCTCCGATGGGCCATCCAATCTATGACTCTCTAGAACGATTCTAAGATTCCATTCTGGCTCATCGGGATTCGTTGTTGAGAATAACCCGATGGGCTTCCCTGCAACTTCTTTCGGATGCTGAAGGCAGAAACAATAGATTGCCTCTAATGCCACTGCTTCAACAGTATCCACGATACGATAACCTATCACGTTAACTTCGATGGGCGGCCATTGGGAGCGAAATGGATGCGGTGGAATGATCATTCTGACATGTGCTCTATGAATTCCATCCTCCACAAATTCAACAGCATCATACTGAGGAGGCTCCGTATAAAGAAAAGACTGTAAGGATTCCCAGAGCAGACGAGGGAAACCTTCCCAATGGAGGGCATTAGTATGAAGATGCCCTTCCGGATCCTAGAAAACGTTAGAAGGGGCTGCCATCTGCAACAAGAATGCAAATGGTGAAACCTTATACCTTGCTTGAGAAAGTACCAGATAAATAGAATGAGATAATCAATTCTGATAACAGCAAAGGCTGGAAATCAGATGGATGTCTAAAGTACCTTAAGATACCCAACTTAAATCTATCATGAGAATCCCTATCAACTCCTTCTAAAGATAAATAACACACTATTAATCCTTAACAGGTTTTAAACAAACATTACATTCGTTTGTTCCGTGATGAATTATGCATGCACGTACTACTCATCCTCACAACCAAAACAACTGCCGAGTATCCTCGGACTTACGTGGTTAATTCCGGTGGCATAACCATACGTCTCTCACTATATAACTAATCGATAAACCCTACGCGTCCTAGTTTCATAAGCGTGGTTAGTGTACCTGCAGAAGAATACACATATATATATATATCTCATGAACCTTTCATGGCAGCACGACATGAAAGCGTCCCCAAATAGTACTGTTCACTATAGAAACAGCATCTGTACAATTTTCACCGTACAGACAACGTTAACATACGCTATCGAAACAACGTATTCACGGGGGGTACCGCAAAATGCGGGGGTATGAACAGCGATCGCCATACCCTGCGCCGAACCATATACTCCCAATATAATCAACCTAAGTTGGTATATTGGCAGCATCTCAAGTAGGCCACTGCTTGAGAAACAACGTTCGGTTCGCATCACCGACAGGAAGGCCAAGCTCCCTCAGTTGGCTGAGGATCCTTACCTTCTTACCTCACGATCGTAGATGTCGTTACGGAAAGTAAGGTTGAATTATACAAAAATTTAAATTTTGACAGAAAGTAGTGCTGCAAGTCAGAACTATCTATACATATATAGATACTAATTGCCACCTGATACCTTCCCCATATAAATCCCTAGGGCTTTACGTTCTAAACATCAACCTTGACGAATCCAACGTGCTTAGAAAACTCATTTGTTGGCAAATTTTTACCCTGAAACACTTTTAAGAGCTGTTCCAGATGTAAAGGTAAACCTACAGCGTTGATACCAGCTGTGGCAGAGCCGCCTGAATTATTCCGGCTCAAGTGCGCTAATGATCACCGTACAACTGCAATCGGCTCAACGCACTTCAAACGGAACAATTTCTTGGTCTGTCGGGTCTCCGCCCGATACAACCACGGTTCAACAGGATCGAAGCAGGTTTACCTCGCACGAAGGCGAGTTCACATCTCAGAATAGCTCATCAACTTTTAATTTACAGACATTCATACATTATTACAAACCGGGTTCAAACATAAGTAAATTTATAGAAACCGTGTCCAAACTGACAAGCATAATGGCTTGTCCAAACTCTTAGCGGAAGGAAAAGTTTACGCGACTACACACGCCGCGAAGGCAGACACCAAACTTAGCCCAGGGCCTGGTGTCACTCCGGAGGGTCACTGCCGACCGGGGACGGGTCCCACTCCACGGACCAGCCATAAGGAACGGACGTTGGCCACACAAGGTTGTCCGTGGGATTCTCGAAGGTCATACCTGAAACAGATATTGGCAAGGCTGAGTATCCTAATACTCAGCAAGGCTTACCCGGGTTTTGGGTATACATAAGCCTGTAACTAGACTCATGAAGGTACTATATGGGGCTCTGAGTTTATTTTCAGCTGAAAAGAACAGAGAGTATAGACTATTTTCAAGTTTTAGCTTTCAGATTCTAGCTTGATTAGCCATTCTAGGTAAGCACCTATACTAAACAAACAAGATATAGATTATCATCCATCAAGATTATTCCATCAACAATTATACTTTTTACTCGATGTGGCAAAAGGGATAAGCAGTCTCAATCCTCGTGAGAGGCGGACGATCCGAATCGAATTTAACCTTGCAAGGTAAACCTAACACACACGCTTAGAATACCAATAGGGCGTTCCGAAGCAACCGTTTCCCTCATATTATGGGTTATGGATCGGGGCCACCACAAGCGACTGCAGGACCGTACGCACATCACTCGTGCAGGGCATACATTTGAGCGTGACTACAAAACCCGTATTCCTGTCTGCCATGCAGAACGTACTCCCACACGTTGGTGCGTGTATACATAAAATAAAAGTCGAGTGGTGGAGACGCGTTCCATTCGCCGGGCCAATCGGGTACTAGGCTTACCGCTTACCATATTTCGCGTCATGTGGCTAGTACTTTCAAAAGCTTAGCCACCACTACCACACATTTCAACCTTAAAACTTTTATCAAAACAGACAGGGTAATCCTCAGGTCATGATACAACACATGACCCTGTCCATCATCCTTATAGTGGTTGCTGAATTGTAAACATGCAACTCCTATATCGCGCGAGTGACAGGAAATCACCCGACTTTTACCGGTCCTATTTAGCAGAGCATCTAAGTGATAAGGACTCGGGAGCAATACATTAGATTCCTAAGATCTCATGCAACTAGGGTTTCACTTCAACTCCTAGACTTAATGCAAGATATAATATAAATAGACTTAGATTGTAGTGTAAATAAAGTAATGGGATATGTCCGGGGCTTGCCTTCTTGAGTGAGGTTGGGGGTAGGAGTGTCAGAGGCTTCCGAACTTGGGTTCGGGGCTTCAGTTAGTCCCTCGGCGACTTGCGCTGGGTCTTCTGAAAAGCCTTGGTCTTGTCCTAAGACCAACTCGTAGTCCCCGTCGTCGAGCGTCGTTGATTCTATATGAGATGCAATAAATTAAGTAAGGTAAGGTTTAAATTTAAAATCTTATATTTCAAATGTTATAATTCACCAAGTTATCACACAAAAGCTCATAAAATAAAGAGGGTTTAGGTTTGAAACGCTAGTTGTAAAGGAATCATAAAGGTATTGCTGAATTTGTTGCAAACAAGAACTGAAATATTTAAATTTGAATTTGAATTTAAACCCAAACTTAATTTTAAAACTTTAAGTAAAAGATCATAAGGTTTTGAAAATTTCATTTTACACTAATCATTAACATATTAGAGAATGACAATAGATCTTAATTAGAAAGGGTTATACAACATGTTTAGATAATATTTCAAATTCGAAATGCCTAAATCAAAGAAGTTAAGTTTAAAACAAATTTGAGTTTGAAATCCTAATACAGGGTTACATATAGCTTAAAGAACACACATGCCAAACATTCAAAAGCAACAAGCAAGAAATGTAGAGGTTAAGTTCAAACTACTCTTTAATCTTAGATTTAAAATAGAGATAAAAGTATTTTGTTTCAAACTAAACTTCATTAGCAAAAGTTATAGGGTTTGAAATCTAGTTTCCAATAACACTAATTTTGCCATTTTTGGATTTTTCTGTGAATTGCTACGAATTTTGCAAGACAGAACATGCACACACATGAAGTAACAACTATTCCTATTACAAACCAGCCCTTAGTTTTAACAGATAACCCCCTGGAAAGAAAAGGGTTCACGCAATTGGGTCCAAGGCCATGGCCGGCGGTGAGGGGCTCGGGTCCGGCCAAATTCTGGCCATGGGGGTCGCCGGCGGTGAGGGGCAAGGGGAGGGAGAGCACGAGGGGATCTCAGGCTACCCACCGGTGGTCTTGGGCGGGCTTGAGACGGCCGGAGGAGGGCTGTCCACGGGAGACCGAGCCGGTGGCCGAGGGTGAGCGGCGGCGGCGGTGCTCCGGCGTCCGGGGGAAGGAGGGGCCGGGCTGGGGAGGTGCAGTGGGGCCGGGGAAGGTGGATGCGCTACCAAATTGGGGAGGGAGCGGGCGGAGGGGGTAGTCCCGCGGTGGACCGAGCTCGACGGCGCTAATGGAAGGGTGGCGGCAGTGGGGCGCGCGGGCGGAAGGGGGCAGCCTTTTATAGGCAATTGGGAAGAGAGAAGGGAAGCAAGGGTGAGCAAAGTCTCGGCCTTGAGCTGCTACGGGGGAGAGCGGTTGGAGGATCACAGCGGCGACAGAAATGCCGGCGAGCGGCGCTGGCAACATGCGAGCGGCGTGGCGCTCGGGCGGAGCGCCAGCAGAGGAGTTAGGGCAGTGGAGGGACGGTGGGGTGACGCGTGGGCGAGAGAGGAGCAGGAGGTGGAGGGCGGCGGCCAGGAGCGGCGCACTGCGCTGGCGGCAGAGGCGCCAGATGAGCAGCAGCGCAGAGCAGAGGAGCAGGGGCTCATGGAGGAAGAAGGGGAAGAATGGAGCCGAGGACTGATTTGCAAAACCAAAGAAACACAGGGACTTCACTGTAAAGAGCTTGTAACTTTTAAACCAATGCTCAAATGGAGATGGTCCAAAAAGTAAAAGTGCATAGTTTTTCAAACTCTACAACTTCTCTTTAAGGTTCATCTGCAGTTGAGCAACAGTTTTGAAGATACTATAAACTTAGTAATATTTTCAAACTTTATGTAAGTCCTATAGATAAAACTACTTTTACACATATACCCAAGGGTAATTTCTCATCTTTTTGCAATTTAACCACAAGTTACCATCTTTTGCAAAACAACCCTCATGCTTTTAAACTTTTCCCTTCATATCCACCCATTTTGCATAAAAGGACCCCTAGTTAAATTTAATTACATAAATAACACTTTTTCCTTAACATTGCACACATTAAGCACACCTTTGCCATACTTTGCACATAAAAGCATACCAAAACTCTAGGGTGTGACCAAGTTATTTACCTGAATGTCACACTTTGCAGCCCAAAAACTCCATGGCACTACCCGCTTGTGGTGGGATCATTACCATGCTATGCAGCCGACTGGTCATGTCGTCACATGGGACAAATTTTGGTCCGCCTTTCGAGCACACCACATCCCTGAAGGACTCATTGAGCGAAAGCTCAATGAATTTCTGAATTTGACTCAAGGAACCCGCACGGTCATGCAATATGCACAAGTCTTCAACCACTTGTGCCAGTACACGGGTTATCATGCAGACACTGATGCCCGTAAGCGAGACCGCTTCCATCGAGGCCTGAACACCAAACTTAAAGAATGGCTGAATTTAGTAAGGGCTGATAACTTCAATGAATTAGTCAATATGGCCATCACTCAAGAAGACTGCATCTCAGCCCATAGGGCAGAAAAGAAGCGGAAGACATCCACTGGACCCTCAACGGCGCAACCGCCAAGGTATCGATTGGTCCAGAACACTGCTACCCGAGCCCCACCCCGTAGCAATCAACTAGGCAGATGGGTAGCCAGACCACCCCAACACGCTCGATTCAACTGACCATCAACACCACAACCTCAACAGCAACAACAGCAAGGCCCGCGGCCGAGCTTTCCGCCGTCCAACCAGGGAAACAACAATTATCATTGTTTCAATTGCGACAGCCCATTCCACTTCATCAAGGATTGCCCTCAACCTAGAAGATCTTTCCAAGGGCAAACTTCCAACCCGAACAACAAGGGCAAGGGTAGGAAGCAAGTAGTCCAAGTCTGCCAGGGAAGGGTGAACCTCACCACTCTCTCCGAACTCCCCGAGGGTGCACCAATAATGATGGGTACTTTCTCTATCAACCACTGTCAGACCCGGGGCCACCGGGCTGGGCACATAACGTAGTTTAAAGAGGTCTAAGAGATTAAGTCCGTCTTATCTCTTATTCATTTTGTTTATCTCTTGTTTATCCCGTTTAAATAGGAGATAGAGCTAACCAACACGGAGGGGATCTACTCGAGATATGTTTTGGTATGATCCCTCAGCGGAGGTTGGTTAGCATCTTTGTAACTCTGGCCTCTCGGATATGTAAGGGAGGTCAGGGACCCCTCTCAAAATAAGATCTCTAGGTCATTATACACCAAAGGGAATACAAACCACCATACAGGACATAGGGTGTTACGCTCCGTGCGGCCCGAACCTGTCTAAGTCTTGTGTTCCTTGCACCTTCGAGTTCCTGATCTCAACATCTCCTCACCCAAAACTTACCACCTTGGGTATATCCCTCGGTGGGCAGCCGGTTAAACACCAACAGCTGGCACGCCAGGTAGGGGAGCGCGTCGAAGATCCACTGGCGAGCTCGATGGCATCATTCAAATTCATCAGGTCAGTTCCCTCCCAGGGTACGACATTCGTCTTTGGTTCATGGGTCTGCATCCCAGATGGTGTGGGCAATTTTTGGCGATTCCTCGTCGACATGAAGCCAAAGACTCCCGTTGTAGATCTCCGCAGCAACCTTGACAAGTTCGTCGACGGGCTCGACAACTTGCCGCTTCATGCCTCTGCAGCACAGATCGAGATGGAGTCTGCTCCAGTCTCGACTTCTTCTGGTGTTGCGACAACTTCCTCTGGTTTGGACTTGTTCCAATCTAGGGATCTGCATAACCGATCTCAGCTCGGCTTGTGCGAATCGGCCACTGATCTTCAGGAGGCCAACGTCTCTGGGTCCCTCTCCATGTTAGAGAAGGACCTGGACTTGCTGCTCCAGGATGGAAAGCCTGAAGCCACCGCATGTCGGAGGGCTTCGGGTTGTTCCGGCACCGGTGATCTGGTGGTCACCTCTTTGCCGGAAGGGCACGTTGTGCACTGGAGGAGCATGATGCTCTCCAATCTACTCGAGGCAGAGGGTCGACTTGTGGCTCACCTCGAGCCCTTGCCCTTTCAAGAAGGCAGGCCATTGGCCACCGCAGCGGAGGGGTCGACTGAACTAGTCGACGAAAGCTCTCATGAGCTTTCCTCCCGCCAGGTGCTAATGGCCGAAAAAGGCGAGGACAGTGGGGACCTTCCCATCGTCAACTTTGAAGCAATCTCCGAAGATGAGATCACGGCCAACGCCGGTGATGAGAACGACGCCGATCGTGAGGCGTGGAGGGCCAGGAACAGGGCCCGCGCAATCCGGCGGAGGAGGGCCAACGAGTGAAGGCGATCTATGCATCGCGAGCTCGACCCTGAGTTTGCCGTCATAAGCGAGTGGGGTTTCAGGACTCCCGTGGCCAACATCGCCAGGGTAACGGCCATCCTCGAGCGCAGCCATGATCCGGAGGTGCGTCAGGCGCTCCTTTATGCACAGAGGGCCTGGATCCAGCTGGATCAGCACAACCCGGCGTCCACCCTCAGGGAGGAGCGCGTTGGTGAGAGCCGGAGCCAGGCTCACAGCCGAACGGCTGGCGGCCGTCCTCGACACCAGCTCAGTAACGACAACGCTCGCGGGAGCCAGGCCCGTGGCAGGAGGCGGCAGCCACCGCAAGGGGGTCAACCGCGACAGGCCAATCATCGACTTCCTCCAGAGGACTTGCGCCAGCACATCAATGAAAGTCGCAACACGCGGACCGTGATCTCCTCCAGGCGCAAGGTCCGTGAAGAAGTCGAAACTGAAGGTACTGACTATAGCGACCGGTTCCCTGCTTTTTCTGCTCGTTTCAGCAGCTACAAGTATCCAGAGGGCTTCAAACCGATTGGCATTACCAAGTACGATGGCAAGCAAGCCCCTCAGCAGTGGCTCCGTTGCTACTCCACGGCCATTGAGGTCGCAGGGGGTTCGAACATTACCAAAGTCGTCTATTTTCCGATGGCTTTGGACCCTGCGCCGCTCACATGGCTGGAAAGCCTCGACAGCAACTCCATCGACTCCTGGGAACGCCTCAAGAAAGTCTTCATCGACAACTTTCAGGGAGCGATTGCTCGTGCAGGTACTCGTCACGATCAGCTCAGTGTAAGCAGGAACGTAATGAGCTTTTGCTGTCCTACACACGTCGTTTCTTCGACGTTCGCGCGACCATCGCCAACATCTTGGAGGACGACATCATCGATTGTTTCTACAACGGCATCACCGACCTGGGCATATACAAGGATTTCAGGCGGAACAGGCCGAAGACTGTTGCGGGCCTTCGTGATATGATGCACGATTGGTCCGAGCAGGAGGAGAAGATGTGGGAGCGGTTCCCGCGGCGTCAAGACAGCAATATGCGGCACCCAAACGACAACCGCAACGACAAATGCCAGTGGGACTTTTCGGGTCCACCCCGGAAACGAAAGCCAGATGATGTCATCGCGGCTATCGATTTTCCTTCGCGGGGCAAGAAGTCGACAACGCAGGAGGAGTTCGAGAAGCTCCTGCAGAAGAGGTGCCCATGGCATCCGGGCGCCAGCCACGCCGCCATCGACTGCTATCACCTTCGGAGGACGTTCAGCAACTCCGGTGGCGGAAAGAAGAACAAGAAGTCTGCTGACAAAGAACCCGAGGATGATGATCAAGAGGATCACGGGCGCAACCCGAAGTTTCAAGACGCATCAAAGGTTGTCAACGTCATCTTCGGGGGAGACGAGGATTTTGGTTCCAGGCGGGATCAGAAGCTGCTTCTCCGGGAGATTTTGTCCATCGAGCCGACGTACCACGACCACTCTATTGGTCGGAGGTCCCCATCTCGTTCTCCCGTGACGACCAGTGGATGAGCTTTTCGGAGCCCGGTAAGTTCCCCTTGGTCCTGGATCCTGTGGTGGCGGAGGTCAAGCTCACCAAGGTCCTCATTGATGGCGGGAGTGGGCTCAATCTCATCTTCGTCAGCACTTTGAAGAAAATGGGCCTGGATTCCAAGGACATGCTGGTTCCCAGCAAGTCTCCCTTTTATGGCATTGTCCCAGGTAACGCGGCACATCCGCTGGGTACGGTGGTCCTCCCAGTCACCTTCAGCACGCGGGAGAACTATCGTACCGAGTTCATCAAATTCGATGTAGCTAACTTCGAATATTCTTATCATGCCATATTGGGTCGTCCCGCACTTGCCAAGTTCATGGTAGTGCCGCATTACGTCTATCTACTTCTTAAGATGCCAGGACTTAGTGGAGTACTCACCCTCCGTGGCGACTTGAAGAAATCCTACGACTGCAATCAGGAGGCGATCCAATACGCTTCGACTACTCGCATGCCAGATGCTTCGGGAGAAGTACTCGCGGCCGCGCAGCAGCTCTCCCAATCCAGGCTGGAGATTCCTTCCAAGAAGGCCAGCAAGTCGAGCATCCAGTCGACTGATGATGTGGCCCTCAAGACGATCCAGCTTCAGGAGAGAGATTCATCTAAAACCGCTGTCATCGGTGCGGGCTTAGGTGACAAATAGGAACTCGCGCTCGTCAGCTTCCTTCGAGCTAACCGAGACATATTTGCAGGGAAACCAGCTGATATGCCAGGGGTGCCTAGGGAGTTGATCGAGCATGCTTTGAATGTACACCCGAAGGCTATGCCCAAAAAGCAACGCCTGCGAAGGTTTGCCCACGACAAACGTGAGGCTATTAAACGGGAGATCGCTAAACTTCTCGTGACTGGATTCATTAAAGAAGTAATCCATCCAGAGTGGGTAGCGAATCCCGTTCTTGTAAAGAAAAAGAACAATGAATGGAGAATGTGTGTCGACTACACTGATCTCAACAAGCACTGCCCAAAAGACCATTTTGGGCTGCCGCGCATTGACCAAGTTGTCGATTTGACGGCTGGTTGTGTCCTTCTTTGTTTTCTTGATTGTTACTCAGGATATCATCAGATCGTGCTCAAGGAGGAGGACCAAATCAAGACTGGTTTCATCACCACGTACGGGACTTACGCCTACAAAACAATGTCCTTCGGGTTGAAGAACGCAGGAGCAACCAATCAGCGTGCGATCCAGATGTGTTTTGCGGATCAGCTGCACCGGAATGTTGAAGCTTATGTGGACGACGTTGTCGTCAAGACCAGGACGTCCAGCGACTTAATTGCGGATTTGGAGGAAACATTTAGCAGCCTGCGCAGATTTCGGTGGAAACTCAATCCCACCAAGTGCGTCTTCGGAGTACCTTCAGGGAAATTGCTCGGGTTCATCATCAGCAACCGAGGCATTGAAGCCAACCCTGTAAAGATCACGGCCATCTCTGATATAGAGGCTCCGGCCACAATCAAGGATGTGCAGAAGTTAACAGGTTGTATGGCGGCCCTGAACAGGTTCATCTCCCGACTCAGTGAGAGAGGACTACCTTTTTTCAAGCTCCTGAAACGCCAAGATAAGTTCCAATGGACGGAGGAGGCTGAGCGGGCCTTGCAGGATCTGAAACATCATCTTCAGTCACCTCCGATCCTTACAGCACCGTTGCTAGGGGAGGATCTACTACTTTACATCACGGCAACAACTCATGTTGTCAGCAGTGCTATTGTAGTCGAGCGAGGCAAGGACGGCCATGCGTTTGGAGTGCAGAGGCCTGTCTACTTCGTCAGCGAAGTCCTCTCCGAATCCAAGATACGGTATCTAGCTGTTCAAAAACTTTTATACGCAATCTTAATCACATCAAGAAAGGTACGCTATTACTTCGACGAGTACAAGATTACTGTGATCACGGATTTCCCGTTGGGGGATATTCTTCATAGTCAAGATGCCACGGGGCGCATATCCAAGTGGGCCGTGGAACTGGGGGCTTTGTCAATCGACTTTAAGCCACGCACGGCAATCAAGTCACAGGCTCTAGTCGACATCATGGCTGAATGGAGGGAGAATCAAGTCCCAACTCCAGTGGACAAGCCAGAGCACTGGACCATGTATTTTGATGGGTCCCTCAAGCTCGACGGTGGCGGCGCCGGTGTTCTGCTTATTTCTCCACGAGGTGAACAATTGAAATATGTCCTTCAGATCCTGTGGGCGGTATCCAACAATGAAGCCGAGTATGAAGCCTTGCTTCACGGCCTTTGTTTGGCGATATCACTAGGGATCAAGCGACTACTTGTATATGGTGATTCTCTTCTTGTTGTTCAGCAGGTCAACAAGGAATGGGACTGCAACAAGGAGACGATGGACGCTTATGTACAGGAAGTGTGCAAGTTGGAAAGCAATTTCTCCGACTTGGAGGTTCATCACGTGTTGCGGGAGCACAACGTTGGCGCGGATATCCTGTCCAAACTGGGGTCCACGCGTGCTCAGGTTCCACTGGGAGTCTTTGTCCAAGAGCTCAAGCAGCCATCCATCAAGTCTTCTCCGCAGGTAACCATCGACGCAGCTGTGGCAGAACCAACCTGAATTACACCGGCTCAAGTACGCGAGTCCTTACCGAAAGGCTACCTCGTACTTCAAATGGTATAAAACTATTGGTCTGTCGGGTAACGTCCCGATAAACCACCGAACTCAGGATCCAACAAGGTACCTCACACGAAGGTGAGTCCAGAGATACAATGCCAAAATATCTTACACCACAGGCAGTTACATTACAAAAATATACAAATCATCATTAGCTCCCACAGAGGAGAGATTATTACAAGATAGGTTTTAGTTTTCAGTCAAAGCAGCGGAATTTTGAAAAGCGTAGTCATTATACACGTCGTCATTACAGATATTATGCTAGCCCTGGCATAATGTCACTCGGCGGAATCTGTGTTGGCCGGGGACGGGTCCCATTCCACGGACCAACCATCAAGCAAAGGGTAGGGCCACGGTGTAATGAATGCTGGCTCATCAGAAGGATTACCTGAAGCAAATTAACGAAAGCAAGGCTGAGTATACTAATACTCAGCAAGACTTACCCGGAATTGGGTATACCTTAGCCCATAACTAGACTCATGACGGCTTTTAGCTTTGGGTAAAGTTTTCAGCTGAAAAGCAACAAAGAGTAGATCCTTATTTTCAACTTTTAACTTTCAGGTTCTAGTTGATTAACCATTCTAGGTAAGCACCTATAACTAGTCAAACATGGTAGAATCTTTACTCAAACATCATCTTAGATAATTACATAATTACTCTTGTTACTCTATGTGGTAAAGGGGATAAGCAGTCTCATACATCGTGAGAGGCGGACGATTCTGAATCGAGATTCAACCCTTGCAAGGTAAACCTAACTCACACGCTTGGAACACCAAAGGGTTGTTCCGAAGCAACCGTTTGCCTTTCATTCCAACTCGTGGATCAGATCCACCACAAGCGACTGCAGGTCATACGCACTTCCAAAGTGCAGGACATACGTCTGTAGCGCGACTACAAAACCCGTACTCCTGGTTGCCCAGCAACACGTATGCCTACACGTCGAACAAAGTAACCAAAAGAAGCAAATACATGTGGTGGGAGGTATGTCCACTCCTCGGGCCGATCGGTTACTAGGCTTACCGCTTACCATATTTCACGGCATGTGGCTAGTACTTTCAAATACTTAACCACCGCTACCACACACTGCGACCTTACCAAATTCATCAAAACAGACGGGGTACCATCTTGACCATGATACCTCATAAAATTCCCGTCCGTCATCCTTATAGTGATAACAGGAATGTAAACATCACAATTCCTATATCGCGCGAGTGACAGGAAATCACTCGACTTCTACCGGTCCTATAAGCAGAGCAGCTATTCGGACTTTAGTTCTAGTGTTCAATACATTGGTTCCTAGAATAATGCAACTAAGGTTTCCAAACAATTCCTAAGAACGTAATGCATAAAGATATATATAAATAGTATAGGTTGCAGTGTAATAAAGTAGGGGTTATGTCCGGGGCTTGCCTTCGCTGGTAGGGTTGGGGTTAGTCAAATTATTTTCTTCCGAACCTTGGTTCGGGGCTTCAGAGAAATCCACGACGAGATTCCTGGGGTCTTCAGAATAAACTTCTTCTTGTTCCGGGATCAGCTGATAATCCCCGTCAGCGAGAGTGGTCGAGTAACGGTTCTGTTGAGCTACTTGTCGAGGGCGGGGATGACCGGAAAGATGGAGTTCGACTTGAGCCCGAGGTGACGGCGGAGGGGTCACCGTCGACGGCGGAGCTCCGGTGGCGAACGTTGGCAACCGACCGATGCGGCGGCGGCGAGGAAGAACGCCGGCGAGCGTTGGGGAGGCTCTGTAGTGCACTAGGGAACCAATGGATGGGTCGAACAGCTTCAGGACGATGATGTAGTGCTGGCCAGAGAGTCGTGGTGGCGGAAGAGTGCCCGGAGCGAGCTGCCCACGGTGGAGGCCGAAAGCGGCGGCGGTGGCGCTCGTCGGGAACAAGGCTTCAGTGGAAATTGGGGAAGATCAGTGGGTCGTCGAGCACGAGCAAGACACGGGGAAGCTGGTGCGGGTGTTGGTTGGGGCGGAGGAGGTTCGGTGTGGGCTGCCCACGGGCGTGCAGTGCGCGGCCGGAGCGGAGGAAGACGGCGGCGGCGGAATGCAGCTCGGGCGCTCGAAATTGGGCTCTGGAAGTAACAGAATAGGCCGTGTGTGTTGACGTGGTGCTGTTGCGCGCGAGAGGGAGAAGGTTAAGGCTCTGTGGTGAGTGTTCCACGGCGGCGAGGAGGTGGCGGCCGGAGGAAGCTCGGGGATGTCGTGGCGCGCGCGCGTGCAGCCAGGAAGGGAGAGGGAAGCGGCCGGAACGGAGGGGAGATGACGCGTGGAGGGTGTAGCAGCTGGAGGTGGAGCTCTGGAGGTCTGCGCCGGCGGTGAGCGGCGGTGGCAGGGCGGAGCAGAAGGGAAGCGGCGGTGGTCAGAGGAGGAAGAAGGCAGACAGGAGTCAGAAGGACTCATTTGTAAATCCCAAAAAATCCAGGGACTCCTCTGTAAACTAAAAATTCCCAATGATACAAAATCCTAATGAGAAAAATGTCTAAAGCAAAGTTGTAGAGAATTTCAAATCCTACAAGAATGCTTTAGAGCTCGAGTTCAAAATCTCAAAGGGTACTATTTTATTTTGAACTTTTGAACACAACTTAAATTATAAACTTTATGTGTTAATTTAAACAAAATGCTCTAATGTTTGGGGTCTCTTGGTAAGTTTTTCTGCAGTAATCATGACTAGCTCTTTTTACACTTTAGTCCTTAGGTAAAACTAAGTTTTACTTTTATCTTTTTACCATTTCACATGTAAGTCCTTATATCTTTGTATTAATTACATAAAGGTCCTTAATTTCATATAAAGTCTATTCCCCTTAGGTTTATTTAACTTTTGCTCTTTTCTTTTCTATAGCCATCTGAAATTTGACACTTAAGAACATTTTTACACACTTGCACATAAGAATTTTTAAAACTCATAATTTACAAATATACCCTTATTGCTTTGTACAACTTGTATACACTATAACCTGCTTACATATAATACACCCAAACTTAGTATCTAGTTGTCTAACTACCTGCATATTACAGCAGGTCCCCAACAACCTGATCAAGAGGTTATGGTGCTTGGGGAGGACTGGCGAGAGGCTTTTATCGACTTCATTCGAGATCAGCGGCTACCAGCAGGGATCGACGCCAAGAGCGCGGAGGCGGCACGCGTCTTGCAAAGAAGCAAGGGCTTCGTCCTAGTCGACGGCAAGCTCTATCGGCGCGGCGCTCGGTCAGGAGTTCTCATGAAGTGCGTCACAACGGAAGATGGTTACAACATACTGCGGGAGATCCACGAGGGCGTCTGCGGAAACCATGCGGCTTCAAGAACGCTGGTGGGAAAAGCATACAGGGCCGGTTTCTGGTGGCCCACTGCAGTGACCGACACGGAAGATCTCGTGCGCAGGTGCCAAAATTGTCAATTCTTCGGCAAACAGACTCATGTTCCAGCTCATAGCCTCATCACTATACCGCCATCTTGGCCCTTTGCTTGTTGGAGTCTCGACATGATCGGGCCCTTCACGACGGCACCAGGTGGTTTTACCCATGTTCTGGTGGCTATCGACAAGTTTACTAAGTGGATCGAGTACAAGCCGATAGCCAAGCTCATGCCAGATCAGGTCTTCGACTTCATCTCAGATATTTTGCATCGTTTCGGCTTCCCGAACACCATCATCACGGACTTGGGATCAAACTTCATGGCAAACCAGTTCTGGGAGTTCTGCGAGAACGCTTGCATCGAAGTTAAATACGTCTCGGTTGCACACCCAAGGGCCAATGGACAAGTCGAAAGGGCGAACGGCTTGATCATTGACGGCCTCAAGAAGAGACTTTATGATGAAAACAGCAAGAAGGGAGGCAAATGGGTGCATGAGCTGCCACACGTCGTCTGGGGGCTTCGGACTCAGCCGTCCAAAGCCACAGGTCAAACATGTGGCAGAACCGCTCGAATTATTCTGGCTCAAGTGCGCTATTGACTGCCGTACAACCGCAATCAGCTTAACGCA
Organism: Panicum hallii; assembly: GCF_002211085.1. Lineage (NCBI taxonomy): Eukaryota > Viridiplantae > Streptophyta > Magnoliopsida > Poales > Poaceae > Panicum > Panicum hallii. The sequence continues at coordinate 28,994,882 of NC_038046.1, read as the reverse complement.
CTTCAAACGGAACAATCCTTCGATTTGTCGGGTCTCCGCCCGATACAACCACGGTTCAGCAGGATCGAAGCAGGTTTACCTCGCATGAAGGCGAGTTCACATCACAGAATAGCTCATCAACTTTTTAATTTACAATCATACATACATTATTACAAACCGAGTTCAAAGATAAGTAAATTCATACAAACCATGTTCAAACTGACAAGCGTAACAGCTTGTCTAAACTCACAGCGGAAGAGAAAGTTTTTACGCGACTACACACGTCGCGAAGACGGACACCAAGCTTAGCCCAGGGCCTGGTGTCACTCCGGAGGGTCTGTGCCGGCCGGGGACGGGTCCCACTCCACGGACCAGCCAAAAGGAACGGACGTTGGCCACACAAGGTTGTCCGTGGGATTCTCAAAGGTTATACCTGAAACAGACATTAGCAAGGCTGAGTATTCTAATACTCAGCAAGGCTTACCCGGGGCTGGGTATACTTAGACCATAACTAGACTCATGAAGGCATTGTAAAGGCTCTGGGTTTATTTTCGGCTGAAAAGTAACAAAGAGTATGTACTATTTTCAAGTTTTAGCTTTCATCTTCTAGTTGAGTAATTATTCTAGATTAGCACCTATACTAAGCAAGCAAGGTAGTGATTATCATTCATCAAGATTATCTATCATTAGTTCCACTTCTTACTCAATGTGGTAAAAGGGATAAGTAGTCTCAATCCTCGTGAGAGGCGGATGATTCGAATCGAATTTAACCTTGCAAGGTAAACCTAACACACACGCTTGGAACACCAACAGGGCGTTCCAAAGCAACCGTTTACCTTTCTTTCCGACTCGTGGACAGGCCACCACAAGCGACTTGCAGGACCGTACGCACACCCTATGTGTACAGGACATACGTCTGTAGCGCGACTACAAAACCCGTATTCCTGTCTGCCTTGCAGAACGTACTCCCACAGGTCGGTGCGTGAAAAGAACCAAATTAATCGAGTGGTGGGAGGTATGTCCACTTACCGGGCCGATTGGTTACTAGGCTTACCGCTTACCATATTTCGCGGCATGTGGCTAGTACTTTCAAAAACTTAGCCACCACTACCACACATTCCGACCTTAAGACTTTTATCAAAACAGACAGGGTAAAACCTCAGGTCATGATACAACACATGACCCTGTCCGTCATCCTTATAGTGGTTGCAGAAATGTAAACATGCAACTCCTATATCGCGCGAGTGACAGGAAATCACTCGACTTCTACCGGTCCTATTAGCGGAGCAACTATCCGATAAGGACTCGGGAGCATTACATTGGATTCCTAGGATTCATGCATCTAGGGTTTCACTTCAACTCCTAGACTTAATGCAAGATATAATATAAATAAGCATAGATTGCAGTGTAAATAAAATAATAGGATATATCCAGGGCTTGCCTTCTAGAGTAGGGTTGAGGGCAGGAGTGTCAGAGATTTCCGAACTCGGGTTCGGAGCTTCAGTTAGTCCCTCGATGACTTGCGTTGGATCTTCGGAAAAGCCTTGGTCTTGTCCTAGCACCAATTCATAGTCCCCGTCGTCGAGTATCGTTGATTCTATATGAGATGCAATAAAGTAAATAAGGTGGAATTCAAATTTAGAACTTCACATTTCAAATATTATAACTCATCCAATTAACACACAAACATACATGAAATAAAGAGGTTTTAGATTTAAAACACCATTTATATAGATATGGTAGAGTTTATTGTAATAAAAACTAAAATATTTGCATTAAATTTGAAATGAACTAAAATTTGAATTCAAAACTTTTAAATAAAAGATTATAGAAATTTGATTATACATTAAACATTATAAATATTACATTAGTAAATGATAAAAGATTCCAATTAGAGAAGGCTATACATTGGGTTTATTTCAAATTTAAAAGTTTCAAAATAAAAGAAGTCAAGTTTAAATCAAAGTTAGGTTTGAAATTTTGTACAAAGTTATCTAGAGCTCATGGAAAATTTATGCCAAACTTTATAAGTGATCAAGCATTGAAAATCAAAGTTATGTATAAGTTATTCCCTAATCTTAGGTTTAAAATAAAGATAAAAGTACATTGTTTCACACTAAACTTTATTAACCAAAGTTATAGAATTTGAAATCTAGTTTCTAACAAAACTAGTTTTGCTATTTTTGGATTTTTCTGTGAATTGTTACGGATTTTACAAGACAGGAAAAGTCAAAGCAATCAAGTCCAGGGGCTATGGCCGGCGGGGAGGAGGCACATGTCCGGCCAAATTTCGGCCGGGGATGTCGCCGGCGGTGAGGGGAAAAAGGAGGGGGAGCACGAGGAGATCCTGTGCTACCTGTGGGTAGTCTCGGGGAGGCTTGGGATGGCCGGAGGCGAGCTGCCCACGGAGGGCAGAACCGGCGGCCGGTGGCGCACGGCGGCGGGGTGATTCCGGCGGGCGAAAGAGGGAAGGGGCTGGCTGGGGAGCTGCGGTGGGGCACGGGGAAGCCAGTGGCGCTACTGATTTGGGAAGGGAAAGGGCGGAGGGGAAGGTCCCACGATGACCCGAGGTCCCGGCGGCGGCAATGGAGGAAGCGGCGGTTTTCTGTGCACGCGCGAAGGGCCTGGGGCATCCTTTTATAGGCAGAGCGGTGGAGTAGGATCAGCACGACGAGCAAGACTTGATTTCGGGCGCTACGGGGGAGAGGAACTGCAGGAAACCCGGCGGCGACAGAGGCACCGGCGGGCGGCGCAGGCCTCGCGCGGACGCCGTGGCACGCGAGGAAGGCGCCAGCAGGGGGGGTGGAGCGGTGGATGAGCAGAGGGGCGACGCGTGGGCGGGGAAGACGCAGAAGATGGCCGGCGGTGGCCAAATTCCGAGCACTGTGCCGGCGGCAGGAGACTCAGAGCAGAACAGGGGAGCAGAGCGCAGGGAGGAAGAAGGGGGGGGGTGAACTGAACCAGGGACTGATCTGTGAATTCAGAGAAAGGCAGGGACCTTACTGTAAAGGACTTGCAACTTTTAAACCAATGCTCAAATGAAGATTGTCCAAAAAGCAAAAGTGCATGGTTTTTCAAACTCTACAACTTCTCTTTAAGGTTCATCTGCATTTGAGCAATAGTTTTGGAGATAATATAGACTTAGTAATAATTTCATATTTTATGTAAATCCCTAAGTAAAGTTACTTTTGCACATATACCCTATGGTAATTTCATATATACTTCTGCAATTCAACCACAGATATCACTTTTGCAAACTAACCCTTATGCTTTTTAAACCCTTACCCCATCTCCATCCATTTTGCATAAAAGGACCTTTAGTTAATATTATTTATATAGACATCCCTTCTTCCCTAGCATTGCTTACATAAAATACACATTTGCCTTACTTTAAACATACAAGCATACCAACACTCTAGTGTGTGACCAAGCTAATTACCTGAGTGTCACAGCCTTCCCCCTAAAAAGAATCTCGTCCCGAGATTCCGAAGCAGGATGGGACAGAAAGATCAAGTTCGAAGATTGGTTTGAAAGAAATCGGGAAAGTTGTGTTGAAGATAAGATTCGGTTTCCCATGTTGCTTCTTCTTCTGTGTGATGGTTCCACTGAATCTTGTACATTTTGATGGTCTCTCTTCTGGTACTTCTTTCTTTCGTATCGAGAATTCTGATTGGATGCTCTGTATAGGTTAGGTCTGGTTCGATTTCGATAACTTGGGAATCGATGATCTCGGTGGGGATCTTAATACACTTTCTGAGTTGGGATACATGAAAGATGTTATGGATGGCCGCTAATTGAGGTGGAAGTTGGAGACGATAAGCTACAGGTCCACAGATTTCAAGGATTTCAAAGGGTCCGATGTATCGAGGAGCAAGTTTCCCTTTTACACCGAATCTTTGAACACCTCGAACAGGAGATACTCGAAGATATACGAAGTCTCCGATGTGAAACTGTAATGGTCTTCTTCATATATCCGCGTAGCTTTTCTGTCGAGATTGGGCAGCCTTTAGATTGTCCTGGATAAACCTGACCTTATCTTCTGCTTCCATAACTAGATCGGGTCCAAAAATTTTACGCTCGCCGGTTTGTGACCAACTCAAAGGAGTTCGGCATCGGCGACCGTATAATGCTTCAAAGGGGGCCATCTTAATACTTGTCTGATAGCTATTGTTGTAAGAAAATTCTGCTAGTGACAAGTACTTATCCCAATTTTTGTCGAATTGGAGTACACAAGCTCTGAGCATATCTTCTAAAATCTGATTTATTCGCTCAGTTTGCCCATCTGTCTGAGGATGATAGGCGGAGCTTCGAATTAATTTAGTCCCAAGAGCATCATGGAGCTGCTCCCAGAACCGAGCAACAAATTGTGCTCCATGATCAGAAATGACCGTTTTAGGTACTCCATGAAGTCGAACAATTTGATCCAAATAGATCTCGGCATACTTCTTAACAATATATGTGGTATGCACGGGAAGGAAATGTGCAGTCTTGGTTAATCGATCAACGATTACCCAAATAGAGTCATGCCTCCGAGAAGTGTTGGGCAAGCCAACAATAAAGTCCATACTGATATCCTCCCACTTCCACGAGAGAATGGGTAGAGGTTGAAGGATACCAGCAGTCTTCAAATGACTGGCTTTGACTCTTTGGCAGATATCACATTCCGACACATATTTGGCAATTTCTCGCCTCATACGAGTCCACCAAAAGTTCTGTTTCAGATCCTGATACATCTTCGTACTGCCAGGATGTATAGAGAATTTGGACAAGTGGGCCTCGTCCATTATTTGCCTGCGGAGCCTATGGTCCTTGGGTACAACAATACGTTCGTTGAACCATAAAACCCCTTTAGAATCAACTCGGAAGCATTTATACTTCCCTTCTCCTTGTTTTATCTTCTGTTTAATGATTCTGATCCCTTTATTACGCTGTTGCGCTAGAACAATACTATTTCTAAGTGTGGCTTCAACCGAAAGATGGTTTAAGTCACCTTGGGAAATGATCTCTAAGTTGAGCTTACTCATTTCCCAACAGAGAGTTTCGTCGAATGCTTCAATAGATAGGCAAGAACAATGCGCTTTGCGACTAAGGGCATCTGCAACGACATTGGCCTTGCCTGGATGATAATGGACTTCCAAATCATAATCCTTGATAAGTTCTAGCCAGCGCCTTTGCCTCATATTCAGATCCGCCTGGGTAAAGATATACTTGAGGCTTTTATGATCAGTATAAATGTGGCATTTCGTGCCCATCAAATGATGTCTCCAGATCTTTAGGGCATGAATTACGGCTGCAAGCTCAAGATCATGAGTAGGGTAGTTCTGTTCATGAACCCTAAGTGCTCGTGATGCATATGCAATTACTCGGTTGTCTTGCATAAGTACACAACCAAGTCCAGTTCCCGATGCATCACAGTAGATGTCAAAAGACTTTGAGACATCAGGTTGAGCTAAGACTGGAGCAGTCGTAAGATGATTTCTGAGAATATGAAATGCATCTTCACATTTTTGATCCCAGGAAAATTTTACACCTTTCTTTAGTAGTTCGGTCATAGGTTTGGCTATTCTGGAAAAGTCAGGAATAAAACGGTGATAATAGCCAGCTAGACCGAGAAAACTACGAATTTGATGGACGGAGGTCGGGGGTTTCCAATCCATCACTTCTTGTACTTTACTGGGATCGACGGATATTCCGTCACCAGAAATGGTATGGCCCAGGAATTTGACTGTATCTAGCCAAAATTCACATTTAGAGAATTTGGCATACAGGTGGTGGTCTCTTAATCGCTGAAGGATGACATGGAGATGCTTAGCATGATCTTCTGGAGTTTTAGAATAGATTAAGATGTCATCAATGAAGACCACGACAAACTTGTCGAGCTCTTGCATGAAGACGGAATTCATAAGGTACATGAAATATGCTGGGGCATTAGTGAGACCAAACGACATAACCAGATACTCATATAGGCCATATCTGGTAGAGAAGGCTGTTTTGGGAATATCGCTGGGCCGAATCTTAATTTGATGGTAGCCGGAACGAAGATCTATTTTAGAAAACACCTTGGCTCCGGCTAGTTGATCAAAGAGGATATCAATGCGGGGCAGAGGGTACTTATTTTTGATAGTCACCGCATTGAGAGGACGATAATCCACACATAGCCTCAAGCTATTGTCTTTCTTTTTCACAAATAAGGCCGGACAACCCCATGGTGATGCACTTGGGCGAATAAAGCCTTTGTCTAAGAGATCTTGGAGTTGGGTTTTTAATTCGGCCAACTCATTAGGAGGCATACGATAAGGTCTCTTAGAGATAGGGGCTGTACCAGGTTGGAGTTTTATAATGAACTCGATATCTCTGTCTGGAGGCATTCCAGGCAAATCGTCTGAAAAAACATCAGGATACTCGCAGATGACAGGGATATCTTTTAACTGGACCCCAGTGGTAGCATAAGTACAAGTGGTGAAGTGTTGCTGTTGTGGAAGATAGAGAAGGGTTGACTCACTCTCAGGTGAATTTATTTCTATAGTTCGGGAAGGAATATCTAAGGACACATGATGCTGGGTCATCCAATTCATACCCAAAAGGACATCCATTCCTTTTAGGTCTAATACTAGCAGATCTGTTTTGATCAGATGACCACCCAGCTGAATTGGTACCATTCTACAGATTTGATTGGACAAAATCTTACCACCAGGAGTTATAATCCTATAGGCTTCATTTATATAACCGATATCCAAGCCTACTTTGGTCCCGTAATCCATACTAATAAAACTATGGGTGGCACCAGTATCGAAAAGAATAATAACGGGATGATGGTTGATAGAAAATGTACCCGTCATTATCGGTGCCCCTTCCGGGAGTTTAGAGAGTGTGGTGAGGTTTACCCTCCCTTGTCGGACCTGCACCACTTGTCTCTTACCCTTGCCCTTGTAGTTTGGATTAGATGTTTGCCCTTGGAAAGATTTCCTAGGTTGAGGGCAATCCTTGATGAAGTGGGACGGGCTTCCGCAATTGAAACAACGATTATTGTTGTTTCCTGGAGTAGCTGGCGGAAAGCTCAGCCGCAAACCTTGTTGGGGTTGTTGTTGAGTTTGGGGCAGAGGTGGTCGGTTGAATTGTGCTTGCTGGGGAGGTCGGGCTACCCATCTGCCAGGTAAATTGCCTCGAGGCGGAGCTCGAGGAGCGTTGCTTGGAACCAACCGATATCGTGGTGACTGTGGGGTTGCAGGCCCTGTGGGTGCTTTTCGTTTCTTTTCCGCTCGGTGGGCGGCAATGCAATCTTCTTGAGTTATGGCCATATTGACCAACTCATTGAAATTTTCAGCCTTCATCAAATTCAACCATTCTTTGAGCTTGGTGTTTAGGCCTCGACGGAAGCGATCACATTTGCGGGCATCAGTGTCCGCATGTGATCCCGCATACTGGCACAAGTGATTGAAAACTTGCGCATACTGTGTAACTGTACGGGTACCTTGGGTCAGACTTAAAAATTCATTGAGCTTTCGCTCAATGAGTCCTGCTGGTATATGATGTGCTCGGAAGGCAGTCCGAAACTCATCCCAAATGACCATGTGTTCGGCGGGTTGCATTGCATGAAATTGATCCCACCAAAGACGTGCATGGCCTCGGAGTTGTTGGGCTGCGAAGAGCACCTTGTTCTCCTCTGAACATGGAGCTGACAGTAAAGCGAACTTAGATTCGATAGTCCGCAACCAGGCATCTGCGTCCAGAGGCTCATCGGCCTTATGGAATAAAGGAGGTTGGGTGCTGAGAAAGTCCTGATAAGTGGCCGATAGAGGTTCTCCTCGGCCTCGAGGTTGCTGCTGAAAATGGCCCATCTGAGCTTGTACAAGTTGATTTAGGAGCTCGGTTTGCCGGGCCATAACCTCGGCCAGGTTTGGAGGTGGCGGAGGTGGTTGCTGAGAACTACCAGGTTGTCCTGCCCGGAATCCTTCCGGGGTTCCACGAGTAGCTCCAACCATCTGAAATAAAGGAGACATCCATTATCAACCATAATCTTGCTCCAATTTCAGATAATATGCAATTATCAAACAGATTTGTAACGCATATGTCCCATTCAATCCACTTGTAACAGATGCACCGATATTGAATAGGATAACCCAAACTCAGGATTTGGATTGCTACATAGATATTAATATCCTTACATCTCCTATAGATACACTCACACTATTACAAACTTTTATCTAACAACACATGCCACATATACAACCAGTGGCTCTATAACTAGGTAAACTACACACCAGCTAAGTTACATCCAGTACAGCGAGGAGAGCGATAGACTAAAAGTTGTCAAGGTTTCCCACTGATGATGCTCTTCCAGAAGAAGAGTGGTTAGATTGGAGATTTTGGGACAGGATCACCGTGTTCGGAGTCAAGACCCGATTCTCCTTCTATTTCTTCCGGCTCTTCTTCTTCTTCTTCTTCACTCTCACTTTCGTCCGACACTTCAAATGGTGCGGGTTGTTCATGGAGATCATTGATATGGTTGACAGCATCATCAAGCTCAATGGTGAGATCTTGAACCTGATCCTGAAGGAACTCCATAATAGTATTGTGCTGAGCAATAACTGTCTCCCTCTCATGGATTTGATTTTCTTGATTATTGATAATCACATCGCGTTGGGCCAACAGGTCAACTTGCGCATCTGTGACAGCATGAAGCTCATTCAGCTCATCAAGCTGCTGGGTGATAGTTCCATGGTGAGCTTGAGCTAAGGTGGACAACTGATTCATGCTCCGTCGTTGCAGCAACTGATATTGGTGCTGCACGTTCATGAATCGGATTAGAGCTTGCAGTGTCTCATGAGACAGATCTCCCAATAGATGACTATAATAAGAGATCCTGAAAGTCCACTCGGAGTCACGAGGATCTGTGGCTGGGAATAAACCAATCGGATAGGCAGCCACTTCTTCAGGGTGCTTGTCACAGAAAATGTGAATAGCTTCAAGTGCTGCAGACTCAAAGGTATCCACAAGACGGTGGCCAACCGTGCAAACTGTGACAGGTTGCCACAAGTAGCGAGAAGGATGCTGTGGAATGGTCATCTTCACTCTACACCGAGGAACGCCTGCTTCAACAAACTCATACCCATCGTAGAGTGGGGGTACATCATATCCAAAAATCTGAAGTGATTCCCACAAGAGACGGGGAAAACCCTCCCAATGCAAGGCATTGGTATGGGCGTGTCCTTCGCGATCCCAACGAATATTTGAAGTCTCAGCCATCTGAAGCAAGATTTCCATAGTGAGATACAGAAACTCAGAATAGGAGCCCAAAGGATTGTAGACACAATTGCATTGAATGGATGAATGCAATTATTTTACAGAAGCCTTACAAGATAACTTTACTTGAGATAACTGATTCTGGTAACAGCAAAGGCTGGAAAACAGATGAAAGACTAAGAATCTACATAAGATACTCAACCTAAAGCTGTCCTTAGCACTTTATTAACCTACCCCAAAAACAACAACATGTCCATCTCATATGAAATTCTTTTATTGACAAATGATGCATGCACGCGCTACTCGTCCTCACAACCAAAACAACTGCCGAATATTTTCGGACTTACGTAGTTAATTCCGGTGGCATAACCATACGTCTCTCACTATATATAACTAGTCGGTAAACCCTACGCATCCTAATAGCGTAAACGTGGTTAGTGTACCTGCAAAAGAACACACAGATATACATATATATATCTCATGAACCTTTCATGGCAGCACGACATGAAAGCGTCCCCAAACATTACTGTTCACTATAGAAACAGCATCTGTACAATTACCGCCGTACAGACAACGTTAACATACGTCATCGAAACAACGTATTCACGGGGGTACCGCAAAATGCGGGGGTATGAACAGCGATCGCCATACCCTGCGCCGAACCATTTACTCCCAATATAATCAACCTAAGTTGGTATATTGGCAGCATCTCAAGTAGGCCACTGCTTGAGAAACAGCGTTCGGTTCGCATCACCGACGGGAAGGCCAAGCTCCCTCAGTTGGCTGAGGATCCTTACCTTCTTATCTCCGTACGTAGATGTCGTTACAGGAAGTAAGGTTGGGTTGTGCAGGAATTTAAGTTTTGACAGAAATTAGTGCTGCAAGTCAGATTTATACCTATATATATATAGATACTAATAGCCACCTGATACTTTCCCATATAAACCCTTAGAGCTTTACGTTCTAAGCACAACCTTAACGAATCCAACGTACTTTATAAATTCATTTGTTGGCAAACTTTTATCCAGAAAACACTTTTTTTTAAGAGCTATTCTAGATGTAAAGATAAACCTACAGCTCTGATACCAGCTGTGGCAGAACCGCTCGAATTATTCCGGCTCAAGTGCGCTATTGACTGCCGTACAACCGCAATCAGCTTAACGCACTTCAAACGGAACAATCCTTCGGTCTGTCGGGTCTCCGCCCGATACAACCACGGTTCAGCAGGATCGAAGCAGGTTTACCTCGCATGAAGGCGAGTTCACATCACAGAATAGCTCATCAACTTTTTAATTTACAATCATACATACATTATTACAAACCGAGTTCAAAGATAAGTAAATTCATACAAACCATGTTCAAACTGACAAGCGTAACAGCTTGTCTAAACTCACAGCGGAAGAGAAAGTTTTTACGCGACTACACACGTTGCGAAGACGGACACCAAGCTTAGCCCAGGGCCTGGTGTCACTCCGGAGGGTCTGTGCCGGCCGGGGACGGGTCCCACTCCACGGACCAGCCAAAAGGAACGGACGTTGGCCACATAAGGTTGTCCGTGGGATTCTCAAAGGTTATACCTGAAACAGACATTAGCAAGGCTGAGTATTCTAATACTCAGCAAGGCTTACCCGGGGCTGGGTATACTTAGACCATAACTAGACTCATGAAGGCATTGTAAAGGCTCTGGGTTTATTTTCGGCTGAAAAGTAACAAAGAGTATGTACTATTTTCAAGTTTTATCTTTCATCTTCTAGTTGAGTAATTATTCTAGATTAGCACCTATACTAAGCAAGCAAGGTAGTGATTATCATTCATCAAGATTATCTATCATTAGTTCCACTTCTTACTCAATGTGGTAAAAGGGATAAGTAGTCTCAATCCTCGTGAGAGGCGGACGATTCGAATCGAATTTAACCTTGCAAGGTAAACCTAACACACACGCTTGGAACACCAACAGGGCGTTCCAAAGCAACCGTTTACCTTTCTTTCCGACTCGTGGACAGGCCACCACAAGCGACTTGCAGGACCGTACGCACACCCAATGTGTACAGGACATACGTCTGTAGCGTGACTACAAAACCCGTATTCCTGTCTGCCTTGCAGAACGTACTCCCACAGGTCGGTGCGTGAAAAGAACCAAATTAATCGAGTGGTGGGAGGTATGTCCACTTACCGGGCCGATTGGTTACTAGGCTTACCGCTTACCATATTTCGCGGCATGTGGCTAGTACTTTCAAAAACTTAGCCACCACTACCACACATTCCGACCTTAAGACTTTTATCAAAACAGACAGGGTAAAACCTCAGGTCATGATACAACACATGACCCTGTCCGTCATCCTTATAGTGGTTGCAGAAATGTAAACATGCAACTCCTATATCGCGCGAGTGACAGGAAATCACTCGACTTCTACCGGTCCTATTAGCGGAGCAACTATCCGATAAGGACTCGGGAGCATTACATTGGATTCCTAGGATTCATGCATCTAGGGTTTCACTTCAACTCCTAGACTTAATGCAAGATATAATATAAATAAGCATAGATTGCAGTGTAAATAAAATAATGGGATATGTCCGGGGCTTGCCTTCTAGAGTAGGGTTGAGGGCAGGAGTGTCAGAGATTTCCGAACTCGGGTTCGGAGCTTCAGTTAGTCCCTCGACGACTTGCGTTGGATCTTCGGAAAAGCCTTGGTCTTGTCCTAGCACCAATTCGTAGTCCCCGTCGTCGAGTATCGTTGATTCTATATGAGATGCAATAAAGTAAATAAGGTGGAATTCAAATTTAGAACTTCACATTTCAAATATTATAACTCATCCAATTAACACACAAACATACATGAAATAAAGAGGTTTTAGATTTAAAACACCATTTATATTGATATGGTAGAGTTTATTGTAATAAAAACTAAAATATTTGCATTAAATTTGAAATGAACTAAAATTTGAATTCAAAACTTTTAAATAAAAGATTATAGAAATTTGATTATACATTAAACATTATAAAATATTACATTAGTAAATGATAAAAGATTCCAATTAGAGAAGGCTATACATTGGGTTTATTTCAAATTTAAAAGTTTCAAAATAAAAGAAGTCAAGTTTAAATCAAAGTTAGGTTTGAAATTTTGTACAAAGTTATCTAGAGCTCATGGAAAATTTATGCCAAACTTTATAAGTGATCAAGCATTGAAAATCAAAGTTATGTATAAGTTATTCCCTAATCTTAGGTTTAAAATAAAGATAAAAGTACATTGTTTCACACTAAACTTTATTAACCAAAGTTATAGAATTTGAAATCTAGTTTCTAACAAAACTAGTTTTGCTATTTTTAGATTTTTCTTTGAATTGTTACGGATTTTACAAGACAGGAAAAGTTCTCACATGAAATAACAGCCATCCTTTACAGAACAGCCCTTAACATTTAGCAGAAAACCCCCTGGAAGAAAAACAGTCAAAGCAATCAAGTCCAGGGGCTATGGCCGGCGGGGAGGAGGCACATGTCCGGCCAAATTTCGGCCGGGGATGTCGCCGGCGGTGAGGGGAAAAAGGAGGGGGAGCACGAGGAGATCCTGTGCTACCTGTGGGTAGTCTCGGGGAGGCTTGGGATGGCCGGAGGCGAGCTGCCCACGGAGGGCAGAACCGGCGGCCGGTGGCGCACGGCGGCGGGGTGATTCCGGCGGGCGAAAGAGGGAAGGGGCTGGCTGGGGAGCTGCGGTGGGGCACGGGGAAGCCAGTGGCGCTACTGATTTGGGAAGGGAAAGGGCGGAGGGGAAGGTCCCACGATGACCCGAGGTCCCGGCGGCGGCAATGGAGGAAGCGGCGGTTTTCTGTGCGCGCGCGAAGGGCCTGGGGCATCCTTTTATAGGCAGAGCGGTGGAGTAGGATCAGCACGACGAGCAAGACTTGATTTCGGGCGCTACGGGGGAGAGGAACTGCAGGAAACCCGGCGGCGACAGAGGCGCCGGCGGGCGGCGCGGGCCTCGCGCGGACGCCGTGGCACGCGAGGAAGGCGCCAGCAGGGGGGGGGGTGGAGCGGTGGACGAGCAGAGGGGCGACGCGTGGGCGGGGAAGACGCAGAAGATGGCCGGCGGTGGCCAAATTCCGAGCACTGTGCCGGCGGCAGGAGACTCAGAGCAGAACAGGGGAGCAGAGCGCAGGGAGGAAGAGGGGGGGGGGTGAACTGAACCAGGGACTGATCTGTGAATTCAGAGAAAGGCAGGGACCTTACTGTAAAGGACTTGCAACTTTTAAACCAATGCTCAAATGAAGATGGTCCAAAAAGAAAAAGTGCATGGTTTTTCAAACTCTACAACTTCTCTTTAAGGTTCATCTACATTTGAGCAATAGTTTTGGAGATAATATAGACTTAGTAATAATTTCATATTTTATGTAAATCCCTAAGTAAAGTTACTTTTGCACATATACCCTATGGTAATTTCATATATACTTCTGCAATTCAACCACAGATATCACTTTTGCAAACTAACCCTTATGCTTTTTAAACCCTTACCCCATCTCCATCCATTTTGCATAAAAGGACCTTTAGTTAATATTATTTATATAGACATCCCTTCTTCCCTAGCATTGCTTACATAAAATACACATTTGCCTTACTTTAAACATACAAGCATACCAACACTCTAGTGTGTGACCAAGCTAATTACCTGAGTGTCACAAAACACCTTTCTTCCTTTTATATGGATCTGAAGCTATTCTACCAGCCGATATCATGTGGAAGTCTCCAAGGGTCGAAATGTACAATGAAGGCGAGGCGGACGAGGCGCGGCAGTTAGAGCTCGATTCTGTGGAAGAAGCTCGTTGCACCGCTCTTGTTCAATCAGCTCGGTACCTGCAGGGGATCCGGCGATATCATGATCGCAACGTAAGGGAGCGGTCATTCAATGTTGGCGAATTGGTCTTGCGTCGTATTCAGGACGAATCTCGCCTACACAAGCTCAACTCAAGGTGGGAGGGCCCGTTCGTCATCAAGCAGGTTACAAGGCCAGGGTCTTATCGACTACAATATCCTGAGGGTCAGGATGTCCCGAACTCCTGGAACGTTCAGAACCTGCGCAAGTTCTACCCTTAAGTTGAGGCCCGGTGATCGCTGAATCCTCGGGGGCTCAGAAGATCTCTTTTCCCCGAATCAATTTGGAGGCTATGAGCCACATGACTTGGTTTGTACATTCCTTCTTACGTGCACAATGGCCATGGTCACGTGCAAACACATATATATAAATTGACTTCTCATCGTGAATGATGCGGGGGCTACGGCCATGATCATCTCCTTGTGACTTCAGTTCCTGACGGAACCGCCAGCTCCGTCCAACTCCTCTACATATCGAGTCCCGCTGCGACCATGGATGGTCACACGCGACAGTAGTAGCATTTTTTCCAACATAGTCGATCCGTTCGACTGGCTTACACCCAGTACGTTGGAAAGGCTCGCATAAAGAGCTATCTCGACTACAACCTGAGTAGCTGCACTCAGAACAATCTTGTTTCTGCCAAAAGAACGGCAAACCTGCGGCAACACCCGCACCTGCTCCTTGCAAGCTCGATCCGTCCGTCCGGGTCCTACCTAGCTTACGGAGCACGCTCACAGCATGAGCGACTTTCGACTACATTCAGAGTCGCCGCACTCGGGGTAGTCTTGTTTTTCTGCCCTGCGCACGGCAATCCCGCGACGATGCTCGCGTTCTTTCCTAACAAGCTTAGACCCGCTTGATCGAGTTATGGCTAATCTGTTAGACGAGTATTAGCTACCCTTCGGGTCGTTGCACCCAGGGAAGCATCTACTACTTGAGCCTTGTAAGCCTGGATCCAAATTCAGCTAATGCACGCAAACAAGTAGAGATATCAAGTGAAGTATTTACATAAGGGAATGACTACTTGTCTCTCACACCCTAATCTTGCAGTACATTGTGTACAATTTGTTCTGCTACAGGTTGGGCCTCTCCCAGGTACTCATCGAATCGTTTATCCGTGCAGTTCGCCGCCATCCCCTGTGCAAAAATGTCTAGCTGCGCGTTCGGCAAGAAGGATTTCACATACGCGAGGGCATTGCTAACGCATGCGACTGGAGCCTCAGACAAGAATTTGAGCACTTTCTTCGGGGCTTCACAGAGTCGCCCCAGCAGAGGCCGCAGGCTCGCTTCGCCTTCTTCTGGGGGATCCACCATGTCCACCAGCTCCTAGGCGGCCCCCCTGCCAGCTCCTTCCGCTGCTGCTCGTCCTTCTCGCCCAGCGTTTTGATTTGCTGAAGGCAGTCGACGAACTGTCGTTCAGTATCGCCGATCACCTTCTGTAGCCTTTCGACATCATCTATACGACGATACAGCATATTCTTCACGTCAGTAAGCAGCTCCTCTTTGTGTTTTATTATTTTCCTAAGCTCTGCTGTGAAGATACTTCAGCAACTCAGGGAAATTACTAAGGAAAAGTACTCGAGGTAAGCGAGGGCCTACCTTGGTGCGCTTTCTTCTCTTCCTTGAGCTGCTCCTGGTACTCCGCTTGTTGCTCCTTGAGCTGTTTTTGGAGCTCGGAGTTGGCCTTCTCGAGGTTTTTCAGGTCATTCTTGAGTAGCCAAGTCTCTCGAGTTCTTTCCTGCTTTAGTATGTCCAGCTCTCGCTGCAGATAGCAATTCTTCATAATTTCTTCGGAGACGCGCTTGTCCAGGGCAGCTAACTCTCGCGCATCACTCACAACCGCGCTGAGCTTCTCTGATTTTTTCTGGGACTTAGTGATTACATGCTGCGCAAAAGGCGGAGATTGAGTCAAAACAGCTCATCAATATGCACAACCGGAACATTACCCAAGTATTACCATGGAAAAATCGTATAACTCCTTGAAGGTGCTCTTGAAGGTCTTTAAATTTTCTGCCGTCAGCAGGGGGTCATCCACCAGGTCGGTGGTGATGACGTTCTTGTACCCCGGCCCGGCCCTTAGTATCTCACGGGGATTCCTCGAGGACCCGGCGATATCTTCGGGCGGTGGTTGCTGGACACCTGCAAGTACACAATGTTGTCAATATAATGCGCCCAGATCTCGGTAGCCAGCAGCGGGCAGATAAGCGCGTACCTGTGCCATCAGTAGGAGCGGCATCAGGGGTTTTGACTTGTTCTCCGCCACCAGTTTCGGCTTCGTCTTGTCGGAGCTCAGGAGGCGGCAAGTCGGGGAGCGTCGCATCTGCTTCAGGGGCCAGCTCCGTGGGTACTGGTTCTCCAGGTGCCGATGGCTTGGAGGCTGCAGCAGCTGGGGCCGGTTCCGCACCGGAAGGATCAGTCCGGGTTGATGGCTCTGGGGCTGCAGTAGCCGTGCCCGGGTCCAGCTGAAGCTGCACCACGCTTGCAGCCCTGATGATGTCGAAGTCGTCGTTGTTATACAAGCTGGCAAGAGCAAGATTTTTATGTGACCGGAGGTAAACTCACAGTGTAGACTTCTTTTTGGCGGCCTTTTTCACCCGCAAGGCCCATCGCGGAATCCCTGTTGCTGGCGGCAAGGTTTGATCAGCCGATTGAGCGGTCCCCACCACGGCAATGGTCACTGCCGCGACGGCGGATGGGCCCGTTTCCACCTCTTCGGGTTCGGTCCCGAGTGGCAGAGCAGGAAGACTGCAAGTGGATACTGTCAGTATTCAATGCTATTGATACTTGGCAACTCATCAAAATAGCAAATCAGTACCTGGAGGACTCGACTTCTTGCGCCTTGCGTTTGCGCACCAGTCGATGGCCCTTTGGCACCAGTGGTAATGCGCCGGTCAGCTCCACGCTTTGCTTGGAGGAGTTGTCATGACGCGCCTCTCCTTCGGCTTCCTCCCATGCCCGAGAGCTCACGTCCTCGGCGGACCCGCTGCTGCGTTGAGCTGCAGCAACGCGAGCTCTCTTGGACTCAACAGCGGCACTGGGGAGGAGGTGGTCTGGTCGGGGGATGTCCGGTCGCGGCGGGTAGCTACGGTACAGCTCCGTGTGTCCCTGCAGGAGGTTCTTCAGTTAAGTAATGTAGCAAAAGAGGTTGTCTTCAGCAAAAGAAGTCGAATACTTACTGGTTTGGGTGGATTTTGTGCTGAAAATAATGTTGGCACGTATGGCACGGCGTCCACGTCCATCAGCACCCGCTGAACTTGATGGAGTGCGGCTTCGTCGGACAACTCCTCTGTGCACATGTGAGAGGAATCTTCAGCACCTAAATACTCAAATCCAAAACTGTGGCGTTGTTGGATCGGTTGGACTCGGCGTTTGAAGAAGGAGAACATAACGGACGCGCTGGTCACTCCTGTCGTCTTGAGTGCTTCTATGATTGTTAAAAGCTCCTCGACTTGATCCAGGTCTCCTCTGGTCAGTTCACGATTCCACTCTGGCCTCACTACAGGTGGTCTGTTTGTTTTCCCAGGGAGCTGGGGGGCATGATTTTCAATGTAGAACCAATGGTTCTTCCAACCGGGGAGGTTTGAGGGGAATTTGTATGAAAGGTACCTTTCGCCGGCCTGCTGTCGCAGTTGGATGCCGGCGCCCCCTACAACAGAAAGTTTCTTCGTGGTAGGCTGGGGTTTGACGCAGAAGAGGAAGCGGAATAGATCCCAGTGGGGTTCGATTCCGAGAAAGGCTTCACAGAAGTGGATGAAAATGGAAATATGGCAAATGGAATTAGGGTTGAGGTGATGGAGCTCAAGCCCGTAATAATAAAGAAGCCGCGAAAGAAGGAACAAGTGGGGAGGGCCAATCCCCGTTCGGCAAAATGGAGGAATGTGACGATTTCGTCGACATTTTCCATGGGAAAGGTTCACGGTAAGAGGGGCGCCAATTGACAAGGTTCTTTTCTTGCAGCAACTATGACAGTTCGTGTACTTGTAATGCTAGACATGTATTTTGTTAGTGTGAAATATGTGTTTGATAGTATAAAGCTCATGTGTGTTTGTGTGAAGCTTTTGAAAATTTAAAAAGGGGTATTTTGTAATTACAGAAAAACCTAGGGTTGTTTTTGCAAAATGTATTTGGATAAGGGTAATTTCAAAATAAGTGAAAGGTGGTTTTGTAAACATGTTTTTATTATTTTATTCCCTGTAAAAAAATATATATTTATCTAAAAGTTGCATTGGAAATGCCAGTGTGAATTGTGTAAAAATTTTGGGTAAAGTGGTAAAAATAAGGGTATTTATGTGATTTTATAAAAGTACAAGTCCTTTTATGCAAATGTTTGATTTACAAAAGTAACTTTCAAATTTACTTAGGACTAAAGTGTAAAAAGTGCAAGTCACCATGACATGTCTATCTAACCATTATGACGAGTCTATCCCGTCATTATGACGTGTCATAAATGCTTGCATTTAGGTCCTGAATTTTATAAAATTCCATTCTTTAGGACAAAAGTAATTCAAATCCGACTTTTGTTTAAAAATTCACATGTAAAAATATAAGTTTTGAGTTTTTGAACTTGGGACCTAAAGCAATGTTGTAGAGCTTGAAACACTCTCCAACTTTCGTTTTGAGCATTTCTTCATTTGGGTTTTAAATCAACGGGAAATTTTATTTTACAGACAGGCCCTTGCAGTTTTCTGTATTTACGCATAGGTCCTTGGGGAAATCTGTTCACCCTTCTCCTCTGTTTCTTATCCTGACACCTCCTTTCTTTTTGTTTCCCACCGGCGGCAGCTCTATTGAATCCTTCTTTTTCTTTTCTCTCTCCCTTATCTCCTTCCCGGCCACACCCTTGTCTCCTCCACCAGCTCGGCACAGTGGCAAGCTGAGGCGATGCGGGGCGCTGGGCGACCGGCGGTGCGCAGGCGGGCGACCCCGAGCGGGACCAGACGGCCCGGAGCGGGGCCGGCCCAAGCGAGCGAGCGCTGGCAGCAGTAGGCGCCAAGGCAGCGGCGGCACAGGCCCAGGCAGCAGCGGGCCCAGCAGCGGGCGGACGGCACACGATCTTAGGGTTTTTGCCATCGGCCGACCCAAGCCGATTTTGGTTGCTTTTCCATACCGGTCAAACACGGCCGATCGATCCTTAGTTTCCCCATCCTTATCCACACACTTCTATCAGCCGATTGATCGACTGAAAGATCGGCTGTATAACTATCGATCATATACCCTTAATCACACTCCCATCGGCGATACGTCACTCAATTGTTGTGTTGACGTAATCGAGCCGATACAACCACACCTAGTTACCTAGAATAACACTTAAGCACATCTCAGTTAAGACAACTGCTTTAGAAATCATCCTTCTGCCATGGTAATCGATGCTTTCATTGATCATCTAGGAATCCGATGCATCTTTCCATCGGCTAAACCTCTGTTATTTCCAATCGGCTCTGTTGTAATCTTCAACGAATAGCCGATTCTAATTAGTTGTCCTCCTAAAGCTCTGTTTAAGTTTTGTTTCAAATCTTTTTGGTTGTTATGTGAATAGTGTGTTAAATGAGTGTTGAATTGCAACTTTGTTGTGAAGTAAAATAGTTTTGTGTGCACACTTGAATGTAATATCGCATTGCATGTAGATACGATTACTTCGGCAACGATACCTATGAGATCTCCCCAGAGTCTACAGAGGATGTTCCTGAAGATCAAGTGAACGTCACCAAGGGATTAACTGAAGCCCCGAACCAAAGTTCGGAAGATGTTAACATTTCTGACTTCAGCCCCACCAGTAAAGGCAAGCCCCGGACATATCCCACTACTTTATTTACACTGCAATCTATGTCTATTTATCTATACTTATGCATTAAGTCTAGGAGTTGTAATAAAACCCTAGATGCATGAATACTAGGGATCCAATGTAATGCTCCTGAGTCCTTATCGGATAGATGCTCCGCTAATAGGACCGGTAGAAGTCGGGTGATTTCCTGTCACTCGCGCGATATAGGAGTTGCATGTTTACATTTCTGCAACCACTATAAGGATGACGGACAGGGTCATGTGTTGTATCATGACCTGAGGTTTTACCCTGTCTGTTTTGGTAAAAGCTGATAAGGTCAATATGTGTGGTAGTGGTGGCTAAGCGTTTGAACAGTACTAGCCACATGCCACGAAATATGGTAAAGCGGTAAGCCTAGTAACCAATCGGCCCGGTAAGTGGACATACCTCCCACCACTCGATCTTTATGTTATGTTCACACGCACCGACCTATGGGAGTACGTTCTGCATGGCAGACAGGAATACGGGTTTTGTAGTCGCGCTACAGACGTATGTCCTGCACGAGTGATGTGCGTATGGTCCTACAAGTCGCTTGTGGTGGCCTGTCCACGAGTCGGAATGAAAGGCAAACGGTTGCTTTGGAATGATCTTTGGATGTTCCAAGCGTGTGTGTTAGGTTTACCTTGCAAGGTTGAATCTTGATTCAGGAATCGTCCGCCTCTCATGATGTATGAGACTGCTTATCCCTTTTACCACATCGAGTAAAAAGTGTAATTGTTGAAGAAATAATCTTGATGGATGATAACATCTACATTGCTTGTTTAGTATAGATGCTTACCTAGAATGGCTAATCAAACTAGAATCTGAAAGCTAAAACTTGAAAATAGGTTATATTCTTAGTTGCTTTTCAGCTAAAACTAAACCCGGAACCATTACAAGCTTTCATGAGTCTAGTTATGGGCTAAAGTATACCCAATCCCGGGTAAGCCTTGCTGGGTATTAGTATACTCAGCCTTGCTAGTTTTATATTTTTCAGGTAAAGTCTTCAAGACCCTACTCTTTCCCTGCCTTGGTCCTGTGCTCTTCCAGACGATTGGTCTGTGGGATGGGATCCGTCCCCGGCCAACACTGATGATACCGAGTGATGTCGTGCCTGGGCTTAGCATGACATCCATCTTGACGGCATGTTGTGAATCGTCGCGTATGTTTTCCGCTGCTAAAAACCATAACTTTAACAGTTTGTAATGTTTTCTCTAAATTTGAAACTTTGCACTAATGTTGGAAACTCTTGTAACGTAATTCTCTGTGATGTAAAATATGATGGTGACTGTATCTCTGGACTCACCTTCGTGTGAGGTAATCTTATTGATCCTGTATTCGGTGGTTTATCGGGATGTTACCCGACAGGCCAAGGGATTATACCATTTGAAGCACGTTGGAGCCCTCAGGAATGGACTCACATACTTGAGCCGGTATAATTCAGGTTGGTTCTGCCACAGCAACCCCTCGGAAACTAGTTTGTTCAGATTGTTGAGGGAGCACTTACTGTGTGTCCACTCCGCGGTCGATGGCTGCGCCTCTTTCTTCTTTTCCTCGATCTCTGACTTCTTGGATGCCATCTCCGATGCGCTGGCCACGAGATGCTCGGGGGCTGTGGGGAGAGGGGCGGGGAGGTCGGAGCAGGAGGATTTCTTTGGGGGATGGCTGCAGCGCTTGGTCCCGATTGGGAATTTCGACGGTTCTTGGCAAAATGCAAATTGAACGCACAGTCTTTTCCGCTGTTATCACGGGGTTAAATAACCAGCGGGGTGGGGAAAGGTTACTGTTCCGAAGTCGAAGGGTCATTTTTTGGAATATTCCGAAGATGAGAGGTCATTTGGTGGACTGTTTGGATTAAATATTCGATTAATCATTTTCTCAAGGCTAGTTAGCTCGAAAGAAGGGATTTTTCGAATTGGTGATCTAGCTTCTATCATTTGTATCATCATTTTGGTACTTTTCAAGTTATCATTTTTAACCTGCATGCCACGGTTTTAGATCCTTAACTCCATATTCGTGGAATTTGGATTTAAGGCTCGGGGGCTGTGGGGTACGTGGCATCGACTACTTATTTTTCAAATTTCTTTGATGAATAAGGAGGATTATAGACAAATGGGACCCTCAGCCTGATTCTCCGATTCAACCTAAGGCTCGGGGGCTACTCCATATGGAGTCGATTTTTAAATCGCACACCATAACAAAAATTCGGGGCATGAGCACCTCATAGCTTCGATGCAGCCAAGCAAGTACTCGAAGAAGGACTTCATGACGAAGCTCCAGAAGAAGTCGAAGACTACTTCGAAAGTACTCGATAAGCCTGCAGTACTCAGCTACGAAGAGCTCGGGGGCTTGTCAGACCCGGGGCCACCGGGCTGGGCACATAACGTAGTTTAAAGAGGTCTAAGAGATTAAGTCCGTCTTATCTCTTATTCATTTTGTTTATCTCTTGTTTATGCCGTTTAAATAGGAGATAGAGCTAACCAACACGGAGGGGATCTACTCGAGATATGTTCTGGTATGATCCCTCAGCGGAGGTTGGTTAGCATCTTTGTAACTCTAGCCTCTCGGATATATAAGGGAGGTCAGGGACCCCTCTCAAAATAAGATCTCTAGGTCATTCTACACCAAAGGGAATACAAACCACCATACAGGACATAGGGTGTTACGCTCCGTGCGGCCCGAACCTGTCTAAGTCTTGTGTTCCTTGCACCTTCGAGTTCCTGATCTCGGCGTCTCCTCACCCAAAACGTACCACCTTGGGTATATCCCTCGGTGGGCAGCCGGTTAAACACCGACAACCACCAACCCGTGATTGTTCTTTTTGATTCTGGTGCCACCCATAGTTTTATCAGTGCAACCTGTGGGACTAAGATAGGCTTGGATATCTATCCTACTAATGGAGCCTATAAGATAACAACTCCTGGCGGAAAAATCTCATCTAATCAAATCTGTAGGAAGGTGCCAATTCAGCTGGGAAGCCATTTGATAAAAACAGATTTACTATTACTAGACCTAGAAGGAATGGATGTTCTTTTAGGTATGAATTGGATGACCTAGTACCAAGTGTCATTAGATATCTCTTCCCGAACCGTGGAGATAGATTCACCAGAGCATGAACTTACTATTCTTTATCTTCCACAACAAGAGTGCCTCAATTCGAGCACCTATGATGCAATGGGTATCAAGTTAAAGGATATCCCTATCGTATGTGAATACCCAGACATTTTCCAAGATGATTTGCATGGACTGCCCCCGGACCGAGAAATTGAGTTTATCATAGAACTCCAACCCGGCACAGCCCCTATCTCTAAGAGACCCTATCGTATGCCACCCAATGAACTGGCCGAGTTAAAAATCCAACTCCAGGACCTCCTTGATAAGGGTTACATTCATCCAAGTGCTTCACCATGGGATTGTCCAGCCCTATTCGTGAAGAAGAAAGACAATAGTTTAAGGCTATGCGTGGATTATCGCCCCCTCAATGCGGTAACCATAAAAAATAAGTATCCTCTACCCCGCATTGACATTCTCTTCGATCAGTTAGTCGGAGCCAAAGTGTTTTCTAAGATTGATCTTCGTTCCAGCTATCATCAAATTAAAATCAGGCCAAGTGACATTCCAAAAATAGCCTTTTCTACTAGATATGGGCTATACGGATATCTAGTCATGTCGTTTGGTCTTACCAATGCCCCAGCCTATTTCATGTATCTCATGAACTCTGTCTTCATGCAAGAACTCGACAAATTTGTTGTGGTCTTCATTGATGACATTCTAATCTATTCCAAGAATCTGGAAGATCATGCAATACATCTTCGTATTGTTCTTCAAAGGTTAAGAGACCACCACTTGTACGCCAAATTCTCCAAGTGCGAATTTTGGCTAGATATTTATAAATTTTTAGGGCATACCATCTCCAGTGATGGTATATCCGTTGATCCCAGTAAAGTTCAAGAAGTGATGGATTGGAAACCTCCAACATCAGTCCATCAAATCCGTAGTTTTCTTGGTCTTGCTGGCTATTATCGTCGTTTCATTCCTGATTTCTCAAAAATAGCCAAGCCTATGACTGAATGATTAAAGAAAGGCGTTAAATTCTCCTAGGATCAAAAATGCGAAGATACATTCCACACTCTTAAAGCACATCTTACCACTGCCCCAGTTCTAGCTCAACCAGATGTATCCAAACCTTTCGACATCTATTGTGATGCTTCAAAAATCGGACTCGGTTGTGTGCTGATGCAGGACAACCGAGTGATTGCTTATGCATCGTGAGCGCTCCGGACTCATGAACAGAACTACCCTACCCATGATCTGGAACTTGCAGCTGTCATCCATGCACTTAAAATCTAGAGACATCATCTGATGGGTACAAAGTGCCATATCTATACTGACCATAAAAGCCTCAAGTATATCTTCACGCAAGCAGATCTAAATATGAGGCAAAGACGCTGGCTAGAACTCATCAAAGACTATGATTTGGAAGTACACTATCATCCGGGCAAGGCCAACGTCATTGCAAATGCACTTAGCCGCAAAGCGCATTGCTCTTGCTTGTCAGTAGAAGCTTTTAATAAGACGCTTTGTTGGGAGATGAGGAAGCTCAATCTTGAGATTATTCCTCAAGGCAGCCTGAATCATCTCTCAATTGAAGCTACACTTTGGGATAACATTGTTTTGGCACAACAGCGCAATAAAGGGGTCAGAATCATTAAACAAAAGTTAGCACAAGGGGAAGGAAAATACAAATGCTTTCGAGTAGATTCCAAAGGGATTCTATGGTTCAACGAACGTGTCGTTGTACCTAAGGATCATAAGCTACGTGAGCACATCTTGGACGAAGCTCATTTGTCCAAATTCTCTATGCATCCTGACAGTACTAAGATGTACAGGATCTGAAACAAAACTTTTGGTGGACTCGAATGAAGCGAGAAATTGCAAAGTATGTCTCAGAGTGTGACTTCTGTAAAAGAATTAAAGCCAGTCATCTCAAAACTGCTGGTATTCTTCAACCTCTACCCATTCCCTCTTGGAAGTGGGAGGATATCAGTATGGACTTTATGATCGGCTTACCTAACAACTCTCAAAGACATGACTCCATCTGGGTAATCGTTGATCGATTAACCAAGACTGCCCATTTCCTTCCCGTGCATACTACATATAATGCTAAAAAGTATGCCGAGATCTATTTAGATCAAATCGTTCGTCTTCATGGAGTACCCAAGACGATCATTTCTGATCGGGGAGCATAATTCATCGCTCGGTTCTGGGAGCAACTTCAATATACTCTTGGAACTAAGTTGATTCGAAGCTCCGCATATCATCCTCAGACAGACGGACAAACTGAAAGGGTAAATCAGATTCTAGAAGATATGCTTAGAGCCTGTGTACTTCAGTATGATAAGAACTGGGACAAATGCTTGTCACTGGCAGAATTCTCTTATAACAACAGTTATCAGACAAGCATTAAGATGGCTCCATTTGAAGTATTATACGGTCGCCGATGCCGAACTCCTTTAAGTTGGTCACAAACCGGTGAACGTAAGATTTTTGGACCCGACCTGGTCATTGAAGCAGAAGATAAGGTGAAGACTATACAGACTAATCTAAAGCTAGCCCAATCTCGACAGAAGAGCTACCCTGACCTCTGAAAAAGACCGATACAGTTCCACATCGGAGACCTCGTCTATCTTCGAGTATCTCCTGCCCGAGGAGTTCAAAGGTTCGGCGTAAAAGGGAAACTTGCTCCTCGTTATGTCGGACCCTTTGAAATTACCGAAATCTGCGGACCTGTAGCTTATCGTCTCCAACTTCCTCCTCAACTAGCGGCCATCCATGATGTCTTCCATGTATCTAAACTTAGGAAGTGCATCAAAACTCCTACTGAGAATCTAAAACCATTGACATCCAGCCCGATCTATCCTATGTCGAACATCCAATCAAAGTCCTAGACGCCAAAGAAAGAAGCACTAGGACGGAAACCATCAAAATGTACAAGATTCAGTGGAACCATCACACGGAAGAAGAAGCAACATGGGAAACCGAATCTTATCTTCAACATAATTTCCTAGATTTCCTTCAAGCCAACCCCTAAACTTGATCATCCAATTCCATCTTGTTCCGGAATCTCAGGACGAGATTCTTTTTAGGGGGGAAGGCTGTGACACTCAGGTACTTGGTATTGACATGCACTACATTTTAGTATGAAGTTGTGTGCAAAATATTGTAAAAGTGTGATTAAAATTAAAGGATAAGGAAAAAGGGTTATTTATATAATTATAATTTAATAAATGTCCTTTTGTGCAAGTGTGCTGGAATGAGAGGTAAAGTCATGTTCTGCTTGGGTTGTTTTGAAAAAGTGCAAGAACTTGCTTTTAAACCATAGATAAAAGTGAAACCACCTCTAGGATTCATTTTGAGTGTGGTAGTTAAAAAGAGTTATTTTTGAAATTTAACTTTTGCTCAACTTTTGACTTACTTTTAAATCCTTAACTCTTTTGAAACTGAACCTTAAAGCAAAGTTGTAGATCCTGATAAACCCTACACTTTTTCTTTTGGGCCCATTTCCATTTGAGCTCTGGTTTGAAAGTTACCAAGACATTATAGTGAGGTCCCTGCACTTTTGGAAAATCACAGCTCAGTCCTCGTCTTCTTCCTCCAGCCTGGCTCCTCTGTTTCCTCTTTGCGCCGCCCCGCCGCCCTCACCAGCCGTTCTCCTGAGGCTCTGCTGCCCCAGCGCCGCTCTCTCTCGTGCGACATGTCGCCTGGCTACTCCTCCCACCGCCCGCGCCGCCTCTGCTGGCTCCCTCTTGCCCTGCCACGCCGGGCCGCCTGTGCCGAGCGGCCGCCACGCATGCCCAAGGTGCACGACCGCGCCGCCCGTCGACCTGAGCCTGGCCCCGCATCTGTTCTCCCTCTCCCTCTCTTCTATAGCGTGATGTTCCCCTATAAAGCCCGATGGGACCCCTTCTTTCTTGCTGTTTTTCCCTTTCTTCTTCCTCGCGACCACCAAGCCAACCACCGTGCCGCCCGCCAAAATTCGCCGCGGTCGCTCCACCCTGTGGCAGAACCGCCTGAATTATTCCGGCTCAAGTGTGCTAATGATCGCCGTACAATAGCCATCAGCTTAACGTACTTCAAACGGAACAATCCCTTGGTCTGTCGGGTCTCCGCCCGATACAACCACGGTTCAACAGGATCGAAGCAGGTTTGCTTCGCACGAAGGCGAGTTCACATCATAGAATAGCTCGTCAACTTTTAATTTACAGCCATACATACATTATTACAAGCCGAGTTCAAATATAAGTAAACTTATACAAACAGTGTTCAAACTGACAAGCGTAACGTCTTGTCCAAACTCACAGCGGAAAGAAAAGTTTACGCGACTACACACGTCGCGAAGGCGGACACCACGCTTAGCCCTGGGCCTGGTGTCACTCCGGAGGGTCACTGCCGGCCGGGGACGGGTCCCACTCCACGGACCAGCCATAAGGAACGGACATTGGCCACACAAGGTTGTCCGTGGGGTTCTCGAAGGTCATACCTGAAATAGATATTGGCAAGGCTGAGTATTCTAATACTCAGCAAGGCTTACCCGAGTTTGGGTATACTTTAACCCATAACTAGACTCATGAAGGTACTATATGGGGCTCTGAGTTTATTTTCAGCTGAAAAGCAAAAGAGAGTATAAACTATTTTCAAGTTTTAGCTTTCAGATTCTAGCTCGATTAGCCATTCTAGGTAAGCACCTATACTAAACAAGCATGATATAGATTATCATTCATCAAGATTATTCCATCAACAATTATACTTTTTACTCGATGTGGCAGAAGGGATAAGCAATCTCTATCTTCGTGAGAGGCGGACGATCCGAATCGAATTTAACCTTGCAAGGTAAACCTAACACACACGCTTGGAATACCAACAGGGTATTCCGAAGCAACCGTTTCCCTCATATTCCGGGTTATGGATCAGGGCCACCACAAGCGACTGTAGGACTGTACGCACATCACTCGTGCAGGATATACGTCTGTAGCGCGACTACAAAACCCGTATTCCTGTCTGCCATGCAGAACGTACTCCCACACGTCGGTGCGTGTAAACATAAAATAAAAGTCGAGTGGTGGAAGCGCGTCCATTTGCCGGGCCATTTGGGTACTAGGCTTACCACTTACCATATTTCGCGGCATATGGCTAGTACTTTCAAACGCTTAGCCACCACTACCACACATTTCGACCTTAAAACTTTTATCAAAACAGACAGGGTAAACTTCCAGGTCATGACACAGCACATGACCCTGTCCGTCATCCTTATAGTGGTTGCAGAATTGTAAACAAGCAACTCCTATATCGCGCGAGTGACAGGAAATCACCCGACTTTTACCGGCCCTATTTAGCAGAGCATCTAAGCGATAAGGACTTAGGTACAATACATTGGATTCCTATGATCTTATGCAACTAGGGTTTCATTTCAACTCCTAGACGTAATGCAAGATATATAATATAATAATGGAATTGTAATAGATTGAAATACTGGGATATGCACCGGGGCTTGCCTTCTTGAGTGGGGTTGGGGGCAGGAGTGTCAGAGGCTTCCGAACTTGGGTTCGGGGCTTCAGTTAGTCCCTCGATGACTTGCGCTGGGTCTTCTGAAAAGCCTTGGTCTTGTCCTAAGACCAATTCGTAGTCCCCGTCGTCAAGCGTCGTTGATTCTATATGAGATGCAATAAATTAGGTAAGGTAAAATTTAAATTTAGGATTTTACATTTCAAATGTTATAATTCATCAAATTAACACACAAAAGTTCATAAAATAAAGAGAGTTTAGGTTTGAAACACGATTTATAAAAGAATTACAAAGAAATTGCTAAATTATTGCAACCAAGAGCTAAAATATTTAAATTTAAACTTGAATTTAAACCAAAATTAATTTCAAAACTTTAAGTCAAAGATCATAAGGTTTTGGAAATTTAATTATACACTAAACATTAAACAATATCACATTAGAGAATGACAATAGATCTCAATTAGAAAGGGTTATACAACAGGTTTAGCTAATATTTTTCAAATTCGAAATGCCCAAAACAAAAGGGGTTAAGTTTAAAGCAAATTTGAGTTTGAAAATTTTAACACAAGGTTACATATAGCTTATAGAACATTCATGCCAAAATTCATAAGCAACAAGGCAAGAGATATAAAGGTTAAGCATAAACTACCCCTTCATTTTAGGTTTAAAATAGAGGTAAAAGTATTTTGTTTCAAACTAAACTTCATTAATAAAAGTTATAGAGTTTTAAATCTAGTTTCTAACAAAACTAATTTTGCCATTTTTGAATTTTTCTGTGAATTGCTATGAATTTTGCAAGATAGAGAATACACCCACATGAAATAACAGCTACCCCTTTACAAACCAGTCCCTAGTTTTAACAAAGAACCCCTGGAAAGAATGCAATCGACGCAATTGGGTCCAAAGCCATGGCCGGTGGGGGAGGAGTTTGGGTCCGGCCAAATTCCGGCCACAGGGCTCGCCGGCGATGAGGGGCAAGGGGAGGGAGAGCACGAGGGGACCTTAGGCTACCCACCGGTGGTCTTGGAGGGGCTTGAGGTGGCCGGAGGAGGGCTGCCCACGGGAGACCGAGCTGGCGGCCGGAGGTGAGCGGTGGCGGTTGCGCTCCGTCGTCCGAGGGAGGGAAAGGCCGGGCTGGGGAGATGCAGTGGGGGATGGGGAAGCTGATGGTGCTACCGGTTTGGGGAGGGAGAGGGCGGAGGGGAGAGCTCCACGGTGGACCGAGCTTGGCGGCGCTAATGGAGGGCGGCGGGGTACTGGCGCGCGCGAGCAGGTTCGAGCGGCCCATTTATAGGCACTCAGGGTGAAGGAGGGGAGCCAGGGCGAGCTGAACTTCGGCTTTGAGCCGCTACGGGGGGGGGGGGGGGGGAGAATGAACCACAGAAGTTCGGCGGCGGCAGAGACACCGGCGATGGCGCTGCAGTGCCGCAAGCGGCGTGGCGCGCAGGCAAGGCACCAGCAGGGGAGGCTAGAGCGGTGGAGGGGCAGGAAGATGACGCGTGGGCGAGGGAGAGCAGGAGGTGGACGACGGCGGCCGGGAGCAGAGCACTGCGCCGGCGGCAGGGCGCCAGAAGGCACAGCAGAGGGCAGAGGCGCAGGGAGGAAGAAGGGGGAAGAATGAAGCCGAGGACCATTTTGCAAATCCAAGGAAAAACAGGGACTTCACTGTAAAGACCTTGTAACTTTTAAACCAATGCTCAAATGGTAGATGGTCCAAAAAGCAAAAGTGCATAGTTTTTCAAACTCTACAACTTCTCTTTAAGGTTCATCTGCAGTTGAGCAATAGTTTTGAAGATACTATAAACTTAGTAATATTTTCAAATTTTATGTAACTCCTATGGATAAAATTACTTTTACATATATACCCAAGGGTAATTTCTCATATTTTTTGCAATTTAACCACAAGTTACCATCTTTTGCAAAACAACCCTCATGCTTTTAAACTTTTCCCTCCATTTCCACCCATTTTGCATAAAAGGACCTCTAGTTTAGTTTAATTACATAAATAACACTTTGTCCTTAACATTGCACATATTAAGCACACTTTTACCATACTTTGCACATAGGTGTGGCAGAACCAACCTGAATTATACCGGCTCAAGTACGCGAGTCCACTTCCGAGGGCTCCAACGTCCTTCAAACGGTATAATCCCTTGGCCTGTCGGGTAACGTCCCGATAAACCACCTTTACACAGGATCAATAAGGTTACCTTACACGAAGGTGAGTCCAGAGATACAATTACCATCACAATTTACATAATAGGGAATTACATTACAAGAGTTTATAAAAGTAGTACAACGTTTCAAACTTAGAGAAAACAATACAAACTGTTTAAGCTATGATTTTTAGCAGCGGAAAATATACGCGATGATTCACAACACGTCGTCGAGACGGATGTCATGCTAAGCCCGGGCACGACATCACTCGATATCACCAATGTTGGCCGAGGACGGATCCCATTCCACGGACCAATCTTCTGGAAGAGCACAGGGCTAAGACAGGGAAAGAGTAGGGTCTTCAAGGGCTTTACCTGAAAAACATAAAACTAGCAAGGCTGAGTATACTAATACTCAGCAAGGCTTACCCGGGTTTGGGTATACTTTAGCCCATAACTAGACTCATGAGGGCATTGTAAAGGCTCTGGGTTTATTTTCAGCTCAAAAGCAATAGAGAGTATAAACTATTTTCAAGTTTTAGCTTTTAGATTCTAGTTTGATTAGCCATTCTAGGTAAGCACCTATGCTAAACAAGCAAGATAGATATTATCATCAACAGTTACACTTTTTACTCAATGTGGCAGAAGGGATAAGCAGTCTCATGCATCGTGAGAGGCGGACGATTCCTGAATCGAGATTCAACCTTGCAAGGTAAACCTAACACACATGCTTGGAACAACCACAAGTTGTTCCGAAGCAGCCGTTTGCCTTTCATTCCGACTCGTGGACAAGCCACCACAAGCGACTTGTAGGACCGTACGCACATCACTCGTGCAGGACATACGTCTGTAGCGCGACTACAAAACCCGTATTCCTGTCTGCCATGCAGAACGTACTCCCACAGGTCGGTGCGTGTGAACATAACATGAGATCGAGTGGTGGGAGTATGTCCACTTACCGGGCCGATCGGTTACTAGGCTTACCGCTTTACCATATTTCGCGGCATGTGGCTAGTACTGTTCAAACGCTTAGCCACCACTACCACACATATCGACCTTAACAGCTTTTATCAAAACAAACAGGGTGAAGCCTCAGGTCATGATACAACACATGACCCTGTCCGTTATCCTTATAGTGGTTGTAGAAATGTAAACATGCAACTCCTATATCGCGCGAGTGACAGGAAATCACCCGACTTCTACCGGTCCTATTAGCGGAGCATCTATCCGATAAGGACTCAGGAGCATTACATTGGGTCCCTAGTATTTATGCATCTAGGGTTTCATTACAACTCCTAGACTTAATGCATAAGTATAGATAAATAGACATAGATTGCAGTGTAATAAAGTAGTGGGATATGTCCGGGGCTTGACTTTACTGGTGGGGCTGAAGTCAGGGATGTTAGTATTGTTGTCTTCCGAACTTTGGTTCGGGGCTTTCGATAAATCCTTGGTGACATTCACTTGGTCTTCAGGAACATCCTTCGTAGACTCCGAGGAGATCTCGTAGGTACCGTTGCCGAAGTAATCGTATCTACATGCAATGCGACATTACATTCAAAACGTGCATATGAAACTATCTTACTTCACAATACAGTTGTAATCCAGCACTCATATAACACACTATTCACATAACAACCAAAAAGATTTGAAGCTAAACTTAAACAGAGCTTTAGGTGGACAACTAATTAGATTCGGCTACTCGTTGAAGATTACAACAGAGGTTTAGCTGATGAAAAGGTGCACCAGGTTCCTAGATGATCGATGAAAGCATCGATTACTTTGGTAGAAGGATGATTCCTAAAGCAGTTGTCTTAACTGAGATGTGCTTAAGTGTTATCCTGGGTAATTAAGTGTGGTTGTATCGGCTTGATTACTTCAGCACATCAATTGAGTGACGCATAGCCGAATGGAGTGTGGTTAAGGGTGTGTGACTGATAAGTATAGATAGCCGATCTCTCAGTCGATAAATCGACTGATAGAAGTGTGTGGATATGGATGGGGAAAACTAAGAATTGATCGGCCGTATTTGACTGATGTAGAAAACAACGAGAATCGGCTTCGATCGGCCGATGGCAAGAACCCTAAGATTGTGGGTGCATCTTCGATGCATCGACTATGTGCAGCTGATGTAGGACAGAATAAAAGAGTGGTATCGGCGGTAGCCGATACTAGAAAGGTAACAACCGTATCAGCTAACCAACCGATGGTAGGAACATATCAAAAGAAAAGCATCGGTTGACAGTTGTTACACAGAAACATCCTAGACTCAAAGAAAACGGATGCTAAGTGGTTGGGTTGATAACTTGACACTGAAGCATAACTGCCGAGACGTATAAGCTAAGCAATAGATACACACGGACTAACAAGGATCTATATATGACAAGGAACTTAAGGAAACAGTAATCAAGACGAGGACAATGTCTTGATGGTAGGGATATGAGCACTAGGGTGATAGGATTAACTAACTGTCGCACTTCTCCACTTACAACATACATCCTATAATTACTTCTCAGCTATAACACATGCACACAACACAAGGTACAAGTAAATCATTCATCCCCTAATATTTAACCTAGATCACAAATCAAGACTTGCAATTCAAGAGCACAACATAAAACTTGTAGGGTTTGACTTAGGATTCAAAACAAAACTGACTTTGCATTTTTATGAACTTCCTACGAAAATCTATGAAATGTAGAAGTTCACTGATTTGAAATAAAGAAGCTTTAGAAATTTTATAAAGAACACCCTAGAACTTTTCCAAAATGAAGCAATTAAGTCCCTAGTCAGGGAAAAACAAATAGCAGGAAAATACTGACGATATTCCGACAAAAGGGATCGCCGGCATTAGAAAGATTCAGTGAATCAGGGCAAACCTTGGGGTAGCCTTGGTTATGAAGGAGAACACGTGGAAAGTGAATTCCCGCGGTGAAAAGGATTGGCGACGATAAGATGAGCTCGACGATGACGAGATCCTGAGGATGGCGAAGAAGTTTGTCGGGGAGGGTTGTCGTGGGTGGAAGATGGCCTGTTGTCTTGTACACACACGCGCCTGCTGAATTGAGCAGAGCCGGCCACTAACATAATACTTCCGCTCGCACTCGCGAACGCTCCGATTCAATCCCTGCTCAGACCTCCGGATTCTGTAACTCCACCGTCCTCTCCATCCGCTGTGACGCCCTCAGGACCGGTCTACCACCGCCGCCGGTCATACGCTGCGCATCGAACCCGCGCCGCGTTACTTCTGCCCTGATTACCTGGCTGCTGTACGGCTACTCCTTCCGAATTCACCGCGCTATAACCGTCGCCTTTGCTTCGCCATCTTTTCTTCTGGCTCGCCGCCCCTCGCGCATCTTACGAGCGAGCGAGCTCGCGTCCTCGATACAGCCACTCTTGCATCACCAGAGATCTCCGTGGCGTAGTTAGGGTCGACGCCACCGTGTTCCCGCTTCTCGCGCAGAAGCCCCGCTATGTATCGCCAGTCCTTGCGCAGGGGCTCGGCGTCGCTCGTTCCGGTCTTGCCGCACTGCTTCTGCGTTCTTGGTCCGCGTCACGTCTTGCTGCGGCCGCCCGCGCCAAACTACCATCAGATACTCCATACACAGGGCCTTATTGTCCTCGTATTGGTTCACGCCAAACTGCCGCGCCAAAATTCCACCTGCACACTCCATCCGCGCAGCCGTGTCACTAGCTGCACCCACTCCAACTTCGCTCGCCATCAGCCGAGCCGCGCGCCCCTTGGCCGCGCCCATTCGCACGCCGTGGCCCGCACCGCCGGATCCGCTCCTGCACCGCGCCTGTGCGCAACCACGCCGCGCCACGCCAGCACACGCCGCCGCCAGCTTGCTCGGGCTCGCCTGCGTTTCGCACCTCTCGCCTCTACTCGCCCGCGCGTTCGCGAGCCACCACCTGCCCGCCAGCGTCCCGCTTCCCAGCCGAGCTGCCGCTTGCCGCACGCTTACGCGCGCCCTTAGCGCTTGCGCCGCGCGCGCGCTCCTGCTCCATGCTGCCAGCTCCCGCATCCGCGCGCTCTGCCAGCTCCTGCGCCTGCCGCGCGCGCTGCTGTGCCGAGCCATCCACACGCCCGCTCGCACCGCACCCGAGCTGCTGCCACCGCTCCACTGCCCGCACGCCCGCGAGGGACCGCCGCCCTGGCGCCTGGACCGCGCACCCCGCCTAGCCTGCAGCTCGTGCCGCCCGCCTCCGCTCGGCCGCTTGCTCCCGCGCGCCGGCTGCAGCAGCCGCCAGCCGCGCCGTCCCTCCTCCGTCTGGGCCGCCGTGCCCTGCTGTCTCGCCCCCGCCTGGGCCTGCCTGCGCGGCGCCCGCTCGTGCGCCTCACGCGCCTGACCGCCAGCCGCGCGCTCCCGCGCGCCACCGAGCTCCGGCCGTCGCTCGCCTGGACGCCCTACGCCGCTTGGGCTCTGGCCGCCCAGCGCCCGCCGCTCGCATCCGCTGGCGCCGCCCGCCGGCGCCTTGCGCCGCGGCCCGCGTGCTCGCCCGGCGTCCGCTGCTGCCTGAGCCCGAGCGCCGGTCCTGTGCCGCTCGCCCAGCTTGCTGCTGCCTGCTCCGGCCGGTGGAGGAGAGAGCAAGGGAAACGGGATAAGGATTGGGGGGGCAGAGAAAGGTGTCGCCGGTGGGGAAGAAAGGCAGGGTGCCAGAGAAGATAAGGCAGAAGAGAGAAAGAACAGAGGAGAAAGGGAAAACAGATTTCCCAAGGACTTATACGCGATTTCAGAAAACTGCAGGGGCTCGTTTGTAAAGCAAAATTTCCCGTTGATTTAAAACCCTAAGAAATGGCCAAAACGAAAGTTGGAGAGTTTTTCAAACTCTACAACATTGCTTTAGGGCTCAAGTTCAAAAACTCAAAACTTGCATTTTTACACGTGAATTTTTGAACAAAAGTTGGATTTGAATTACTTTTGTCCTAAAGAATGAAACTTTATAAAATTCCGGACCTAAATGCAAGCATTTATGACACGTCATGATGACGGGATAGACTCGTCATAATGACTGGATAGACATGTCATGATGACTTGCACTTTTACACTTTAGCCCTGAGTAATTTTGAAAGTTACTTTTGTAAATCAATTACTTTGCATAAAAGAACTTGTACTTTTATAAAATTACATAAACACCCTTATTTTTACCACTTTACCAAAATTTTTTACACACTTCAACACACACATTTCCAATAAAACTTTTGGATAAATAAATATATATTTTTACAAGGGATAAAAGGAAGACATGTTTACAAAACCACCTTTCACTTATTTTGAAATTACCCTAATCCAAATACATTCTACAAAAACAACCCTAGGTTTTTCTGTAACTATAAAAATACCCTTTTTACTTGTACGTTTAAATTTTTAAAAGTTTCACATAAACTTACACAAGCTTTACATTTAACAAACATATATTTCACACTAACAAAACATATGCCTAGCATTACAAATACACAAACAAATACACGAACTATCACAATAGGAACCTACCAAAACTCTAGGGTGTGACCAAGCTATTTACCTGAGTGTCACAGCCTTCCCCCCTAAAAAGAATCTCGTCCCGAGATTCCGGAATAGAAAGGAATGGAATAGTCAAGCTCGGAGGTGGGCTTGGAAGAAGTCGGGGAAGTCATGCTGAAGATAAGATTCGGTTTCCCATGTTGCTTCTTCTTCCGTATGATGGTTCCATTGAATCTTGTGCATTCTGATGGTTTTTCTTCTGGTGCTTCTCTCTTTAGTGTCTAGTATCCTGATCGGATGTTCAGTATAGGTCAGATCTGGTTCGATTTCGATAGCTTGGGATTCGATGATTTCAGTAGGAATCTTGACACACTTCTTGAGTTGGGATACATGGAAGATGTTATGAACGGCCGCTAATTGAGGAGGAAGTTGAAGACGGTAAGCTACAGGTCCACAGACTTCAAGGACTTCAAAGGGTCCAATGTACCGAGGAGCAAGTTTTCCCTTTACACCGAATCTTTGAACACCTCGGGTAGGAGAAACTCGAAGATATACGAAGTCTCCAACTTGAAATTGTAAGGGTTTCCTTCGTACATCAGCATAGCTTTTCTGTCGAGATTGTGCTGTCTCGAGATTTTCCTGTATGATCCTTATTCTCTCTTCTGCCTCATTGACAAGGTCGGGTCCAAAGACTTTACGCTCGCCGGTTTGTGACCAATTCAAAGGAGTTCTACAACGGCGACCGTATAATGCTTCAAATGGGGCCATCTTAAGACTGGCTTGATAGCTGTTATTGTATCAGAATTCTACCAGTGGTAAACACTTGTCCCAATGCTTATCATATTGGAGGACACAGGCTCTAAGCATATCCTCTAAGATCTGATTTATTCTTTCCGTTTGTCCATCTGTCTGAGGATGATACGCCGAGCTTCGAATTAATTTAGTTCCAAGAGCATTTTGGAGTTGTTCCCAGAATCGAGAAATGAACAGTGTCCCACGATCGGAAATGATTGTTCTCGGTATACCATGAAGGCGAACAATTTGATCCAAGTAAATCTCGGCGTACTTCTTGGCATTACACGTAGTGTGTACAGGAAGGAAATGTGCTGTTTTGGTTAATCGATCAACGATTACCCAAATAGAGTCATGTCTCCGAGAAGTATTAGGTAGTCCAACAATAAAATCCATACTAATATCTTCCCATTTCCAAGAGGGAATAGTTAAAGGTTGGAGGGTACCAGCAGTCTTCAGATGACTAGCTTTGACTCTTTGGCAGATATCACACTCTGAGATATATTTGGCAATTTCTCGTCTCATACGGGTCCACCAAAAGCTTTGTTTCAGATCTTGATACATCTTTGTACTACCCGGATGTATAGAAAATTTGGATAGGTGGGCTTCGTCCATTATCCACTTCCGGAGTTTATGGTCCTTAGGTATCACAAGACGTTTGTTGAACCACAAAACTCCTTCGGAATCCACCTGGAAACATTTGTACTTTTTCTCTCCCTGTATTAGCTTCTGCTTAATGATTCTAACTCCCTCACTACGCTGCTGAGCTAGAATAATATCATCCCTAAGCGTGGCTTCAACCGAGAGATGGTTTAAGTCACCTTGGGGAATGATTTCTAGATTAAGCTTCCCCATTTCCCAACAAAGAGTTTCGTTGAAAGCTTCAACAGATAGGCAGAAACAATGTGCCTTGCGACTAAGGGCATCCGCAACGACATTAGCCTTGCCTGGATGATAATGTACTTCCAAGTCATAATCTTTAATCAGTTCTAGCCAGCGCCTTTGCCTCATATTCAAATCTGCTTGGGTAAAGATATATTTGAGGCTTTTTGTGGTCAGTATAGATATGACACTTTGCACCCATTAGATGATGTCTCCAAATTTTCAAGGCATGGATGACAGCTGCTAATTCGAGGTCATGGGTAGGATAGTTCTGTTCATGAACTCTGAGTGCCCGCGATGCATATGCAATTACTCGGTGATTTTGCATAAGGACACAACCAAGTCCAGTCCCTGATGCATCGCAATAGATGTCAAAGGGTTGTGACACATCGGGTTGAGCCAAGACTGGGGCAGTAGTAAGACGATCTCTGAGAACATGGAATGCATCATCACATTTTTGATCCCAAGAGAATTTGACACCTTTCTTTAATAGCTCGGTCATAGGTTTGGCTATTCTGGAGAAATCTGGAATAAACCGACGATAATAGCCCGCTAGACCAAGAAAACTACGGATCTGATGGACTGAGGTCGGAGGTTTCCAATCCATCACTTCTTGTACTTTACTGGGATCGACGGATATTCCATCACCAGAAATGGTATGGCCCAAGAATTTTACGGTATCCAACCAAAATTCACACTTGGAGAATTTGGCGTATAGGTGGTGGTCTCTTAATCGTTGAAGGATGACATGGAGATGCTTGGCATGATCTTCTGGAGTTTTAGAATAGATCAAGATGTCATCAATGAAGACCACAACAAACTTGTCGAGTTCTTGCATGAAGACGGAATTCATGAGGTACATGAAATAGGCTGGAGCGTTAGTGAGACCAAACGACATGACAAGATACTCGTATAGACCATATCGGGTGGAGAAAGCTATTTTTGGTACATCACTGGGCCGAATCTTAATTTGGTGATAGCCGGAACGAAGATCAATCTTAGAGAATACCTTAGCTCCCGCTAGTTGATCGAATAGAATGTCAATGCGGGGTAGAGGATACTTATTTTTGATAGTCGCCACATTGAGAGGACGGTAATCAACACACAGCCTTAAGCTATTGTCTTTCTTTTTCACAAACAGGGCTGGACAACCCCAGGGTGATGCACTGGGACGAATGAAACCTTTATCCAAAAGGTCCTGGAGTTGGATTTTCAATTCAGCCAACTCGTTAGGAGGCATGCGATAAGACTTTTTGGAGATAGGAGCTGTACCAGGTTGGAGTTCTATGATGAACTCGATATCTCTATCTGGGGGCATTCCAGGTAAGTCGTCTGGGAAAACATCTGGATATTCACAGACGATTGGAATATCCTCTAGCTTGACCCAGATGTAGTATAGGTGCAAGAGTTGAAGGACTTTGGTGGTGGAAAATAAAGAATGGTAGGCTCATTTTCCGGTGAACCTATCTCCACGGTTCGGGAAGGGATATCTATAGATACATGGTACTGGGTCATCCAATTCATTCCTAAAAGAACATCCATTCCTTTTAGGTCTAGTAATAGTAAATCTGACTTTATCAGAGTATTACCTATTTGAATTGGCACGCCCCTACATACGTGATTTGAAGAGACGCTACCACCAGGAGTTGTTATCACATATATCCCATTAACAGGATAAATTTCTAAGCCTATCTTAGTTCCAAACTTTGTATTGATAAAACTATGGGTGGCACCGGTATCAAAAAGAGCAGTAACGGGGTAATGGTTGATAGAAAATGTACCCGTCATTATTGGTGTCCCCTCGGGAAGTTCGGAGAGTGTAGTGAGATTCACCCTCCCTTGTCGGACCTGCACCACTTGCCTCCTTCCTTTTCCCTGGTGGTTCGGATTAGATGTT
Source organism: Panicum hallii (assembly GCF_002211085.1). Lineage (NCBI taxonomy): Eukaryota > Viridiplantae > Streptophyta > Magnoliopsida > Poales > Poaceae > Panicum > Panicum hallii. Next base: position 28,955,238 of record NC_038046.1, on the reverse strand, counting down.
TGCCCTTGGAAAGATTTCCTAGGTTGAGGGCAGTCCTTGATGAAGTGGGACGGGCTTCCACAATTGAAACAACGATAATTGCTGTTTCCTGGAGTAGCTGGTGGAAAGCTCGGCCGCGGACCTTGTCGTGGTGGCTATTGATTTTACGGCAGCGGTGGTCGGTTGAATTGGGCCTGTTGGGGAGGTCGAGCTACCCATCTGCCAGGCAAATTACTTCGAGGCGGAGGTTGAGGGGCGTTACTCGGGACCAACCGATACCTTAGCGGCTGTGAAGTTGCAGGCCCTGTGGGTGCTTTCCGTTTCTTTTCCGCTCTGTGAGTGGCAATACAATCCTCTTGAGTAATGGCTATATTGACCAACTCATTAAAATTGTCGGTCTTCACCAAATTCAGCCATTCTTTAAGTTTGGTGTTTAAGCCTCGGCGGAAGCGATCACATTTGCGGGCATCAGTGTCCGCATGAGATCCCGCATACTGGCACAAGTGATTGAAAACTTGTGCATACTGCGTAACGGTGCGGGTACCCTGGGTCAAATTCAAAAATTCATTGAGCTTCCGCTCAATGAGTCCCGCTGGTATGTGATGTGCTCGAAACGCAGTTCGAAACTCGTTCCAAGTGACGACGTGATCGGCAGGTTGCATAGCATGAAACTGGTCCCACCAAAGACGGGCAATGCCTCGGAGTTGCTGAGCTGCAAAGAGTACCCTATTCTCATCTGAACATGGAGCTGGTAGCAAGGCGAACTTATACTCAATAGTTCGCAACCAGGCGTCTGCGTCTAAAGGCTCATCGGCCTTATGGAATAATGGAGGTTGGGTGCTGAGGAAATCCTGGTAACTGGCCGACAGGGGTTCACCTCGGCCTCGAGGTTGCTGCTGAAAGTGGCCCATTTGAGCTTGTACAAGTTGATTAAGAAGCTCAGTCTGCCGGGCCATAACCTTGGCCAGGTTTGGAGGTGGTGGTGGTGGTTGCTGAGAACTACCAGGCTGACCTGCCCGGAATCCTTCCGGGGTTCCCCGAGTAGCTCCAACCATCTGAAATAAAGGAGACATCCATTATCAACCATAATCTTACTCCAGTTTCAGATAGTATGCAATTACCAAACGGAAATGTAATGCATATGCTCCATTCAATCCACTTGTAACAGATGCACAGATATTGAACAAGATAACCAAAACACAGGATTTAGATTACTATACGGATACTGATATCCTTACATCTTGTATTAACACACTCAAGCTATTACAAACCTTTGCCTAAAAGCACATGCCACGCATACAACAAGTGGCTCTATAACTAGATAACCTACACACCACTTATATTACATTTTTATACACTAGTTACATCTAAACCATCACCCACTAGCCACAACTAAAAGTCATCAAAGTTTCCTACTGATGACTGACTACTAGAAGAGGAATGATGGGGGCTGATAACAGGATCTTCGTGCTCAGAATCAAGTTCTGAGACTCCTTCAATCTCCTCTGGATCTTCTTCTTCGGCCTCGGGTACTGCAGGTGCAACGGGAGGGATTGGGGGCTGCTGCAGTTCTTCAATATGAGCTTGAGCATCATCAACCGCAAGGATCAGATCATGGATTTGTGCTTGTAGAAATTCAATAACAGTATCGCGCTGAGTGATGATGTGATCACTCTCATTGATCTGATCTTCCCGATGGTGGATGGTCTCGTTTTGAGTAGCAATAATCCCATCCTTCTCAATCACCACAGCTTGAAGTTGATCCACCTGGGTGATATGTCTAGCAGCTTCTCCATGGAGACTCCGCGCAGCATAAATCAAATGGCCTATCTCCCGACGTAGCAACGAGTGATAATGGTACTGCACACTCGTGTAACGCCTCATCCCTCGTAGGACTTCTTCTGATGAACCTTCCAATCTATGACTCTCAGGAATTACCCTGAGGTCCCATTCTGACTCACCAGGATCTGTTATAGCAAACAAACCAATGGGTTGTCCTACGACTTCCTCAGGATGTTGACTACAAAAGGCATAAATGGCTTCTAGTGCCGCCGCTTCAATAGTATCCACAATTCGATAGCCTATCATGCTGATCTCAATAGGCTGCCATTGTGAACGAAAAGGATGTTGAGGAATAGTAATCCTGACATGAGCTCTTTGAATTCCTTCTTCCAAATGTTCGACAGCATCATACTGGGGAGGTTCTGTATAATGGAAGGTCTGCAAGGACTCCCAAAGTAGACGAGGGGAAACCTTCCCAATGGAGGGCATTAGTATGAAGATGCCCTTCCGGATCCCAGAAAATGTTAGAAGGTGTTGCCATCTGCGACTAGAATGCAAATAGTGAAACCTTTTATCTTGTTAAGAGAGTACAAGATAAACGGAACAAGATAGTCAATTCTGATAACAGCAAAGACTGAAAATCAGATGAAAAACTAAGATTCTATATAAGGTACCCAACCTAAAACTATCATTGGAGCTCCATTAACCCATTCCAGAGACAACAACATATTCTTCATCTTTAATCACCTCAAACATATATGAAAATCCTTTTGTTAGCAGATTATGCATGCACGCACTACTCGTCCTCACAACCAAAATAACTGCCGAATATGTTCGGACTTACGTAATTAATTCCGGTGGCATAACCATACGTCTCTCACTATATATAACTAATCGATAAACCCTACGCATCCTAATAGCGTAAGCGTGGTCAGTGTACCTGCAGAAGAATACACACATATATATATATATATATATCTCATGAACCTTCCATGGCAGCACGACATGAAAGCGTCCCCAAACATTACTGCTCACTTATAGAAACAGCATCTGTATAATTACCGCCGTACAGACAACGTTAACATACGTCATTGAAACAACGTATTCACGGGGGGTACCGCAAAATGCGGGGGTATGAACAGCGATCGCCATACCCTGCGCCGAACCATATACTCCCAATATAATCAACCTAAGTTGGTATATTAGCAGCATCTCAAGTAGGCCACTGCTTGAGAAACAACGTTCGGTTCGTATCACCGATAGGAAGGCCAAACTCCCTCAGTTGGCTGAGGATCCTTACCTTCTTACCTCCGTTCGTAGATGTCGTAACAGAATATAAGGTTGAGTTGTACAAAAATTTAAATTTTGACAGAAAGTAGTGCTGCAAGTCAGAATTATTTATACATATATAAATACTAATAGCCACCTGATACTTTCCCCATATAAATCCCTAGGGCTTAACGTTCTAAACCCCAACCTTAACGAATCCGACGTATTTTGCAAATGCGTTTGTTGGCAAACTTTTATCCTGAAAACACTTTTTAAGAGCTTTTCCAGATGTAAAAGTAAACCTACAGCTCTGATACAAGCTGTGGCAGAACCGCCTGAATTATTCCGGCTCAAGTGCGCTAATGATCGCCGTACAATAGCCATCAGCTTAACGCACTTCAAACGGAACAATCCCTTGGTCTGTCGGGTCTCCGCCCGATACAACCACGGTTCAACAGGATCGAAGCAGGTTTGCCTCGCACGAAGGCGAGTTCACATCACAGAATAGCTCGTCAACTTTTAATTTACAGCCATACATACATTATTACAAGCCGAGTTCAAATATAAGTAAACTTATACAAACAGTGTTCAAACTGACAAGCGTAATGGCTTGTCCAAACTCACAGCGGAAAGAAAAGTTTACGTGACTACACACGTCGCGAAGGCGGACACCACGCTTAGCCCTGGGCCTGGTGTCACTCCGGAGGGTCACTGCCGGCCGGGGACGGGTCCCACTCCACGGACCAGCCATAAGGAACGGACATTGGCCACACAAGGTTGTCCGTGGGGTTCTCGAAGGTCATACCTGAAACAGATATTGGCAAGGCTATGTATTCTAATACTCAGCAAGGCTTACCCGAGTTTGGGTATACTTTAACCCATAACTAGACTCATGAAGGTACTATATAGGGCTCTGAGTTTATTTTCAGCTGAAAAGCAACAGAGAGTATAAACTATTTTCAAGTTTTAGCTTTCAGATTCTAGCTTGATTAGCCATTCTAGGTAAGCACCTATACTAAACAAGCATGATATAGATTATCATTCATCAAGATTATTCCATCAACAATTATACTTTTTACTCGATGTGGCAGAAGGGATAAGCAATCTCAATCTTCGTGAGAGGCGGACGATCCGAATCGAATTTAACCTTGCAAGGTAAACCTAACACACACGCTTGGAATACCAACAGGGTATTCCGAAGCAACCGTTTCCCTCATATTCCGGGTTATGGATCAGGGCCACCACAAGCGACTGTAGGACCGTACGCACATCACTCGTGCAGGATATACGTCTGTAGCGCGACTACAAAACCCATATTCCTGTCTGCCATGCAGAACGTACTCCCACACGTCGGTGCGTGTAAACATAAAATAAAAGTCGAGTGGTGGAAGCGCGTCCATTTGCCAGGCCATTTGGGTACTAGGCTTACCGCTTACCATATTTCGCGGCATGTTGCTAGTACTTTCAAACGCTTAGCCACCACTACCACACATTTCGACCTTAAAACTTTTATCAAAACAGACAGGGTAAACTTCCAGATCATGACACAGCACATGACCCTGTCCGTCATCCTTATAGTGGTTGCAGAATTGTAAACAAGCAACTCCTATATCGCACGAGTGACAGGAAATCACCCGACTTTTACCGGCCCTATTTAGCAGAGCATCTAAGCGATAAGGACTTAGGTACAATACATTGGATTCCTATGATCTTATGCAACTAGGGTTTCATTTCAACTCCTAGACGTAATGCAAGATATATAATATAATAATGGAATTGTAATAGATTGAAATACTGGGATATGCACCGGGGCTTCCGAACTTGGGTTCGGGGCTTCAGTTAGTCCCTCGATGACTTGCGCTGGGTCTTCTGAAAAGCCTTGGTCTTGTCCTAAGACCAATTCGTAGTCCCCGTCGTCGAGCGTCGTTGATTCTATATGAGATGCAATAAATTAGGTAAGGTAAAATTTAAATTTAGGATTTTACATTTCAAATGTTATAATTCATCAAATTAACACACAAAAGTTCATAAAATAAAGAGAGTTTAGGTTTGAAACACGATTTATAAAAGAATTACAAAAACATTGCTAAATTATTGCAACCAAGAGCTAAAATATTTAAATTTAAACTTGAATTTAAACCAAAATTAATTTCAAAACTTTAAGTCAAAGATCATAAGGTTTTGGAAATTTAATTATACACTAAACATTAAACAATATCACATTAGAGAATGACAATAGATCTCAATTAGAAAGGGTTATACAACAGGTTTAGCTAATATTTTTCAAATTCGAAATGCCCAAAACAAAAGGGGTTAAGTTTAAAGCAAATTTGAGTTTGAAAATTTTAACACAAGGTTACATATAGCTTATAGAACATTCATGCCAAAATTCATAAGCAACAAGGCAAGAGATATAAAGGTTAAGCATAAACTACCCCTTCATTTTAGGTTTAAAATAGAGGTAAAAGTATTTTGTTTCAAACTAAACTTCATTAACAAAAGTTATAGAGTTTGAAATCTAGTTTCTGTGAATTGCTATGAATTTTGCAAGATAGAGAATACACCCACATGAAATAACAGCTACCCCTTTACAAACCAGCCCCTAGTTTTAACAAAGAACCCCCTGGAAAGAATGCAATCGACGCAATTGGGTCCAAAGCCATGGCCGGCGGGGGAGGAGTTTGGGTTCGGCCAAATTCCGGCCACAGGGCTCGCCGGCGATGAGGGGCAAGGGGAGGGAGAGCACGAGGGGACCTTAGGCGACCCACCGGTGGTCTTGGAGGGGCTTGAGGTGGCCGGAGGAGGGCTGCCCACGGGAGACCGAGCTGGCGGCCGGAGGTGAGCGGCGGCGGTTGCGCTTCGTCGTCCGGGGGAGGGAAAGGCCGGGCTGGGGAGATGCAGTGGGGGATGGGGAAGCTGATGGTGCTACCGATTTGGGGAGGGAGAGGTCGGAGGGGAGAGCTCCACGGTGGACCGAGCTTGGCGGCGCTAATGGAGGGCTGCGGGGTACTGGCGCACGCGAGCAGGTCCGGGCGGCCCATTTATAGGCACTCGGGGTGAAGGAGGGGAGCCAGGGCGAGCTGAACTTCGGCTTTGAGCCGCTACGGGGGGGGGGGGAGAATGAACCACAGAATTTCGGCGGCGGCAGAGACGCCGGCGACGGCGCTGCAGTGCCGCAAGCGGCGTGGAGCGCAGGCAAAGCGCCAGCAGGGGGGCTAGAGCGGTGGAGGGGCAGGAAGATGACGCGTGGGCGAGGGAGAGTAGGAGGTGGACGACGGCGGCCGGGAGCAGAGCACTGCGACGGCGGCAGGTCACCAGAAGGCAGAGCAGAGGGCAGAGGCGTAGGGAGGAAGAAGGGGGGAGAATGAAGCCGAGGACCATTTTGCAAATCCAAGGAAAAACAGGGACTTCACTGTAAAGACCTTGTAACTTTTAAACCAATGCTCAAATGGAGATGGTCCAAAAAGTAAAAGTGCATAGTTTTTCAAACTCTACAACTTCTCTTTAAGGTTCATCTGCAGTTGAGCAATAGTTTTGAAGATACTATAAACTTAGTAATATTTTCAAATTTTATGTAACTCCTATGGATAAAATTACTTTTACATATATACCCAAGGGTAATTTCTCATATTTTTGCAATTTAACCACAAGTTACCATCTTTTGCAAAACAACCCTCATGCTTTTAAACTTTTCCCTCCATTTCCACCCATTTTGCATAAAAGGACCTCTAGTTTAGTTTAAGTACATAAATAACACTTTGTCCTTAACATTGCACATATTAAGCACACTTTTACCATACTTTGCACATAGGAACCTACCAAAACTCTAGGGTGTGACCAAGCTATTTACCTGAGTGTCACACACCCCACCCAAATCCCAGCGCCCAGAAGCTTCCTCTCCCTCCCCGCCAGCCTTCTGACCCACCCTGGTCGAGCCTCTAACTTCCCTTGGCCGGAATCGACACGACCCCGTGCCGCTGCTCGCCGGAGGAGTCCGAGGTCCACCTCACCGTCGACGACCACCTTCCGCCCCGTCTCCGACCAAATTGGGTACGGGAAACGCACCCCCACACTCCCACGATGCTTATGTGCGCCTCCTGTGTCCATGTTCACCGGCCCCTCATCGGGAACGCTGACGCGCCGCCACGGCCGCCGCCATCTCTCGTCGCCGGCCATGCTCCGCCACTGCTCCTCGAGCACATCACCCACCAACAGACACTACTTGCTCCGTAGATCATGATAGGCCTATCCTTCCCCGCCAGTGACCTCGTCGCCGGCGAGAACATGCCGGACAGACACGCCGACCGCCGTCGAGTGCTGGCAAGGGCATATCTGCGATTTCTTTTTCTATTCTAAGGGCCCAGGTGCAAGAACCCGAGGGCCTCTCTGCAAGTTTATTGTTTAGTGTTAGCTATCAACTTGTAAAATTCATAGGAATATGTAGAAAAATCCAAAAATTACCAAACCAGCTTTTTGGAATCTAGAAATATAAATCTACAACTTTTGTTAATAAAGTTTGGTTTGAAACTAAATTCTTTTTGATTTATTTTAAACTTAAAGTAAAAGGGTATCTTATGCATAACTTTTGAATATAAGCTTATCTTCTTATGATTTTTGGTGTGTAGCTTGTTCAGGTCATGAGCAAACTTGTGTAAAGATTTCATGCTTAGAACTGCTTTGTAGTTTAAGTTCTTTTAAACTTTTACAAATCTAATGTATAGTAGTTTGCATTTATTTAAACATGTTCCGAAGACTTTTCTATTTAGGTCTTTTTACCATAACCTAATTTGTTGATAATTAGTTCATAATCAATTTTTCAAGAATTTATAGTTCTGTTTACTTAGGATTTAAATTTAAACCTAAAATTTGAATTCAAATTCAAATACTTTAATTTTTGTTTTCAGAAAATTATGAAAAATTCACGATAAAATTAATTGTTGAAAATGAGCTTATCTAACAAAATTCAAGGTCAGAACCTTTATGATTTTTAAAATATAAATCAAACTTGTCCAATTACTTTAAAAAGTAATTCCACTAATATGACAAGGCACTAAATACCAATAGTAGAATTAACCCCCCCCCCCCCCCCCCTTGTTTCATGAGTTTATGTTTTTTAATTTGTCGGATTGCAAATTTATCGTGAAATAAAATCTTTAACTCAAGCAACATCTCACTTAAATCATTGCATGTCATGTAGAGTCAGCAACACTCGACGACGGAATCTACGAGCTGGTTCAGGAACCCAAGCTTGGGTTTTATGAAGATCCTTCAAGCATCGTCGAGATATTGACTGAAGCTCCGAACCAAAGTTCAGAAATCTCTAACACTCCTGACCCCAACCCCACTCAAGAAGGCAAACCCGGTGCATAACTTGGTTGTCTTTCGATGTCTATTGTGATGCTTCCGGAACCAAACTTGGTTGTGTTCTTATGCAAAACAACTGGGTCATTGCTTATGCATCCAGAGCACTCCGGAATCATGAACAAAATTATCCAACCCATGATCTTGAGTTGGCAGCTGTTATTCACGCTCTCAAGATTTGGAGACATCATCTTATGGGCGCCAAGTGTAACATTTACACTGACCATAAGAGCCTCAAATATATCTTTACTCAAGCTGACCTAAATATGAGGCAAAGGCGTTGGTTAGAATTGATCAAAGACTATGATCTTGAAGTACACTACCATCCTGGCAAGGCCAATGTGGTTGCGGATGCACTTAGCCGCAAGGCACATTATCATTGCTCATCCATAGAAAACTTCAGTGAAACTCTCTGTTATCAGATGAGAAATCTCAATCTAGAAATCATTCCTCAAAGTAGTCTGAATCTATTATCTATTGAACCTACCCTTCAAGATAGAATCATCATGTCGCAATTACATGATGAAGGTATCAAAATTATCAAGCAGAAACTATCTCAGAGAGAAGCAAAATATAGATGTTTCCACACTGATCATCAAGGAGTTCTATGGTTCAACAATCGTATTGTTGTACCTAAGAACCATCAGCTTCGTAAACAAATCCTTGATGAAGCACATCTATCTAAGTTTTCTATTCATCCTGGTAGTACTAAAATCTATCAAGACCTTCGACGAAACTTTTGGTGGACCAGGATGAAAAGAGAAATTGCTAAATATGTATCCGAATGTGATACGCGTCAGAGAATCAAAGCCAGTCACCGAAAGATATCCGGTACACTCCAACCACTCCCATCGTGGAAATGGGAAGACATTAGTATGGATTTTGTCATTGGTCTTCCCAACACATCCCAAAAACATGACTCCATATGGGTAATTATTGATAGACTTACCAAAATTGCTCACTTTCTTCCTGTGCACACCACTTATTCTGCCAAGAAGTATGCCGAAGTCTATCTTGATCAAATTGTTCGATTGCATGGTGTCCCTAAGACCATCATTTCTGATCGAGGGGCATAATTCATTGCCCGCTTCTGGGAACGATTGCAATCTGCTCTTGGAACCAAACTAATTCAAAGCTCTGCATATCACCCACAAACTGATGGACAGACTGAGCGAGTTAACCAAATTCTTGAAGACATGCTCTGAGCTTATATCATTCACTATGGTACAAGCTGGGACAAGTGTCTCGCCATGGCTGAGTTTTCTTACAACAATAGCTACTAGTCCAGTCTTCAAATGGCTCCCTTTGAAGCGTTATACGGTCGAAGATGTCGAACTCCTTTGAGTTGGTCTGAGACCGGTGAACGCCAAATTTTCAGACCAGACTTAGTTACCAAAGCTGAAGATAAGGTTAAACTTATCCAAGCCAATCTTAAAGCCGCCCAGTCGAGATAGAAGAGTTATGCAAATCAAAGGAGAAAACCTTTACAATTCCAAGTAGGGGATTTTGTCTATCTCCGAGTATCTCCTACCAAAGGTGTTCAGCATTTCGGCATAAAAAGGAAGTTAGCACCCCGATATGTCGGACCATTCGAAATCCTTGAAGTCTGTGGCCTAGTGGCTTACAGGATTTGTCTTCCTTCTCAGTTGGCAGCCACTCATGATGTCTTCCATATCTCTGAACTCAAGAAATGCATCAAAGTGCCTACTGAGATCGTTGAATCGCTAGCCATTGAGATCGAACCTGATCTATCTTACACCGAACAACCCATCCAAATCCTTGATACCAAGGAGAGAGAGTCACCAGAAGAAAGAGGATTAAGATATGTAAGATCTTATGGAATCATCACACAGAGGAAGAAGCAACCTGGGAAACTGAAGAGTATCTTCAGAAAAACTTCCAAGAATTCCTAAAGCCTACTTAGGTAGCTATCCTCCGAGTCCTATCATCCTTGTAATCTCGGGACGAGATTGCTTTTAGGGGGGAAGGTTGTAACACCCTAGGTGTCAAATTTGTATCACACTAGGGAAGGAATTGTAATAGATATGTTGAATTATATGAAATTTGGGTGTTTATGTGAAAATAAAGACTTATGTGTAGTTTTTGCAAAAGTATGAGTCCTTTTATGCAAAATATTTGAAGTACAAAAGTAACTTTCAAAGTTTACTTAGGGCCAAAGTGTAAGAATGCAAGTCATCATGATATTACATGAAAACTTGCAATTATGTCCAATACTGCATAAAATTTACCTTAATAAGGACAAAACCTTATTAAGTTTAAATTTAGTTCAAAGTTTAAAATTAAAGCTTTGTACTTTGGGTTTTTGAACTTGAACTCTAAAGCAATGTTGTAGGGTTTGAAAAACCCTACAACTTCTATTTTGGTCATTTTCTCATTAGGGCTCTGGATCAGTGGGAAATCTTACTTTACAGTGAGGTCCCTGGACTTTCAGTTTTTGCAAACGAGTCCCTCGGACCCCCCCCCCCCCCTCTCTTCTTCTTCCTCTGGCGCCCATAACTTAGAAATTCGAGTACCTTTGTTATATGTTGATAAAATTCTTAGATTTTAATGAAATATGTTTCTGTTAGTATTTGTATATGAAATTTATACCCTAATTCCCTTTTTGCATATGTAATCCATGGTAAAAGTATTAGGATTAGTAGTAAGCTATACATCAAGTTATGGATTTATGCTTGTTTTCAAAGATAATTTGTTTATGCTAGTTTTTGCTTATGAAAATTTATGAAAATATTTTGAGATGTTGCTCTTGAGTAGTGTAACCTGTTCACGAAAATCCAGAGCAAAATCTTGTGTATATCTACAGTTATAAATAATTCTTAATATGTTAGTACTGTTATTATTTATTCTTGTGGCATAATTTCTATGAAGATAAAATCTTGATGAATTTACAGTAGCTTAAACCTAGCTTTATCTGTAGTTAATAAAAGTTTCAACCCCAGCGCTATAGTAGTTTGTTCTATAAAAATGAAACATGTTGTGTAATGTAGCTAACTAGGTTAGTTTATACTCGATAAATGACTGCCCAGTAGAAGAGTAAATGATATGTTTGATGAGTGAGCTATGTTTTCATTGGATTGCAACTTTATCATGAAATAAAATGAACATGTATGCATCCATTAAACTACATCTTTGCATATCATATAGACTCAACTACTCTCGCCGACGGAGACTACGAACTAATTCCGGAACAAGAAGTGGAAATTTCTGAAGACCCCAGAAATGTCGTCGGAAATCTAACTGAAGCTCCGAACCAAAGTTCGGAAAACTTTGACACTCCTGCCCCCAGCCTCGCCAGCGAAGGCAAGCCCCGGACATAAACCCGCTACTTTATTTACACTGCAATCTATATTTATATATATATATATACTATTGCATTAAGTTCTTAGGAATTGTCTGGAAACCCTAGTTGCATATTACTAGGAACCGATGTATTGAATACTAGAACCTGAGTCCGAATAGCTGCTATGCTAATAGGACCGGTAGAAGTCGAGTGATTTCCTGTCACTCGCGCGATATAGGAATTGCTATGTTTACATTCCTGTAATCACTATAAGGATGACAGACGGGATTCATGTGAAGTATCATGCTTGAGATGATACCCCGTCTGTGTTGATAAATTTGGCTAAGGTCGCAGTGTGTGGTAGCGGTGGTTAAGCGTTTGAAAGTACTAGCCACATGACGTGAAATATGATAAGCGGTAAGCCTAGTAACCAATCTGCCCGAGGAGTGGACATACACCCCACCACTCGTAATTTGCTTTTTCTCACGTACCGACGTGCGGGAGTACGTTCCGCACAGCAGACAGGAGTACGCTCATGTAGTCACGCTACAGACGTATGTCCTGCACATTGGATGTGCGTATGGTCCTACAGTCGCTTGTGGTGGCACTGATCCACGAGTCGGAATGAAAGGCAAACAGTTGCTTTGGAACGATCATTAGATGTTCCAAGCATGTGAGTTAGGTTTGCCTTGCAAGGTTGTGAAATTCGATTCAGAATCGTCCGTTTCTCGCGGAGATTGAGACTGCTTGATCCCTTTGCCACATAGAGTGACAAGAGCAACTTTATGGTAATCAAAGATGATGTTTGCCTAAAGATTCTACTCGAAACCTAGACTGAATAATCAACTAGAACTCGAAAGCTAAAATTTGAAATTAAGGATCTACTCTTTGTTGCTTTTTAGCTGAAAACTTTACCCATCACCATTAAAGCCTTCATAAGTCTAGTTACATGGCTAAGTATACCATGAAATGGGTAAGCCTTGCTGAGTATTAGAATACTCAGTCTTACATTGTGACTTTTTATTCAGGAAATTTCCCTGAGGACTCTACTCTGCCTGTGCCATGGCCTTACACTCTGCCAGATTGTTGGTTCGTGGAATGGGATCTATCCCCGGCCAACACTGATCCTACCGAGTGATATTATGCCAGGGCTTAGCATGATATCCGTACTGGCGACGTGTACAGTGGTTGTGTTTAAAATTCCGCTGCCGTAAACTTGAAAACTTGAACCGGTTTGTAATAAATCCTATCAGTTTGGAACTGATACTACTTTTGACAACTTGTGTAATATAAATGCCTGTGATGTAAAATATGACGGTGACTATATCTCTGGACTCACCTTCGTGCGAGGTACCTTGTTTTGATCCTGAGTTAGGTGGTTTTATCGGGACTTTCCCGACAGGCCAAGGGATTATACCGTTTGAAGTACGTTGGAGCCCTCAGGAGTGGACTCGCGTACTTGAGCCGGTGTAATTCAGGTTGGTTCTGCCACACTTTGATACTCCTGCCCCCAGCCTCACTCAAGAAGGCAAGCCCCGGACATAAACCCGCTACTTTATTTACACTGCAATCTACATTTATATATATATACTTGTGCATTAAGTTCTTAGGAGTTGTCTGAAAACCCTAGTTGCATATTCCTAGAAACCAATGTACTGAATACTAAAACTTGAGTCCGAATAGCTGCTATGCTAATAGGACCATTTAGAAGTCGAGTGATTGCGTGTCACTCGCGAGCTATATAGGAATTGTAGTGTTTACATTCCTGTAATCACTATAAGGATGACGGATGGGATCTATGTGAAGTATCATGGTTGCGATGATACCCCGTCTGTGTTGATAAATTTGGCTAAGGTCACAGTGTGTGGTAGCGGTGGTTAAGCGTTTGAAAGTACTAGCCACATGCCGTGAAATATGGTAAGCGGTAAGCCTAGTAACCAATCAGCCCGGCAAGTGGACATACCTCCCACCACTCATATTTAGTTTTCCCGGATACTCGCTTCGACGTGTGGGAATACGTATTGCAGGGCAACCAGGAGTACGGTCATGTAGTCGCGCTACAGATGTACGTCCTGCACATTGGATGTGCGTATGGTCCTGCAGTCGCTTGTGGTGGATCTGATCCACGAGTCGGAATGAAAGGCAAACGGTTGCTTCGGAGCAATCGTTGGATGTTCCAAGCGTGTGAGTTAGGTTTGCCCTTGCAAGGTTATGAAATTCGATTCAGAATCGTCCGTTTCTCGCGGAGATTGAGACTGCTTGATCCCTTTGCCACATAGAGTAACAAGAGCAACCGTATGGTTATCAAAGATGATGTTTGTTTAAAAGATTCTACCATGCTTGAATAGTCATAGTTGCTTACCTAGAATGGATAATCAACTAGAATCTGAAAACTAAAATTTGAAAGTAAGGATCTACTCTTTGTTGCTTTTCAGCTGAAATCTAAACCCAGAACCATTTAAAGCCTTCATAGTCTAGTTACATGGCTAAGTATACCATGAAACGGGTAAGCCTTGCTGAGTATTAGGATACTTAGCCTTGCATTGTGACTTTTGTTCTAGGTAATCCCCCTGAAGACTCTACTCTGCCTGTGCCATGGCCCTATGCTCTTCCCGATGGTTGGTCCGTGGAATGGGACCTGTCCCCGGCCAACACTGATCATACCGAGTGATGTCATGCCAGGGCTTAGCATGATATCCGTAGTGGCGACGTGTATAGTTGTCGTATTTTAAATTCCACTGCCGTGAACTTGAAACTTTAAACTGGTTTGTAATAATTTCTATCAGTTTGGAACTTATGCTACTTTCGGAAACTCTTGTAATATAAATGCCTGTGATGTAAAATATGATGGCGATTGTATCTCTGGACTCGCCTTCGTGCGAAGTACCTTGTTTGATCCTGCTTTCGGTGGTTTATTGGGACGTTACCCGATAGGCCAAAGGGTTACACCGTTTGAAGTACGATTGGAGCCCTTGAGAGAGGACTTGCGTACTTGAGCCGGTGTAATTCAGATTGGTTCTGCCACATCTCCATAAATATTTATATCCATGGTAATATCTTCACCTTCAAAATATTTTCTTTCTTGCATGGTCAAGAGTATTCTAGAAGATTGACTTGCTTTCTTTCAATACTCCCCCTCAAGGCAATCTTCTTACAATATTTGCTTTATCGACCATGCCAAGCGCCTCCCAAAATCTCTCAAACTTTTCCCTATGAAGGCTTTTGGTGAAGATATCGGCATTTTGCTCTTCAATCTTGATAGGCACCATCTCAATTTCATCCTCAAGGACCTTTTCTCTTATATAATGGTAATGAACTTCTATATGTTTGGTACTTGCATGAAAAACTGGATTTTCAGCCAATCAGATAGAAGATAAGTTATCGCAGAAAATCCTTACTTGTACTCTGTTGGCTGATGTAGATCCTTCATCAATTGTTTAAGCCAAGTGCTCTCTTGTGCTGCCATTGTTGCTGATCGGTATTCTGCTTCGGTCCTTGATAATGCCACAGTAGGTTGTCTTTTGCTACACCAAGATATAATCTCGGATCCAAGACTGAAGGAATACCCAGTTGTTGATCTTCGTATCATATCTCTGGCATAGTCAGCGTCACAATAGCCAACCAACTAACAGTCTTTTATCTTCTTATATAGAATACCAAAATTGATGGTACCCTTGACATACCTTAAAATATGCTTGACTGCATCAAGATGAGATTTCTTTGGATTGCTCATATATCGACTAACCACACCAATGGAGTAAGCAATATCAGGACGGGTTAGTGTAAGATATAGGAGACTTCCAACCATTTTTTGATACATGGTCACATCCTCCAAATTCTTATCATCATCCACTTTGAACTTCACATTAGGATCCATAGGAGTAGAGATAGGTTTGCAGTCAAGCATGCCATACCTTTCAAGAATATATTTGGTATATTTTTGTTGACCTAAGAATATTCCCTCTTTTGTATGCTCCACCTCCAATCCAAGGAAATGCTTTAAATCTCCAAGCTCCTTCATTTGAAATCGGATGGAGGGTGAAGCGTCCCCTCATCCGAGGTGACTTAAATGTGATATCCAAATCAGTCCCAGGAGGCTGATACACATTTATTACATCAGATGGTACATTACCGTACAAACCTCCGAGGAGGCGGGCACTCGATACAGACGATAACTAGTAATAAAATAGCTATGGTAATACACCAAAGCGTGACCCACGCGGGATCCAACTCGGGCTCAGAGTAACACGCTAGCAGAAGCATCTTGCGGAGGGCCAACACCACAGGCAGATTTGGGCGCGGACACAACCCTTATTCGTCGTTTCCGATCACGTAGTCCGGGTCTTCCTCTGAGAAAACCACATATATATATAGGGTGAGTACAAAGGTACTCAACAAGTCCAACCACACCCGCGGAGGGGGTAATAACAGAGAAGATGCACGGTTATATCAAGGGTGGGGTTAGGGTTTATTTGCGATAAAGCAAGATTTTACACATGCAAGGGTTTATTTAACAAAAACACTTTCTCAAAACATTTTTATAGTAATTGAATCTTAAGTAGTGTTGATCCTGCACAAAGGATCCAAGTTTTAGTGTCATCGAACTCGGCGTCTAGTAGCTTACTGCACAACTGCCGAGTATTTTCAAACCAACCTATGCCACAAGACCAGTAATCTCGAAACATCTATTGAAGTGACCATGCCGTAACGCGCCCAATACCGTGGACACGGCTATTCGAATAGATTTTTACACTCTGCAGAGGTTGTACACTTTACCCACAAGTAGGGTACCGCGCTACGAACACCTTAGTGTCGCGGCGGATCCTAACAAAGCCATTACCCACCTTAGCTGGATCTAGCTAGCCAACGCGGAAGCTACCACGGGATTAATGACTCATGAAGTCATAACCGGAATATCACTCACACAGATCGTATCCCTTCCCCATGGTCTCCCGTTACTTACCGCTCTCCAGTTTTGGCTAGTAGAACAACTAGTGGGGTTTATGCTAAGCCGTTGCCCACACAACGGTCGAGTGGTTGTACGATAAAAGGGTTAGGCAAGATGACACCCCAGTTCGTCCTTATACCGACTAGACGGACATCTCATGCTCAACCACAAAGGTACAAGCACGCAAGCGGCATTTCGCACCGAAAACGCCGTCCATCCCACCAGGTTAAGCCTTTCTTTTGTTTCCCCAACATTCCGTTCTGATCTTCTAAAACACCCGTACCCTTATCCTTAGTAAAGCGATTGTAATCATGGCTTATAATATAACGAGAGGAAAAACTAGGTAGCAGGTTTCTCTGTCATGTAGTTTACGCCTAGCCCAGCAAATCCTAGGTCATCGGGGTAGGGTTATAGCAATCAAAGGGGTGGCTATCCAACCAGGTCTTGCAATAAAACAATGCACTTTACAAAACAGGCCAATAGGTTGTATTTATAAATCTAGGATAAGAATGCATCAAAGGATGGGATTGGACTTGCCATTCACAAAGCCTTCCGGGAAATCCTGATCGAGGTATTGTCCTTCTGGCTCACGGCACTGGTTCTCGGACTCTTGCTCGTAGCACTGCTCGTCGACGGGCTCTCCCCCGGTCACCTCGTGATCTACGGCGCACATAAACAACATTCAATAAAGAAAAGAGGTAAAGGTTTTATCTACAAGCCCGAATTGGAAATAACTTAAGAAATAATGGTAGAAATAATATTTTCGGGGGATTTCTTGATGGCACGGCCGTCATTATGCTAGAAATGCCGTGGTAAAGTTTCAGGGCAAACGGGGGATTTTTGGCGCATAAAATAATAGGCCGAACGGGGTTTTAGGGAAGGAAATAGGGCCTGAGGACCTATTTGTGATTTCTGTCGGGGAGAGGAGGGCTTGATTGTAATTTCTAGAAATACTCAGGGTACTCTAAAAAGGGTCAGGGACCTATCCATAACTATTCTGTGTAGTGGGGGGTTCATTTTCTAAATAGAATGAGCAGGGGGGGTTTGTTTGTAAAGAGAGGGTAAGAGGGGGTGGGCTCTTGAGGGAATAGGCAAAAGGGGCAGGGGGTTCAGGGCAAAAGTGCCCTTCTTCCTCCTCCCGTTACCAGAGACAGGGGAGGGGATGGGGGCCGGCGGCGCCTCAAATCGCGGCGGCCCTAGGGCATGGCGGCGGCCGGGGTAGGGGCTACACGGAGAGGGGAGTGAGGGGGATCCATTCCACCCCTCACCTTGGGTCGGGGCGGCGTGAGGCGGGCTGCCCACGGGGGCCAGGGGGTGGCGGGCGGAGGTCCTGGCGGCGGCGGGGAAGCAAGGCCGGGGAGGGGCTGGGGGTTGCAGGGGGAGCTCGTGGCGGTGGAGAGGCGCGTCGCGGGGGTATTTGTAGGCCGGCGAGGGGCTGGAGGGAGGGAGGCGCGGTGGAGGCCGGTGGCGGCAGTAATGGAGGTGGGGCGGCAGTGGTACGGGGGAGCAAGGCCGAGGAGGGGCTGGTCGTCGCTGCGCAGGGCAGGGGTTGGCGCGTAGCGGGGAGGGACGGCCTGGGGGCGTGCGGCGCAGGAGCAGGCGGCCCGTGGCACGACGACGCGCGGCAGCCGGCTCTGCTTGGTGCCGTGGCCGGCAGGGGCAACACGAGCGCCGAGACGGCACGGCGGGGTACGGCACGCGCAGAGGAGGGGCCTGGTTAGGCCGGCACTGTGGCGTCGTCAATGGGGAGAGGGCGGTGGTGGTGGTGGTGACCGGCGCCGAGCTCTGCTCGGTGCTGTGCTGCGTGCAGGGGAGCGAAGGAAGCAGGAACAGAGAAAGGAGAAAGGAGAAAGAAGAGGAAAAGGGGTAGGGGAAAAGAAAAGGAGGGAGGGGGGGAGGTCCTGCGTCGGCGGGATTCGCGGCGAGGTCGCGCGCGTGCGACGCGACGCGTGAGGGGAAAGAGCCGTGTCGGCGGAATTCGCGGCGACGGTCGCGAGTGCGGAGTTGAGCATGCGGCACGTCGCGGGGGTCGAGGAAAGAAAAAGGATGGTGGTCAATCAGGCGGCGAAAAGTCGGGAGATGTGTCGGGCGATTAGGGGTTCGGACGGTAAGGGTTTAGGATCGACCTGAGTTTGTCGAGAGAATATTTTCTAGCGAGCGATTCGTGCTGTAATTTAGATTAGGTAGAAACGCGGGCGTTACAAACCTACCCCACTTAAAATGAATCTCGTCCTCGAGATTCGGCTGGTTCCTAAATAGATGGGGAAACTCTTTCTTAAGGGCATCTTCGCGTTCCCATGTGGCTTCTTCGACTCCATGTCTGCTCCACTGAACTCTGCAAATCCGCACTTCGGAGTTTCTTGTTCTTCTTATGACCGTGTCCAAAATCTTGATAGGCACCTCCTGGTACTGAAGATCTGTTTGTAAAACTATCTCTTCTTCCGGCACCCGTTCCCTTTCGGGCACCCTCAGGCATCTTCTCAGTTGGGATACATGGAACACTGGGTGTATATCGGACATCCCTTCCGGTAGTTCTAGACGGTATGCTACAGCTCCAATTCTCTTCAGTATTTGGTACGGTCCAATGTACCGAGGGGCTAGTTTCCCGTGTACTTGAAATCTCCGAGTCCCTCGAATAGGTGAAACCTTGAGATATACGAAGTCTCCTGGATTGAAGCTTACTTCTCGCCTCTTCTTGTCTGAGTAACTCTTCTGTCGGGATTGGGTAGCCTTTAGTTTCTCTCTAATTTCGGCCACTCTTTCTTCCGCTTCTTTTATGAATGCGGGTCCAACCAGGGCACGCTCCCCAACCTCTGACCACATCAAGGGGGTCCTGCACTTTCTCCCATAGAGAGCCTCGAATGGTGACATACCCAAGCTTGCTTGATAACCGTTGTTGTACGAAAACTCAGCGTACGGTAAGCTTTGTTCCCAGTCCTTGCCATAAGTAAGGACACATGCTCTCAGCATATCCTCCATAATCTGGTTCACCCTTTCCGTCTGACCGTCGGTCTGCGGGTGATAAGCCGAACTGAAGTCCAACTTGGTGCCCATGGCCTTATGCAAACTTTTCCAAAACCTAGAGGTGAATTGGGTTCCTCTATCCGAAACGATTCTGCTAGGCACGCCATGCAGCTTTACTATGTTGTCCACATAGAGTCGGGCTAGCCTCTCACCACCATAATTGGTCCGTACAGGTAGGAAGTGAGCGACTTTCGTGAGTCGGTCCACTATCACCCATATAGAGTCATGTCCTTTCTGCGTCTTGGGTAAACCTACTACAAAATCCATCCCTATCTCATCCCATTTCCAAACCGGGATGGGCAAAGGTTGCAGCAATCCTGCTGGTCTCTGATGTTCAGCCTTGATCCTTTGACAATTATCACAATGGGCGACGAATCTTGCAATATCCGCTTTCATTCCACTCCACCAATACTTTTGCCTTATATCTACATACATCTTGGTGGCTCCTGGGTGGATGGAATATGCTGAGTTATGGGCCTCATCCATAATAGTCTGTCGGAACTCTCCTTCCTTAGGTACGCAAATTCTATCCTTGTACCATAAGGTTCCTTTGTCATCCACTCTAAAATCCGGTGCCTTGTCTTCTCCCGTATGCATGCGGATTCTCATCAAGTCCTTATCCGAACCTTGGGCCTTTCTGATCTGATCCTCCAAAGTAGGTTGAACACTCAACTTGTGTCTGGAACCCTGGGGAACGATGTGCACATTTAATTGTGCCATCTCTTCTTGAAGGTGGGTATTCTTAGGTCCATAAGGTTTTCGGCTTAAGGCATCTGCTACCACGTTTGCTTTGCCAGGATGGTAATGAATTACCACATTATAATCCTTAACTAGTTCTAACCACCTTCTTTGTCTTAAATTCAATTCTGGCTGGGTGAAGATGTATTTTAAGCTCTTATGGTCCGTGTAGACCTCACACCTATTCCCAATCAGATAGTGTCTCCATATCTTGAGGGCATGTACTACGGCTGCCAATTCCAAGTCATGGGTCGGGTAATTCTGCTCATGAGGCTTGAGTTGTCGGGAGGCATATGCCACTACCTTCCCACCTTGCATAAGGACACATCCTAATCCCTGGCGGGATGCATCACAATAAATGACAAAGTCCCGTTGGATGTCTGGCAAGGTTAGTACCGGGGCGGTTGTCAGTCTCCTCTTTAACTCCTGGAAGCTTCTTTCACATGACTCGGTCCAGGTGAACTTCTTCTCTTTCTTGAGTAGCTCTGTCATGGGTCGGGCTATCTTGGAGAATCCTTCAATAAATCTCCGGTAATATCCGGCTAAACCGAGAAAGCTCCTGATTTCACTAACATTGGTTGGTTGCTGCCAATTGGAGACCGCTTCGACTTTTTCGGGGTCCACTGCTACTCCTTCCGCGGTCAAGATGTGACCAAGAAATGCTACTTTCTCAAGCCAAAATTCACACTTGCTGAACTTGGCGTAGAGCTTGTGCACTCTCAACTTTTCCAGAACCACTCGTAGGTGCTGCTCATGTTCATCGACACTCTTGGAGTAAATAAGTATGTCGTCAATAAAAACTACGACAAACTTATCTAACTCTTCCATAAACACCTTATTCATGAGATTCATGAAATAAGCAGGTGCATTGGTGAGTCCGAAGGACATCACGGTAAACTCATACTGCCCATAGCGGGTGACGAAAGCCGTCTTTGGAATATCACTTTCCTTAATCTTGAGCTGGTGATATCCCGACCTCAGATCTATCTTGGAGAAATACTTGGCTCCCTTCAACTGATCAAAGAGGTCATCAATCCTGGGAAGGGGGTATTTGTTCTTGATGGTGACTTCATTCAGTGCACGGTAATCTACGCACATCCTCATGCTTCCGTCCTTCTTCTTGACAAACAAGACCGGAGCTCCCCACGGTGATGAGCTCGGCCTAATGAACCCACTTTGTTGTAACTCTTCCAGTTGTTTCTTTAGTTCTGCCAATTCAGAGGCTGCCATCCTATAGGGCCTCTTAGCTATAGGAGAGGTTCCAGGGACAAGGTCAATGACAAATTCTATATCCCTATCTGGCGGCATCCCCGGGAGTTCTTCCGGGAAAACGTCTGAGTATTCATTTATTACTGGAACTTCTTCCAAGAATTCGGCTTTCATGCTAAAAACCATTGGATCCGGTCCACTTCCCCGAGTATGGCAGGTTACTTGCACTCCTTCTGGGTTGGTCAGGTGTACCACCTTGTCAGCACAGCTTATAAGGCCATTGTGCAGGCTTAACCAATCCATTCCAAGGATCACATCTATGCCTTTGGACTTAAGCACTACTAGGTCTGCTAAGAATTCTACCCCACTTAGGATGATCCTTACCCTAGAACAACCCAGCCGGCACTTTATGTCACCTCCGGGCGTTCGGGTTAATAGGGGTGTCTTAAGTAGCACTGTAGGTATATTGTGTTTCTCCACAAAACTCGAGGATATGAATGAATGTGATGCTCCAGAATCAAACAATATTGTTGCCAAAACTGAGCTGACTAGGAACTCACCGAGCACTACGCCCTGAGCGTCCTGAGCCTCCTGGGCGTTGATGTGGTTGATGCGGGCTCGTCCGAAGGACTGCTGGGGCGGCCCCATCTGCTGATTGTTGTTGCCGGTATTATTATTGCGGAGGGGTACACGATTGGCTCCTGATAAGGCTGGCCTTGGTCCATTTACTGAGTTGGAGAGGGCCGGTGCTGCCGGCTTGTTATTGGCATATAGGCAGTTTGCAATGAAGTGTCCTGTCTCACGGCAGTTGTAGCATGCTCGGGTATTGCTGCTGGCAGTAACTTGGCTTGTATTACTTTGTGGGGCCTTTATGGTGCTCTGGCTCTTGAACTGTCTTTGCTGGGTGTTGGGAGCTTGAGAGCCAGTGGCTTGTGGCTGGGTCCTATACTGCATAGGGGCTTGAGACTTGGTCACTGAAGGGCCAAAGTGCCTTGGTTTCTGGAAACGGTCCTGCTGACGAGCTTTGGCTTCTAGGAACTTACGCTTATTGTCTCTCTTTTCTTCTGCCATGGCTCTCTCAGTGATGATAGCCATGTTCATCAGTGTGTTGAAGTCTGGGTAGATGCATGGGGAGAGCAGCTTCTTAAGTTCGATATTTAACCCCTTTCTGAACATATCCTGCTTCTTTTCATCCTTGTCTACTTCCTCCGGTGCATAGCGGGCTAGTTCTATGAACTGGTATGTGTACTCTTCAACCGACCTGTTGCCTTGCTGCAGTTCACGGAACTCATCTGCCTTGCGTTTCATGGTGGCTGCTGGGATGTGATAGCGACGGAATTCATCCACAAACTCGTTCCAGGTAATAGCAGAGGCATCCTGCGTAGCTGCACAGTAGTTTTCCCACCAAGCTAAGGCAGTTCCGGTGAGCTGGTGAGCAGCTAAACGGACCTTGTCACGGTCTCCATGCTCAAATGGTTCGAGTTTCCTCTTGATAACGCGCAGCCAGTCATCTGCGTCCAAGGGGTTGTAGGAGCCTGCAAAGGTGGGTGGCTTGGTCCTCAGAAAGGCCGTCAGTTTGTCATTTGTATTCTGCTCCCGGGGCCTTGGGTTGGCGACGACATTGGTCAAGGCTTGCAGTAGGAGGTTCTGGTTGTTCAATACTTGCACCAGGTCAATGGCCGGTGGTGGTGGGGCATGTCGTGCTCCTACTTGGCTTTCTCCTCCCTGCTGGCTCACTTCCTGATCTTCCTGATCTCCCTGGTCGGGGGCTTGTCCTTGCACACCCTGTTGCCCCTCCGCACTGGGAGTGGCATGTGCCTGCATTTGGAAGGCCCTGATATTACGCCTGGTGGCCGTCTGTGCATTGGGCAAAAACCCTTATGAGACTTTGCCTTGGTAGTAAGGGATGTTTTATTTTTAAAAAAGCAGCCTTCATTTACTACCGGCAATCACACAGGCTAACGAGCAACAAGCGCAAATAGTTTTATTTATTACGCTGGGGTACAACACTTGGGTGGGCACAGCTGGAATACGCACTACACGATCGGGTACAAAAGGCACAACATATGGGTAGGCACGACTCTAAACTCGGGGCCGGGACGGCTTCTCCCCTGGGGCACCTCTAGGGCATACTACTCACGGGGTGAGTCGTCTTCTGGGGCGGAGTGCACTTCCAGTGGAATGAGTAGCTCTTCCTCGTCGTCTTCGAGGATCCCATTTTCCTGGGGTTGCTCGACGGCTCCTCCTCCTGTGGCTGCAGCTGTCCCTCCGGTACCTTCGGGTGGAGCTTGCGGGGTCCTAAAAAGTCCTCCCCATCCCGTGATGGGTGTTCCGATTAGGACTCGGGTTTCCCCGATTGCCGGGACGGGCGTTCCGCCGTTGGTCCATTCTTGCATGCGCCGATCCTGGATTTGTCTGAGGCTTTCCTGAGCGACGGCTTCGCTACTTATAGCAGCCGCGGTCCTTGCTTCGGCTTGAGCCACCCGGATTTGGTGCATCCTCACTGCAAGCTCGGCTTGCTCAGCCCGGTGGGTTTGCTCCCTTAAGATTTGGGCTTGCTCGTCAAAGAGCTTGTCCAGGGAGACGAGGTATGCGACCACATGGTACAAAAGGTCTTCGCGTTGGCGGCGCCGTTCCAGGTTCCTCATGCGGGCCTGCCAGACTTGCGTCCTGATGACCGGAGGAAAGAGCCTCATTGGCGTGGGAATGAGGTGCTCTTCGAAGATCCGGCACAGGTAACGGAGAGCTTTCCTGATGGCCAAGGGATAGGCATCCTGATGTTGGAATCCCGTGGCAGTCACTCGCCATGGTTCGATGTCGGGGTGGCGGGTACTTCTGGCGATGGAGAGAACCACCCTACAGCGACGAGTACCGAGGTATTCGTACTCCCTGCTGTAGTACCTTGGGCGCTCGGTAATACCGAGGCGCTCTAGGGAGTTGATCAAAAGGCGGGGAAAACCAGGTTCCTCATGGCAAATGCCCTGGGTCCACCCATTCTCAGCCATCTGAAAATAAGGACAGGGTAAACAATCTGGCATAGGTGCAAAGAGAGTAGATAATTTTTTTATTATTACAACAGGGGTGGTACAGTTTTCATGGATACGT
Source organism: Panicum hallii (assembly GCF_002211085.1). Lineage (NCBI taxonomy): Eukaryota > Viridiplantae > Streptophyta > Magnoliopsida > Poales > Poaceae > Panicum > Panicum hallii. The sequence continues at coordinate 28,930,522 of NC_038046.1, read as the reverse complement.
GGTTATTAGGGTAAGGTTCTGGCTCGGAATGCTAATCCTATCATGGAAACTCTTCCTCGATCAGGATAGGGCGCTTCTTTATTGGGAGGCTTCGATCTTCGGTCTGTGTGCCTTTATCCCAGTGGGTTTCCATGGGTTCTTCTTCTTCTTCTTCTTCCTCTATCCATCCACCTATTCCGTTGCGGTTCTTGTATTCTTGCATCTGGGCTTGGAGGGCGGCTAAGGAACACTCGGCGCTGGCGGCCCTTGCCCGTTGTTCCTCCAGCTCCTGGGTTAACTTTTCAATCCCGTGGATTAGTTCCCTCAGTTGGGCCGTCTGTTCGCGGTAGAGTGCATCCAAGCCGGTAAGGTAGATGGATAGGTGGGAAACCGTATCTTCTAAATCTTCTTCTTCTCGTCCAAGCCCCCTCATCCGGGCAATCCAAGTGCGTCCCCTTCTCTCAGCGGGTGGGAAAAATCCCATTGGGGTCCGCTGAAGATGGTGCCTGTAAAGCACACGCAGCCGTCGCAGGGCTTTACGGGCGGCCCTTCGGTAGGTGTCGGGGAAGCGGAACCCAACGGTGGAGATGAACCAAGGGTCCACATCAGGGTAGCGGGTACTTCTCTCCACAAAAATCATAATGTCACACCGAAGGGTGCCTCCGGAGATGTATTCACGGTAGGCATACTCTGGTGGTTCCACAACCCCAACGCGTTCCAGGCTGAGCAATAATAATTTAGGAAGGCCGGGCTCTGCGTGGCAGATTCCGTTGACCCATCCATTGTCAGCCATCTGGAACAGGGCAGAAAAAACCAGTGGTGAGTGTTTGTGCAGAAAGATATCTAAATCAAAACAAGTCCTAGGGTTTAAAAAAAAAGGTTTCGCTCTTAGGGTCACGTCCTACGGCCAACCTACGGCTCTGATACCACCTGAAGCGTCCCCTCATCCGAGGTGACTTAAATGTGATATCCAAATCAGTCCCAGGAGGCTGATACACATTTATTACATCAGATGGTACATTACCGTACAAACCTCCGAGGAGGCGGGCACTCGATACAGACGATAACTAGTAATAAAATAGCTATGGTAATACACCAAAGCGTGACCCACGCGGGATCCAACTCGGGCTCAGAGTAACACGCTAGCAGAAGCATCTTGCGGAGGGCCAACACCACAGGCAGAGTTGGGCGCGGACACAACCCTTATTCGTCGTTTCCGATCACGTAGTCCGGGTCTTCCTCTGAGAAAACCACATATATATATAGGGTGAGTACAAAGGTACTCAACAAGTCCAACCACACCCGCGGAGGGGGTAATAACAGAGAAGATGCACGGTTATATCAAGGGTGGGGTTAGGGTTTATTTGCGATAAAGCAAGATTTTACACATGCAAGGGTTTATTTAACAAAAACACTTTCTCAAAACATTTTTATAGTAATCGAATCTTAAGTAGTGTTGATCCTGCACAAAGGATCCAAGTTTTAGTGTCATCGAACTCGGCGTCTAGTAGCTTACTGCACAACTGCCGAGTATTTTCAAACCAACCTATGCCACAAGACCAGTAATCTCGAAACATCTATTGAAGTGACCATGCCGTAACGCGCCCAATACCGTGGACACGGCTATTCGAATAGATTTTTACACTCTGCAGAGGTTGTACACTTTACCCACAAGTAGGGTACCGCGCTACGAACACCTTAGTGTCGTGGCGGATCCTAACAAAGCCATTACCCACCTTAGCTGGATCTAGCTAGCCAACGCGGAAGCTACCACGGGATTAATGACTCATGAAGTCATAACCGGAATATCACTCACACAGATCGTATCCCTTCCCCATGGTCTCCCGTTACTTACCGCTCTCCAGTTTTGGCTAGTAGAACAACTAGTGGGGTTTATGCTAAGCCGTTGCCCACACAACGGTCGAGTGGTTGTATGATAAAAGGGTTAGGCAAGATGACACCCCAGTTCGTCCTTATACAGACTAGACGGACATCTCATGCTCAACCACAAAGGTACAAGCACGCAAGCGGCATTTCGCACCGAAAACGCCGTCCATCCCACCAGGTTAAGCCTTTCTTTTGTTTCCCCAACATTCCGTTCTGATCTTCTAAAACACCCGTACCCTTATCCTTAGTAAAGCGATTGTAATCATGGCTTATAATATAACGAGAGGAAAAACTAGGTAGCAGGTTTCTCTGTCATGTAGTTTACGCCTAGCCCAGCAAATCCTAGGTCATCGGGGTAGGGTTATAGCAATCAAGGGGTGGCTATCCAACCAGGTCTTGCAATAAAACAATGCACTTTACAAAACAGGCCAATAGGTTGTATTTATAAATCTAGGATAAGAATGCATCAAAGGATGGGATTGGACTTGCCATTCACAAAGCCTTCCGGGAAATCCTGATCGAGGTATTGTCCTTCTGGCTCACGGCACTGGTTCTCGGACTCTTGCTCGTAGCACTGCTCGTCGACGGGCTCTCCCCCGGTCACCTCGTGATCTACGGCGCACATAAACAACATTCAATAAAGAAAAGAGGTAAAGGTTTTATCTACAAGCCCGAATCGGAAATAACTTAAGAAATAATGGTAGAAATAATATTTTCGGGGGATTTCTTGATGGCACGGCCGTCATTATGCTAGAAATGCCGTGGTAAAGTTTCAGGGCAAACGGGGGATTTTTGGCGCATAAAATAATAGGCCGAACGGGGTTTTAGGGAAGGAAATAGGGCCTGAGGACCTATTTGTGATTTCTGTCGGGGAGAGGAGGGCTTGATTGTAATTTCTAGAAATACTCAGGGTACTCTAAAAAGGGTCAGGGACCTATCCATAACTATTCTGTGTAGTGGGGGGTTCATTTTCTAAATAGAATGAGCAGGGGGGGTTTGTTTGTAAAGAGAGGGTAAGAGGGGGTGGGCTCTTGAGGGAATAGGCAAAAGGGGCAGGGGGTTCAGGGCAAAAGTGCCCTTCTTCCTCCTCCCGTTACCAGAGACAGGGGAGGGGATGGGGGCCGGCGGCGCCTCAAATCGCGGCGGCCCTAGGGCATGGCGGCGGCCGGGGTAGGGGCTACACGGAGAGAGGAGTGAGGGGGATCCATTCCACCCCTCACCTTGGGTCGGGGCGGCGTGAGGCGGGCTGCCCACGGGGGCCAGGGGGTGGCGGGCGGAGGTCCTGGCGGCGGCGGGGAAGCAAGGCCGGGGAGGGGCTGGGGGTTGCAGGGGGAGCTCGTGGCGGTGGAGAGGCGCGTCGCGGGGGTATTTGTAGGCCGGCGAGGGGCTGGAGGGAGGGAGGCGCGGTGGAGGCCGGTGGCGGCAGTAATGGAGGTGGGGCGGCGGTGGTACGGGGGAGCAAGGCCGAGGAGGGGCTGGTCGTCGCTGCGCAGGGCAGGGGTTGGCGCGTAGCGGGGAGGGACGGCCTGGGGGCGTGCGGCGCAGGAGCAGGCGGCCCGTGGCACGACGACGCGCGGCAGCCGGCTCTGCTTGGTGCCGTGGCCGGCAGGGGCAACACGAGCGCCGAGACGGCACGGCGGGGTACGGCGCGCACAGAGGAGGGGCCTGGTTAGGCCGGCACTGTGGCGTCGTCAATGCGGAGAGGGCGGTGGTGGTGGTGGTGACCGGCGCCGAGCTCTGCTCGGTGCTGTGCTGCGTGCAGGGGAGCGAAGGAAGCAGGAACAGAGAAAGGAGAAAGGAGAAAGAAGAGGAAAAGGGGTAGGGGAAAAGAAAAGGAGGGAGGGGGGGAGGTCCTGCGTCGGCGGGATTCGCGGCGAGGTCGCGCGCGTGCGACGCGACGCGTGAGGGGAAAGAGCCGTGTCGGCGGAATTCGCGGCGACGGTCGCGAGTGCGGAGTTGAGCATGCGGCACGTCGCGGGGGTCGAGGAAAGAAAAAGGATGGTGGTCAATCAGGCGGCGAAAAGTCGGGAGATGTGTCGGGCGATTAGGGGTTCGGACGGTAAGGGTTTAGGATCGACCCGAGTTTGTCGAGAGAATATTTTCTAGCGAGCGATTCGTGCTGTAATTTAGATTAGGTAGAAACGCGGGCGTTACAGAGGGATTCTTTCTAATCCTTTGTATCTCCTCAACATTTTCTCCCGTGATAATTAAGTCATCAACATAAAAAAGAACTATTGCTATTCTTCCTTCTTTGAAGATCACAAACAAACTAGAATCCGATGGAGCAACCTTAAAATCATTTTGAATATGGAACTCACCGATCTTTCCATACCATGCTCTTGGGGCTTGTTTAAGACCATAGAGTGACTTCTTCAATTTGCAAACATATTCTGGATGTATCTTACACTCAAAGCCTCTTGGTTGCTCCATATATATCTCTTTGTCAAGTTCTCCATGTAGGAATGCATTCTTGACATCCAACTGCCATAATCTTCATGATTTAGTTGCTGCCAGTGCAAGTAATACTCGGACAGTTGTAATCTTGGCAACCGGACTAAATGTTTCTTCATAATCCAGTCCATACTGTTGAGAGAATCCCCAAGAAACAAGTTGAGCTTTATACCTCTCAATTGAGCCATTAGAGCGAGTCTTTTGTCTTATATACCCATTTGCAGGATATTGGTCTCACATCCTTTGGTTTTGGCACTAATTCCCATGTTTGATTTCCTTTTAGTGCTTCAATTTCCTCCTTCATAGCATTTTGCCACTCTTGACTTTTTTCTGCTTCTTCATATGAAGATGGCTCAATAGGTAATTCATCAGTGAGAGCAACAAACCCATACCTTGGAGTTGACCCTGTTTTCCTGGTTGTCCTCCGTAATTTTTGGATAGGCTCTTGAACCTTCTTTTGAGCTGGCCAATGTACACCCATTTTCCATGGGCTCTTCCCCTTGCTTGGAGAATGATCTGGAGTGGGGATCTGCTCCTCTCCTTGTACTTCTTTGTAACACCCTAAGGTAATTTTTCCTAATTTTAATAAATTTATGTTGGGCTTAAATAAATTCTCCAGCATTTTTCCTAATTTACCTCGCATTTAAAGTAATTTTATAACGCAAGTAAATAAAATTTATCATAGGATTAAAATGTTTGTGCATTCATGCTGCAGCATTGTTTTATTTGTGTGGGGTTTATGGGTTTGAATTCAAATTGTATTTTGAATTCAAATAGTTTGTTTGAATAGATTGAGTAAAGGAAAAAGGAAAGGAATAAAACCAGGCAGCCCGGCCCACTCTCCTTTTCTCCCTTGGGCTCCTTTCCCTCCCCCTTCTCTCCCGAGGCCCAGCACACCCTCTCCCTCTCCCCTTCCCCGCATGGGCCACGTCGGCCCACTCTTTTCCCCACCAGCCCATCGGCCAGCTCAGCCCATCGGCCGCCCGCTCTTTCCCCCTTCTCTCTCTCGCTGCCAGCTCGGGCCCGCCTGTCGGCGCCTTCCCCTTTCTCCTTCCTCCCAGCGCCCGATCCCCTCTCCTCTGTTTCCTCCCCCGCCGGCCGTGCCTCTGAACCTTGGGTCCCCTCCTCTGCCCCGCACCCAAGCCCGTGCCACGGCCCGCGACCGAGCCTTCCCCCTCCTCTCTAGAACCTTCGCCACCCGAGCCAGTACCACGCGGAGCCGTTGAGCCGATCCGGTTCCTCCGCACGCCACGGTCCTCACCGTGCTTTCCGCGCCTGCCGCGGGCACGCATGACCAGCTGCCGCCCGGCCCTTAATTAGCTCCCGAACACACCCCTGGACCCTAACCCTCTGGAGCACGCGAGCCCCAGCCACCGCTGTCTTTGCAGCTGCCCTTCCGCCGCTCGGGTTCCGGTAAGCCGCACGCCGCCGCGGGCATTAGCTCACCGCCGGTAGACCATGGGCCGAGCTGACCCCCTGCACGCCTTCACAGGACCACTACGCGTTGGTTTCCGGTGAACAGGAGCTTGGAGACTCTCGGCAACCGCTCCTCCCACGAACCCCGATCGCCTCCATCGCCGGTCCGCCGTTGAAGTCATCACGCCGCCGCGTTCCAGCCCGTTCCGCACCTTGGTGAGCACCCCATCTTCTCCCCGAACCTCTAGCGCTAGCCGTCGTGGATCGGAGGCCACCGTAGGCACGGGAATGCGTGCACGCCGGCGAGCTCTGTCGACCCGAGCCGCCCATGCCGTGGCGTGAGCTATTGCGACCCCGTAGACCCGCGCCATCTGTCCAGGTGGATTACGCATGTCGCGAGCGTTCTCCGGGGCCTGACCCCATCCGAAATAGAGCCCGGATGGCCGAGATCGGCCATCTCCAGCGAAACGCCGCCGCGGAAGCCGCCTCCGGCGAGCAGTAGCCGCCGCCGGCCCCTGTTTCTTTTCCCCTTTTGTCCTGGCCGCCCGATCCACGATCAACGGATCAGAATAGAACCCGCATACCCCTTCAACCAGGGCCCTCTGATCGTGATCCAACGGCTGAGCATCACCCATACCGGTTCGGCCTGGCAATCTTTCTAAAGAACCCCTGAGGTTTTCTCGAATCAACCCGCAGTACCCCTTTAGTTCAAAAGTATTTATGTTTTAGTCCTGTTTTATTCGTTTAAGCCCCTGAGTTTCCTAGAATTTGAACCCGCCGTCCAGCCTGAGGCTTTTTAACCAGCTAGCCCTTGCGTCTAGGGTTTATTTACGTTTAGACCCTCGGTTTTCGCGCAGAAAACCCTGGAAGCTCCAGTTTTCTTACAAATAGGTCCCTAGATCTTGTTTTAAGCGTAGTTTACGCGTTTTAGCTCCGTTTTAGGTGTTCTTTATATCCACGCGATCGTTGTAACGCGTAGAATAGTTCTAGGCCAGTTTTATGTGCTGTTTCATTGTCTTGGTGTACTGTTTCTTATAGTTTACCATTGTTTGTGCATGTGTGTATGTATGGACTATGTTTGATGATCGTGAGTAGACGCGGAGCCTTTGGACGAGTACCAGGAGCAGCCATTTTCCGAGCAGTTCGAGCAGCAGCCGGGAGAGTACGAGGAAGGCAAGTATAACATGAACCTCCTATCACTTTTAAATACAATTTCATACTGCATTTTAATTTTGTATACCTATAAGGACTTCCAAGCCACCTTTATATCCTTATATATATCCTATGGGTTGCATTTTTGGTTAGTTGTGCTAGGTTGCTGCGCTATAACATCTGGGTCCTTTTTAATTAATTTGATTAATGGTTTTATGCAACTTAATTCTGGAGCCGACCCTCTGTGCTGTGTGCTTGAGTGGTTTGTGCGCCCTTAAAAGATGTTTTTGTTAGAAACATGGTTTAGGGGGCTAGCACGGTGCTTAGTGCTTGGTTGGCCACTCTCCATAAGGACCGGTTCATAGAGCGACAACCTGGGACAACCGCGCAACCACAAGACTGGAATGGGATGGTCTTGACTTACTAATTAGGTCGTGTTGGTTCGGGAGTAACTTACCTGCGTGGGCAAGAGGGGTGGTAAGCTTCAATGGTCCCTGCTCCTCCGGCTTGGTCTGTGCTGTGTGTCTTGTACCCCCGGAGGTGGGCCCCATCGTCACTGATCCAGAATCCTTAGCGGTTACACCTTACCAACGTGTCCTTTGTAACGGTCTCGTAGTGTGCTTGCTAGCCATCTCACCTAAGGAAGTGTGATGAACAACTAGCGTAGCTCACGACTTGTGGGTAAAGTTGTGCAACCTCTCGAGAGTGTAAAACTGATATATCTGCTGTGCTCACAGTGATGAGCGGCCCAGATCCTCCGTCTGATTAGTGGGGTTATCAACCTTTGGTTAGGGAGATTCCCCGGGTGGTTTTGGTTTGGATGGTTCTTAGTAGTTCTTAATTAATATTGATTAATTCTTATGCAATTTGGGTTATGGTAACTCATCCACTTGTAGTAATTAGCTTTAATAAAATTTGCCAATATTAAAAGCTAATGCAGTTGAGTCAGCTGTTGAGTACTAGTTTGTACTCACACTTGCCTCTCTACTCTCTGTTCTTTTCGGATATCTTCGACTGCTGCTCAGTGCCCGGCAACGTGGAGGATTACGTCAGCGGCTTCGACGACTTCTAGGCGTTTGTCTCCCAGTCGACGTCCCTGTGGCGCCTAGGTCTTCATGTATCTCTTTCACGCTTCCGCAACTCTTGAACCGATTCTTGATTCGGTTGTAATAAAATAATTCATTTATGATTCATTTACGATTTATATTAATGTTATTCTTGGCATGTGTTGTGATATCTTGATAATCTGTTGTATATATGTGTGACTTGATTCTGGCGCATATATGATTGCTCGATTTATGTCCTTATAAATCGGGTGTGACAGATTGGTATCAGAGCCGTGTTGACTGTAGGACGAAGCTTAGGTAGAATTGGTCGAGTTTAGGACTTCTTTCCTCTTGCCTTGCCCTCGCAAATCTTCAACCATCATTTTTTTCTACTTCTATTCCTTGAGTCTTAAGCCCTAGAGTTGCTATCTCTCCTGTCTTTTCTGAGAAATAGCTTGAGCTTTCCGTAGATGTTGGCCTGAGTCGCCTAATCTAGTAATTTATAAGTTTAGGTCGTCCCGATGAAAATACGCTAGAACGAGTGTGTTAGTCGAGTGGTGTGGAAAACTCGACTAAGTTGTGAATATTGAATGTTTGTTATTGTGCAAATGTTTGATTTGGATTTTTGGTTGATTGCATAGTCTAGTAGTTAAACTTGTTCATGCAAATCGACCTAACCCAACTTGAACTAAATAATAAAATTGAGTTAGAACGTTGGGGGTAAAACCTATATTCCTTTCTTTCTGTCATATCCTTCCGAAGTTTCATTTCCGCAGCTGCACGATATCTTATTCTCATAAATTTCGTTTGTTGCAATCAGATGGTGAACACCAGGCGCACCGGTTCCGGTTCTGACCAGCAGGAGCAGAACAACCAGGGTACTGGTCAGCCGCTGCCGATGCCGCCACCACTGACCCCGGAGCAGTTCTTCCAGCTCCAGATGCAGATGATGGCGACCCTGAACAACACCGTTCAGGCTCTGCAGCAGATCCATGCTCAGCCACCGCCTCCACCGCCGCCTCAACCCCGTGACAGGCGTGCGGATTTCCTGAGAGGTCATCCTCCGACCTTCTCTCACGCCACGGACCCACTCCAGGCGGACGACTGGCTCCGCTCGGTGGAGCGCCAGTTGGTTGTTGCGTAGTGCGACGACCGGGAGCGAGTCCTTTACGCAGCAGGGCAGCTGCGAGGCTCCGCTCTTGACTGGTGGGAGTCCTACCCAGCTCGGGATCGTGATGCTCTCACGTGGGACCAGTTCCGTGAACGTTTCAGGAACCATCACATTCCTGAGGGCATTATGAAGATGAAGCAGAAGGAGTTCCGTGCCCTTAAGCAGGTAAATTTGAGTGGAATTCTCTACAATTTCTTTTGAGCTTGATCTATCCTTGATTTCTTTCATAAACCTGACACATTGAGCGATCTCCATCCTTGTTATCTGTGTTCTTTATTTCAGGGATCTATGACGGTGACGGAATACCGTGACCGTTTCCTTCAGCTTGCCCGCTACGCCCCTACTGACGTCGCTCATGATAGCGACAAGCAGGAGTACTTCAAGGAGGGACTGGATGATCACATCCAGTATGCGCTGCTGAACCACCGCTTCGACAACTTCAACCAGCTGGTTGATGCTGCTCTCAACACCGAGCGCAAGCGCCGGGAGATTGAGGATAAGAAGAGGAAGATGGCTCCATCCTCTTTGGGCAGCAACAGTCGTCCCCGCTATCAGCATCCACCACAGCAGCAGCAGAGGCCGCCCCAGCAGTACCAGCAGCGGCAGCAGTACCCGCCTCGTCCTCAGCAGCAGCAGCAGGCGGGACAGGGTCAGAGGCTTCCGGCGCCTCCGGCTCCACCAGCTCAGAGGCAGGGAGCGCCCACACCTCCTCCTGGGCAGCAGGCCGCTGCACTTCCACGAGTGTGCTTCCACTGCGGCGAGCCAGGGCACTACGCCAACGTCTACCCTCGGAAGGCACAGGCAGGATAGCAGGGGCGTGCAGCACCGCCCAAGGCCCCAGCTCAGGGCAGGGTGAACCACGTGATGGCCGAGTCAGCGGCCGAGGCTCCTAACGTGGTGATTGGTACGTTCATGGTCAACACCCATCCTGCTACAGTGCTTTTTGATACTGGTGCTACGCATTCTTTCATCACCCGGTCTTTTGTTGAGCATCATGGCATTCCTACTAGCACATTAAAGAGGTGCATGTTAGTATCTTCACCGGGAGGGCAGTTGAGGTCTCATGTCTTCTGTCCCAGAGTCAGTGTGGCCATAAGGGGGGTAGATTTCAGTGCGAATCTTATGGTGCTAGACTCCAAGGGCATTGATGTGATCCTCGGGATGGAGACTCTCGCCAAGTGGGGAGTCCGAATAGATTGTGCTCAGAGGACGGTTCTTCTATCAGCACCGGATGGTCAGGAGGTTACTGTTGGTGCCACAGAGCCTTCTGGATTTCTTCATCAGATGGAGGCTAGACCCACGGATGGTATTCGCGTGGTGTCTGAATTCCCGGATGTCTTTTCGGATGATTTGCCAGGTATGCCGCCTAATCGCGACATTGAGTTTTCTATTGATCTCTCGCCTGGCACAGCTCCTATTGCTAAGCGGCCCTATCGTATGGCTCCTGTCGAGCATGAGGAGGTTAAGAAGACTGTCGACGAGTTGCTAGCTAAGAGTTATATCCGCCGCAGTTTCTCTCCTTGGGCTTTTCCTGTATTGCTTGTAGAGAAGAAGGATGGCGCGAAGAGGATGTGCGTCGATTACCGGGATCTGAATGCAGTCACTATCAAGAACAAGCATCCATTGCCCTGTATTGAGGATCTTTTCGATCAGCTTCAGGGTGCTTGTGTATTCTCGAAGATTGATCTTCATTCGGGTTATCATCAGCTGAAGATTCGTCCTGAGGATATTCAGAAGACGGCATTCACTTGCAAGTATGGGCTATACGAGTATATGGTCATGTCTTTTGGCTTGACCAATGCTCTAGCTTTCTTCATGCATCTGATGAACAAGGTTTTCATGGATTATCTGGACACCTTTGTGGTGATATTCATTGATGATATCCTGATATATTCCAAGTCAGAAGCAGAGCATGAGAAACATCTGAGGCTTGTGTTGCAGAGGCTCAGAGAGCACAAGCTGTACGCCAAGCTCAGCAAGTGCGAGTTCTGGATTGACGAGGTTCCATTCCTCGGTCATGTTATCTCCAAGGGAGGTATTGCTGTGGACCCCGGAAAAGTGAAGGATGTGCTTGACTGGGTTGTACCGCAGATGGTGAAGGAAGTCCGCTCTTTCTTGGGCTTAGCAGGTTATTATCGGAGGTTCATTGAGAATTTCTCCAAGATTGCGAAGCCTTTGACTTCCTTGCTGGAGAAGGGTGTGGATTTCTTTTGGACTGATGAGCGTCAGAGTGCCTTCGAGGAGCTGAAGAAGAGGTTGACTACGGCGCCAGTCCTTACTCTGCCAGACCAGAGCAAGGGGTTCACAGTGTATTGTGATGCTTCGAGGGATGGTCTTGGTTGCGTCCTGATGCAGGAGGGCAGAGTGATAGCTTATGCCTCGCGGCAGTTGCGCCGGCACGAGCTGAATTATCCCACTCATGATCTGGAGTTAGCCGCAGTTGTGTATGCTCTGAAGATATGGAGGCATTACTTGTTTGGGCAGAGGTGTGATATTTACACCGATCACAAGAGCCTCAAGTATATTTTCACTCAGAGTGAGCTGAATATGCGGCAGAGAAGATGGCTAGAGTTGGTCAAGGATTATGACCTGGAGATTCACTATCATCCGGGCAAGGCTAATGTTGTAGCAGATGCTCTGAGCAGGAAGAGCTATGTTAACATGGTCGTGGCTTTTCAGATGCCTCAGGAGTTATGTGAGGAGTTTGAGCAGTTGAGTCTGGGTTTCCTACATCATACCTCGGGTACATCGTTCGAGGCGGAACCCACTCTAGAGGCAGAGATCAGGCAGCATCAGAAGGAAGATCAGAAGCTGCAGGAGATTCGTGAGTTGCTCAAGATTGGCAAGGCTCCTCATTTCAGAGAGGATGATCAGGGTACCTTGTGGTACAAGGGTCGTATATGTGTGCCGGATGTGAATGACCTCAGGAAGTTGATTCTGAGTGAGGCTCATGATACAGCATATTCTATCCATCCAGGCAGCACGAAGATGTATTACGACCTGAAGGAACGATTCTGGTGGTATGGAATGAAGCGTTCCGTTGCGGAGTACGTGGCTATCTGTGACACTTGTCAGCGTGTCAAGGCAGAGCATCAGAGGCCAGCAGGATTATTGCAGCCGTTGAAGATTCCAGAGTGGAAATGGGAGGAAATCACTATGGACTTCATCGTTGGCTTGCCTCGTACTCAGAAAGGGTACAATTCCATATGGGTAGTGGTGGACCGGTTGACGAAGGTTGCTCACTTCATTCCGGTGAACACTACCTACTCCGGTGCTAGACTCGCGGAGTTGTACATCTCCAGGATTGTCTGTCTGCACGGTGTTCCAAAGAAGATCATATCTGATCGAGGATCTCAGTTCACTTCACGGTTCTGGGAGCAGTTGCATGATTCGTTGGATACGAAGCTGCGCTTCAGTACCGCTTATCATCCTCAGACAGATGGGCAGACAGAAAGAACCAACCAAGTGTTGGAGGATATGCTTCGAGCCTGTGCTATTCAGTATGGTACCAGCTGGGATAAATGCCTGCCGTATGCAGAGTTTTTGTATAACAACAGCTATCAGGCCAGTCTGAAGAAATCTCCTTTCGAGGCCCTGTATGGTCGGAAATGCAGGACTCTGCTGTATTGGGATCAGATTGGTGAGAGGCAGGTATTTGGCCCGGAGATTGTTGAGGAGGCCGAACAGCTGGTGCAGCAGGTGCGAGAGAATCTGAGGGTCGCTCAGACTCGTCAGAAGAGCTATGCGGATGTTCGTCGCCGAGATTTGACCTTCGCAGTGGGGGATCATGTGTATTTGAAGGTCTCGCCGATGAGAGGAATCCGCAGGTTTAATGTAAGAGGGAAGCTAGCCCCTCGATACATTGGTCCGTTCAAGGTGTTGGAACGGAAAGGTGAGGTGGCATATCGTTTGGAGTTGCCTCTCAATCTCTCAGGGGTGCACGATGTGTTTCATGTGTCTCAGCTGAAGAAGTGCTTGAGAGTGCCGGAAGAGCAAGCACCGATAGAAGGGTTAGATGTGCAGGAGGATCTGACCTATATCGAGCATCCGGTGAAGATTCTGGAGACATCTGAGAGAGTTACCAGAAATAAGAAGATCAAGATGTGCCGTGTGCAGTGGAGTCATCACACGGAGGATGAGGCTACTTGGGAGCGAGAAGACGAGCTGAGGAAGACATATCCCAATCTCTTTGCTAGCTAGCCTATCCGAATCTCGGGACGAGATTCCTGTAAGGGGGGTAGGTTTGTAACACCCTAAGGTAATTTTTCCTAATTTTAATAAATTTATGTTGGGCTTAAATAAATTCTCCAGCATTTTTCCTAATTTACCTCGCATTTAAAGTAATTTTATAACGCAAGTAAATAAAATTTATCATAGGATTAAAATGTTTGTGCATTCATGCTGCAGCATTGTTTTATTTTTGTGGGGTTTATGGGTTTGAATTCAAATTGTATTTTGAATTCAAATAGTTTGTTTGAATAGATTGAGTAAAGGAAAAAGGAAAGGAATAAAACCAGGCAGCCCGGCCCACTCTCCTTTTCTCCCTTGGGCTCCTTTCCCTCCCCCCCCTTCTCTCCCGAGGCCCAGCACACCCTCTCCCTCTCGCCTTCCCCGCATGGGCCACGTCGGCCCACTCTTTTCCCCACCAGCCCATCGGCCGGCTCAGCCCATCGGCCGCCCGCTCTTTCCCCCTTCTCTCTCTCGCTGCCAGCTCGGGCCCGCCTGTCGGCGCCTTCCCCTTTCTCCTTCCTCCCAGCGCCCGATCCCCTCTCCTCTGTTTCCTCCCCCGCCGGCCGTGCCTCTGAACCTTGGGTCCCCTCCTCTGCCCCGCACCCAAGCCCGCGCCACGGCCCGCGACCGAGCCTTCCCCCTCTTCTCTAGAACCTTCGCCACCCGAGCCAGTACCGCGCGGAGCCGTTGAGCCGATCCGGTTCCTCCGCACGCCACGGTCCTCGCCGTGCTTTCCACGCCTGCCGCGGGCACGCATGACCAGCTGCCGCCCGGCCCTTAATTAGCTCCCGAACACACCCCTGGACCCTAACCCTCTGGAGCACGCGAGCCCCAGCCACCGCCGTCTTTGCAGCTGCCCTTTCGCCGCTCGGGTTCCGGTAAGCCGCACGCCGCCGCGGGCATTAGCTCACCGCCGGTAGACCATGGGCCGAGCTGACCCCCTGCACGCCTTCACAGGACCCCTACGCGTTGGTTTCCGGTGAACAGGAGCTTGGAGACTCTCGGCAACCGCTCCTCCCACGAACCCCGATCGCCTCCACCGCCGGTCCGCCGTTGAAGTCATCATGCCGCCGCGTTCCAGCCCGTTCCGCACCTTGGTGAGCACCCCATCTTCTCCCCGAACCTCTAGCGCTAGCCGTCGTGGATCGTAGGCCACCGTAGGCACGGGAACGCGTGCACGCCGGCGAGCTCTGTCGACCCGAGCCGCCCATGCCGTGGCGTGAGCTGTTGCGACCCCCGTAGACCCGCGCCATCTGTCCAGGTGGATTACGCATGTCGCGAGCGTTCTCCGGGGCCTGACCCCATCCGAAATAGAGCCCGGATGGCCGAGATCGGCCATCTACGGCGAAACGCCGCCGCGGAAGCCGCCTCCGGCGAGCAGTAGCCGCCGCCAGCCCCTGTTTCTTTCCCCTTTTGTCCTGGCCGCCCGATCCACGATCAACGGATCAGAATAGAACCCGCATACCCCTTCGACCAGGGCCCTCTGATCGCGATCCAACGGCCGAGCATCACCCATACCGGTTCGGCCTGGCAATCTTTCTAAAGAACCCCTGAGGTTTTCTCGAATCAACCCGCAGTACCCCTTTAGTTCAAAAGTATCTATGTTTTAGTCCTATTTTATTCGTTTAAGCCCCTGAGTTTCCTGGAATTTGAACCCGCCGTCCAGCCTGAGGCTTTTTAACCAGCTAGCCCTTGCGTCTAGGGTTTATTTACGTTTAGACCCTCGGTTTTCGCGCAGAAAACCCTGGAAGCTCCAGTTTTCTTACAAATAGGTCCCTGGATCTTGTTTTAAGCGTAGTTTACGCGTTTTAGCTCCGTTTTAGGTGTTCTTTATATCCACGCGATCGTTGTAACGCGTAGAATAGTTCTAGGCCAGTTTTATGTGCTGTTTCATTGTCTTGGTGTACTGTTTCTTATAGTTTGCCATTGTTTGTGCATGTGTGTATGTATGGACTATGTTTGATGATCGTGAGTAGACGCGGAGCCTTTGGACGAGTACCAGGAGCAGCCATTTTCCGAGCAGTTCGAGCAGCAGCCGGGAGAGTACGAGGAAGGCAAGTATAACATGAACCTCCTATCACTTTTAAATACAATTTCATACTGCATTTTAATTTTGTATACCTATAAGAACTTCCTAGCCACCTTTATATCCTTATATATATCCTATGGGTTGCATTTTTGGTTAGTTGTGCTAGGTTGCTGCGCTATAACATCTGGGTCCTTTTTAATTAATTTGATTAATGGTCTTATGCAACTTAATTCTGGAGCCGACCCTCTGTGCTGTGTGCTTGAGTGGTTTGTGCGCCCTTAAAAGATGTTTTTGTTAGAAACATGGTTTAGGGGGCCAGCACGGTGCTTAGTGCTTGGTTGGCCACTCTCCATAAGGACCGGTTCATAGAGCGACAACCTGGGACAACCGCGCAACCACAAGACTGGAATGGGACGGTCTTGACTTACTAATTAGGTCGTGTTGGTTCGGGAGTAACTTACCTGCGTGGGCAAGAGGGGTGGTAAGCTTCAATGGTCCCTGCTCCTCCGGCTTGGTCTGTGCTGTGTGTCTTGTACCCCCGGAGGTGGGCCCCATCGTCGCTGATCCAGAATCCTTAGCGGTTACACCTTACCAACGTGTCCTTTGTAACGGTCTCGTAGTGTGCTTGCTAGCCATCTCACCTAAGGAAGTGTGATGAACAACTAGAGTAGCTCATGACTTGTGGGTAAAGTTGTGCAACCTCTCGAGAGTGTAAAACTGATATATCAGCTGTACTCACAGTCATGAGCGGCCCAGATCCTCCGTCTGATTAGTGGGGTTATCAACCTTTGGTTAGGGAGATTCCCCAGGTGGTTTTGGTTTGGATGGTTCTTAGTAGTTCTTAATTAATATTGATTAATTCTTATGCAATTTGGGTTATGGTAACTCATCCACTTGTAGTAATTAGCTTTAATAAAATTTGCCAAGATTAAAAGCTAATGCAGTTGAGTCAGCTAACCTTAGAGCCTCATACTCGTGTTATACTTGTTGAGTACTAGTTTGTACTCACACTTGCCTCTCTACTCTCTGTTCTTTTCGGATATCTTCGACTGCTGCTCAGTGCCCGGCAACGTGGAGGATTACGTCAGCGGCTTCGACGACTTCTAGGCGTTTGTCTCCCAGTCGACGTCCCTGTGGCGCCTAGCTCTTCATGTATCTCTTTCACGCTTCCGCAACTCTTCAACCGATTCTTGATTCTGTTGTAATAAAATAATTCATTTATGATTCATTTACGATTTATATTAATGTTATTCCTGGCATGTGTTGTGATATCTTGATAATCTGTTGTATATATGTATGACTTGATCCTGGCGCATATATGATTGCTCGATTTATGTCCTTATAAATCGGGTGTGACATTCTTCTAGAACCTTCTCAATGTCATCATGAGACTCCTCTTGAATCTCTTCCGGTACCTCCACCAAGTCATGAGATTCCGCCAACGTAACCTTCTCAGGAGACCACCATGCCGAAGCTTCATCAAACACCACATTCCTTGAGATGTGGCATTTCCCCCTGGTTGGATCAAAGCACCTCTAACCTTTCCGTGCATCATCATAGCCCACAAAGATGCATCGAATTGCCTTCTTTTCAAACTTGCCCCTTAGGTGGTCTGGCACAAATACGTAGCATACACATCCAAAGACCTTGAGATGGCTTACCATTGGCTTCACCTTCCATAGCATCTCATGAGGAGACTTGAATCCCAACTTTGATTGTGGGAGCCTATTAATCACATAGACTGCTATCCTTATACACTCAGCCCAGAACCTTCCAGGAACAATCTTTGCATGGAGCATACTTCGACATATTTCTGCAAGATGCCGATTCTTTCACTCTGCAACTCCATTTTGTTGTGGGGTATGAGGGCATGTTAATTGCCTCCTTATCTTATTCTCCTTGAGATAGTTGGTGAACTCATTTGATAAATATTCTTTCCCATTATCAGTCCGAAGACACTTAATTTTCATATCGAGCTCACCTTCTACCTTCTCCTTAAACTCCTTAAACTTCAAAAAGGTTTTCGACTTCTCCTTCATAAAGTAAACCCAAACATACCTTGAGAAGTCTTCAATAAAAGTCACCATGTACCTCATACCTCCAAGAGATATTTGCTTCACCGGACCGAAAACATCCGAATGTATGAGTTCCAATGGTGTCATCGATCGGTGCTCAGACTCTTTGTATGGTAATTGATGAGCCTTGCCAAACTGACAACTGGCACAAACCGTATCAATTCAGATATCCATTTGAGGAAGCCCCTTCAAAACTTGCTTTTGCATCATCTCCTTTAATTTCCTATAATTGACATGTCCAAGGCGGGCATGCCAAAGATCCCCGGTCTCACTCCTTCGAGTCTTATCCACATAAGCGGACTCAGCAGAGAGGACATAGACTTATTGTCTCCTCTTTCCTTCCAAAATTGGTGTGCCAATCACCTTTACTGTTTTGTATATAGACACACCTTCCGGTCCAAAGAGAACATATTTTCCTTCTTCTGTCAACTAAGAGACTGATAGAAGATTTTTCTTCAACCCATGGACATGATATACCTTGTTGAGTTGGAGTTGATGAGGACCATACCTTGGAATGGTTATCTTTCCAACATGAGAAATAGCCAATCTTGAATTATCGTCTATTAATACTTCTCTTCCTCCTTTGTAGTCTGTCATATCCTGTAACTTCTTGTCATCATTAGTCATGTGATTGGAGCACCTAGAATCAATGATCCAATCTTCCTTATAGTCAATTTTTGGATCAATTGTCGCTGCAAAAGCAGGTGCCTCCATGTCCTCCTCCAACTCATTATATTCTACTTCTTGGGAAAACCGGCTTCAATATCCCATTCTTCTTCACTGTTATGTGCTTCCTCCTTTTTCTCTTCCTTTATGGTAGTGGCTATATTTCCTTCAAAATATCTTTTTGGAAGATCACAATCTCTAGCAAAATGGCCAGCCTTACCACAATTGAAGCACCCTCCATTTTGCTTTCTTGGTTGATATTTTTCATCTTCTCTTCCTCTTGCTTCCCTTGAAGGACTTCTTTCCTTTGCATGATACTTGTCACCATCTGTCCACTTTGGCTTGAATCTTTCTTTTCTCCTAAACGAGCCCTTCTTCTTACTTGTAAAGAGAGCCTCCTCCTCTTCCTTCTCGGTAATACTCCCCATCTGCTTGGCCAACTCTTCTTGGTTAACCAATAGATTCTCTAGCTCAACCAAAGATGGTTGATTTGGCCACCCTCTCACGGCAGCAATAAATCCACTATACTTAGGTCTAAGCCCATGAATTATTATCCTCTTCATACGAGCTTCACCAATCTTCTCCTCGGGCTCAAGCTGATATATCTCTCGACAAATAGACTTCACCTTGGTAAAATATTGACTGATAGTCAAGGTTCCTTGAGAGATACCTGCTAACTCATTCTCCAGGAGTTATAGGCGTGCTTCATTCTTCTTGGGAAACAACTTTTCCAAAGTCTCCCAAGCAGTCTTCAGAGTATCTGCATCTCTAATATGCTCTAGTAGGTCCTCCTCGATTGTAGTCTTCAACACGAACATGGCTTTGCCAGCTTTAATTTTCCATTTTCATAAGGGCTCCCCTTGATCCTTCTCCTTCGCTGGAGGCACAACCTCACTGCCTGCAACAACCTCCCACAAATCTTGACTTTGCAAGTAGTACTCGATGCAAGTCTTCCAATAACCATAGTTGTGGCTGTTGAGCTTCCTGATTCCACTGCTTATGCCAAGATCTGCCGTAGTGATCAACGCCCAGCGTCAGCTCCTCTGGTCCCTAACCAACAAGCTTCATAGTCCTAGACTATGCATTGACAGAGTCTCCCGTTAGCGCCTGCTTGACAGTGGATGCTACAAGCACTTGTGCTCACCGATGCCTCCTCAAGATGATGATCCCGGACGAACCTGGCTCTAATACCAATTGTTGGAAATGGAGGTGGCCCTAATCACCCACTTGAAGGTGGACCTATACCTAGGAACACCCACTCACTCTGTAGTGGACAACTTTATAATTTCTAATTACTTAGTGCCTTTTGGTCCTTTTTGGCTGCAGGGCCGACCTTCTAGCTCCCGGGTGGCAGAGCCAACCTACAGATGAAGCTTGCTTTCGGGTGGCAGAGCCAACCTTCAGATGAAGCATGCACCGTTGAGATCCCGGGGGCAAAGCCAACTTTCGATAGATCACAATCCCACGCACTAAGTAGTTAGAAACAAATTGGGAAACCAACTCTTTTGAAAAATACTTTATTACACGAACAACAATATTATATGAGAGTGTGAACACTTCTTAAGTGGCTATCCTAGCACTCATTCACACACTCACCTAGCACTACAACCCCAACTCTCTCTTATGCTTGTGGCTTGTATGTGTTGTTGCCTCTTAGGTTACTAGGGGAGGGAGAGGGGGTTCTCATATATATAGACCATGGCGACACATATGGTGATGACATATGTCCCTTACTCTAGAACCTTCCTAGATATTTTCTACTTTACCATACAACAAAAGATATTCTAGAATATTCCTAGATATTTTTTCACTTGCCATATAAGATAAGTGACTCTAGAACTTTCCATAAATATTTATATCCATGGTAATATCTTCACCTTCAAAATATCTTCTTTCTTGCATGGTCAAGAGTATTCTAGAAGATTAACTTGCTTTCTATCAATAGATTTTAACACCTTCATCATGTAATTGTGCCATGATGATTTGATCATGGAGGGTTCCTTCGATGAAAATGTGTTAGAGTGCCTTGGGAAATCATTTCCAGATTTAGCTTCCCCATCTCATGACAAAGTGTTTCATTATAGAATTTCACAATTAAGCAATGGCAATGAGATTTGCGACTGAGTGCATCCACGATTACTTTGGCTTTTCCTGGGTGATAGTGCACCTCAAGATCATAATCTTTGATTAACTCCAACCATCTTCTTTGTCTCATATTCCGATCAGCTTGGTGAAGATATATTTTAGACTTTTGTGATCAGTGTAGATATTGCAATGAGTGCCCATAAGATAGTGTCTCCATATCTTTAGAGAATGAATGACAGCCGCTAGCTCGAGATCTTGTGTTGGATAATTCTGTTCATGAGGTCGAAGAGCTCGTGAAGCATAAGCAATGACTCGATTGTCTTGCATAAGCACACAACCAAGACCAGTACCAGATGCATCACAATAAACATCGAATGGCTTGGTGTTATCAGGTTGAGCTAAGACTACGCTGTAGTCAGGTGTTCCCAAAGAGTGTGGAAAGCTTTTTCACATTTCTTGCTCCACGCAAACTTTACTCCTTTCTTCAATAGTTCAGTCATAGTCTTAGCAATTCTGGAGAAGTTCGGAATAAAGCGACGATAATAACTAGCTAAACCAAGAAAACTGCGAATCTGATGGATGAAGGTGGGAGGTTTCCAATCCATCACCTCTTGTTCTTTGCTAGGATCAATGGCTATGCCTTCGCTGGAAATAGTGTGGCCTAAAAATTTTACACTATCAAGCCAGAATTCACACTTCTAAAACTTAGCATAGAGCTGATGGTCTCTGAGACGTTGGAGAATCAATGTGCAGGTGCTCCGCATGCTCTTCCTCATAATTGGAATATATTAGGATGTCGTCAATGAGGACCACAACGAACTTGTCAAGTTCAGGCATGAAATACCAAATTTATGAGATACATGAAGTAGGCAGAAGCATTTGTGAGCCTGAAAGACATGACCAGATAATCATATAGCCCGTATCGTGTGGAAAAGGCAGTCTTAGGGATATCACATGGAGGAATCTTGACTGATGATAGCTAGAGCGAAGATCAATTTTTGAGAAGACTCTAGCTCCTACTAATTGATCAAAGAGAACATCAATGCGGGGAAGTGGATATTTATTTTTGATTGTCACCGCATTGAGATGTCAATAGTCCACACACAGCCGCAAACTATCATTCTTCTTCTTCACAAATAGGGCTAGGCAACCAAAAGGTGATGCACTAGGATGAATGAAACCTTTATCTAAAAGTTCCTGCAGTTGTAGTTTCAATTTGACCAACTCCTTGGGTGGCATTCTATAGGGTATTTTTGACATAGGTGCAGTGCCTGGCTATAGTTCGATAATGAACTCAATGTCTCTATCCGGTGGCATTCCTGACAAGTCATCCGGAAAAGCATCAACATACCACTAGAATATCTTCTGGTTTGACTCCTTCCATCGTGAAAGCACATGAATTTATGCATTCTCGAGAAGGTATGTAAAGAGTAGTGGCTCCGTGACTGAGTGAGTTTATTTCAACAGCTTGGGAAGAAATATCTAATGTAACCCCATGCAGAGCCATCCAATTCATCCCCAAAATAATGTCCATGCCTTCCAGCGCCAAAAGGATAAGGTTAGTTTTGATAATTTTACTACCCAACTTGATCGGTACATGCCTTATGATTTGGTTGGAAGCAATTTTACCACCCGGTGTTGATATTATGTATGACCTTTTGTGTGGCAAAAATCTAGTCCCAATTTTGCATCGAATTTTGCACTAATAAAACTATTTGATGCACCAGAATCAAATAATATAACTGCAGGCTTGTTGTGGATAGAGAATGTACCCGACATCACTAGTGCACCTTTAGGAAGATCAGCAAGTGTAGTAAAATTGATCCTACCCTGCTGAACTTGAACAGTCTATCTTTTTCCCTTGTTCTTACTGTTCTGATTAGAACCTTGCCCCTGATTTGGCTGCCTAGGCTGGGGGCATTCTCATGCAAAGTAGCTACAACTCCCAAAATTAAAGCAACGATTTACATTGCTAGGATGAACTGGTGGTGGAGCATTCGGTCTTGAGCCAGTCTGCTGAGGAATTGCGGAACGGGTGACGCCCTACAGGTGTGGGGGCCTGATAACTCAATGCCCTTGTTGAGGGGCCTTCTGAGGAGCTTTAGAATTAGCATTCTGCACCAAATGATACCTATGTGGCAGAGAACTAGAAGGTCCTGCTGGTGCCTTCCTCTTCTTCTTAGCACGGTGAGCTAAGATACAGTCTTCCTGAGTGATTGCCAGATTGACCAGCTCATTATAAGTGTCTACCTTGATGGGGTTTAAGCGGTCCTTGAGCTTGGTACTAAGGCCTCTGTGGAAGTGATCATGCTTCTTAGCATCAGTGTTAGCGTGATGGCCCACGTATTGACAAAGGTTATTGGAAGCCTGGGCATACTGAAGTACGGTGCAGGAACCCTGAGTGAGAGCCAGGAATTCATTCAATTTCCTTTCCATGAGCCCTTCTGGAATGTGATGGGCTCTGAAGGCATTCTTGAATTCATCCCAAGTGACAACATGATCGGCTGGGAGCATGGTGAAATAGTTGTCCCACCAAAGACACGTGATACCGCAAAGTTGTTGCACGGTAAAACGGGCCTTATTTGCATCGGAACATGGCACCACAAGTAGAGAAAACTTGGACTTGATTGTACGAATCCAAGAGTCCCCATCCAAGGTGTGGCAGAACCAACCTGAATTACACTGGCTCAAATACGCAAGTCCACTCTCAAGGGCTCCAACGTACTTCAAACGGTGTAATCCCTTGGCCTGTCGGGTAACATCCCGATAAACCACCGAATGCAGGTTCAAACAAGGTACCTCGCACGAAGGCGAGTCCAGAGATACAATCACCGTCATATTTTACACCACAGGCATTTATATTACATGCATTGTCAAAAGTAATATCAGTTTCCACTGATAAGATTTATTACAAACCGGTTCAAGTTTTCAAGTTCACAGCAGCGGAATTTAAACCACAACCACTGTACACGTCACCAGTACGGATACCATGCCTAAGCCATGGCATGATATCACTCGGTAGGATCAGTGTTAGCCGGGGACGGGTCCCATTCCACGGACCAACCATCAGGCAGAGTGTAAGGCCATGGCATAGGCACAGCAGAGTCCTTAGGGTGATTACCTGGATAAAAAGCCATATTGCAAGACTGAGTAATCTAATACTCAGCAAGACTTATCCATTTCATGGTATACTTAGCCAGGTAACTAGACTTATGAAGGCTTAAAGGGTGATGGGTAAAGTTTTTAGCTGAAAAGCAATAAAGAGTAGATCCTTAGTTTCAAATTTTAGCCTTCAAGTTCTATGTGATTATCCATTCTAGATGAGTCCCTATAGCTTATTCAAGCATGGTTAAATCTTTAGCCAAACATCATCTTTGATAACCATAAAGTTGCTCTTGTTACTCTATGTGGCAAAGGGATCAAGCAGTCTCAATCTCCGTGAGAAACGGATGATTCTTGAATTGAATTTCAGCCTTGCAAGGGTAAACCTAACTCACACGCTTGGAACATTCAGAGATTGTTCCAAAGCAACCGTTTGCCTTTCATTCCGACTCATGGATCAGATCCACCACAAGCGACTACAGGACCATACGCACATCCAATGTGCAGGACGTACGTCTGTAGTGTGACTACACGATCGTACTTCTGGTTGCCCTGCAACACGTATTCCCACACATCAAAGCAAGTAACTGGAAAAACCAAATACGAGTGGTGGGAGGTATGTCAACTCCTCGGGCCGATTGGTTACTAGGCTTACCGCTTACCATATTTCGCGGCATGAGGCTAGTACTTTCAAACGCTTAACCACCGCTACCACGCACTGCGACCTTAACCAATTTCATCAACACAGACGGGGTATCATCATGATACATCACATAAATCCCGTCCGTCATCCTTATAGTGATTACAGGAATGTAAACATTGCAACTCCTATATCGCACGAGTGATAGGAAATCACCCGACTTCTACCGGTCCTATTAGCGTAGGAGCTATTCGAAATCAAGTTCAAGTATTCAATACATTGGTTCCTAGGAAAATGCAACTAGGATTTCCCATACAACTCCTAAGAACTTAATGCATAGATAGGTATAAATAAATATAGATTGTAGTGTAAATAAAGTAGTGGGTTATGTCCGGGGCTTGCCTTCGTGAGTGGTGTTGGGGGCAGGAGTGTGAAAGTTTTCCGAACTTTAGTTCGGAGCTTCAGTTAGATTTCCGACGACGTTCCCGGGTCTTCAGAAATTTCCACTTCTGATTCCGGGATTAGCTCGTAATCTCCGTCGGCGAGAGTAGTTGAGTCTATATGATATGCAAAGATGTAGTTTAAGAGATGCATACACTTTCATTTTACTTCACAATAAAGTTGCAATCCAATGAAAACACAGTTCACTCATCACACGTACTATTTACTCTTTTACTGGGCAGTCATTTATCGGCTATAAACTAACCTAATTAGCTTCATTAGACAACACGTTTTA
Source organism: Panicum hallii (assembly GCF_002211085.1). NCBI lineage: Eukaryota > Viridiplantae > Streptophyta > Magnoliopsida > Poales > Poaceae > Panicum > Panicum hallii. The sequence continues at coordinate 28,905,857 of NC_038046.1, read as the reverse complement.
TTTTTACAAAATAAACTACCATAGCACTGGGGTTGAAATTTTTACTAATCACAGATTAATCTATGTCTAAGCCATTGTTAAATTTATCAAGATTTTATTTTTACAGAAATTAGGCCACAAGGATAAATAACAATAGTACTAACACATTAAGTATTATTTATAACTGTATATACACCCAAGATTTTGCTCTAGATTTTTGTGCATAGGTTATACTTCTCAAGAGCAACACTTCAAAATATTTTCATAATTTTTTAAGCATCTAGAACTGCAGATATTAAATACACAAGGTTAAGTAGGCATTATCCATGATTAAACTCATTCATTATAAAAATATTATACAACCAGTAGGTCAATTATTTTTCCTAAGTACTACATGTCAAAGCAAAACTAACTCAATTGGTTTTACATTTTTACCATTTTTCTATTATTTACTAAGCATTTTTATAGATCCCAACTACTTAAACTTAACATTTAAATTAGAGTAAAAACTACTTAGAAACTGAAAGTCAACCTTAGAATAAGGAATCCAACAAATTTTAGTTTGCATTTTTATGATTTTTCCTTGAATTGCTAGGGAATTTCAAAGTCTGTAGCAAAAATAACAAAGGGGGTCCTTATAGGCACTATTCATCTGAGTCTCGACTTTGCAGACAGCCCCCTGGGCTTTTGTATCTTTTAACCCGAGGGCCTTGGCCATGGTCAGAGAGGGAGGCGCATGGTTGACCGGCCAGTTCCGGCGACGGTGATCGCCGGCGGCGAGGGTGGAGGGGTGTGGGAGCCTCACCAAGTCTGTGCGCACCTGTAGACGCTCGGGATTGGGTTGGGGGCGGCCTATCGCAGCGGCGCGACGAGAGCAGGCGGCCGGCAGCAGAGGTGAACGGCGGAGGCGGCGCTCCGGTGGTCGTGAGCAGCAAGGAAGGGGTCAGGAAGCTTCGGGGTGGTGTGGGGAAGTCAAGGTAGGGTCAATTAGGGTCGAGGAGGGTCAGGAAGGGGTGCTCCACGGCGAGCAGGGGGTGGCGGCGGGCGGCGGTCGCCGACAGTGGTGCTCCGGCCGAAATTCGACGGTGTTTAGAGGCTGGTGAGCATGAGCAGGGGCTGGGGAAGCTTGCTAGGGGGTCGGTGAGGGCAATGGGCGATCGACGGCGGCTATCCACGGCGGCCAAGAGCTCACCGGAAGGGAGGAGAGGGGCGGAGGTGGTGATCGGGCTCGGGTGTGCACGGCAAGGGGAAAATGAGGAGCAAATGAGTCCAGTGTTGTCTACTGGTACTGCTCGGCAGAAGAGGGAGGGAGAAGAAGTAGACGCGGGCGCAGAATGCGGCGGCGATGATGTGGCGGCCGGCGGACAACTCGGGTGGCCGTGGCGCGCGCGAAACAGGACAGCAAGGGAGGGCTAGGGCGGCGGCCGACATCCAAGTGACACGTGGGGAGGGTGGCAGCAGGAGGTGGAGCGGCAGCGGCCTGCACAGCGGTGGCGGGGAGGTGCTCTGCACCGGCGGCAGTGAGGAGCAGGAGAGCAGAGGGGTGCTAGAGGAAGAAGAAAGGGGGGGGTGTCCGAAGGGTCTTTGTGGAAATATCAAAAATCTCAGGGACCCTACTGTAAAGTAAGATTTCCTGCTAATCCAAAACCCTAATGAGGAAATGACCAAAATAAAAGTTGGAGAGTTTTTCAAACCCTACAACATTGCTTTATGGTTCAAGTTCAAACACCCAAAGTACATAGCTTTAATTTTAAATTTTGAATAAAAGTTGTATTTAAGTAAATTTTGTCCTTACTGAGGTAGATTTCAAGTAGTTTTAGATATGATTGCAAGTTTTCATGCAATGTCATGATGACTTGCATTCTTACATTTTGATCCTAAGTTAACTTTGAAAGTCACTTTTATACTTCAATAATTTTGCATAAAAGGACCCATACTGTTGCATTATTCACATCTATGTCCCTCTTTCTTACCCATTTAACACTAAAGAGCCTATATTTTATAGAATTACAATAATACCCTTTTTCCTTTGTACTTAAATTTGACACACATACACAATAGCAAGCATACTCACTTCACACAAAAATCTAGTGTTTATAATTCTAATTACCTGAACGTCACACAAGGGCTCCTCCATCTTGTGAAACAGAGGGGGCTAAGTGCCCAGGAAGTCTAGGTAGCCAGTAGCCTCAGGTTGGTGGACATTGTGCCCACCCCGCTGCTGCTGCTGGAGCTGCCCATGGACAAGCTAGCGGAGCAGTTCAGTTTGGGCAGCCATTACTTCAGCCATGTTGGGCGGTGGTGGTAGCTGTTGCGGTTGTCCACTACCACTAGCACCAAAACCACTCAGGGTGTTGCGGGTCCCTTTAACCATCTACGATGTGCAAATTTTTCATTAATTTGGGAATCCACAATACCTCCAAGGCTGAGTGTCATAAGTGCGGAAGATTTTAGAACTCAAGGACTCAAAGGTAAACTGTGGACATAATACTGCTGGTTGCAAGAAAATTCATAACTTCCAGTTTGTTCATCCAAACCCTTACAAATTTTTGGTAGTGACTAGGAAATTTAGTGGCCTACAACTTTGGTATTCAACTCAGAGGCTAAATTGATGTCTAATATGGTTGATAAATTCATTCTTTGCTTCTTCTATTTTGGTTGTTTTTTAGCAAGCCGAGCTATAGTATGGTGCTGAAAATTTGTCAGTTATTAGTTTAGATAACTCCTTATAACTTTGGTATTCAACTACTCCTCCAACTACTACGATGTCACACCCGGTTTTAAGGACAAAACCAAATGCATAACTATATGTATGCCAGGATCAGGATCCATACATATAGTGACTTCATCAGTGAATAATTAGTAACAGTATCACGAAAAGAGAACTAAAAGACTATAAAGATTATCAGAGTTATATAGCTTATCCTGGAAACGAAGGCTTCAAACTTCATAGGCAATCGACCGGGGGTTGCGTAGGCCTAGAACTCAGCATCATTCAAAAGTCTTCACGGCAACTTTCTCTTTTGAGCAGCAATTATAACAAGCGTGAGTACACTTATGGTTGGTACTCAGCAAGTGTTGGGAATTATATGACATCAAGGCCAAAGCAAGGAAAGGCTGACTGGCTTACTGCGATAAGCAATTTTAGTTGGTCAAGTTTTATTAGAACTTGATTACTAAGTTATAAGTATATACCAACCCACATTACAAGAAATAGAAGAGATATAACAGAAGCATAACCTCAACCATAAACATGATCCACGATTTAATTCATCTTCAATTTCATTAATCATGTGAGGGTCCAAGCCACTCTTAACCGTGAGCACGACTGATATATCAGTTTTCACTCTGCAGAGGTTGTACACTTTACCCACAATTCGTATCTCCCGATTTGCCCGAGGTAGCTAGCCTCTTAAACACTTCCAAGGTGAGTGGCAAGGGATTCACTACAAGGACTTTACAAAGATTCCCTAACTCATAACAATCCGCTAAGGTTTCAAGACAAAGCGGTCATAACTCTCCCTAATGAGGCAGACGCCTTAACCAAGATCATATCATACCCTCAAAAGGATCGAGCAATACCCCAATGATGCAACCCCTCTTGCCCTTTCGGTAAGATTATCATAAGCTAGAGTCTCTAATTAGTTAGCCAAGACCAGAGCCATATAGTATTGTGGTTGCACTGTTTCTCTGGGTGGTTCTCCTTGTTCCGATTAAACATATGATCTTGTGATTAACCATATAAGGAGCATGAACATGGATAAAATAGGTGTAGCATCATCATTGTTTAGGTAACCGACCGTATCCCAAGAGTATAAGCAACTAGCATAGCTACCCAACAAGAAGATAAAACCTAGGTTGACAAGGAATGATAACAAAGGCTAGGCATATCCATAATTAGGATCCATCAAAATTAGGACACATGCATGCATAAAGAAAAGTTGTATTTATTATGATTATTAGGACAAAAGCATGATCAAGGAAACACTTGCCTTTCTTCAAGAGAATAGCTGCTCAGAGTCTTCAACTCTTATTCTTGAATCTCTTAATCTTCAAAGCTCTTGGATTGCGCTCCTTCTAATGTCACATAAGCATCGGGCCCAAGTAAAACAACAAACAAGAACAACTAAGAACAGGTACACCAAATAAAAGGAAAGCTTTAAAAGAGTGTACAAAAGTATAGGGCTCGTTGCTACGGTCACGAGAATGTAAGAAAAACGGAAGTCGGAGCTACGATTAAAAAGAAACAGCTATCGGAAGGTTTATGTTATAAAAGACAACAAAGAAACTATAAGCTTCATTTATTTTAATTTAGAAAACTAATGTAAAAGATATTCAAACGAGAATATCCCTAATTATAATTAACTCATATTATATTTTCATTAATAAAAATGAAGTAGAACTTAGTAAAATTTTATATATAATTGTCTATGTACAAATTATCCTAATTAAATAATTAATTATAAAAGAAACTAGTGAGAGCATCTAAACGTATAACTTTATGATTCGAGTTGACCTAAATAAATTAAATTACAAACACATTTGAGTTGATATTAATCAAGTTACATTAATTATAAAACTGGAGTATAGACTTAATTGGATTTTATTTAGGAAAATTAGATGAGAGGACATTAATCAAATTAAATCTATATTTAATTTTAAAACATGAACTACGATACAAAAGTGTTGCTCAATGATAGCTTACGCTAAAACAAAACTAATGCAACAAAAAGGGTTGAAACGAATCTAAAACGAGGAAAATACACATGAAACAAGGTTCCAGGGACCTAGTCACGATTCACTATAGATTTCAGGGGTAGCAGGGAAGATTTGCAAAACACAGAAATAGTGCTCGCAAATAGATCAAAGTTTAGGGTTAGATCTGAAAAAGACCATGGATGGGGCAGGGTTGAAAAGGTGCAATAGATCTAGGGGGTTTTCTGCGAAGTTTGCAAGACAGAGAAAAATACACGATAATTACAGATTTATCCGGAGCTAATCTTTAAAAGCTTCGCAGCACAACCATGGAGGTCGGCGGCTATTGTTTTGCAGATTCCTGACATTCTAAGGTACGGGAGATCGCGAGGAGTGGGGCAAAAGAAAGAGGTGAGGGAGGGGAACCCATTTTATAATTTACTTGCCACGGGGATGCATCGTGGTGGCCGAAATCGACAGCGCAAGGAATGATGGCGGTTCTGCCCGGCTTCTATTCGTGGGTGGCGGCGCTGGGCACCAGGGGACGCACAGGGCGGTGTAGGAGGAGGCGGGCAGGGGGCGAGGCGAGGTGCGGTGCAGGGACTCGGGTTGGCGGCGGTAGGGTAGGGGCACGACGCTAGGTCTTAGGTGTGCAGGGGCGAGGGGCAGCGGAGCTTCTGCTGCCTCACGAGCTGAAGGGGGCACACGTGCAGAGGCTAGCAGCAGCGCTGGTTTTGATGCTGGGAGAAGGAGCGAACGAGAGCAGCAATGGGGCAATTGGAGGGCTAAGGTCGGCGATGCAGGGGGAGGTCGCAAGGGCCACGGCCGCTCGCGATTTATAGTGCTGGGGGCAACCGAGTTGGCATGCTGAGCACACCTAGGATGGCAACGTGCACGGCTTGGACTCTGCTTGAGTCCACATTGTCCATGGGAAAACCAAGATGGGGCTGAACGGTGGGCTCACAAGTCAGGGAGAGAAAGGGTCAAGCGGGCTGCAGCTTTTTATATGGCGTGGATAGCCGTATTTGCATGATGCACATGTCGACGACAATAGCAAGAGCCATCCGATCTCGAATGAAGTCCGAAACGAAGAGAAAACCTAGCTCAGCCTGCAGGTGGGGTACAATGAGGTCGAGCATGCATGACCAGAGCAAACTCGACTAACGCGTCCTGGTGCGTGCACACACAGGAAAGCCGAGCTTAGAATGGCATGGTTGTCGTGTGGAGTAAGGAAAAGAGCAAAGAGGGATGTTGATGGCCGAACTGGGCTAGATCAGGTTAGGGTCGAGGTAGGTTTGGCTTGTTAGCAAAGATGGCCCATTCGAGAGCTCGAAAGAGAGAGAGAGGGGGGGTCTACAGCTACGGTGCTAGGTTCCAGAGCTGACGTTGACGACAACGGAGTATTACCGGAAAATGCCAAAATCGATTTACGACTTCGTTTCAAGCGAGATTTGATCAGGGGAGAAAGATTAGAGAATTGGGAGCTCGATGGAGCATCTTAGGGATTCAGAGAGAGTTAAAAGGATGGACAACAAGAAATGGCTCAGTTCGACTACGAGGAGATAAAGAAAAAAAGAAAGAAAGGGGAAGTGGAAAAGCTTCTGCATAACTCCAACTTGGTAAAGGAAGACGATCGATGGTGAGAGGTTGTCAGCTAGCTACGTCAAACTTTGGGAAGCAACGACAAAGGGGAAAACAAGGGGGTTTGATTCAGTACATCAAATGGAAGCTTTTTTATTAACTTTTTATCGATAAAAACATGATAGATGATGAGATTATGGCGATGGTAAAGCTCAAGCTTGCACGCAGCACAAGTCTAGGATTTAAGGTGGATTGGACAAGAAATGAGTTGAATCCAGCTCGAGATGAAAAGAAAAAGAATTCATTTTTGAAAATATATTTTTAGGCTTAAAATAAATCTAGATAAGTCCAGATAAATCTTTTAAACCATGAAAAATATATCCAGAAGAATCCCAAAAATTCCGGGGAAAACTTGAGAGGTAATTTGGGACACGAGGAATCCAAATAAAATATTTCGGACTCATGAAAAAGATTTTAGAGCCTTCGAAAAAATGGATCTAGCTCTACGATAAATAAGAATAATTTCTAAAAAAATTTGAAAAATTCTTGAAAACGATAAAGATGGATGAACACATTTTAGAAGACATTCACATCCTAATATTAAATAGTTTAGGGTGTGACATAAGACTACATCTCCGACTACTTAGACTACAGCTACGACTATTACAACTACATCTCCGACCGCTCGACTATATCTTTATCTATTTCGACTACATAGCCGACTACTTTAACTACACCTCTGACTACTACGACTACATATTCAACTACTTCGACTACATTCTGACTGGTTTAACTACATCTCTGACTACTACGAATACATCTCCAACTGCTTCTACTGCCTCTCCGACTGCTACAACTACATATTCGACTACTTCGACTACATCTTCAGCTGCTTCAACTACATCTCTGACTACTACGACTATATCTCCCACTACATCCGCTACACCTCCGACTAATACGACTACATCTTCGACTACACTATATCCTTGGCTACTTTGACTGCATCTCCGACTGCTTCAACTACATCTCTGACTAATACGACTACATCGACAACATCTTCAACTGCTTCATCTACATCTATGACTGCTAAGACTACATCTTCTACTGCACTGCATCTTTGACTACTTCGACTGCATCTCCGACTGCTTCAACTACATCTCTGACTACTACGAATACATCTCCGACTGCTTCAATTACACCTCTGACTACTACGACTACATCTTCGACTACTTGGATTGCATCTCCGACTACTTCGACTACATCTTTGACACTTCAACTACATTTCCGATTGCTTCAACAACACCTCCGACTACTACGACTACATCTTCTACTGCACTGCATCTTTGACTACTTCGACTGCATCTCCGACTACTTCAACTATATCTCTGACTACTATGAATACATCTCCGACTGCTTCAGTTACACCTCCGACTACTACGACTATATCTTCGACTACTTAGACTGCATCTTCGACTACTACGACTACATCTTCAACACTTCGACTACATTTCCAACTACTTCAACAACGCCTCCGACTATTACGACTACATCTTCGACCACTTCGACTATATCTCTGACTGCTTCTCTATTTTTGCAGTTTTTCAGTGGACAGAGAGCTAGTATTTTAATCACCAAGGAAAAGCTGCTCAGGTAAAAATTTACAAATTTGAACAGTAGCTGATTGAGTGAGTTTGTAACAAGTTTGATGTGAATACTTCTGCAGAAAAATTCACTAAGAAGGTTTAAGAATTTATTTGTAACAGGAGTGCTCAAAATAGGCAGAAAACTGAGGTGTGGAAGTTTCTAGTGTTGCCCACTGAGTACTAGTCCAAAAGTTCTCTAAATTTAGCAGCAGAAATAGGGAAAATTTGAAGCAACTTCCTTATTGTGCTTTTCTTCAGATAAGGTCATTTCTTAAGCCTAATTAATTTCCTCTTTCTAGATATGGCAGAAAAAGATAGATTTTTAGATAGCCCTTAAGTGAGTGCTCAAACGTGCTCTAGTGCAACTTACTCCCTTATCAACCCAGGACAATGTTTAATTCAATTTTCATATATGATCATGATGCATGCATGTCCTATTCGTCCTCACAGAGCAAAACAATTGCCAAATAGGTTTGGTCTTACGTGGTTAATTTCGATGGCATACATAATACGTCTCTCCTTAAATTAACTAGCCAAATTTTTCAAATTGTTCTTAGCTTAACACAATCGCAGTTAGCGTACATGCAGAAGATTGACAGAATATAAATTGAACCTTTCGTGCTAGCACTCACGAAAGCATCCCCATACATTACCGCTCACTATAGTACCGGCATCCATGCGTTTGACGCTGCATGGATAGTGCTTCATACGTTACCGTGATAATGTATTCACTTCCCGTATAAATCGTCTTATGGGATGTTTGTACGTCGAAGCCACCATACATGCAGCATATTTTACTCCCAATATAATCAACGAGTGGTTGGTATATTGGCAGCACCTCAAGTAAGCCACTGCTTGAGAGCAGCATTCTGTTCGTGCTACCGATGTGAGGGTCAAGCTCTCTCAGTTGACTGAGAATCCTTACCTTCTTACCTTAGCGATGATTGCATCGTTACATAAATTAAAGGTTGGCTGTGCACAAAAGTAAGTTTTGACAAAAAGTAATATGCTAGAAGTTAGTTATAATAAACATAAGTTAGATTGGCACCTAGTCATATTCCCATAATCCCCTAGAGCTTTACAAACTAGGCGTCACCCTTAACGAACCAACGCATTTTTGAAAACGCAATTTTTGTTGTCAAGTTTTAAGAAAATGAGTTTTAAAGGCTCGCTATACTCTCTGGTGTATGCATTTTGGCTCTGATACTAGCTGTGGCAGAACCGTCTGAATTAATCCAGCTTAAGTGCGCTAGCCATCACCATAGAGGCAATCCGGGCTAACACGAACTTAAAATGGAGTAAAACAATAGTCTATCGGGTAACATCTCGATGCAACCACTGGAATTTTGATCAAAACAATGCATACATACAACCCACATGAAGGTGAGCCTAGAGATTACAACAGTCCAAAAATTTTACATCACAGAGTTCAACAGGAATTATTTACAAATTAAGTTTGAAATCATTCATAAACAAGAACTTTAAAAGTTTAATAGTGCAACGGAAAAATAAACGATAGTTCTAACGAAGATACAAGATATCATGATGAAGCCCGTACATGACATCATTCAGTGTTATCATCATTTGCCGGGGATGCATCCCATTCAACTGACCAACCAGGAGGAAGAGTACACGGCCAAGTCAAACTAGCAACCATGTCCTCAAAGGTGCAAGGCTTATGGCTCAGGGGTTGTTTTTGCCAAAAAGCATCTAAGAGTGAGTCTTTGCTTCCAAGTTTTAGCATCAAGTCTTAGTTGATTAACCATTCTAGGTAAGCAACTATCCAAATCACGCATGGTGGAAATAATTAATTGAGCATCCAACCAGATTAATCATCATCATCGTTCCTCTTCTTACTCTATATGGTAAAAGGGTTAAGCAGTCTCAATGGACAATTCGAATCGAATTTCTTAACCTTACAAGAGGAAACCTAAACACATGTCACGTGGTTACTCATAGAGTCACATGTGCAACTTTTCCCCTTTCCTGTTTCATGGAACAGGGCCACCGTCCTCAAGTACAGAGGTCCACAAACCACGGAATGATGCCGGGCCACACACCGTCCTCGAGTACGTTCAAAAACTTAACCACCACTACCACACACCGCGACCTTAGCGCTTTCGCTAAACAGAAGGGGCCTCAATCATCAACAGGAATATCATAACAAAGCCCCATCCATCGATCTTATGATTCCAACATAAGTAAAACAAGCAACTCTTATATCTCGCGAGTGATAGGAAATCACTCAACTTTTACCGGAGTCCTATTAGCATGGCAATATAGCGACCGACACAGGCTAGTGTTCATATCATAGGTACCTAGGATCATGCAATTAGGGTTTCAATCAACTCCTATAAACTTAATGCACAATACCATATATAAGTAAAAGTTGCATAAATTTAAAAGTAGGGGTTATGCTCCGGGGCTTGCCTTCCTGAGCAAAGCTAGCCTTGGGCTCTTCCGAACTTTTATTTGGGTCTTTGATGTCTTCAGTTAGATTAATCTAAGCTTCATGCTGCTCACTCTCGGGCTCTGGCACCAGCTCGTAGCTTCTGTCAACGAGAGTTGTCGATTCTATATGAATGCATATGTATGAGTTGTTTTAATGGTACAAGATAAATAACTATTTCACTATAAAGTTGTAATTCAACAAAACTCAAGTTAAGTTGTAAATTTATCTAGATTAATTAACTTCATTAAGTTAGTGAGGGGTTTTGTCATTTCATAAAAGGTCATTTTTCAAAAGTAAGCATGGATTAAAAATAAAACAACTACTAGAGATAGTTTCTAGTTTTGAGATTTTTATGCAGAGCACATTACTTCAGTACAAACTCACTATAAAATTTCCAACTATTTTCATTCAGCAGATTAATCATAAAAAATAAATTTAACAGCTACTACTAGGATCAAGATCCATTTATATAGAACAAACCATGCAAAAACTGGTGCTTGACATTTTATTGAGTACTCCTAAACTTATGGTGAGTCTATTGTAAATTTTCTAGTTTTAATATGCAAGATACAGAGCATAGAAAATAAGTCAAGATACATCTACATTAATCAAAATTTATTTCTACAGGCTTACTCAAACTTTTCCAACATTGTAATCTACTCAAAGCTAGTCTCTGATTAAAATTTCTTATTTTTCTAAGCACCAGAACTAGTTACTTTGATTTAATGTAGTTTTTCTTAACTAAAAACATATGAGCAAGTTAGACTAAAGTAAAAAGTTCAAACTTTGTCCAAAGCATTTATGCATTAAGGTTACTCTACTGTAAAAGTTTCAACCATAACATATTAGTAGAACAGCACGAACAAATAACTCTAGCAAAACAGCACATCAAACAAGGTCTTAACAAGCGGAGACTAGCTTACAATCCAAAAATCATCCACAGTACTTTCCTAGATCAAAAGATACATTTATAGGCTATTTAAAACAAGATTAATTATAGATCAAGTTATAGTTTGTCACTGGTCATTCTTCTATGCAAAAGTTGTAGGAATCATCCAGAGGGTCACAACAAATTTTAGTTTGCATTTTTATGATTTTTCTATGATGTTAGATTGTTTTTACAATTGATAGCCTCTTGAAAACAAAAGTTAACTCGAGTTCTCGCAGATAGGTCCCTGGATCTAGTAGAAAGGAGCCTAAAAAGAACTTGGCGATTGCAATATAGTTCCTGGGTGGGGCTGGGTGTTTCCCGGTCAAAATTCGGCAAGGAGGCTTGCCGGCGGCGAGGGAAAATGGGTGGGGGAGCACGATGAGGTCGAGGGCTACCTGTATATTGGCTTGGTTGGGGCCAGAGATGGTCGGAGTTGGGCTGTCCGCGGGAGTAGTGGGGCGGCGGCGTGGAGGTGGCTCGCTGGTGGCCGTCCGGCATGGCAGGGGCAGGGGGCCATGGGAAACCAATTTAGGGGCTTGACTCGGGTGGAAGTGGAGCAGAAGGTGGGGCTCGACGGCGAGGCTGAGCGGCGGCGCTAATGGCGCGGTGATGGTGGTACTCGGACGCGCGTGAGTAGGGGCTTGGTGCAGCCCTTTTATTGGCGTGCGAGGGAGAGGGGAGAGGGGAGAGAGGAGGTGGAGCTGGGCACAGCGCAACAGAGGGAGGCGCGGCCTGGACAAGGCCGCAGCAAGGGAGCGGTGTCGCTAGTGCGTCATGACTCGGCCATCAGGAAACGACGGCCGCGTGGCGCGCGCGCGTCGGGCATGGGTAGATTCGGGGCAGGGGAGGGCGATTTGGCCGCGGTCCTATCGAGGCATTGTTTTTTGGCGCGGCTTGCTGGCAGGCATCGCAAGGCAGGTCGCCGGCGGCCGCTGCCCCTCGACGGGACAGAACAGGGGAGGGAGAGAGAGGAGAGTGAAGGAAGAGAGAGAAAGAGTGAAGGTCCAGGTTCAAATGAATTTTTCTCAAAAGTTTGCAAGGAAACTTTGAAATCTGCAAACACAAAAGTTGTAGGGAATTTGAAACTCTGCGACTTTTGTTTTGGATCAAAGTTCATTTGAGCTTTAGTTTAGAAGTTATTTTAAATTTAATAGTACTAGGATTTGAATTCCTATTCAACTCATGTGTTTAAAATTTGAATATGCAAATGGTATTTGCAGTACACTTTGCAAGGTACTAAAATATGAGTGTGTTTTTATGCTACATTTTTTATGACAAGTTGAGCATGTATGGTTATGAACATATTTATGAAAACCTTATATGCACACATACATGTACATGTATTCATAAATGAAATGCCTTGTAAATTTTTCTTGTTCATTATGTATGATGATATATGCATGATCTTGTTGTCACACCTAGTTTTAAAGATAAAACCAAATGCATAACTATATATTTGCCAGGATCAAGTTCCATACATATAGTGACTTCAATAGTGAATAATCAGCAACAATATCACGAAAAGAGAACTAAAAGACTATAAAGATTATCAGAGTTATACAGCATATCCTGGAAACGAAGACTCCAAACTTCATAGGCAATCGACTGGGGGTTGCATAGGCTTAGAACTCAGCATCATCTTCAAAAGATTTCACATCACTTTCTCCTCTAAGCAGCAATTATAACAAGCGGTTGGTACTCTGCAAGTGTTGGGAATTATATGACTGGCTTACTACGATGAGGAATTTTGGTTGGTCAAATTTTATTAGCACCTGATTACTAAGGTATAAGTTCATACCAAAACTCATATTAGAAGAAATAGAACACGTATAACAGAAATATAACCATAATCATAAACATGGTTCATGATTTAATTCATCTTCAAGTTCAATTATCATATGAGGGTCCAAACCGCTCTTAACCATGAGCACGGCTGATATATTAGATTTCACTCTACAGAGATTGTACACTTTACCCACAACTTGTGTCTCCCAATTTGCCCAAGGTAGCTAGCCTCTTAAACACTTTCGAGGTGAGTGGTAAGGGATTCACTACGAGGCCTTTACAAAGATTCCCTAACTTATGACAACCCGCTAAGGTTTCAAGCCAAAGCAATCATAACTCTCCCTAATGAGGCAGACGCCTTAATGAGGATCATATCACATCCTCAAGAGGACCGAGCTATACCCCAACGATGCAACCACTCTTGCCCTTTCGGTAAGATCGTCATAAGCTAGTGTTTCTAATTAATTAGCCAAGACCAGAGCCATATAGTACTGTGGTTGTACTATTCCTGGGTGGTTCTCCATGTTCCAATTAAACATATGATCTTGTGATTAACAACACCAAGAGCATGAACATGGATAAAATAGGTGTAGCATCATCATTGTTATCATCATGGTTATAAATTATTCTCAAACCAGAACAAATTATAGCAACTAAGCAGAAGCTACCCAACAAGAAAGATAAAACCCATGTTGACAAGGAATGATGATAAAGACTAGGCATATCCTTAATTAGAATCCATCAAAATTAGGACACATGCATGCATATAGAAAAAGTTATGTCTACTGTGATTATTAGGACAAAAGCATGATCAAGGAAACACTTGCCTTTCTTTTAGAGAATAGCTGCTCAGAGTCTTCAACTCTTGTTCTCAAAACTATAAATCTTCAAAGCTCTTGAATCGCGCTCCTTCTAACGTCACACAAGCATCGGACCGAAACATACAAGCAAGCAAACAAATAAGAACAACTAAGAACATATACACCAAACAAAAGGAAGCTTTAAAAGTGCATACTAAAGGATAGGGCTCGTTGCTACGGTCAAGAGGATGAAAGAAACATGGAAAATGGAGCTACGATAGAAAAGAAACAGCTATCGAAAGATTTATGTTATAAAGAGACAAAAGAACTATAAGCTTCATGTGAAAGAACCAACCTGAATTACACTGGCTCAAGTACGCGAGTCCACTCTTGAGGGCTCCAACGTACTTCAAACGGTATAATCCCTTATCCTGTCGAGTAACGTCCCGATAAACCACCGAATGCAGGATCTAACAAGGTACCTCGCACGAGGGCGAGTCCAGAGATACAATTGCCATCACATTTTTACATCACAGGCAGGTATATTACATGAGTGTTTTAAAAGTAACATCACTTCCCAACTGATGGAAATGATTACAAAACAGTTTAAGGTTTCAAGTCATGGCAGCGGAGTTTAAAACACAGTTATTGTACACGTCGCCGGTACGGATATCATGCTAGCCCTGACATGATATCACTCGGTAGGATTGGTGTTGGCCGGGGACGGGTCTCACTCCACGGACCAACCATCGGGCAGAGGGTAATGCCATGGCATAGGCAGAGCAGAGTCATAAGGGGGACTACCTGAACAAAAATTCACAATGCAAGACTGAGTATGCTCATACTTAGCAAGGCTTACCCATTTTATGGTATACTTAGCCATGTAACTAGACTCATGAAAGCTTTAATGGTTATGGGTAAAGTTTTTAGCTGAAAAATAACAAAGAGTAGATCCTTAATTTCAAATTTTAGCTTTCAAGTTCTATGTGATTATCCGTTCTAGATAAGCACCTATAACTATTCAAGCATGGTAGAATCTTTAGCCAAACATCATCTTTGATACCCATAAAGTTTCTCTTGTTACTCTATGTGGCAAAGGGATCAAGTAGTCTCAATTTCCGTGAGAAACGGACGATTCCTGAATCGAATTTCAGCCTTGCAAGGGTAAACCTAGCTCACACACTTGGAACATCCAGAGATTGTTCCAAAGCAACCGTTTGCCTTTCATTCCGACTCGTGGATCAGATCCACCACAAGCGATTGCAGGACCATACGCACATCCAATGTGCAGGACGTATGTCTGTAGTGCGACTACACAACAGTACTCCTAGTTGCCCTGCAACACGTATTCCCACACGTCAAAGTGAGTAACAGGAAAAACCAAATACGAGTGGTGGGAGGTATGTCCACTCCTCGGGCCGATTGGTTACTAGGCTTACCGCTTACCATATTTCGCGGTATGTGGCTAGTACTTTCAAACTCTTAACCACCTCTACCACACACTGCGACCTTATCAAATATATCAACACAGACGGGTATCATCTCAACCATGATACCTAATCCCGTCCGTCATCCTTATAGTGCTTACAGGAAGGTAAACATTTCAACTCCTATATCGCGCGAGTGACAGGAAATCACCCAACTTCTACCGGTCCTATTAGCATAGCGGCTATTCGAACTCAAGTGCTAATATCCAATACATTGGTTCCTAGGAAAATGCAACTAGGATTTCTCATAGAATTCCTAAGAACTTAATGCATAGATAGTTATAATTAAATATAGATTGCAGTGTAAATAAAGTAGGGGTTATGTCTGGGGCTTGCCTTCTTGAGTGGGGTTGGGGGCAGGAGTGTCAAAGTTTTCCGAACTTTGGTTCGGAGCTTCAGTTAAATTCTCGACGACGTTCCCGGCATCTTCAGAAATTTCCACTCCTTGATCCGGGATCAGTTCGTAGTCTCCGTCAGCGAGAGTAGTGGAGTCTATACGATATGCAAAGATGTAATTTAACGGATGCATATACTTTTATTTTATTTCATGATAAAGTTGCAATCCAATAAAAACACAATATGCTTATCAAACGTTTCATTTATCTCTTTACTGGGTAGTCATTTATCGGGTATGAGTTAACCTAGTTAGCTACATTAGGTAACATAATTTATTGTTATAAAATGAGTTATCATAGTACTGGGGTTGAAATCTTGATACCTACAGCTTTGGCTTTATCTAAGCCATAGTAAATTTATTAAGATTTTATTTCTATAGAAATTGAGCTATAAAAATAATTAACATTAGTACTAATCCATTAGGTATTATTTAAAACTGTATATCTACGTAAGATCTTGTTCTAAATTTTTGTACTTACTTCACCTTACTCAAGTTCAACATCAACAATTATTTTCATAATTTTTGACCTTTTGAATCCACATATAGTAATTATGTAAGGTTAAATAGGTATTATTTATAATTAAACTCACACATTATGAAAATATTATACAAACAGTAGGTTAATTATTTTTCCTAAGTGCAACATGTCGGTGTTTAACCGGCTGCCCACCGAGGGATATACCCAAGGTGGTAAGTTTTGGGTGAGGAGATGCCGAGATCAAGAACTCGAAGGTGCAAGGAACACAAAGCTTAGACAGGTTCGGGCCGCAAAGCGCGTAACACCCTACGTCCTGTATGGTGGTTTGTATTGCCTTTGGTGTAGAATGATCTAGAGATCGTGTTTTGAGAGGGGTCCCTGACCTCCCTTATATATCTGAGAGGCCAGGGTTACAAAGATACTAATCAACACCAGCAGAGGAATCATACCAGAACATATCTCGAGTAGATTCCCTCTGTATCGGTTAGCTCTATCTCCTATTTAAAAGGGATAAATAAGAGATAAATGAGGTAAATAAGAGATAAGACGGACTTAATCACTTAAACCTCTTTAAACTACGTCATGTACCCAGTCCCGTGGCCCCGGGTCTGACAAGCCCCCGAGCTATTCGTAGCTGAGTACTGCAGGCTTATCGAGTACTTCTGAAGCATACTTCGACTTCTTCGAAAACTTCATCCTGAAGTCTTTCTTTGAGTACTTGCTTGGCTGCATTGAAGCTATGGGGTGCTCATGCCCCGAATTTTATTTTTAACATGGTGTGCGATTTGAAAAATCGCACTCCATATGGAGTAGCCCCCGAGCCTTAGGTTGAATCAGAGAATCAGGCTGAGGGTCCCACTAGTCTGTAATCCTCCTTATCTTTCAAAGAAATTCGAAAAAATGAGTAGTCGATGCCACGTATCCCGCAGCCCCCGAGCCTTGAATCAAAATCCCACAAATTTGGAGATAAGGATCCAAAAACCGTGGCATGCAGGCTAAAAAATGACACTTGGAGAAATTACCAAAACGATGATACAAATGATGGAAATTAGATCGTGAACCCAAAAAACCCGTTTTTTCGGGCTAATTAGCCCTGAAAAAATGATTAATCGAATATTTAATCTAAACTATCCACCAAATGACCCCTCATCTTTGGAATATTCCCAAAAAACGACTCTTGGACTTCGGAATAGTAACTTTTCCACACCCCGCTGGTTATTTAACCCCGCGACAACAGTGGGAAAAAACTGTGCTTTCAATCTGCATTTTGCCAAGAACTGCCAAAATCCCCAATCAAGGCCAAGCGCCGCCGCCATCCCCCCAAAGAAATCCTCCCGCTCCAACCTCCCCGCCCCTCTCCCCGCAGCCCCCGAGCATCTCGTGGCAAGCGAATCGGAGATGGCACCCAAGAAGTTAGAGATCGAAGGGAAGAAGAAAGAGGCGCAACCATCAACCGAGGAGTGGACACACAGTAAGTGCTCCCTCAACGATCTAAACAAACTAGTTTCCGAGGGGTTGCTGCAAGAAAAGAACCTTGTCAACTGGCGCCCCTCTTACCGTGAACCTTTCCCCACGGAAAATGTTGACGAAATCGTCACATTTCTCCATTTTGCCAAACAGGGATTGGCCCTCCCCTCTTGTTCCTTCTTCCGGGGCCTTCTGTATTACTACGGGCTTGAGCTTCATCACCTCAACCCGAATTCTATCTGCCACGTTTCAATTTTTATCTATTTCTGCAAAGCTTTCCTTGGAATCAAACCCCACTGGGATCTTTTCCGCTTCCTCTTCCGTATCAAACCACAGCCCACATCAAAAAATCTATCCATTGCGGGGGGCGCCGGCATCCAACTGCGACAGCAGGCCGGCGACAAATATCTCACATACAAATTCCCCTCCAACCTTCCCGGGTGGAAGAATCATTGGTTTTATATCGAGAACCATGCTCCCCACCTCCCAAAGAAATCAAACAGACCGCCTGTAGTGAGGCCAGAGTGGAATCTTGAACCTTCCGGTGGGGACATGGATCAAGTCAAGGAACTGTTGGATATTATAGAGGCACAGAAGAAGAAGGGAGTGACCAGTGCCTCCGTCATGTTCGCATTTTTCAAACACCGCGTCCAACCAATCCAGCAACGCCATCGCCTAGGATTCAAGTACACAGGCCCCGCTAATCCTTCTCGCATGTGCGCAGAGGAATTGTCAGATGAACCCGCGCTCCAGCGAGTTCAGCGGGTGTTGCTGGACATGGACGCCGTGCCGTACGTGCCAACATTATTTTCCGCGCGAAATCCGCCCAAACCAGTGAGTATTCGACTTCTTTTTGTTGAAAATAACCCCTTTTACTCCATTACTTAACTGAAGAACCTTCCGTAGGGACACACAGAGCTGTACCGCAGCTATCCGCCGCGGCCCAACATCCCCCGGCCAGACCACCTCCTCCCCAGTGCCGCTGTTGAGGCAAAGAGAGCTCGCATTGCCGCAGCTCAATGCCGCAGCGGGTCCGCCGAGGACGTGAGCTCTCAAGCGGAGGAGGAAGCTGAAGGAGAAGCGCGTCGGGACAACTCCTCCGAGCAAAGCGTGGAGTTGACCGGCACTTTACCGCTGGTGCCGCAAGGCCGTCGACTGGTGCGCAAACGAAAGGCGTAGGAACTCGAATCCGCCGGGTAAGAGCTCACTGGTTTGCTGTAATGTGATACGTTAATATTGTGTCGTACTTACAACGTCCTCCTGTAGTCCTTCCGCGTCCTCCTCCCGAGCCGAGCCCGCAGAAGAAAGAACAAGCCCATCGGCCGCCGCAGCCGTCACCATCGCCGTGGCAGGGACCACGCCACAAGCTAGTGAAACCCAGCCGCCAGCAACGGGGACGCCGCGTCAGGCCATGCAGATGAAGAGGGCCATCAAGAAGAAATCTGTACTGTAAGTCTGCCTCTGGTTGCACAGCAAATATTTTGATCTTTTGACTTATGTGTTGACTGACTTCGACTTCGTTAGAGCTGCAAGTGCCGCGGACCTCTAGCTGACGCCAGCTTCAACTACCCCAGCCCCCAGGTCTTTGACCCGAGAGGAATCCGCAAGCGCTGGGCCAGTCACAACTGCGTCAGCCCCCGAGCCATCGGCCCAGAAGGGTCAGCGCCCGCGGAGCCAGCCCCCGGGGCAGACACGACGCTGCCCGACCTGCCGCCTCCCGAGCTCCGACAAGTCAAGGTTGGGGCCGGTGGCAAGAAACAAGTCAAGGCCCCTAGCGCCGCTCCTACGGATGGCACAGGTAAGCATCTGACCGCCCCGGCTGGCCACCAGGATCTGCATGCTGTATGCTGAGAATATTTGTGATTGCAGGTGCTCAGCAGCCGACTATTGAAGAAGCCGTGGGAACCTCCAGGAGACCTGTTGAGCTGCTCCTGGCCGGGTCAGGTTGTCGAGATGCCGTGGCCGCCGACCTGGCGGGTGACCTGCTGTTGACAGATGGCAATATAGAGAACCTCAAGAAGGTGCATGACTTTGCCATGGTAAGACCTGAACACTTTTCTGCCAGTGACTATATCGAGTTGCTTATCCGGATTTCCCTTTTGATGCAGAGTGTGATCGCCCACTCCCAGAAACAAGCAGAAGAATTGAAGACCCTTGCCTGCGACCGCAAGGAACTTGCTGCCCTGAGAAGACGCCTTGATGACGAGAGGACGGAGAACTCGCATCTCAAGAAGGTCAACGTCGAGCTCCAGCAACAACTCGAGGAACAGAAGAGGGAGCTCGAGGCACATAAGCACGCACACCAGGAGCAGCTCAAGGAGCAAAAGAAAGCGCACCAAGGTAAGCCGTTGCTTCCCTCGGGTACTTGCACTGTATGACTCAACCTGGATTCTGAAAAGCTTTCCACCACAGAGCTTAGGAGAATTTTAATGAGTAAAGAAGAGCTACTTACTGATGTGAAGAACCTGCTCTATCGCCGTACAGATGACGTCGAGAGGCTGCAGAAGGTGATTGGTGACACTGAGCAACAGTTCATCGACAGCCTTCAGCGAATCAAGACGCTGGGCGAAGAACTCGAAGACCTCAGGGGTGCCGTCCGGGAGCTGGTGGACATGGTGGATCCACCGGAAGAAGGCGAAACAAACCCCCGGCCCTGCTAGAGCGGCTCCATGAGGCCCCAAAGAAAGTAATCAAATTCCTCTCCGAGGCACCTGTCACATGCATCAACAACGCCCTTGCGATCGTGAAGTCCTTCCTGCCGACGCGCAGCTGGAAATATTTGCTCAAGGCATAGCGGCGGACTGCACCGAGGATCAATTTGACAGATACCTCCTAGAGGCCCAACCTATATCAGAACGTATAGTTCAAAGTGTAATGCAGGATTAGGGTACTAAAAACAAGTATTCACTTCCTTGTATATATGGTTTCATCTGATGTCTCTGCTTGTGTATGTGCCTAGGCTGTATTGGAATCCAGGCTTACAAAGCTTAAGTAGTAGACACTACCCTAGGTGCAACGACCCTAAAGGTAGCTATAGCTCCATGTAGGATCTTATCTAACAAGTTGTCCACAACCCGAACTCATGGGTCTAAAACTGTTAGAAAGGAACGCGAGCATCGTCGCGCGATTGCCATGCTTAAGGCAAAACTACCCCGAGTGGATCGACTCTGGACGTAGTCAGGGTCGCTCCTCATAGGAGTGCGCTCCGCAAGTTAGGTAAGACCCGGACGGACGGATCGGACTTGTTGGGAGCAAATGCGGGCGTCGCCGCTAATATGCCGTGCTCTTGGCAGAAACGAGACTACTCTGGGTGCAACCACGCAGGATGTAGTCGAGGTAGCTCTTTGTACGAGCTCATCCAACAAACCGAATCTCGTGGCACATAGCCTCCGAATTGATTCGAGAAGAAGAGATCTTCTAAACCCCCGGCGATTCAGCTATCACCAGGCATCTTCTTATGGGTAGAACTTGCGCAGGTTCTGGATGTTCCAGGAGTTCGGGACATCCTGACCCTTGGGACATTGTAGCCGATATGACCCTAGCCTTGTGACCCGCTTGACGACAAACGGGCCCTCCCACCTTGAGTTGAGCTTGTGTAGGCCGGATTCGTCCTGAATGCGACGCAAGACCAAATCACCAACGCTGAATGACCGCTCCCTCACATTGCGATCATGATATCGCCGGATCCCCTGCTTATATCGGGCTGACTGAACAAGAGCGGTGCAGCGAACCTCTTCAACAAAATCGAGCTCTAACTGTCTTGCCTCGTCCGCCTCGCCTTCATTGTACATTTCGACCCTTGGAGACTTCCACATGATATCGACTGGTAAAATAGCTTCAGATCCGTATACGAGGAAGAAAGGCGTTTGTCCTGTGGCTTTGGACGGCTGAGTCCGAAGCCCCCAGACGACATGTGGCAGCTCATGCACCCATTTGCCTCCCTTCTTGCTGTTTTCATCATAAAGTCTCTTCTTGAGGCCGTCGATTATCAAGTCGTTCGCCCGTTCGACTTGTCCATTGGCCCTTGGGTGTGCGACCGAGACATATTTAACTTCGATGCAAGCATTCTCGCAGAACTCCCAGAACTGGTTGGCCATGAAATTCGATCCCAAGTCCATGATGATGGTGTTGGGGAAGCCAAAACGATGCAAGATATCCGAGATGAAGTCGACAACCCGATCTGGTGTGAGCTTGGCTATCGGCTTGTACTCAATCCACTTGGTAAACTTGTCGATAGCCACCAGAACATGGGTGAAACCACCTGGCGCCATTGTGAAGGGCCCAATCATATCGAGGCTCCAACAAGCAAAAGGCCAGGATGGCGGTATGGTGATGAGGCTGTGGGCTGGAACATGAGTCTGTTTACCGAAAAATTGACAATTTTGGCACCTGCGCACGAGATCCTCCGCGTCGGTCACTACAGTGGGCCACCAGAAACCAGCCCTGTACGCTTTCCCCACCAGCGTTCTTGAAGCTACATGGTTTCCACAGACGCCCTCAGGGATCTCCCGCAGTATGTCGTAATCATCTTCCTTTGTAACGCACTTCATGAGAACTCCTGACCGAGCGCCGCGCCGGTAGAGCTTGCCGTCGATCAGGACAAAACCCTTGCTTCTGCGCAGGACGCGTGCCGCCTCCATGCTCCTGGCGTTAATGCCCGCTGGTAGCCTTTGATCTCGGATGAAGTCGATAAAAGCCTCTCGCCAGTCCTCCCCCAGCGCCATAACCTCTCGATCGGGTTGTTGGGGACCCGCGTCGATGGTTACCTGCGAAGAAGACTTGATGGATGGCTATTTGAGCTCGTGGATGAAAACTCCCGGCGGGACCTAAGCATGCGTTGACCCCAATTTGGACAGGATATCCGCGCCAACATTGTGCTCCCGCAACACATGGTGAACCTCCAAGCCAGAAAATTTGCTTTCCAACTTGCGCACTTCCTGTACATAAGCATCCTTCATTTCCTTGTTGCAGTCCCACTCTTTGTTGACTTGTTGAATGACAAGAAGAGAATCGCCATACACAAGTAGTCGCTTGATCCCTAGTGATACTGCCAAACGAAGCCCGTGAAGCAAGGCTTCGTACTCGGCTTCATTGTTGGATACCGCCCACAGGATCTGAAGGACATACTTCAATTGTTCACCTCGTGGAGAAATAAGCAGAACACCAGCGCCGCCGCCGTCGAGCTTGAGGGACCCATCAAAGTACATGGTCCAGTGCTCTGGCTTGTCAACTAGAGTTGGGACTTGATTCTCCCTCCATTCAGCCATGAAGTCGACTAGAGCTTGTGACTTGATTGCAGTGCGTGGCTTGAAGTCGATTGACAAAGCCCCCAGTTCCACTGCCCACTTGGATATGCGCCCCATGGCATCTTGATTATGAAGAATATCCACCAACGGGAAATCCGTGATCACAGTGATCTTGTACTCATCAAAGTAATGGCGTAATTTTCTTGATGTGATTAAGATTGCATATAAAAGCTTTTGAACAGCTGGATACCGTATCTTGGATTCGGAGAGGACCTCGCTGATGAAGTAGACAGGCGTCTGCACTCCAAACGCATGGCCCTCCTCACCTCGCTCGACTACAATAGCACTGCTGACAACATGAGTTGTTGCCGCGATGTAGAGTAGTAGATCCTCCCTTGGCAACGGTGCTGTAAGGATCGGAGGTGACTGAAGATGATGTTTCAGATCCTGCAGGGCCCCCTCAGCCTCCTCCATCCATTGGAACTTATCTGGGCATTTCAGGAGCTTGAAGAAGGGTAGTCCTCTCTCCACGAGTCGGGAGATGAACCTGTTCAGGGCCGCCATACAACCTGTTAACTTCTGCACATCCTTGATTGTGGCCGGAGCCCCCGTATCAGTGATGGCCGAGATCTTTACACGGTTGGCTTCGATGCCCCGGTTGCTGACGATGAACCTGAGCAATTTCCCTGAAGGTACTCCAAAAACGCACTTGGTAGGATTGAGTTTCCACCGAAATCTGCGCAGACTGCTAAATGTTTCCTCCAGGTCTGCAATCAAGTCGCTGGACTCCCTGGTCTTGATGACCACGTCGTCCACATAAGCTTCAACATTCCAGTGTAGCTGATCTGCGAAACACATCTGGATCGCACGCTGATAGGTCGCTCCTGCATTCTTTAACCCAAAGGACATGGTTTTGTAGGCATATGTCCCGTACGGGGTGATAAATGCAGTCTTAATTTGGTCCTCCTCCTTGAGCGCGATCTGATGATTACCTGAGTAAAAATCAAGAAAACAAAGAAGGACGCAACCAGCCGTCGAATCGACAACTTGGTCAATGCGCGGCAGCCCAAAATGATCCTTTGGGCAGTGCTTGTTGAGATCAGTGTAGTCGACACACATTCTCCATTCATTGTTCTTTTTCTTTACAAGAACGGGATTTGCTACCCACTCTGGATGGATTACTTCTTTAATGAATCCAGCCGCGAGAAGTTTAGCAATCTCCCATTTGATGGCCTCATGCTTATCGTGAGCAAACCGTCGCAGGCATTGCTTTTTAGGCGTAGCCTTTGGGTGTAATTCAAAGCATGCTCGATCAACTCCCTGGGCACCCCTGGCATATCCGCTGGTTTCCACGCGAATATGTCTCGATTAGCCTGAAGGAAGCTAACGAGCGCGAGTTCCTATTTGTCACCTAAGCCTGCACCGATGACAGCAGTCTTAGATGAATCTCCCTCCTGAAGCTGGATCGTCTTGAGGGCCACATCATCAGTCGACTGGATGCTCGACTTGCTGGCCTTCGTGGAGGGAATCTCCAGCCCGGACTGGGAAAGCTGCTGCGCGGCCGCGAGTACTTCTCCCGAAGCATCTGGCACGTGAGTAGTCGAAGCATACTGGATCTCCTCCTGATTGCAGTCGTACGACTTCTTCAAATCGCCACGGAGGGTGGGTACTCCACTGAGTCCTGGCATCTTAAGAAGCAGATAGACGTAATGCGGCACTGCCATGAACTTGGCGAGTGCCAGACGACCCAATATTGCATGGTAAGAAGATTCGAAGTTAGCCACTTCAAATTTGACGAACTCAGTACGATAGTTCTCCCGCGTGCCGAAGGTGACTGGGAGGACCACCGTACCAAGCGGGTGCCCCGCGTTACCTGGGACAATGCCGTAGAAGGGAGACTTGCTGGGAACCAGCATGTCCTTGAAATCCAGGCCCATTTTTTTCAGAGTGCTGATGAAGATGAGATTGAGCCCGCTCCGGCCATCGATGACGACCTTGGTGAGCTTGACCTTCGCCACCACAGGATCCAGGACCAAGGGGAACTTGCCGGGCTCTGAAAAGCTCATCCACTGGTCATCGCGAGAGAACGAGATGGGGACCTCCGACCAACAGAGTGGTCGTGGTACCGCCAGCTCGACGGACAAAATCTCCCGGAGAAGCAGCTTCTGGTCCCGCTTGGAACCAAAATCCTCATCTCCCCCGAAGATGACGTTGACGACCTTCGAGGTGTCTTGAAACTTCGGGTTGCGCCCGTGGTCCTCTTGATCATCGTCTTCGAGTTCTTTGTCCGCAGGCTTCTTGTTCTTCTTTCCACCACCGGAGTTGCTGAACATCCTCCGAAGGTGGTAGCAGTCAATGGTGGCATGATTGGTGCCTGGGTGCCAAGGGCACTTCTTCTGCAGAAGCTTCTCAAACTCCTCCTGCGTCATCGACTTCTTGCCCCGCTAAGGACGATCGATAGCCGCGATGATATCATCTGGCTTTCGTTTCCGGGGTAGACCCGAAAAGTCCCGCTGGCCTTTGTCGTTGCGGTTGTCGTTTAGACGCCTCAGATTGCTATCTTGACGCCGTGGGAACCGCTCCCGCATCTTCTCCTCCTGTTCGGACCAATCGTGCATCATATCACGAAGGCCCGCAACAGTCTTCGGCTTGTTCCGCCCGAAATCCCTGTAGATGCCCGGGTCGGTGATGCCATTGTAGAAACAATCGATGATGTCGTCCTCCGAGATGTTCACGATGGTGGCACGGACGTCGAAGAAGTGACGTGTGTAGGACCGCAGAAGCTCATTACATTCCTACTTACACTGAGCAAGATCATGACGAGTACCTGCACGAGCAATCGCTCCCTGGAAGTTGTCGATGAAGACCTTCTTGAGGCGCTCCTAGGAGTCGATTGAGTTGTTGCTGAGGCTTTCCAACCAAGTGAGCGGCACAGGGTCCAAAGCCATCGGGAAGTAGACGACTTTGGTGATATTCGAACCCCCTGCGACCTCAATGGCCGTGGAGTAGCAACAGAGCCACTGCTGAGGGGCTTGGTTGCCGTCGTACTTGGTGATGCCGATCAGTTTGAAGCCCTCTGGATATTTGTAGCTGCTGAAACGTGCAAAAAAAGCTGGGAATCGGTCGCTACAGTCAGTACCTTCAGTTTCGACTTCTTCGCGGACCTTGCGCCTAGAGGAGATCATGGTCCGTGCGTCGCGACCTTCATTGATGTGCTGGTGTAGGTCCCCTGGAGGAAGTCGATGATTGGCCTGTCGCGGATGACCCCCTTGCGGTGGCTGCTGCCTCCCGCCAGGGGCCTGGCTCCCGCGAGCATTGTCGTTGCTGAGCTGGTGTCGAGTACGGCCGCCAGCCGTTTGGCGGTGAGCCTGGCTCCGACTCTCACCCACGCGCTCCTCCCTGACGGTGGACACCGGTTATGCTGATCCAGCTGGATCCAGGCCCTCTGCGCGTAAAGGAGTGCTTGACGCATATCCGGATCATGACTGCGCTCGAGGATGGCCGTCACCCTAGTAATGTTGGCCACCGGAGTCCTGAAACCCCGTTCACTTACGGCAGCGAACTCAGGGTCAAGCTTGCGATGCATAGACCACCTACGCTCGTTGGCCCTCTTCCGCCGGATTATGCGGGCCCTGTTCCTGGCCTGTCGAGCCCGTCGATGAACTTGTCGAGGTCGCCACAGGAATCCGCAGCGGAGGTCTTTGGCCTCATGTCGACAAGGAATCGCCGAAAATTACCCACACCATCTACGATGCAGACCCACGAGCCAAAAACGAATGTCGTACCCTGGGAGGGAACTGACCTGATGAATTTGAAAGATGCCATCGAGCTCGCCGGTGGATCTTCGACGCGCACCCCTACCTGGCGTGCCAGCTGTCGGTGTTTAACCGGCTGCACACCGAGGGATATACCCAAGGTGGTAAGTTTTGGGTGAGGAGACGCCGAGATCAGGAACTCGAAGGTGCAAGGAACACAAAGCTTAGACAGGTTCGGGCTGCAAAGCGCGTAACACCCTACGTCCTGTATGGTGGTTTGTATTGCCTTTGGTGTAGAATGATCTAGAGATCGTGTTTTGAGAGGGGTCCCTGACCTCCCTTATATATCCGAGAGGCCAGGGTTACAAAGATACTAACCAACACCAGCAGAGGAATCATACCAGAACATATCTCGAATAGATTCCCTCTATATCGGTTAGCTCTATCTCCTATTTAAACGGGATAAATAAGAGATAAATGAGGTAAATAAGAGATAAGATGGACTTAATCTCTTAAACCTCTTTAAACTACGTCATGTACCCAGTCCCGTGGCCCCGGGTTTGACACAACATGTCAAAGCAAAACTAACACAATTGGTTTCACATTTTTACCATTTTTCTGCTATTTATTATGCATTTTCTTAGCTTACAATTAGAGCACAAACTACTTAGAAACTGAAACTCAACCTATAAGAAAAGTTGTAGATCTTAAAATAAGGAATTCAACAAATTTTAGTTTGCATTTTTATGATTTTTTCTTGAATTGCTATGGAATTTCAAAGTCTGCAGCACAAATAACAAAGGGGTCCTTATATGGCACTATTCATCTGAGTCACGGTTTTCACAGACAGCCACCTGGGCTTTTGATTCTTCCCACCCATGGTCCTTGGCCGTGGTCAAAGAGGGAGGCAGGGGTTTGACCGGCTAGTTCCGGTGACGGCGATCGCTGGCGGCGAGGGTGGAGGGGTGGGGAAGCATCACAAGGCTCTTGCGCACCTGTGGACGCTCGGGATCGGATCAGGGTGGCCTGTAGCGGCGGCGCGACGAGGGCAGTGCGGCCGGCGGCGGAGGTGAACGGCGGGGGCGGTGCTCCAGTGGTCGGGGGTGGCGAAGAAGTGGTTGGGGAGCTTCAGGGCGGGGTGGAGAAGCTCGGGGTAGAGGCAATTGGGGTCGAGGAGGGTCGGAGAGGGGTGCTCCACGGCGAGCAGGAGGCGGCGGCGGGCGGCGCTTGTCGGCAATGGTGCTCCGGTCGGAATTCGTCGGTGTTTAGAGGCTGGTGAGCATGAGCAAGCACTGGGAAAGCTTTCTAGGGGGTTGATGGGGGCAATGGGCGCCCGGTGGTGGCTGTCCACGACAAGGCTGAGCGGCGGCAGGTGGAGATCACCAGCACGCGTCGGAAAGCTGGTGTGGTGCCTAAAGGGACTAATTAAGAGGTCGCAAAGCTTGACGGAATCGAAAGGAGATGAGCTAATGGGTCATCGTGGTGCGGGGATGGCGGAGGTGGGCTGTCCACGGCGAGCAGGAACCGCCGAAATGAAAGCAGGGGGAGGGGCGACAGTGGGCTCGGGTCTGGGATTGGGGAAATGGCAAAAGCGCAAGAGGAATGGTTTGCCGGGGTGCGAGTAGTGCTAATGCGCGCGGGAGTTAAGGCCCTGGGGTTCTGCAATGAGCTGTCCACGGCGGCGACGATGTGGCGGCCGGCGGTGGCTCGGGAAGTCGTGGCGCGCGCGGAGGAGGGCAGCAAGGAAGGGAAATAGGACCGGGGTAGGCAAGGGGCGACGCGTGGAGGCCGTTCCAGCAAGAGGTGGAGTGGCGGCGGCAGCATGGCACCGACGGGAAGGTGCTCTGCACCAGCGGCAGGGAGCAGCAGGGGCGCAGAGGGGGCGAGAGGAAGAAGAAAGGAGGGAGGGGTCCGAAGGACCTATGTGCAAAACTAAAAGATTCTAGTGACTTCTCGGTAAAACAAAATTTCCCACTAATCTAAAAGTCTAATGAGGAAATGCCCAAAATAAGAGTTGTAGAGTTTTTCAAACCCTACAACATTGCTTTAGGGTTCAAGTTCAAAAATCCAAGGTATACAGCTTTACATGTTAAATTTTGAACAAAGGTAGAATTTGAATAGGTTTTGTCCTTACTGAGGTAGATTTCATGTAATTTTGGACACATTTGCAAGTTTTCATGCAATGTCATGATGACTTGTATTCTTACATTTTGGTTCGAAGTAATCTTTAAGAATTACTTTTATACTTCAGTATTTTGTATAAAAGGACCCACATTTTTACATTAATCACCTCTAGGTCCTTATTTTTACATAAAGACCCTATTTTTCCTAGAATGTAGCATATCTATCGCACTTTCTTTCCTATGGTGATATAAATTTGACACCTAGGGTTACATTTTCCTAGGTTTTGATGCTACCTCCCTATGACATTCAGGTAATTAGTATGGTCATACCCTAGAGTTTTGGTATGTTTTTATGTGTAAAGTATGGCAAAAGGTGTGTTTAATATGTGCAAGGTTATGGATAAAGTGATATTTATGTAATTAATTTTAACTAGAGGTCCTTTTATGCAAAATGGGTGTAAGTAGGGGGAAAAGTTTAAAAGTAAGAGGGTTGTTTTGCAAAAAGTGGTATCTGTGGTTAAATTGCAAAAATATGTGAAATTACCCTTGGGTATATATGTAAAAGTGTTTTTAACCATAGGACTTACATAAAATGTGAAAAATTTACTAAGTCTATAATATCTTCAAAACTGTTGCTCAACTGCAGATGAACCTTAAAGGGAAGTTGTAGAGTTTGAAAAACTATGCACTTTTGCTTTTTAGACCATCTCCATTTGAGCACTGGTTTGAAATTTGCAAGTTCTTTACAGTCAGGTCCCTGCTTTTCTCTGATATTGCAAACCAGTCCCCAGCTCAGTTCCTCCCCCTTCTTCCTCCCTGCGCCCTGCTCCTCTGCTCTGCGCCGCTGCACGTCTGGCGCCCCTGCCGCCGGCGCAATGCTTCGCTCCTGGCCACCGCCCTCCATCCCCCGTTCCTCCCCTCACCCACGCGTCATCCTCCTGCCCGTCCACCGCTCTAGCCCCCCCTGTTGGCGCCTTACCCGCGCGCCACGGCGTCCGCGCGCTACCAGCACTGCTCGCCGGCGCCTCTGTCGCCGCCGAGTCTCTGTGGTTCATCCCCCCCCCCCCCCCGTAGCGGCTTAGGTTCGAGGTTCAGCTCACCCTGGCTCCCCCGCCTCACTCCTTTTGCCTATAAAATGGCGCCCCGGACCTCCTCGCGCGCGCACAGACCTTGCCGCCCTCCATTAACGCCGCCGCGACCTCGGTTCATCGTGGAACTTCCCTCTCCGCCCTTCCCCTTCCCAAACCAGCAGCGCCACCAGCTTCCCCATCCCCCACCGCACCTCCCTAGCCCAACCCCTTCCTCCCCTGGACGCCGGAGCCCCACCGCCGCCGCACGCCTCCGGCCGCCGGCTCGGCCTCCCGTGGGCAGCACTTCTCCGGCCACCCCGAGCCTCCCCAAGACCACCAATAGGTAGCTTAAGACCCCCTCGTGCTCTCCCTCCCCTTCCCCCTCATCGCCGGCGACCCCCACGGCCGGAATTTGGCCAGACCCGTGCCCCCATCGCCGGCCATAGCTCCTGGACCTGATTGCAAAGATTGAATTCTATCCAGGGGGTTACCTGTTAGAGCTAGGGACTAATTTGTAATGAAGTGGCTGTTATTTCATGTGTGTGTGATTTCTGTCTTGTAAAATTCATAACAATTCACAGAAAAATCCAAAAATGGCAAAACTAGTTTTGTTAGAAACTAGATTTCAAACTCTAAAACTTCTGTTAATGAAGTTTAGTTTGAAATAAAATACTTTTACCTTTATTTTAAACCTAAGATTAAGGGGTAGTTTATGCTTAACTTTGATATTTCATGCCTTGTTGCTTATGAAGTTGGCATGAAGGTTCTATAAGCTTTAGGTAACTTTGTGCAAAATTTCAAACTCAAATTTGATTTTAACTTAACTTCTTTTATTTTGAACTTTCAAATTTGAAATATTAGCTAAACCTAATGTATAACCTTTCCTAATTGAAATTTATGGTCATTCTCTAATGTGATATTTTATAATGTTTAATTTATAATCAAATTTATAAAACCTATAATATTTTATTTAAAAGTTTTGAATTTAAATTTTGGTTCATTTTAAATTTAATTTAAATGTTTTAGTTCTTATTTGCAACAAACTCCACCATATCTTTATGATTCCTTTATAAATAGTGTTTCAAACCTAAACCTCTTTATTTTATGAATTCTTGTATGTTAATTGGATGAGTTACAATATTTGAAATGTGAAATCTTAAATTTAAATTTCACCTTATTTAATTTATTGCATCTCATATAGAATCAACGACGCTCGACGACGGGGACTACGAATTGGTCTTAGGACAAGACCAAAGCTTCCCAGAAGACCCAGCACAAGTCGTCGAGGGACTAACTGAAGCCCCGAACCAAGGTTCGGAAGCCTCTGACACTCCTGCCCTCAACTCCACTCCAGAAGGCAAGCCCCGGACATAACCCACTACTTTGTTTACACTGCCATCTATGTCTATTTATCTATACTTATGCATTAAGTCTAGGAGTTGAGATGAAACCCTAGTTGCATAAGATCTTAGGGATCCAATGTATTGAACCCGAGTCCTTCTCATTTAGATGCTCTGCTAAATAGGACCGGTAAAAGTCGAGTGATTTCCTGTCACTCGCGCGACATAGGAGTTGCTTGTTTACAATTCTGCAACCACTATAAGGATGACGGACAGGGTCATGTGTTGTATCATGACCTGGAAATTTACCCTGTCTGTTTCGTTAAAAGTTGATAAGGTCGATATGTGTGGTAGTGGTGGCTAAGCGTTTGAAAGTACTAGCCACATGCCGCGAAATATGGTAAGCGGTAAGCCTAGTACCCGAGTGGCCCGGCGCATGGACATGTCTCCACCACTCGATTTTTATTTTATATTTACACGCACCGACGTGTGGGAGTATGTTCTGCAAGGCAAACAGGAATACGGGTTTTGTAGTCGCGCTACAGACGTATGTCCTGTACACATTGGGTGTACGTACGGTTCTGCAGTCGCTTGTGGTGGCCCTGATCCATAACCTGGAATATAAGGGAAACGGTTGCTTCAGAACGCCCTGTTGGTATTCCAAGCGTGTGTGTTGGGTTTACCTTGCAAGGTTGAATCTCGATTCAGGAATCGTCCGCCTCTCACGATGCATGAGACTGCTTATCCCTTTTACCACATTGAGTAAAAAGTGTAACTGTTGCTGAGATAATCTTGGTGGATGATAATATCTAACATGCTTGTTTAGTATAGGTGCTAACCTAGAATGGCTAATCAAGCTAGAATCTGAAAGCTAAAACTTGAAAATAGTTTATACTCTCTGTTGCTTTTCAGCTAAAAATAAACCCAGAGCCTCTATATTGCCTGCATGAGTCTAGTTATGGGCTAAAGTATACCCAATCCCGGGTAAGACTTGCTGAGTATTAGAATACTCAGCTTTGCCAATATCTGTTTCAGGTATGACCTTCGAAAATCCCACGGACAACCTTGGGTGGCCAACGTCCGTTCCTTTTGGCTGGTCCGTGGAGTGGGACCCGTCCCCGGCCGGCACTGACCCTCCGGAGTGACACCAGGCCCTGGGCTAGCTTGGTGTCCGTCCTTGCGACGTATGTAGTCGCGAAAAACTTTTCTTTCCGCTATGAGTTTGGACAAGCTGTTGTTCTTGTCAGTTTGAACATGGTTTGTATAAATTTACTTTTCTTTGAACTCGGTTTGTAATAATGTATGTATGGTTGTAAATTAAAAGTTGATGAGCTATTCTGTGATGTGAACTCGCCTTCGTGCGAGGTAAACCTGCTTCGATCCTGTTGAACCGTGGTTGTATCGGGCGGAGACCCGACAGACCAAAGGATTATTCCGTTTGAAGTGCGTTAAGCTGATTGCAGTTGTACGGCGATCAATAACGCACTTGAGCCGGAGTAATTCAGGCGGTTCTGCCATAGCTGGTATTAGAGCTGTAGGTTTACCTTTACATCTGGAAAAGTTCTTAAAAAGTGTTTGTTTGGATAAAAGTTTGCCAACAAATGAGTTTACAAAGCACGTTGGATCCGTTAAGGTTGATGCTTAGAACGTAAAGCCCTAGGGGTTTATATGGGAAAGTATCAGGTGGCTATTAGTATCTATTTATATATAGATAGTTCTGACTTGCAGCACTACTTTCTGTCAAAACTTAAATTCCTGTATAATTCAACTTTACTTTCCGTAACGACACCTACGATCGTGAGGTAAGAAGGTAAGGATCCTCAGCCAACTGAGGGAGCTTGGCCTTCCTGTCGGTGATGCGAACCGAACGCTGTTTCTCAAGCAGTGGCCTACTTGAGATGCTGCCAATATACCAACTTAGGTTGATTATATTGGGAGTAGATGGTTCGGCGCAGGGTATGGCGATCGCTGTTCATATCCCTGCATTTTGCGGTACCCCCCGTGAATGCGTTGTTTCGATAACGTATGTTAACGTTGTCTGTACGGCGGTAATTGTACAGATGCTGTTTCTATAGTGAGCAGTAATGTTTGGGGACGCTTTCATGTCGTGCTGCCATGAGAGGTTCATGAGATATATATATATATATATGTGTGTGTGTGTGTGTGTGTATTCTTTTGCAGGTACACTGACCACGCTTACGCTATTAGGATGCATAGGGTGTATCGATTAGTTGTATATAGTGAGAGACGTATGGTTATGCCACCGGAATTAACTACGTAAGTCCGAACATATTCGGCAGTTGTTTTGGGTTGTGAGGACGAGTAGTACGTGCATGCATAACCGGTTAATAAAAGCATTTCCATATATGAAGATGTGTTGTTTATCTTTGGATTGGGCTAATGAAGTTCTAAGGATAGTTTTAGGTTGGGTATCTTATATGAAATCTTAGTTTCTCATCTGATTTTCAGTCCTTGCTATTATCAGAATTGGTTATCTTGCTCTGTTTATCTTGTACTCTCTTAACAAGATAAAAAGTTTCACCATTTGCATTCTGGTCGCAGATGGCAGCACCTGCTAATGTCTTCTAGGATCCGGAAGGGCATCTCCATACCAATGCCCTTCATTGGGAGGGTTTTCCCCGCTTACGTTGGGAGTCTTTGCAGACCTTCCATTATACAGAACCTCCTCAGTATGACGCTGTTGAACATTTGGAAGAAGGAATCCATAGAGCCCATGTTAGGATGACTATCCCTCAGCATCCTTTTCGTTCACAATGGCAGCCTATTGAGATCAACATGATAGGCTACCGAATTGTGGATACTATCGAAGCGGCGGCTCTAGAAGCTATTTATGCCTTTTGCAGTCAACACCCCGAGGAAGTTGTAGGACAACCCATTGGTTTGTTTGCTACAACCGATCCTGGTGAAGCAAAGCGGGACCTCGGGACAATTCCTGAGAGTCATAGACTGGAAGGTCCACCAGAAGAAGTACTGCAAGGGATGAGGCGTTTCACGGGCGTGCAGTATCACTATCACTTGTTGCTACGCCGTGAGATAGGCCATCTGATTAATGCTGCGCGAAGTCTCCACGGGGAAGCTGCCAGACACATCACCTAGGTAGATCAACTGCGAGCTGTGGTGATTGAGAAGGATGGGATTATTGCTACTCAAAACGAGACTATTCACCATCGGGAAGATCAGATTAATGAGAGTGATTATATAATCACTCAGCGGGATACTGTTATCGAATTTCTACAGACACAAGTCCAAGATCTGATCCTTGTGGTGGATGACGCTCAAGCTTAGATTGAGGAATTGCAGCAGCCCCCGATTCCTCCCGTTGCACCAGCAGCACCTGAAGCTGAAGAGGAAGATCCCGAGGAGATTGAAGGGGTCTCCGAACTTGATTTTGAGCATGGGGATCCTATCGTCAGTCCCTATCATTCCTCTTCTGGAAGTCAGTCATCAGTAGGAAATTTTGATGACTTTTAGTTATGGCTGAAAGGGTGATGGTTTAGATGTAATTAGTGTATAAGATGTAACATAAGTAGTGTGTAGACTATTTAGTTAAAAAGCCACTTGTTGTATGTGTGGCATGTACTTTTAGATAGAAGTTTGTAATAATTTGAGTGTGTTGATGTAAGATGTAAGGATATCAGTATCTGTATAGTAATCTAAATCCTGAGTTTTGGTTATCCTGTTCAATATCTGTGCATCTGTTATAAGCGGATTGAATGGAGCATATGCCTTACCTTTCCATTTGGTAATTGCGTATTATCTGAAACTGGAGTAAGATTATGGTTGATAATGGATGTCTCCTTTATTTCAGATGGTTGGAGCTATTCGAGGAACCCCGGAAGGATTCCGGGCAGGTCAGCCTGGTAGTTCTCAGCAACCACCACCGCCACCTCCAAACTTGGCCGAGGTTATGGCCCGGCAAACTGAGCTTCTAAATCAACTTGTGCAAGCTCAAATGGGCCACTTCTAGCAACAACCTCGAGGCCGAGGTGAACTCCTGTCGGCCAGTTATCAGGACTTTCTCAGTACCCAACCTCCATTATTCCATAAGGGCGACGAGCCTTTGGACGCAGACGCCTGGTTGCGAACCATTGAGTCTAAGTTCGCTTTACTACCAGCTCCATGTTCAGAGGAGAACAAGGTGCTCTTTACAGCTCAGCAACTCCGAGGCCTTGCCCGTCTCTGGTGGGACCAGTTTCATGCGATGCAACCCGCCGATCACGTCGTTACCTGGGATGAGTTTCGGACTGCGTTCCGAGCACACCATATACCAGCCGGACTCATTGAGCGGAAGCTCAATGAATTCTTGAGCTTGACCCAGGGTACCCGCACGGTTACGCAGTATGCACAGGTTTTCAATCACCTATGCCAGTATGCAGGATCTCATGCGGACACCGATGCCCGCAAATGTAATCGCTTTCGCCGAGGCCTAAACACTAAGCTTAAAGAATGGCTGAATTTAGTGAAGGCCGACAATTTCAATGAGTTGGTCAATATGGCCATTACTCAGGAAGATTGCATTGCCACCCACCGAGCAGAGAAGAAACGGAAGGCACCTACGGGACCTGCAACTTCACAGTCGCTAAGGTATCGGTTGGTCCCGAGTAATGCCCCTCAAGCTCCGCCTCAAGGCAATTTACCTGGCAGATGGGTAGCCCGACCTCCCCAGCAAGCACAGTTCAACCGACCACCACTGCCACAAAATCAGCAACAACCCCAACAAGGTCTGCGGCCGAGCTTTCCGCCAGCTACTCCAGGAAACAACAATTATCGTTGTTTCAACTGCGGAAGCCCATCCCACTTCATCAAGGATTGCCCTCAACCTAGGAAATCTTTCCAAGGGCAAACATCTAATTCGAACAACAAGGGCAAGGGCAAGAGGCAAGTGGTGCAGGTCCGTCAAGGGAGGGTGAATCTTACTACGCTCTCCGAACTTCCTGAGGGGACACCAATAATGACGGGTACATTTTCTATCAACCATCATCCCGTTATTGTTCTTTTTGATACTGGTGCCACCCATAGCTTTGTTAGTGCAAAGTTTAGGACAAAAATAGGTATGGAATCTTATCCTGTTAGTGGGGTATATATGATCACAACTCCTGGTGGTAGAATCTCCTCAAATCAAGTTTGTAGAAGCGTGCCAATTCAAATGGGTCAAAATCTAATCAGGACAGATTTACTATTACTGGATCTAGAAGGAATGGATGTTCTTTTAGGTATGAATTGGATGACCCAGCATCTTGTGTCTTTAGATATCTCTTCCCGAATTGTTGAGATAAGTTCATCCGAGTATGAACCTACCATTCTCTATCTTCCACACCCGCAGTACCTTAACCCTTGCACCTACGCTACAACCGGGATCAAACTAAAGGATATCCTTGTCGTCTGTGAGTATCCAGATGTCTTTCCAGATGATTTGTCTGGAATGCCTCCAGATAGAGATATCGAGTTTATCATAGAACTCCAACCTGGTACAGCCCCTATCTCTAATAGACCTTACCGTATGCCTCCGAATGAATTGGCCGAGTTAAAAACCCAACTCCAAGATTTCTTAGACAAAGGTTTCATTCGTCCGAGTGCATCACCCTGGGGTTGTCCAGCCCTGTTTGTGAAAAAGAAAGATAATAGCTTAAGTCTATGTGTAGATTATCGTCCTCTCAATGCGGTGACCATCAAAAATAAGTATCCTCTACCCCGCATTGATATCCTCTTTGATCAGTTAGCCGGAGCCAAGGTGTTTTCTAAAATAGATCTTCGTTCCGGCTATCATCAAATTAAGATTTGGCCCAGCGATATTCCCAAAACAGCCTTCTCTACCAGATATGGTCTATATGAGTATCTGGTTATGTCGTTTGGTCTCACCAACGCTCCAGCATATTTCATTTACCTTATGAACTCTGTCTTCATGCAAGAACTCGACAAATTTGTCGTAGTTTTTATTGATGACATCTTGATCTACTCTAAAAACTCAGAAGATCATGCCCAACATCTCCAAGTCATCCTTCAACGATTAAGAGACCACCACCTGTACGCCAAATTCTCTAAATGTGAGTTTTGGCTGGATACAGTCAAATTCCTGGGCCATACCATTTCTGGTGATGGAATATCCGTCGATCCCAGTAAAGTACAAGAAGTGATGGATTGGAAACCCCCGACCTCCGTCCATCAAATTCGTAGTTTTCTCGGTCTAGCTGGCTATTATCGTCGTTTCATTCCTGACTTTTCCAGAATAGCCAAACCTATGACCGAACTACTAAAGAAAGGTGTGAAATTCTTCTGGGATCAAAAATGCGGAGATGCATTTCATATTCTCAGAGATCATCTTATGACTGCTCCAGTCTTAGCTCAACCAAATGCCTCAAAACCTTTTGACATCTACTGTGATGCATCGGGAACTGGACTTGGTTGTGTACTTATGCAAGACAACCGAGTAATTGCATATGCATCACGAGCACTTAGGGTTCATGAACAGAATTACCCCACCCATGATTTCGAGCTTGCCGCTGTTATTCATGCCCTAAAGATCTGGAGACACCATCTGATGGGTACGAAATGTCATATTTACACCGATCATAAAAGCCTCAAGTATATCTTTACTCAGGCAGATCTGAATATGAGGTAAAGGCGCTGGCTAGAACTTATCAAAGATTATGATTTAGAAGTCCATTATCAACCAGGCAAGGCCAATGTTGTCGCAGATGCCCTTAGTCGCAAAGTGCATTGTTCTTGCCTATCCGTTGAAATGTTCAACGAGACTCTCTGTTGGGAAATGAGAAAGCTTAACCTAGAGATCATTTCTCAAGGTGACTTAAACCATCTTTCGGTTGAAGCTACACTTAGAGATAGTATTGTTCTAGCGCAACAGCGTAATAAAGGTGTCAAAATCATTAAACAGAAGATAACATGAGGAGAAGGGAAGTATAAATGCTTCCGAGTTGATCCTAAAGGAGTTTTATGGTTCAACGAACGTATTGTTGTACCCAAGGACCATAGGCTCCGCAGGCAAATAATGGACGAGGCTCACTTGTCCAAATTCTCTATACATCCTGGCAGTACGAAGATGTATCAGGATCTGAAACAGAACTTTTGGTGGACTCCTATGAGACGAGAGATTGCTAAATATGTGTCGGAATGTGATATCTGCCAAAGAGTCAAAGCCAGTCATTTGAAGACTGCTGGTATCCTTCAACCTCTACCTATTCCCTCGTGGAAGTGGGAGGATATCAGTATGGACTTTATTGTTGGTCTGCCCAACACTTCTCGGAAGCATGACTCTATTTGGGTAATCGTTGATCGATTAACCAAGACTGCACATTTTCTTCCCGTGCATATTACGTATATTGCCAAGAAGTATGCCGAGATCTATTTAGATCAAATCGTTCATCTTCATGGAGTACCTAAAATGATAATTTCTAATCGTGGAGCACAATTTGTTGCTCGGTTCTAGGAGCAACTCCATGATGCTCTTGGGACTAAATTAATTCGAAGCTCTGCCTATCATCCTCAGACAGATGGGCAAACTGAGCGAGTAAACCAGATTCTGGAAGATATGCTCAGAGCTTGTGTACTTCAATTTGACAAAAATTGGGATAAATACTTGTCACTGGCAGAATTTTCTTATAATAATAGCTATCAGACAAGTATTAAAATGGCCCCATTTGAAGCATTATACGGTCGCCGATGCCGAACTCCTTTGAGTTGGTCACAAACCGGTGAGCGTAAAATTTTTGGACCCGATTTAGTTATGGAAACAGAGGATAAAGTCAGGCTTATCCAGAACAATCTAAAGGCCGCCCAATCTCGACAGAAAAGTTATGCGGATATACGAAGAAGACCATTACAGTTTCGAATCGGAGACTTCGTATATCTTCGAGTATCTCCTACCCGAGGTGTTCAAAGATTCGGTGTTAAAGGAAAGCTTGCTCCTCGATACATCGGACCCTTTGAAATCCTTGAAGACTGTGGACCTGTAGCCTATCGTCTTCAACTTCCTCCCCAACTAGCGGCCATCTATAACATTTTCCATGTATCCCAACTCAAGAAGTGTGTCAAGATCCCTACCGAAATCATCGAATCTCGAACTATCGAAATCGAACCAGATCTGACCTATATCGAGCATCCAATCAAAATCCTCGACACTAAAGAGAGAAGCACCAGAAGAGAAACCACCAGAATGTACAAGATTCAATGGAACCATCACACGGAAGAAGAAGCAACATGGGAAACCGAAACCTATCTTCAGCATAACTTTCCCGACTTCTTCCAAACCAACCTCCAAGCTTGATTCTTCCATTCCTTTCTACTCCGGAATCTCGGGACGAGATTCTTTTTAGGGGGGAAGGCTGTGACATTCAGGTAATTAGTATGGTCATACCCTAGAGTTTTGGTATGTTTTTATGTGTAAAGTATGGCGAAAGGTGTGTTTAATATGTGCAAGGTTATGGATAAAGTGATATTTATGTAATTAATTTTAACTAGAGGTCCTTTTATGCAAAATGGGTGTAAGTAGGGGGAAAAGTTTAAAAGTAAGAGGGTTGTTTTGCAAAAAGTGGTATCTGTGGTTAAATTGCAAAAATATGTGAAATTACCCTTGGGTATATATGTAAAAGTGTTTTTAACCATAGGACTTACATAAAATGTGAAAAATTTACTAAGTCTATAATATCTTCAAAACTGTTGCTCAACTGCAGATGAACCTTAAAGGGAAGTTGTAGAGTTTGAAAAACTATGCACTTTTGCTTTTTGGACCATCTCCATTTGAGCACTGGATTGAAAATTGCAAGTTCTTTACAGTCAGGTCCCTGCTTTTCTCTGATATTGCAAACCAGTCCCCAGCTCAGTTCCTCCCCCTTCTTCCTCCCTGCGCCCTGCTCCTCTGCTCTGCGCCGCTGCACGTCTGGCGCCCCTGCCACCGGCGCAATGCGCCGCTCCTGGCCACTGCCCTCCATCCCCCGTTCCTCCCCTCGCCCACGCGTCATCCTCCTGCCCGTCCACCGCTCTAGCCCCCCCTGTTGGCGCCTTACCCGCGCGCCATGGCGTCCGCGCGCTGCTAGCACTGCTCGCCGGCGCCTCTGTCGCCGCCGAGTCTCTGTGGTTCATCCCCCCCCCCCCCGTAGCGGCTTAGGTCCGAGGTTCAGCTCGCCCTGGCTCCCCCGACTCACTCCTTTTGCCTATAAAATGGCGCCCCGGACCTCCTCGCGCGCGCACAGACCTTGCCGCCCTCCATTAACGCCGCCGCGACCTCGGTTCATCGTGGAACTTCCCTCACCGCCGTTCCCTTCCCAAACCAGCAGCGCCACCAGCTTCCCCATCCCCCACCGCACCTCCCTAGCCCAACCCCTTCCTCCCCTGGACGCCGGAGCCCCACCGCCGCCGCACGCCTCCGGCCGCCGGCTCGGCCTCCCGTGGGCAGCACTTCTCCGGCCACCCCCGAGCCTCCCCAAGACCACCAATAGGTAGCTTAAGACCCCCTCGTGCTCTCCCTCCCCTTCCCCCTCATCGCCGGCGACCCCCACGGTCGGAATTTGGCCGGACCCGTGCCCCCATCGCCGGCCATAGCTCCTGGACCTGATTGCAAAGATTGAATTCTATCCAGGGGTTACCTGTTAGAGCTAGGGACTAATTTGTAATGAAGTGGCTGTTATTTCATGTGTGTGTGATTTCTGTCTTGTAAAATTCATAACAATTCACAGAAAAATCCAAAAATGGCAAAACTAGTTTTGTTAGAAACTAGATTTCAAACTCTAAAACTTCTGTTAATGAAGTTTAGTTTGAAATAAAATACTTTTACCTTTATTTTAAACCTAAGGTTAAGGGGTAGTTTATGCTTAACTTTGATATTTCATGCCTTGTTGCTTATGAAGTTGGCATGAAGGTTCTATAAGATTTAGGTAACTTTGTGCAAAATTTCAAACTCAAATTTGATTTTAACTTAACTTCTTTTATTTTGAACTTTCAAATTTGAAATATTAGCTAAACCTAATGTATAACCTTTCCTAATTGAAATTTATGGTCATTCTCTAATGTGATATTTTATAATGTTTAATTTATAATCAAATTTCTAAAACCTATAATCTTTTATTTAAAAGTTTTGAATTTAAATTTTGGTTCATTTTAAATTTAATTTAAATGTTTTAGTTCTTATTTGCAACAAACTCCACCATATCTTTATGATTCCTTTATAAATAGTGTTTCAAACCTAAACCTTTTTATTTTATGAATTCTTGTGTGTTAATTGGATGAGTTACAATATTTGAAATGTGAAATCTTAAATTTAAATTTCACCTTATTTAATTTATTGCATCTCATATAGAATCAACGACGCTCGACGACGGGGACTACGAATTGGTCTTAGGACAAGAACAAAGCTTCCCAGAAGACCCAGCACAAGTCGTCGAGGGACTAAGTGAAGCCCCAAACCAAGGTTCGGAAGCCTCTGACACTCCTGCCCTCAACTCCACTCCAGAAGGCAAGCCCCGGACATAACCCACTACTTTGTTTACACTGCCATCTATGTCTATTTATCTATACTTATGCATTAAGTCTAGGAGTTGAGATGAAACCCTAGTTGCATAAGATCTTAGGGATCCAATGTATTGAACCCGAGTCCTTCTCGTTTAGATGCTCTGCTAAATAGGACCGGTAAAAGTCGAGTGATTTC
The DNA here is from genome assembly GCF_002211085.1 of Panicum hallii. NCBI lineage: Eukaryota > Viridiplantae > Streptophyta > Magnoliopsida > Poales > Poaceae > Panicum > Panicum hallii. The sequence goes on along the minus strand of NC_038046.1, from coordinate 28,863,950 downwards.
CTGTCACTCACGCGATATAGGAGTTGCTTGTTTACAATTCTGCAACCACTATAAGGATGACGGACAGGGTCATGTGTTGTATCATGACCTGGAAATTTACCCTGTCTGTTTCGTTAAAAGTTGATAAGGTCGATATGTGTGGTAGTGGTGGCTAAGCGTTTGAAAGTACTAGCCACATGCCGCGAAATATGGTAAGCGGTAAGCCTAGTACCCGAGTGGCCCGGCGCATGGACATGTCTCCACCACTCGATTTTTATTTTATGTTTACACGCACCGACGTGTGGGAGTACGTTCTGCAAGGCAGATAGGAATACGGGTTTTGTAGTCGCGCTACAGACGTATGTCCTATACACATTGGGTGTACGTACGGTCCTGCAGTCGCTTGTGGTGGCCCTGATCCATAACCCGGAATATAAGGGAAACGGTTGCTTCGGAACGCCCTGTTGGTATTCCAAGCGTGTGTGTTGGGTTTACCTTGCAAGGTTGAATCTCGATTCAGGAATCGTCCGCCTCTCACGATGCATGAGACTGCTTATCCCTTTTACCACATTGAGTAAAAAGTGTAACTGTTGCTGAGATAATCTTGGTGGATGATAATATCTAACATGCTTGTTTAGTATAGGTCCAAACCTAGAATGGCTAATCAAACTAGAATCTGAAAGTTAAAACTTGAAAATAGTTTATACTCTCTGTTGCTTTTCAGCTAAAAATAAACCCAGAGCCTCTATATTGCCTGCATGAGTCTAGTTATGGGCTAAAGTATACCCAATCCCGGGTAAGCCTTGGGAGTATTAGAATACTCAGCTTTGCCAATATCTGTTTCAGGTATGACCTTCGAAAATCCCACGGACAACCTTGGGTGGCCAACGTCCGTTCCTTTTGGCTGGTCCGTGGAGTGGGACCCGTCCCCGGCCGGCACTGACCCTCCGGAGTGACACCAGGCCCTGGGCTAGCTTGGTGTCCGTCCTTGCGACGTATGTAGTCGCGAAAAACTTTTCTTTCCGCTGTGAGTTTGGACAAGCCGTTGTGCTTGTCAGTTTGAACATGGTTTGTATAAATTTACTTTTCTTTGAACTCGGTTTGTAATAATGTATGTATGGCTGTAAATTAAAAGTTGATGAGCTATTCTATGATGTGAACTCGCCTTCGTGCGAGGTAAACCTGCTTCGATCCTGTTGAACCGTGGTTGTATCGGGCGGAGACCCGACAGACCAAAGGATTATTCCGTTTGAAGTGCGTTAAGCTGATTGCAGTTGTACGGCGATCAATAACGCACTTTAGCCAGAGTAATTCAGGCGGTTCTGCCACACTCCCATTCTTACCCAATTATCACTAAAAGGCCCATTTTAAAAAAAAATTACATAAATACCATTTTTCCCTTTGTACTTCAATTTGAACACACATAAACAAAATCAAACATGCACACTTAACACTAAGATCTAGTGTGTAAAATTCTAAATACCTGAATGTTACAGCCTTCCCCCCTAAAAAGAATCTCGTCCTGAGATTTTGAAGCAGAATAGAAGCGGACGATTAGATTTGGGACTTGGCTTGAAGGAAGTTTGGGAAATTTCATTGAAGATAGGATTCCATTTCCCAAGTTGCTTCATCTTCGGTGTGATGATCCCATAAAATCTTATACATCTTAATCTTTTTCCTTCTAGTGACTCTCTCTTTGGTATCCAGGATTTGGATAGGGTGTTCGGTGTAAGTTAGATCAGGTTCAATCTCAATGGCGGGTGCTTCAATGATCTCTATAGGTACTTTGATACATTTTTTGAGTTGAGAGATATGGAAGACATCATGAATGGCAGCCAATTGAGATGGAAGGCGAATTCTGTAAGCCACTGGGCCATAGACTTCAAGAATCTCGAAGGGTCCGACATATCGGGGTGCTAACTTTCCTTTTATGCCGAAACGCTGAACACCTTTGGTAGGAGATACTCGGAGATAGACAAAATCCCCTACTTGGAATTGCAAAGGTTTCCTTCTTCGATCTGCAAAACTTTTTTGTCTAGACTGGGCTGTTTTAAGATTAGCTTGAATAACCTTGACCTTATCTTCGGCTTCGATAACTAGATCTGGTCCAAAGATTTTGCATTTGCCGGTTTCAGACCAACTCAAGGAGGTTCGACATCTTTGACCATATAACGCTTCAAAGGGAGCCATTTGAAGACTAGAATGATAGCTATTGTTGTAAGAGAACTCGGCCAAGGTAAGACACTTGTCCCAGCTTGCACCATAGTGAATAATACAAGCTCGGAGCATGTCTTCAAGAATTTGGTTGACTCGCTTAGTCTGCCCATCCGTCTGGGGATGATACGCAGAACTTCAAATGAGTTTGGTTCCAAGAGCATACTGCAGTTGTTCCCAGAAGCATGCAATGAATTGGGCCCCTCGATCAGAAATGATGGTTTTAGGGACACCATGCAATTGAACAATTTGATCAAGATAGACTTTGGCATACTTCTTAGCAGAATAAGTGGTATGCACGGGAAGAAAATGAGCAGTTTTAGTAAGTCTATCAATGATTACCCATATGGAGTCATGTTTTTGGGACGTGTTAGGAAGACCGACAATGAAATCCAAACTAATGTCTTCCCACTTCCATGACGGAATGGGTAGTGGTTCGAGTGTACCCAATGATTTTAGATGACTGGCTTTGACTCTCTGGCACGTATCACACTCGGATACATATTTAGCAATTTCTCTTTTCATTCTGGTCCACCAAAAATTTTGTCGAAGATCTTGATACATTTTGGTACTACCAGGATGAATAGAGAATTTAGATAGACGTGCTTCATCAAGGATTTGTTTACGAAGTTGATGATTCTTAGGTGCAACAATACGATTGTTGAACCATAGAACTCCTTGATGATCGGTGTGAAAATATTTATATTTCGCTTTTCCCTGAGATAGTTTTAACTTGATAATTTTGATACCTTCATCATGTAATTGCGACATGATGATTCTATCTTGAAGAGTAGACTCGATAGACAATAGATTCAGACTACCTTGAGGAATGATTTCTAGATTGAGTTTTCTCATCTGATTGCAGAGAGTGTCATTGAAAGTTTCTATGGATAAGCAATGACAATGTGCCTTGCGGCTAAGTGCATCCGCAACCACATTGGCCTTGCCAGGGTGGTAATGTACCTCAAGATCATAGTCTTTGATCAGTTCTAACCAACACTTTTGCCTCATATTTAGGTCAGCTTGGGTAAAGATATATTTGAGGCTCTTATGGTCAGTGTAAATGTTACACTTGGCGCCCATAAGATGATGTCTCCAGGTCTTGAGAGCATGGATAACAGCTGCCAGTTCAAGATCATGGGTTGGGTAATTTTGCTCGTGATTTCGGAGTGCTCGGGATGCATAAGCAATGACTCGGTTATTTTGCATAAGAACACAACCAAGTCCGGTTCCGAAAGCATCACAATAGACATCGAAAGGCTGGGTATTATCTGGCTGAGCTAGCACTGGAGCAGTTGTTAGAAGTTCTCTCAAGGTGTGGAATACTTCATCACATTTGTCGTCCCAATAGAATTTAACCTCTTTCTTAAGTAGGTCAGTCATGGGTTTGGCTATCTTGGAGAAGTCTGGAATGAATCGGCGATAGTATCCCACCAATCCAAGGAAACTTCGGATTTGATGGACTGAAGTTGGAGGTTTCCAATCCATTACCTCTTGAACTCTGGTTGGATCAACCGATATGCCTTCACTGGAGATAGTATGTCCCAAAAATTTCACACTATCCAGCCAGAATTCACATTTTGAGAATTTGGCGTAAAGGCGATGATCACGTAGTCGTTGAAGAACGACACTTATATGATTAGCATGGTCTTCTTTAGTCTTGGAATATATCAAAATATCGTCGATGAAGACCACGAAGAATTTGTCGAGTTTCGGCATAAAGACTGAAGTCATGAGATACGTGAAATATGCCGATGCGTTAGTAAGCCCAAAAGACATAACCAGATATTCATATAATCCATATCCGGTCGAGAAAGCCGTTTTTGGAATGTCACAAGGCTTGATTTTGATCTGATGATAACCGGAGCGTAAGTCAATCTTGGAAAAGACCTTAGCTCCAGCTAGTTGATCGAACAAAATATCAATGCGGGGAAGAGGGTACTTATTTTTTATAGTGACCGCATTGAGTGGACGATAATCGACACATAGCCTGAGGCTATTGTCCTTCTTCTTTACAAAGAGAGCAGGACAACCCCAAGGTGAAGCACTTGGGCGTATGAAACCTTTGTCAATAAGTTTTTGGAGTTGGATTTTTAGTTCGGCCAATTCATTTGGAGGCATACTATATGGCCTCTTTGAAATAGGAGCGGTACCAGGTTGAAGTTCAATGATGAACTCAATGTCTCTATCTAGTGGCTTCCAGGCAAGTCGTTTGGAAAGACATCGGGATACTCACAGACTACAGGAATATCTTTTACTTTAATGTCTGTGATAGCATAAGTACAAGAATGAAGATATTCTTGCTGAGGCAGATTGAGGGTAGTGGCTCCTTGATATGGTGAATCAATTTCAATAACTCGGGAAGAGATATCTAGCAATACTCTATGTTCTGTCATCCAATTTGTCCCAAGTATGACATCAATACCCTCTAAGTTTAGCAGTACCAAGTCAGTTTTGATTAATTTACCACCTAACTGAATTGGCACACTTTTAACTATTTGGTTGGAAGTGATCTTTCCTCCGGGGGTAGAAATCATATATGACCCCTGGGTAGGACAAAGATCAAGTTCTATTCGGGTACCATAGTTGTTACTAATGAAACTATGAGTTGCTCCTGAATCGAATAATGTAACAACTGGTTTGTGATGAATAGAGAATGTACCCGACATGACAGGGGCTCCGTCCGGAAGTTCTGCAAGGGTGGTGAAGTTAACTCGCCCTTGCCGGACTTGTATCATCGGCCTCTTGCCCTTGCTCTGGTTACTCTGATTGGAACTCTACCCTTGGTTAGGTTTCTTGGGCCGCGGACAATCTCTGATGAAGTGATCCGCACTCCCGCAATTGAACGGAGGTGGAGCGGCGGCGGCAGCGGCAGCACGGTGGCGACAGGAAGGTGCTCTGCACCAGCGGCAGGGAGCAGCAGGGGCGCAGAGGGGGCCAGAGGAAGAAGAAAGGAGGGAGGGGTCCGAAGGACCTATGTGCAAAACTAAAAGATTCCAGGGACTTCTCGGTAAAGTAAAATTTCCCACTAATATAAATGTGTAATGAGGAAATGCCCAAAATAAAAGTTGTAGTGTTTTTCAAACCCTACAACATTGCTTTAGGGTTCAAGTTGAAAAATCCAAGGTATACAGCTTTACATGTTAAATTTTGAACAAAGGTAGAATTTGAATAGGTTTTGTCCTTACTGAGGTAGATTTCATGTAATTTTGGACACATTTGCAAGTTTTCATGCAATGTCATGATGACTTGTATTCTTACATTTTGGTCCTAAGTAATCTTTAAGAATTACTTTTATACTTCAGTATTTTGTATAAAAGGACCCACATTTTTACATTAATCATCTCTAGGTCCTTATTTTTACATAAAGACCCTATTTTTCCTAGAATTTAGCATATCTATTGCACTTTCTTTCCTATGGTGATATAAATTTGACGCCTAGGGTTACATTTTTCCTAGGTTTTGATGCTACCTCCCATTCTTACCCAATTATCACTGAAAGGCCCTTTTTTTAAAATTACGTAAATACCCTTTTTCCCTTTGTACTTCAATTTGAACACACATAAACAAAATCAAACATGCACACTTAACACTAAGATCTAGTGGGTAAAATTCTAAATACCTGAAATGTTACACTTCATTTATTTTAATTTAGAAAACTGGTGTAAAGGATATTTTGAAAGATATATCTAGATTATTATTAGCTCATATTATATTTGCATTTATAAAAATGAAGTAGAACTTAGTCCAATTTTATTTATAATTGTCTAGGTATAAATTACACTAGTTAAACAATTAATTAGCAAAGAAGTTGTGAGAACATCTAAACGCAACTTCATATGATTCGTGTTGAACTAACAAATTAAATTACAAATACATTTAAGTTGATATTAATCAAATTAACATTAATTATGAAAACCGGAGTATAGATCAAATTGGATTTTAATTGGAAAAACTAGATGAGAGGACATTAATCAAATTAAATCTATATTTAATTTTAAAAATTGGAACTATGATACAACAATGCTACAAAATGATAGCTTAGGGTTTTAGAAGACTAACACAAAAAGAACAGATCCAAACGGATCTAAAACACGAAAACTACGCATGAAACAAGGTTGTAGGGACCTATATGTAATTAACTATAGATTTCAGGGGCTAGCAAGGAAGATCTGCAGGACACAGAAAATAGTGCTCGCCAATAAAGGAAAGTCTAGGGTTAGATTTGAAAAATACCATGGGTGGGGCTGGGTTGAAAAGATGCAATAGATCTAGGGGGTTTTCTGCGAAATTTGCAAGACACAGAAAAGTACATGATCATTACAGAATCTTTCAGGGGCTAAATTGCAAAAAGTTCAGGGTCTTGCAGGGGGAAAGGTGCGGCTGCAGGGGCAGGGCAGGGACACGATGCGGGCTCAGGTGCGGCTGCAGGGGCAGGGCAGGGACACGATGCGGGCTCAGGTGCGTAGAGGCGTGAGGGGGAAGGGCGCGGCGGCGCTCGTGGTGGCGGCGCACAGGGGCAGGGGCGGCGCAGCAGCAGGAGGAAGGGTTGGTGCGGCTACGGCAGTACCAGGGGGTGACGCGGATGAGGGTGACAGCGCTGTAGGAGATGCGCAGCTGGAGGGCGCACGCGGCAGGGGCAATAGGGGCGCAGGAGGTGACATAGGAAGGGCGATGCAGGGGGCGTGCGGCGGCAGGGGCAACAGGGGCGCGGGGGCTAGGGCACAGGGAGAAAGGGAGGTCGCAAGGGGCTGAGGGTTTAACTAGCAGGGATGAGGCGGCACATTGGGCTGGGACTCATTCTTGAGTCCAGATTGCCCACGGGAGAAGCGAGATTGGACTGACTAGCGGGCCCCACAAGTTAGCGAGCAAAGAGAGGAAGAGGTAAAGGAGAGAGGAAACGAGAGTGGCCGAGCGATTTCGGTTATGTGCCGAAACAGGTTCGGGTGGAGACTGAACATGAAAACATGCTGACAGTGCTGGTTGAACACGAACGGGCTATTCGAGAAAGTGAAATAGAAAAGAGAGAGAGATCAGGCTGGGTCATTGGCGGATCAGTTCAGGACTTTGTAGCGGCGATTCTGGTTATCGGAACTGGTAGTTCACTAGTATCAACAAGCAATTAAACTCCGGGATAGAAAGAGAAAAGGGAAACGAGGGGGTTTGCCTTGGGTTCCTCAAAGAGAAGCTTTTGATTTACTTTTTGTCGTCAAAACACAACAGATGACGAGATTACGGCGGTGGCCGAGCTCAATAGAACGGTTCTATGGTATTGGGGCGAATCGGACCAAAAATGAATTAAGTCCAGCTTGACATGGAAAGAAAAAGAATTTATTTACCAAAAGATATTTTTAGGCTTAAAATAAATCTAGAAAAGTCCAAATAAATCTTTTAAACCATGAAAAATATATCCTGAAGAATCCATAAAATTTTGGGGAAAAACCTAGGGCACGACGAGTCCAAATAAAATACTTGGAGCCCAAGAAAAAGATTTTAGAGCTTTCCTCTACGGAAAAGAGAATAATTTCTAGAAAAATTCTCGGAAAACCCTATATAGATGAACACATTCTAAAAGATATTCGCATCCTAAAATTAAATATTTTAGGGCATGACACTTGTTTTAGCATTTTAAACACCTAGAGTGTTACAGCCTACCCTCCTTAAAAAGAATCTCATCCCGAGGTTCAGGTAAATAACTTAGTGTGGAAGGTGCGTGTACCTTTGGGCGAATTTAGAAAACCACGGAAATTTTGGTTTAAATAGCTTTCAGTTTCCCAAGTGGCTTCCTCTTCGGTGTAATGGCTCCATTGGATTTTATACATTTTAACCACTTTTCTTCTAGTGACCCTTTCCTTTTGATCAAGAACTTTGATAGGATATTCAACATAAGAGAGGTCTGGTTCTACCAATATTTCCTTTTGTTCAACAATTTCGGTCACAACTTGAATACACTTCTTGAGTTGAGAGACATAAAAGATATCATGGATGGCTGCAAGCGGAGGAGGTAGTCGCACTCGGTAGGCCATGGGTCCAACATATCGGGGAGCTAACCGCCCTCTCACTCCAAACCTTTGCACACCCTTGGTTTGTGAATGCCGAAGGTAGACATGATCACCAACTTCAAATTGCAAAGGCTTTCTCCTTTTATCAAAATAGCTCTTTTGTCTAGACTGTGCAACTCTTAGATTCTCCTGTATTACTCTTACTTTTTCCTCTGCCTCAATTACCAAGTCTGGTCCAAATATTTTACGTTCTCCGGTTTGGGACCAACTCAAAGGAGTTCAACACCTTCGACCATACAAGGCCTCAAATGGTGCCATTTTCAAACTTGCTGGATAGCTATTGTTGTATGAGAACTCTACTAGAGGTAAGCATTTGTCCCAACTTTTGTCATAATGGATGACACAAGCTCTAAGCATGTCTTCGAGTATTTGATTTACTCTCTCAGTTTGCCCATTCGTTCGAGGATGGTAAGCTGAGCTTCGAATTAGTTTGGTGCCAAGAGAAGCTTGTAAGTGTTCCCAAAAACGTGCTATAAATTGAGCACCACGATCTGAAATAATCATCTTGGGTACACCATATAAGCAAATGATGCAATCAAGGTAAATCTTGGCATATTTCTTGGCAGTGTAGGTAGTGTGTACCGAAATAAAATATGCCATTTTTGTGAGTCTATCCACGATAACCCATATGGAATCATGCTTTTGGGAGGTGTTGGGCAATCCAACAATGAAATCCATACTTATGTCTTCCCATTTCCATGATGGTATAGGCAAGGGTTGAAGTGTACTGGCTACTTTCAAGTGGCTAGTTTTAACCCTCTGACATGTGTTGCATTTCAAGACATACTTGGTAATTTCCATTTTCATTCCAGTCCACCAAAAGTTTTGCCTAAGATCTTCGTAAATTTTGGTACTACCTGGGTGTATAGAGAACTTGGAAAGATGTGCCTCGTCATGAATTTGTTTTCGAAGCTCATGGTTCTTTGGAACCACTATGCGAGATTCAAACCATAGAACTCCATTCTTGTCTTCGAAGTTCACAAATGCAAGATAAGGTATCTAATATCTCTTATGATCGCTTCGTACCTTTGGAAGTTATGTTTCACCTTAGTCCTTTCTCCTTCACTCGAGGACGAGCAAAGGCTAAGTGTGGGGATGTTCTTGATGGCTCTGAAGTATGAAATTTATGCCATCAACTCCTGCAATAACACATAAAGAATTATCATCAACACTAGTGGTAGGAGCTATCACTAATCTAATTCCACATGTATTGTTCAATAAGTCATTTCAGGAACACATGTCGGGAAATGAAGAGAAACACACGAAGAACGCAGATGAACTACACAAAAGATCACATCCTACGTCACACTAAGAAAGAAGGGCCCACCTGGCAGAGCAAACGGGCGCATCAAGGCACGAATCACCGAGGATCATCACCAGGGCCCACATGCTAGCCAATCAGAGGAAGGCAGAGCCGAGGAGGCTCCACCTAGGGTCGGCCGAACCCCAGGTTCAGGCCGAACCTGGACGCCATCCTGGCAGGCTCAATCTTGGCGGGAAGATCATCTAATCCTCTAGAAGACGGTGCCAGAGTTTCCATATTTACCTCGCCTAGGAACCACCCTTAGAGGGCTATAAAAGGAGGAGGACACCACCCTTATTCCACACAACACCACCATTTGGTTCAACACCTTCACTTGAAGATGTAGTGCTCAACTCCATGGCAAAGCTCTACCTAGTCTAGTCGTTAGAATAGGGAGAGAGCGAGAGAGAGGGAGTAGCTCGGAGGAGTGCTGAGTTCCTCAACACACTCCTTCGGATATGTGCCTCTACGGATGCTGGCTTCCTTCTAAGTAAAGTAAGTTAGTATTCATGATTCCTTCTTTGATATAGTGCTTATGTATAAGTGAGATCAGTTCTCTTACTCATGGGTTCATCGCTTCATATTTATACGGAGTGCTGTAGTTTTCTACGGGTCGACAACGTAGTTAGACTACAGTACTAACTAGTAGCGCAGACGTTGGTGTCTGGGCTAAGGGTTATCCTTCACTTGCATTATATCCCATGGATTATTAGAGGTAGGCCGCAGGTGATGATAGCTCTGTTGGTCCTTTGTAATTCTCCATGTTTGGATATAGTGTAGAGCTGTTGGCCAGAGTCTCCTAGCAGACCAGAAGTAAGCCGGTGCCAGAAGCGAGTCTTACATGAGAGATTGACCTTTAACTTATTTAAGTGCTATCCATAGGAATCCTCTCTACCCTTCGCCTGCCTTATCTAGTTGGTTGTCCTTGGATACTAGAGTCGTAGGTTTTTACACTCGTTCCCATGGATCCAAGGCACATGCCTTTTGACCGTAGGATGCATTTCTTTATGATGTGCCTGTCTAGATTGCTTAGGGATGTGTTTCTCTGCATGTAGGTGTAAGTTGAGCTGTGTTGGCTATAGTGCTAGGCCGGCCAGCCTAAGGCCGGCCTAGGATTTCTCACAAATCGGCCTAAATTTGTACAGTGAGTTCCTGAAGTCACATATGCACCAAAACTAGTGGAATCTTATTAGTTTAAATCAATTTAGCTTGGTGTAGGCCTTGTAACCATGAATCCTGGAGTAATGTTGGTGGTCAAAATCATCAGAAATCGACCACCAACATGCCCCCAAACCTAGACTTTGCTTGTCCCAAGCAAGGGGTAAACTTAGATCCAGAGGATCAAGCAAAGTATGCATAAGATTTATTTCTATGCTTTCCTCATACCTTGGATTCCTAGTGGCTAACACCATGACCTTTGAATATTGATCCCCAGAACAAAACTTGATGGGGAACATGATTCATTTCCTTTTCTCGGTACTTGGAGATTTTGCAAGTTTTTCAAAACAGGAGGCATGCTCTCATATCTCTAAACTCATTCTTGGTCTCTCATTTTGTGTTTGATCCTCACTATGGTTTTTCAAGAAACCTCTCCAATTTCTAGATTGGCCTTTGTGTAGCTCATGGTAGGGATGGAATTGCATATCTTCCTCATTTATTTTGCAAGATCAAAAGTCTTGTCTTTGAGAGATCATGTCATCTTTAGAACTTAGTCAAGTGCAAGTGTGTGTGATGGATGAATGTCATTGAGTGGTGTTTGATCTTCGCTTCTCCATCTTTCCCCTCAACCCTTTTATTTTGCTCAAGTAGATTGTTTCCCCACTCTCTTCTCTTTTTTTTCTTTTCTTTCAAGGGGATGGAGAGCTTCTGATAAACCACTTCTGATGGTCTTTATTGATGAACGTGTCCGGTCATTGACCAAAGTACTAGATGAACATGACGTTCCTCTAAAGGCAGAGATATTTGATCAATCTCATAATGTTCAAAGATAGCTATGTGGGTTCAAATCTAAACATTGTATGGCTCTAGATAGGACTTCATAAGATTGAGAGTGAATGAGAGTTGCCTCCCTTTAGCCTTTTAAAATAAAATCTCTAAGACTTTGAACTAGAAAGAACATGTCTCACATTTCATCATCTGTCACACCTGGTTTTGAAAAGGGAACCGAATGCATCTCATATGTGCGCCAGGATCAAGTTCCACACATATGATAGACAATACAAGTGTATATCCGAAACAATATCATAACAAAAGAGAGTATAATAGTACTTTATTACATGACCGAAAGTCTTAACCTAAAGCGAAATAATCAACATTTATAATCTAGCAGCGGACTTCGACTTCACAGGCAGATGACTGGGAAACATACGCCTAGTACTCTTCAAAATCTTCAGGAAACTCCGGACAATTATCTTGTTCTGAGTAGCATTGGTTTTAATAAAGCAAGTATGAGTACACTTATGGTTAGTACTCAGCAAGTGGAGTAAATTATATGACATGCAAGGCCATAATCAAGGAAAAGCTAACATAGTTTAACTGCGATAAGCATTTTTAGTTGATCAAGTTTTATTTAGCAAGCATTAACTAAATGTAAGTATATACCAACCCTTAAATAAATAAAAGAGATAAGATAACAACATTATGAACAAACAACCTGAATTTAGATCATCTTTAAGTTCAATTATCATGTGAGGGTCCAAGCCGCTCTTAACCGTGAGCACAGCTGATATATCAGTTTTCACTCTGCAGAGGTTGTACACTTTACCCACAACTCGTGTTTCCCTTGATGCCCGGGTTTGCAAGGCCCTTAAACACTTCCAAGGTGAGTGGCATGGATTCACTACGAGGCCTTTACAAAGATTCCCTAACTTATGACAATCCACTAAGGTTTCAAGTCAAAATGGTCATAACCCTCCCTAATGAGGTAGAGCCTTAGCCAAGGACCACATATCATAAAGACTCAAGAGCTCCGAACTATACCCCGACGATGCAACCCCTCTTGCCCTTTCGATAAGATTATCATAAGCCAAAGTTTCTAATTAATTAGCCAAGACTAGAGCCATGTAGTATTGTGGTTGAACCGTTTTCCTGGGTGGTTCTTCATGTTCCAATTAATGCAATGATCTTAATTATCATCATAAAAGTATTCCAGAACATGAGTAAACCAGTGTAGCATGATTTCAAGTTATCCAACCAAAGTCTAGTAAAAGCAACTAGCGTAGCTACAACGTAAATATACAACCCAGGTTTCATCAAGAAAGTTCAAAAGAAACTAGGCACATCCTTAGTTTGGGATCCATCATATCCTAGACACATGCATGCATATAAAGTAAATATGTGTATTTATAAAGTTATTGGGACTGGAGTATGATCAAGGACCACTTGCCTTCATCAAAGAACTGCTGCTACTCGGGAACGTCTTCAAAGCCTTGCTTTGGCGGACCCTCAAACTGCGCACTGTCTATCGTAACACACAAGTACATACAAACAAACAAATACAATAAATAAGAAATAGTACACCAAACAATATAAATGGAGCAAAACGGAGTTAAAACGTCGCAAGGGTCACATGTGTGGCAGAACCAACCTGAATTACACCGGCTCAAATACGCAAGTCCTCTCTCAAGGGCTCCAACGTACTTCAAACGGTGTAACCCCTTGGCCTGTCGAGTAGAGTCCCGATGAAACCACCTAACTTCCGGGATCAAATAAGGTTACCTCACACGAAGGTGAGACCAAAGATACAGTCACCATCATATTTTACATTACAGGGAATTACATTACAAGAGTTTTCAAAAGTAGTACTAAGTTCCAAATTTGGTAAAATTATTACAAACCGTTAAAGTTAAGGCTCTTGGCAGCGGAAAACAAATGTGACGATTTACAACACGTCATCAAGACGGATGTCATGCTAAGCCCGGGCATGACATCACTCGGTATCATCAGTGTTGGCTGGGGACGGATCCCATTCCACGGACCAACCATCTGGAAGAGCACAGGGCCAAGACAGGGGAAGAGTAGGGTCTTCAAAGACATTACCTGAAAAACATATAACTAGCAAGGCTGAGTATACTAATACTCAGCAAGGCTTAACCGGGTCATGGTATACTTAGCCATGTAGCTAGACTCATGAGGGTTTGAAATGGTTCTGGGTTTAATTTTAGCTGAAAAGCAACAAAGAATATAAACTATTTCCATATTTTAGCTGTCAGGTTCTAGTTTCATTAATTATTCTAGGTTAGCACCTATACTAAACAAACAATGTAGAGATTAACATCCATCCAAGTTATTCCATACTGGTTACTGTTCTTACTCTATGTGGCAGAAGGAATAAGCAGCCTCAATCTCCGCGAGAAACGGATGATTCTGAATCAAATTTCATAACCTTGCAAGGCAGACCTAACTCACACGCTTGGAACATCCAACGATAGTTCCAAAGCAACCGTCTGCCTTTCATTCTGACTCGTGGAACAGGGCCACCACAAGCGACTGTAGGACCGTACGCACACCAATTGTGCAGGACATATGTCTGTAGCGCGACTACATGACCGTACTCCTGTCCGCTGTGCGGAACGTACTCCCGCACGTCGGTGCGTGAGAAAAACCAAATTACGAGTGGTGGGAGGTATGTCCACTCCTCGGGCTGATTGGTTACTAGGCTTACCGCTTTACCATATTTCGTGGCATGTGGCTAGTACTTTCAAATGCTTAGCCACCACTACCACACACTGCGACCTTATCAACTTTTATCAACACAGACGGGGTAACCTTCCGAGTCATGATACTGCACATGACCCCATCCATCATCCTTATAGTGTTTGCAGAATAGTAAACATTCAACTCCTATATCGCGCGAGTGATAGGAAATCACCCGACTTCTACAACTAATCGGTACATGGGTTCCTAGGAATATGCAACTAGGGTTTCAATTCAACTTCTAAGAACTCTAATGCAGAAAGATATATATAAATATATAAATTGCAGTATAAGAAAAATAGTAGGTTCATGTCCGTGGCTTGCCTTTGCTGGTGGGGTTGGGGTCAGGGATGTCAATATTAGAATTTTCCGAACCGGGGTTCGGGGCTTCAGTTATATCTCCGATAATGTTCCCAGGGTCTTCAGGATTATCTCCTTCTGGTTCCGAGATCAACTGGTAGTCTCCGTCAGCGAGTGTAGTCGAATCTACATGACATGCAATGATTTGATTTAGATGGTTCTTGAGTTAAGAGTTTTACTTCACAATAAAGTTGCAATCCAACACTCATTTAACATACTACTCATATAACAACTAAAAAGATCATAAACTAACTTGGGTAGAGCTTTAGTTGGACAACTGATTAAAATCGGCTATTTGTTGAAGGTTACAACAGAGCCGATTGAAAACAACAGGGTTCAGCCAATAGAATTGGCAAAGGAGGGAGCTATCTACACAGCATTAGGAAATCTGCTGATTTCTGTTTAGAAGAGAAATCGGCATGAGTAGTTTCTGTATATGAGCAGAAGAGATTAACCGATTTGGTTTCATCTAAGGTTAAAATGGCTGATAGAGGTAGGAATATTAAAGGTACAGTGTTTCAAGGATAGAACAAGGAAGGATCTTGCTGATTAGATCTAGTTATCAGCATGTTTTTGGCTAACTGAAGGTTGGTGTGTCGGCTTGCCTTAGTCGACGAGGGTGCATCAGGTTTAGCTGATTGATGTGCTTTGGTCGTGCCTAACAAAGGCGTGTCTACTGTGCTATCTTACTGATCTAGGGTTGTGTACTTTAGCCTGTGTAGCCGATTGATAGGTGCATCGGTTTCCTAATCGATTGATGAAAGCATCAATTACTTTAGCAGAGGGGTGTTTCCTAAAGCAGCTGTGTCTTAACTGATCTGTGTGAGTATTGGCATACCTAGCCGATCGCGTGCGTATTGGCATAGCCGATCTATGCTTTAACAAAACTAGATGATTATGTGAACATTGGCTGAGCTGATTTGTGTACGTGTTCTAATCGATCTGTGAATCGGCATGCTAGTCGATTAGTGCGAGTAACTAGCCGATGGTGTATTGGTAGACTAGTCAAACTATGCATCCGTATGATCTGTGTCTTGGCGTATTCAGCCAATTGGTGGGTCGGCTGTGTAGCTGGTTTTCACCCTTAATATTTTCCTATATTTACTGGGTCATATCAGCCATGTAGCTGATTGTCCTACTCTATACTAACTGTGATTAACTAAAATGTGCTTAAGTGTTATTCTAGGTACTAGGTGTGGTTGTATCGGCTTGATTACGTCAGTAAAACAATCGATTGACATCTAGCCGATGGGGCCATCTAAACTGGATCCGTTACAAGAACCAGGTGGAACAGGACATTAACATCGGACTAGGCTGATGAGACCACAAGTGCGGAATTAGACTGAAGAGGATGTGGCTGATGGGCTTGTGCCGATGAGGATATGTTTTACAGATGTGCAGCCGGTTGGAGTGTGGTTGAGGGTATGTGACCGATAGGTATATAGCCGATTTCCTAGTCGATAAATCGGCTGATAGAAGTGTGCGGATAAGGATGGGAAAACTAAGAATTGATCGGCCATATTTGACCGATATGGAAAACAATTAGAATTGGCTGGGATTGGCCGATAGCAAGAACCCTAAGATCGTGTGTGCACCTCAGATTGATCGGCCATGTGGCAGCCGATGTAGGGCAGAACAAAAGAATTGTATCGGCAGTAGCCGATATTAGAAAGATAACAACTGTATCGGCTAACCAGCCGATGGTAAAAGCATATCAAATAAATTGCATCGGCTGACAGCCGTTACAATGAAACATCATAGATTCAATTAAAACGGATGCTTAGAGGCTGAGCTAATAGCCGATGCTGAAGCATAGCTACAGAGATGTATTAGCTCAGCAGCAGATACACCTGAACAAACAAGGATCCTTATGCGAAAAGGACCTTAAGGAGACTGCAATCAAGACAAGGATAATGTCTTGATGGCAGGGACATGAGCACTGGTGTGAAAGGATTAACTAAACATCACACATCTCTATCACAAAAATATGAGCTAACACTACCAAACTTATCAACAATGCAACACGAAAGACATTATATTTATCAAACATATTATTCACTCTTTTACTGGGTATTCATTTATCGGGTATTATCTAAATTGTTTAGTTACATTAGGTAACAGGGTTGATTACCCTAAACATCTAAACTAAATACATTAGGTAGTATATTTGGTTATCTTAAGCAAACAAACTGATTACACTTAACATCTTTATGCAACAGATTAATCAAAATAAATGATTTAAATAAACAATATGTAAAACTTAAATGAATTTTATAGAGCAATGCACTTTAAAACTAAGGCTATAAAAATTACTAAACACTGCTTTAGTCTAATTACATTTACTGTAAATTTATTAGGATTTTATTTAAACAGGAACTATGCCATAAAATTAAACAAGAACACACTTAAATGATTAAGATACATTTATAACTGTAGTTCCATACTAGATTTGGGGTTCAAAATTTATGGACATGATTCCAGCATATTATCATAATTATTCATTAACGAGAACTATTGTTCATGAATTTCCTTTGAATCTAAGCCTATATTCATAACTTCAGTTACACTAGGTTTCTAACTCTCAAAATTTTATCATGAACTAAACATGTTGAAAGAATGCTAAGGTTAAATTTTAAGCTACAAACATGAACAGATGCATCTGGAATTAATTTATGAGGTTTTTATCAACATACATCAAAAATACTCAAACATCATAGCTAAACAATAGATCTGGCCCTGCAAATTTTACACAGAGCTATTCAAGACATGCACAACTTATGTTCCAAAGTTAAGCTATAGCACAGCTGTGAATCAAAAGATCTAATTAAAGCATCCATTTTCTACTAATTAAATCACAGCACAAAATACACAGATTCATCTCATGATCATAACACAAAAGTTGCAGTATTTAATCCAAGAATTCAAACCCAATTGGTTTGACATTTTTCTAATTTTTCTATGATTTACTACGATTTTCCAAATTTTCAGCCAGAAATTTCAAGAAGGTCCAGCGCGACTTTATTCATCTGAGTCATGGGTTGTGCAGATAGGCCCCTGGAATTCTTCCTATTGTTGTGCGGATTCCCTGGTCGCGATTTTTGGAACAGAGAAAGCTCAGGGAGCTTGATTCCGGCGATAGGGTGCTTCCCGGTGGCGAGGGAGAGGTTGGGGAGCATGAGGGACACGAGAGCTACCTTTGGATTGGCTCGGTTGAAGCTGAGGTGGCCGGAGGAGGGCCAGCGGCAGTCGGGCTTGGTCACGGCAGTGATGTTCCGGCATGCTGGGGGTTGAAGAGGCTCGGTGAGGTGGTCTAGGAGCTTCCTCGAGATGATGTGGTCCTGCTGGAGTGATCGGCGAGGGGTGGGAGCTGCTGGACGGCTGGGTCGACGGGGAGGCCGAAGCGGCGGCGGAGGAAGGTCGACGGCCAACATCAGTGGGACGGTCTGGTGAGGGGTTTGCGCTGGGGTGAGGTCGGGGAGCACCGGTAGGAAGTGGAGAAGCTCGGTAGGGGGCCGAGGAGAGTGGGGAGGGGCTGATGATGGCTGCCCACGGCGAACAGGGACGGCGGCGGCCGTGGCAGCGGGTGGTTCTGTTCGAAGAAGCAGAAGAAGGAAGGAAAGGAAGAGGAGGGCAAGAGCAAAAGAGCAAAGGAGGTGTTTGCGAGCTTAAATAGGAGGAGGAGGAGGGCAAGGGCACGGCACAGGCGACAGCGGCGGCGACAGAGCAGAGAGAAAACAGAGACGAAGGAGAAACGGAATTTTCCCAAGGACCTGTGCACAAGTTCAGAAAATACAGGGACCTAGGTGTAAAGAAGAATTTAACCACTGTTCTAGAGTTCAAATGAAAAAATGTTTAAAATAAAAGTTGTGCAACTTTTCAAATCCTACAACTTTGTTTTAGAGTTTAAATTCAAAAACTCAAAGAATGAAGTGTTAATTTAAAACCTTGGACTAAAATCAAAATTATAAACTTTTTGTCCTAAAGGGTGTAAATTTCATAACACTTAGGACCTAAATGCAAGTATTTATGACATATCATGATGACTTGAGCTAATTGCAAGCATTTATAACATGTCATGATGAGTTGACTTTATTGCAAGCATTTATGACATGTCATGATGACTTGACCTTATTGCAAGCATTTATGACATGTCATGATGACTTGACCTTATTGCAAGCATTTATGACATGTCATGATGACTTGCATCTTTTTACACTTTAGCCCTTAGTAACTTTGAAAATTACTTTTATAATTCAACTGCGTGCATAAAAGAGCTCATACTTTGAAAATTACTTTTATAATTCAACTGCGTGAAACTTTTGGGTAAATACACATTTTTTTTACAGGGGCTAAAGTAAAAAAAATGTGTTAGTAAAACTACCCTTCACTTATTTTGAAGTTACCTCCTATCCAATCATATTTTGCAAAAACAACCTAGTTTTTCCGTAATTATAAAAATACCCGTTTTACTTGTATTTATGTTTTTAAAAGCTTCACATAAACACACACTAGCTTTACACTAACAAGCACATACTTCACACTAACAAATAATGTGCCTAGCTTACCAGTACATGAACTGTCACAGCGTGAGCGCTAGAATCGATGAAAATGGAGTTAAAACGAAGAAGTTATGGCTAAAACATGATTCTAGGGGCTTATTTGTAGAAGATTTGAAACTAGAAGGGCTCTGAACACAGAAACCGAGGGCTATAACATAATTAAACCTTAGATCTAGGGTTTAGATTGCAAAACAGAGGGGCTAGGGATGGCGGGTTCTATTTTAGAAAAGGACAGGGACCTAAACAGAAGAAAAAGGATCTATTCGTGAATACTTTTGAGCTGCTGTGGACTGCGGGTTGATTTCTATAGAACTCAAGGGCTGAAGTGCAAAATAACCTGGGGTTGACCAGTATCGGTTCATTTGCCTCCATTTTAGATCTAATCTAGACCGTCGGATCTAGATCGGACGGCTGCGAAGTGACTGGCGCTGCTGGGCGGCGAGGCGTCGCGGCGGCGGGCGGCGGTGGCTCATCGGGAAATCGCGTAAACGCGACTCCAGCCACAGATTCGACTCGGATTTGGCCTGGGAGAAAGAGAGCGAGGAGGGGAACGCGTCTAAGGGGTTAAGACGAGGCGCAGGGGCCGGGGAAGGCGGACGGCAGTGAGGTGCGACCGCGGAGCTCTGGCGAGCAATCGTGCGCGCGGGAAGGTGGGAAACTGGGAGGGAAAAGGCTGGCGATGATGACCACCTCCACGCGGAGCTTTTGTGGCAGGCAGGGGCGATGGAGTGGCGGCAGCGTACCTGAAACGCGGTGAAGGCGGTGGTGGCTAGGGCTTTCAAGACGAGAAGGCGGCGGCTGCGGGTCTGGTGGGTTCTAGGGCACGGGGCGGCGTTTTATAGGGCGGCCGCGGGCCTTAGCGTGCGGGCTCGGGGCTCCGCGCAGCGGGGGAAGGCCGAGACGAGCCGGACTCGGATGCGATTCCGAGCCGGACTCATGCTGGAGGTCAGGGATGACCCTGATGGGCGAGCCCCGCCTATCAACGTGAGAGAGGGAGCGAAGGAGAGAATCTGGCGCGCGGGCGGGCCTTTGGGCTGGGGAGGAGGCGAGCACAAGCAGCTGCTGGGCTGGGCCGCGCGGGGAGGGAGAAGAAAGCAAGAAGGCTAGCTGGGCTGGGCCGCAAGGAGGAAAAAGAGAGAGGGAAAAAAGAAAAAGAGGGAGTGGGCCAGGCCCAAATAGAAAACGAGGGAGAAAAGAATTGCATTCAAATGCATTTGAATTTAAATTTGAAATTTAGATTTAAATAGAAGACGAACAATAAAATAATACGATGCAGCGTGAAATGCACAAAACTTATATTTTCTTATCTTACTTTTTATGGTTAAGTAATTTACGATTAATTTACGGTAAATGCTCTAAAATCAAAATAATGGAATAAAAACCTTATAAGTCCTAAAAGAAATCTAGCAAAATTTATTTAGGTTTCTAATTTAAAAATTAGGGTGTTACATGATCTCATGAGGGTCAATAAACCAAAGTTCAAGTGATCCTATCATGTAAGTTCCAAAGGCAACGAGTACTTGCATAAAAAATAAAACTTAGGCACCTTTGAAAATCAGGTAGAAATTCTTCTCTTTCAAGGATTTCATTCAAATTTTAATTTCTTTTAGTCAGTCACGAATTTAAATGAAAACCAGGAAAGGAAAGGAAGATGGGGTCGCAAACCTCCATGATGAGTTGTAGCACAACAGATGGTTTAGAACAAGGGGTTCATCTCGATGATGCTCATGCTGTTCCTCTACGCACTTCGTGAAGCTTTAGAATAGGGGGTCGGTTGGCACACAAGTGTGCACCAACCAACAAACAAAGCATGAAGCAATTTTTTTCTTTTTCTTTATTCAAACTCAATTAGGCGCTACTGAAAACAAAGTTTGGGAAAATAAATTTGAGGAAATAAATTTGCACCTAATCTTAGACTATCCTAGATAACGGCACGGTTAAGGTCCGGCCATGACCTAATCTTTTCGTTTGCTCCTTGTAGAGCTTGGAGCTGTGGTAGGCCTTCTTCCTCCATTCATCCAACTCAACCAGTCAAATTTGTCATTTAGCTCCGGCTGATTGGCGATCCATATTCCACCTCTTGATCGCCTAGTGGGATTTCAAATCAAGTTCAACCGCTAGATGGCAAGTTTTGCCATAAACCAGCTTGTACGGTGTCATTGCTATCAGTGTCTTGAAAGTTGTTCGATAAGCCCAGAGTGCCTCGGGTAACTTGTTTTTCCATCCTTTCCCCATGGCATCAACTGTTTTCTGCAGAATGTTCTTGATTTGTTTGATTGATATTTCTGCTTGGCCACTTGTTTGGGGATGGTATGGAGTAGCAATCCAGTGATCTACTCCCAACTCACTGAGACACTTCCTGAATGTCTTATCAATGAAGTGTGAGCCTCCATCACTGATCACAACTCTAGGAACTTCAAAGCAAGGAAATATGATTTTCTGGAGTATTTTCTTTGAGTTCTTTGAGTCGGCTGCAACGCAGGGAAGTGCTTCAACCCATTTGGACACGTAGTCCAATGCAACAAGATGTACTTCTAACCTCTTGGGTATCGCTGCAAAACTCCTGAGCATCTCCATACATGGTTGGCTAGAAGAATCCCTTCTACCAAACCTTAGCATGGGTTCAGACTACTTCGTAATGCCCTCCATGAGGAGTGACGACGCTCAAGAATCTTGCGGGTCTCGCATAGCAGGATGCAGCGGTGGAGTAAACCTTAAGCACAGACTTTGAATAGATAGGGGTCATCCCAAAGGAGATGAGGTGGATTAACATCTTTTTGTCTTCTTCCGGAGGTATCTATTCAGTCACCATGTAATTCACCAAGTTTGCATACCATGGACTGGATGAAGTGACCTTCAGGAGAGTATCATCTCTCAATTTGTCATCAATCATTAGCTCCGGTCCCTCAACTAGCATCCTTGAGAGATGATCAGCCACACAGTTATCTGCTCCTTTCTTATCTCTAATTTCCCGATCAAATTCTTGGAGGAGCAAAATCCAACGGATGAGTCGTGGCATGGCATACTTCTTGGTCAAGAGGTACTTTAGTGTCGCATGATCTGTGTATACTATCACCTTAGCACCAACCAAGTAGGGTCCGAACTTGTCAATGGCGAGCACCACAGCCAGAAGTTCCTTCTCCATTGCCGCATACTTCTGCTGAGTTCCGGTCAATGTCTTACTGGCATAAGATATGGCATGATGCTGTTTACCTCTGCATTGACCCAGCACTACACTGATGGTGTAGTCTCTTGCATCACACATGGTCTCGAAAGGAAGTTTCCAATCAGGAGGCTATACGATGGGTGCAAAAATGAGCGCCTTCTTAAGGGTGTAGAAGGCAACGAGGCAATCTTCGTCGAAGTTAAATGGTGTCTCCCAGAAAACTCCAAACTCCCTTACCAGTTGTCGGGGGCGGCAACTGTTCGATCACCTCGATCTTCGCCTGATCCACTTCTATCCCTCTTCCTAACACTCTATGTCCGAGGATAATCCCTTCTCTGACCATGGAGTGACACTTCTCCCAACTAAGGATTAAGTGCGTTTCTTGGCATCTCTTGAGAACTTTGTCCAAATTCTCAAGGTAGTCCTTAAAGTTCTTGCCATAGACTAAGAAATGATCTATGAATACCTCCATGATGTTCTTGATTAGGTCGGAGAAGATTGCCATCATACACCTCTAAAATGAAGAAGGTGCGTTCCAAAGACCAAACAACATTCGCCGGTAAGCGAACGTGTTGTAGGGACAGGTGAAGGTAGTATTACTCTGTTCATCCGGATGGATAGGAATTTGATGATAACTAGAGTATCCGTCGCAGTAGCATAAGAAAGGGTGCTTTGCCGGCCATTCAAGCATCTCATCGATGAAGGGGAGAGGAAAGTGATCCGCCATACACTAACTGTTCTATGAGGTATGAGCTCATTTCTCTCATTCTGGATAACTGTCAAGCCTCCCTTCTTCGAAGCAACTTGAACTGGGCTGACCCACTCACTGCCTTGCACTGGGTAGATGATGCCCGTGTGTAGCAGCTTAAGAACCTCTTTCATAACTACCTCCCTCATTGCATCATTAAGCTGTCGCTGATGTTCTCTTGACGGCTTATGGTCCGGCTCTAGTGGAATACGATGGGTGCATAAGTTGGGGTTGATCCCCTTGTAGTCTTGTAGAGAATAACCAATGATGGATTGGTACTTCTCAAAGACTGTAATGAGCCACTAAGTCTCACTCTCTATCAACTTATCATTGATGATGACTAGCGTGCTTCTGTTGTTGTGGAGGAAAGCATACTTCAAATTAGGAGGCAACGGCTTCAGCTTAGGAATAGGAGGTTGTGGTTTCTCTTCTTTGTTGAGCTTACTCTGGCCGTTCGGATCTGTTTCCTGGGTGAAGTGAATGGCATCTTCTTCAATATTGGGCTGAGCTATCCCTTCTTGAATGATGCTCATCGCTTCCTCCACTGGGTCTTGCTCCGGTCTAGCTTCTGCAATAGTGTTGCAAGAACGAACTAGGTTGACCAGGATTCTGTCTTTGCCAACCTTAACCTCGAGGCTTGCTCGGTCTCTGTTGAGGTTGACAAGTGGCTCTATTGGTTGACCGATCAATATGATCAAGTGATTCGTGGGTGATTGCCGACGAAGCTATATCGCTTATCGATGGAGCCGCGACGGTTTGTTGATGAGACCCAACTAGTCGGAATCAATTCCAACTAGTCACTGATGGAGCGAGTCCTGCTCCCGACTAGTTTTGTAGTCGAAGTAGTCATCGGCGGGTCACCAAGTGACCTTGCGAGTAGAAGTATTCGGCGGCGGGTTACATCCGTGAGTGGGATTTCTTCAATGAAAACCATAAAGACCTCGCGATCCAGCGAGAAGCTTTTGGCAATCCATACCTCTTCTTCATCGGAGGAATCGAGGGTCCTGCCTTCCTAGAACGGTTCTAGGCCTGACGGGTTGTCGGGGTTGATGACGCAGAAAAATGGGCTGGGGTTGGGTAGCTTGGAGGACTCCGTGCCCTTCCGATGCCCGAGCTCACCCGACCAAGTTGAAGGCGCAGAAAGGTGGGCTAAGTTGGGTAGCTTGGAGGGCTCCGTGCCCTTCCGATGCCTGGCCCTGCCCGACCAAGTTGGAGGCGCCCTGGTGGCCGTTTGATAAGGGTGGTGCATTGTTGATGAAGTTCGAGTAGTCAGCGGAGATGGGAGCCCTTCGATGGATGGTGGCTACTCCTCCTCTAACTTATGGTAGACGATTCAAATCCTCCTCCAACTTGGGTAGACGATCCAAATCCTCCTCCAATATGGAGAGGGTCTTTGATTCATGGATGATTTGTCGACAAAGCTGACTAGTCGGAGCTGATTCTGACTAGTTGTTGACCGTGCGGAGCTAGTCGCTGAGTAGTTTAAGACTCATCACCGACTAGTTTCTAGTCGAGACGTGTAGTTGAAGTAGTCATGGCATATCGATATTGTAGCGGGAGCTACGGTCGGAGTCCCAGTAGTCGAGATAAGCGACGCTTGATCAGAGGGCGATCCGCGCATGTATTTCTCTGGCCTCTTCATGCATGCATGCGTACAGGAATGGAAATTGCATGCGTCGTATCCGTCTTGCATGCACAATTAGAAGAAAAATCAATTAGGACAATCCTTGCCAAGAATAAAAAATATGACCGATTAGATCGGATTGGATACAGAAGATAAATGGGAGACAAAAACTTTCCTGCATGCTTGCGCAACTGATGTTGAAAACGGATGCCATCTTGATCTCTCTAACATGATCGGGGAGCAGCAACTCATCGAGGTTGTCAATAACTTGTCGAGGTCGCTGCTTCGAGTTGGTGTAGAGGCCTCCGGCTTCCTGGAGTCAGCCAGGTGGCTGTTGAAGCCACCTGAGCCGTTGGCGACACAGATCTAGGAGCCAGAGATGAAAGTTGTGCCCTCGTTGAGCACGATGCTGCTGAAGCTGAGAGATGCTATCGAGTTCTCCGGTGGATGCTCAATGAACACCCTCACCTGGCGTGCTAGATGTCGGTGTTTTACCGCCACGCCCACCGAGGGATACCCCCAAGGTGGTGAGTTTGTAATTAGGGTGTCGCCGAGATCAGGATCTCGAAGGTGCAAGGAACACAAAGTTTAGACCAGTTCGGGCCGCCGAAAGCATAATACCCTACATCCTGTGTGATTTGTATTGCCTTAGGTGGTGATCGGGTGATCTCCTAGGTGATCTGTTGTTTGGAGAGGGTCCCTGCCCGCCCTTATATAGTTTGGAGGAACAGGGTTACATGGAAGTCCTAGTCGGATACGAGCCCAGGAGTCCTACCCGTGTACTTTTTGGGTAGTTTCCTACTGTCTCCAAAGTTTCACTACTGTACGAGTAGTTCTACTATGCTATGAGTAGTTACAACTGGTGTAGGGCATGGGCCATGTCCCACTCCTTATCCTGTAAGATGTAGGCCATGTGCATAGTCCCGTGGGCCCGGGTCTGACACTCTTCACCTTCAGAGATATCGAAGATGTGAAAATCCAAGAATGCCTTGTTATGCCCCATCTTCAAGGATATAACATGGAGGATTCCTCTACTCTTCACAATCTGGCTGTCGATCCACTTCACATGCTTACAAGAGAAAGTCAGGGGTTCTTCTAGTGCAACGTGATCTGCCATTGTTTTGGACATCACATTCACCCTGACTTTTGGATCGTAAAGGACTTCTTCCGATGCAGCATCCCTAATAGTGCAGAGGAGTATTTTGAAGTTGCGGTAGATCTGTATGATGCTACTACTCGACTCCACCTCCTCCATCCATTCCTTGCTCATAATCATAGTAAGACCCTCAATTTGCGCTGTGGTGTCTGGAATAAACGCCTCAGATCTTGAGCATATGCACTTGTGCTCCTTCGGCAGGTTAAAACATTGCCGAGCACCATATACTCTTCTCTTATGAAGAGATCAGGGATGAACATTGGCATATCTTTAGTGTTGGGCTCATGATCTGTGGACTTGATTGGTTCGGTGATTTCCTCTATGTATGGTGGAGGTGGAGAGGATGCAGCTGATAGAGTGTGAACATGTTGCTTCTCTTTGGGCTGATCAGTTGGCTCGGGCGGATCGCCAGAGACTCCAGTATGCTGAGTGCTAGGACCTTCTCGAGAATGGTTCTTACTTCAGCAATTGTCTTGTACATGACGGATCCCTCTGAGGCGACATTCATGAAATGCTCGTTCTCTGGCTTAAGTTCACCAATGAAGTGTTGCATTAGCATCTTTTCTGGAGTACCATGAGGTCACCCAGAATTTGCCATCAACATAAATCTTTCCCACTCTGCTCCAAGTGACTCTTCACCTTGCTTGAATGTCAGCAATTGAACGCGAAGTGATAGCACTTTGGTAACAGGGAAGAAGAATAAGCAGGACTCATCCTTCAACTTGATCCAATCTCCTCCAACTCTCCCTGCCTTCCGATCGTACCAAATTTTTGCTTCTCCCGTCAGAGAGAATGGAAAGAGCTTCCACTGTAGGGTGTCTTAGTTCATACCGGGTATGGTCAATAAAAAGCAATTTTGCTCCTATACCTGCAGGTGAGCATAGGGACTCTTGTCCTTTCTACTAGAGAAGGACTATGCACGAATCATGGCCATGAGACTGGGACGGATCTCATAACCATCAGATAAATTGGATGGCAAGGTGGAGGCAGTTCCAATTACTCGCAGGATGGAACTGCCGGATAATTAGGAGAAACTCCATGTGAATTTGCGGAAAGGCGTACGGCCGAACATGTTCTAAACTAGTATTGCTACCATTCCCCGTCAACAGCACCAGAAAGCTTGTTGGCACTTCTTAGCCTATACGAACTAATCTGCAAGCGTACGGATACCGATGTAGCTTTCACTAGGGAGTTTACCTAGGATATCGAATCCAAGGAAAGTTAAGCGCAACAAGACCTAGAACTAGTTCAACCGGACCCACTAGGGGAAGAGAGGTACGTGGGTAGAGGGCCTAACGACGGTTAGCCTACTCATTACCCAGAAGACTTGCTACTAAACTAACTTGATCTGCTTCGGCGGCTGGAAGGGGAAGGGCTGTAGAAAGGGGTGAGAGGGGAGTCCAACGGCAACCTACTACTACTGCTATGGAAGCACCCGAATGTGGTGGACTACGAGGGACGGACAGGACTGTCACCACCTGCCACCTACCATATCGTTCCGTGGGGTGGAACACAACCCAAGGTAACTAACCAGGTCTAAGCAACCATGCCCAAACTATCGAGTCACTTACTCCTACCTCCCGGCAAGGTAAAGAGCATTTAAAAATGAGTAGAACTTGCTACCTACACAGACTAGGGATCCCGCAGATGAACGAAAGAAAGTAGACAAGTAACTGAAGTAAAGAGAAAGACTAGCCAGATACCGATGAGAGATGAGGAACTTCACTCCAAATATGCTTCATTCCTCCGAGGCTACAAAGTTGGAGGTGAGCTGAAGAACTCGGCTCGCCTCCGGACTCTCACCTCACACTCATCCCTATTGTACTCTAAGGATAGACAATCTTTGCTTGAGACTCTTCTTCTCTCCAAATGGTGTGTGTTGGAATGGAGGTATGTGCAGCTATTTATAGCTCTCCAAGGTCAGTTCTCGGGTAGATGCTTATCTTGTACCCTATCTTGATGGTTAAGGAAACTGCCAGCCGAATGGGGTCGCGTGACATGCAAGTTGGAGGCCTGCCGGCCTCTCCTAGGCCGGCCGGCCTGGGATTGTTGCGACTTGGCACCGCCTTTGGCGTGGACATCCCAGATGACTTCCTGATGGCGGTTATGGTTGCACATCAGCTGTTTCTTCAGTTGTAAGGTTGGCCGGCCTGGTTCTAGCGCATCTTGGCCCTCTGTTCCACCGTCTTGTTGATTGATGGATGGGATTTACCCAGAGATGCGGTTCGAAGCCTGAAGTTGTGCTAAGTTGCTGCACATGGACCCATGGATCCAAGGCACATGCCTTTCAACCGTAGGGTGCATTTCTTTATGATGTGCCGGTCAAGATTGCTTGGGGATGTGTTTCTCTGCATGCATGTGAAAGTTGAACTGTGTTGGCCGCAGTGCCAGGCCAGCCGGCCTGGGATTTCTCCCAAATCGGCCCAAATTTGTACAGTGAGTCCCTGAAGTCACATGTGCACCAAAACTAGTGGAATCTCATTAGTTTAAATAAATTTAGCTTGGTGTATGCCTTGTAACCATGAATTCTAGAGTAATGTTGGTGGTCAAAATCATCAGAAATTGACTGCCAACAGAGCCCTAACCATGTATCTTGTGTAACCCTTGCTTGTATGAATAGATGCTTTTAGGATATTCTTTGTATGCCTATGCTCCCACTAACCTTTGGTTTATTCATTATTCTTTATTCTTGAGATTGGCCTGCGTATGTGTCACATTACCCTTATTCGTATCATTTATCATGAATTACCCCTATATGAAATATAGTTTATAGCTTATTCATACTGTCCTGTTTATGTACCTAGTAAACTCTTTTACACCATGCCATCCTACGGGAAAATATAAATAACAATACCCGAATACTCTTTAGGTGAAATGCTATAATGGTATATTCGTGAGCTTGTGGATCCAATCTGCAATCATTAAGACATACCACCACAGCGTTTCTTGGTGCAATCGCTAAGGACTAACACCAGGTTCATCAAGGAGGTGTTCCACCCCGAGTGGGTAGCGAGCCCCGTTCTTGTGCGGAAAAAGATTGGGATATTGGCGCATGTGCTTTGACTACATGAACCAGAACAAGGCTTGCCCCAAGGTGCCCTATCCTCTACCGCACATCCATTAGGTGGTCAACTCGACCACGGGGTGCAAAACCTTGTGCTTCCTGGATGCGTACTCGGGGCACCACCAGATTGAAATGAAGGAGTCCGACCAGCTCGCGACTTTATTCATCACTCTATTTGGCATGTACTGCTACATGACGATGCCCTTTGGCCTGAAAAGTGCCAGGTCAACATACCAACGCTGCATGCAGCGATGTCTCGATAACCTCATCGGAGAGGTCATCGAAGTCTATCGATGACATCGTCGTCAAGTCTAGGAAGACCGACCACCCGGTCAGAAACTTGGAGCAGACCTTCGCGCGTCTCAGATCCTACAGGATCAAGCTCAACCCGGAGAAGTGCGTTTTCGGTATCCCGAAAGGCAAGCTGCTAAGTTTCATTGTCTCTGAGCAGGGCATCAAGGCCAACCCGAAGAAGATCGTGGCCATCTGGAACCTAGGCTCGATAACCAACCTCAAGGGCTCCCAAAAGCCGATGGGCTGCCTGGCCTCCCTTAGCCGGTTCATTTTGCGGCTCCGGGAGCAGGGGATGCCATTGTACAAGCTGCTGAAGAAGTCCGACCAGTTCCGGTGGACGGACGAGACGCAGGAGGCCTTCGACTGACTGAAGACCTTCCTTGCTGAGCTGCCGACCCTGGTCTCCCCCGACCCGGACGAGCCGTTGATCCTCTACATCACCGCCACCACGCAAGTGTTCAATGTGGCGCTCATTGTGGAGCAGTATGAGCCCGGGCATGCCATGAAGATCCAGCTATGGCAAAACCATCCAAATTAATCTAGCTCAAGTGCGCTAACCATCACCATAAAGACAATCCAGGCAAGCTCGCACTTAAAACGGAGTAACTCAACAGTCTGTTGGGTAACATCTCGATGCAACCATTGGAATTTCGATCAAAACAAATCATACATACAACCCATATGAAGGTGAGCCCAGAGATCACAACAATCCACAAATTTTACATCATAGAGTTCAACATGAATTATTATAACAAACCAAGTTTGAATTTATAAACAAGTACATCAGAGTTCAATAGTGCAGCGAAAAATAAACGAAAGTCTAATGATGATACAAGATGTCATGATAAAGCCCGTACATAACATCACTTGGTATGATCATCATTGGCTGGGGACACATCCCATTCCACCGACCAACCAGGAGGAAGCGTACACGGCCAAGTCAAACTAGCAACCATATCATCAAAAGTCTCACCTGAAAACAAAGCCACAAGTAAGGCTGAGTATACTAATACTCGGCAAGACTTACCTGATTATTGGTATATACTTAGCCGACTCCTAGACATGCAAGCTTTTTGGCCTGAGTGGTTTGTTTTTGCTGAAAAGCAACAAAGAATAGGTCCTTAAATTCAGATTTTAGCTTCAAGATTCTAGTTTGATTAACAATTCTAGATGATCAACTATCCGACATCATCTGACATCACACACGGTGGAAGTAACTAATTTAAGCATCTAATAAGATTAATCATCATCGTTATTCCTCTTTTGACTCTATGTGGTAAAAGGGTCAAACAGTCTCAATGGCTACAAGAAACGGACGATTCGAATCGAATTTCTTAACCTTGCAAGGCAAACCTAAACACACGTCACATGGTTACTCCTAAAATCACACGTGCAACGATTCCCTTCGATGGATTCCTTCTATGTAGTGAAAGTCACCTGTGCCTCGTCCTGCTCAAAGTCACACGGGGCATAGATCACATTGAGAGCCTAGGCTAGACTACACCGATGGATTCCTTCTCGTTCTGCTCGAGAACTTCCTTTCGTAGGGTAACGATACGGGATATGAGGAAAATCGCATCATTTCAAATTTTTTGAATACTTGCAAGTATGATTTTTTAGGGTTTTCCTATTTTCCACCGAGAAGGTGATTTGCACCCAATATTTCCCATGCTTATATCTATTTATCTAGTGTTATGGTGTATGATTGTGTTTGTATGGTCAAGCCATGGATTATGTATCAATTGCATGTTAGCAGTATTGCATTCAGATCTTGGTTTTATGTCGATCTGTGAACTAAATCTGAACTTTGCGTGTATGTTATGTATGATCAGTTATTTAGCAAGGGCCTACTACTGTTCACTATCATGTACTCATGGTTTTGATCGACCATACATCATTGAATGGTTGTATGCTTAATATATTTTTTAGCATTTATGTTTTGTTGAGTCTAGATGGTTACGTAGCTCATGTTTCTGATTTGAAATATGATTGCTTTCAACATGTTCCCATTCTTATTATTTGGTTTCCGATATCCTAGCCTACATGGGCTTTACCAAATTTGTTTTTGATCCATCCTATAAAGAATGAAACAATTGAAAAAAATCACCTATATTAGACGCACGGCTCTCCTCGTAGAGGACCCACTTGTCAGGGCAAAGGGGTACCAAAATATGGAGTAGGGCTCAAAACCACTCCCTAGAAAATGCTTCTGCTAAAAGAGCCAAACTATTTTGAGAAAATTCTCTCATCAAAAATTGTACCCATCTCTAGCTGCTGGGATGGACAGCCAAGGGAGAGGCGGACAGGCCTACTCGGCCATCGCCTCCGCTCCCATCGGCAAGCAGCAAGCGGGAGCACTATGTCACAGCACATCAACCCAGCTCCACTTTCCTCGTGCAGGAGCACTACGCTGCTGTCGCTGTTTGGTGTGCGTTGCACTACCGCCGCCCCAAACTCCCGTCGCTCCGGCAAACCCCTCTGTGCTCCGAGCCGTTGTTGAGCTCTGCGCCACAATTGGAGAGTTCCAGCACCGGTAACAGTGGAATTTAACAAAATGGCATATGAGGGATGAAAAAGCAAAATTAGTTAGATGTAAAGTGATTGTGATTCTGATACAAAAGTGATTGCAGAATTAAAAAGTGATTCTGATTAGTTAAATGTATAATGCCTCTTTACATGTTGAAGGAGTGACTGTATTTGTAAGATAACTATCTCTATGTATCTATAATCTGTGTATATCCCTTTTAACTTCATAATGGACAAATTTCAAAGCTCGTATGAATCCATTATATTTAGTTAATGATGGATTGTTAACATATCAATAAATTATTTCTATCTAATTGTATAATCACTTTTTAGACAAGTTAAATTTGTTTATGATGGATTTGATACAATTTATTGTTTATCATATATATTTTTATACAATAGTTTTATGGTTTCTAGAAATTCTATGAATATGAAATTCTTATTTATCAAGTTTTTTCAAAACACATGCATGCTTGTAGCACGTGCATCTCTACTATGAAAATAAAAGGACACATTATTCCACTCCCAGAAAGGACACAACCTTGCAAGTGAATGAATTATCCAATTCGATGAACCCTAACCATAGAACATGAACAAACAACAACAAATCTATCAATACAATAGAGAAATAATGAAAAATATTTCTCACCTAGATTAGACCCGCTATCTTGCTCATAGGGCCAGTATGTCAGGCCTCGGGGTTTGACATAAAGGATATAACCTGATTTTCTTGGACATTGCAAAATGTATTTCTATCTAAAATCCAAAAGTTTCTTCACCCAGCGCCTCACATATCCAATGTCTCTTTCCTCCTTTTTTCGGCGTCGATCACCGTGATTACATTCTTATAATCTCGTATGGAATCCTTTTGCATAGTCTATAGTCATGTGGTTTTCTTTTGTATGTCTTGTTGATTGCCTTCTTTTTATATGATATTGATTGGCTATTGCATTCCTTTGACAACATGGCAAATAATACGTACCCCACACCCATCATTTGCCAGCCTTACAAAATTTCTGCATTCATAGCAATTCCTTCCATTTAAATCTATGGTCTTTCCCAACCTCCTAAAATTGTCACGATCACCATGCACACAAACAATCACATCAATGTTCCCCCATCTATAATTAGAGTAATTTGAGGAAGCCTATAATCATGAATGATTCCTTCTTCTACGATTATGGAAGACTATAATCATGAATAATTCCTTCTGCGATTAAGTAAGACTATAACTATAAATAATTTCCAGTACTATTAAGGAAGGCGCAATCATGGATTACTATTTTCTTTTATAATTAATTGTCTTTAATACTATTGACTCCTTTCTCTCTCCCCGTGCCTATACAAGTGAGGTCGCAGATCTACCCAAACACGTACACTATATATCTCCTTCTCTGTTGTATTTGTTCCGATATCTCCATTCCGAGACTTACATCCACAAGTGTTGGGAGAGCATGTCTCCGAAACCAACTCAGACATAGATACGTGCTATGTATGCTGCATCTATAAAACATTTTTGAATTGAATTGGTTTATAGTATTTTTAATGATCATCTACACTAATTTAGTTTGTCTAGATTTACTTATTAAGCAAAGTTGAGTGTTGGCCACCAAGAACCTACTGATGAATTTACATCAGGTGACTTTATTAATTTTCTGTTAGCAAACTCTACATTTCATAGTTTGTTAGTAATATCTTATTATAAAATACTTTGTGTATATATGAAAAATTGATCATGCAAGCAACGGGTCTATCGACTGATCAAATGATTTGCTCAGTAGTGTCCTTTCAGTTACATATTTTTCCATTATTTGAATTTACAACGACCAGTGATGCTTGATTATTTATTGATTGCAAATTTGATCGTGTAAAACGGGGCATCAATTGTAACACCCTAATTTTTCAATTTAGGATCCCAGATAAAATTTGTTACTCCCTCCGTCCCAAATTATAGCTATTTCTAGCATTCAAATTTTGTCTCATAATATAGCTACTTTTAAGTTTCTAAGTGAATTTTTTTGTTATGAATCGAGGTCTAAAATGTCCCTCCTTAAATGCAAATTAATTATGGTATACAAATATGCATGCAAGCTAGATACAAAAGCTATAATTATATCTTAAGTAGTGCATGGTAACTAAAAAAGGGTAATATAGATTTTTACACTCCATCCTTAATCTATCTAAAAATTTTTAGAAATAGCTATATTATGGGGCAGAGTGAGTAGATTTATTGCAAGGTCATTTATGTTTTATTTATTTATTCTTCAATTTTAGAGCATTTATCATGAATTTAAATAAATTACATAGCCATAAAAATAAATATAAGGTTATATAGATTTTGTGCATTTCATGCCGCATTGCATTGTTTTATTTTTTGAGTTTCAGTTGAATTTAAATTCAAATAAATTTTCTTTTCTCTTTTATTTCAAAACGTTCTCTCTTTTCTTTTTCTCTCTTTTCTCTTTTTTCCTTCCCTCTCTCTTCTTTTGGCCCGGCCCAACCCCCTCTCTCTTTTTCTCTCTCCCTTCCCCCGCCGGCCTAGTCCACCGCACTCTCTTCTCTTCTTCTCTCTCTTTTTCTCTCCCTGCACACGCGGCCCATTTCCTCAGCTCAGCTCGATCTCCTGGCCCAGTCCGCCTTTCCCTCTCTCCTCCCCCCTCACGCCCTCGCTGCTAGGTGGGACTCGGCGTAGGGTCCATCTCCCACCTCGGACCGACTCTGACCCGACCGAGTCTGACCAAGAGCCATAACTGCGTTGTGCCCTAGGCACGCACGCGAAGACCCCCTTGGCCGTTGTTATAAAAGCAGCCGCGACCCCCCTTGACTCCCACCTACCTGCATCGCCACCTTTGCCCTCGCTCAACCCAGCCGCCGCCCCCGCCTTCTTCCTGAGCTTGGCCCGCCGCGTGGATCCCCCTCGATGTTCGTGCACCGCCGGAGCTCCCCGTGGTGAAGAGGAACCCTTTAGCCCTCTTCTCCCTCTCTATCTCACTCCCTCATGCGTCCAATCGCTCGTCGAAGTTCGGCCAAGCCGCCTCACCGCCGTGCGCCCCCTCCGGCATGCTATCTCTCCGCCCCAAGCCCCTAGATGAGTTCCCCGTCATCCTTGCTCTCTTCCCGACCTTTTCCCGAGCCGAACCGAGCCCCGGAGAACCAATTTCGGTGGACTCCGATGAGCCCGCCGCCGTACGCCGCGCTGCCGGCCACCCAGTGCCGCCTCCGAGCCTTCCGATTTGACCCAAGTCAAGCAAACACACACCGGTCAACCCTAGACCCTTTCGCACATAAGCCCCTCGGTTTTATCAAAATCAACCCACAGTCCTGCTTCCTTTCTTTTTTGTTTTAGCCCCTAAGCTTTCTAAAATTTGAACCCACTATCCAAAACCCTTCTATTTTCAATTTAACCCCCCAAGTTTTAGGTTTAATTCTATTTTAGCCCTCGGTTCATTCAGAGCCCTTTTAGATTCAAATTTTATACAAATAAGCTCCTGGAACCATATTTTAGTCATAACTTCTTCGTTTTAACTCCATTTGTATCGATTCTTGTGCTCACTCGATCCTTGTGATATGTACAATAGCTTTATCACCTTATTTTATTCTGTTTATAATGTTTGGTATATTGTTTCATATTTATTATACTTATTTGCCTATATGTACTTGTGTAATGCGATAGACGATGCGCAGTTCGAGGATCAGCAAGACCAAGCCTTTGAAGACACTGATCCTTTGATCATATTCCGATCCCAGTAATCTTTAATACACACTTTTACTTTATATGCGTGCATGTGTCTATAATATGATGGATCCCAAACTAAGGACGTACCTAGTTTCTATTGTATTTTCTTAATTAAATCTGGGTTATTTACTTTATGTTGGGTAGCTTTGCTAGTTGCGTATACCTTTAGGCTATGGTTGGTTAACTTGAAACAAATGTTATACTTGATTTACTTCATGTTCTCGGTTATTTAATGTTGTTAATCAAGATCATATGCTTAATTAGAATATGGAGAACCACCTAGAAAAATAGTGCAACCACAGTACTACATGGCTCTAATCTTGGCTAACTAATTAGAAACACTAGCTTATGATAATCTTACCGAAAGGGCAAGAGGGGTTGTATTGACAGCGTATAGCTCAGTCCTATTGAGAATTTTGATATGTGGTCCTTAGCTAAGGCACTTCCTCACTAAAGAAAGTTATGATCGCTTTGACTTAAAATCTTAGTGGATTGTCATTAGATAGTGAACATTTGTAAAGGTTCCGCAAACCCGGACATTAAGAGAAATACAAATTGTGGGTAAAATATACAACACTGGTATTTCTACTATGGCCTTTTCATCCTGGCTTATACCTTTTGCGAGGTGCTCGAGTGCGTCATGGTATTCGAGCAGCATGTCACGGTCATGATGTCGTGAACTCGTGATGCAGCCTGACCTGCTTGGTTCTATACACATACACGATATTTCATAGAAAAAATTGTTTTTCTATAGAGGGCACCAATCCTATAATGTTTGTTTTTGAGAATGCATGTTCGTGCTAAATTTTGGAATGAGAGGATCATTAATCTCTATTTTTTTCATTGAACAATTATCTGGCTAAAGTTGTTGGAATTTGTAAACACATTGTGCAGCTTTATTGGTAGGATATATCAGCCAAACTAACGGAAGTGTCAATAAAGGAAGGAAAAACATATCCCGGTGCCAAATGAGGAACATAAGTGACGAGAAAGGAATGAAAAAATATATCTCGGTGTTAAATAAGGAAGATAAAAAATTTCTAGTGTCATAGGCAATCAGCTTTGTATCCGGTGTTATATTAGGAACTTTCTCATGGATAATTGCAAGTTTTATTAGTATTAACATAAGACGTTAACTTACGGTAAATATAAATCTTTTGTTCACTATATTTTGAAAACACGTGCACCGAATGTAGATTTCCCCTGGTCTAGAATAAAAATCTGATATTAAAAGCTGGACCCATTTTCCCGACTATATTCCATGGTTTTTATCAAGAAATTTCGAT
Organism: Panicum hallii; assembly: GCF_002211085.1. NCBI lineage: Eukaryota > Viridiplantae > Streptophyta > Magnoliopsida > Poales > Poaceae > Panicum > Panicum hallii. Next base: position 28,827,178 of record NC_038046.1, on the reverse strand, counting down.
ATTTAACATCAAATTCGCACACCTCACGTCTTAAGCCTTTCAAAATATAAACTTCCGCTTGTGAATTCTTTCGATTTGGATGATTTCTTCTCCTTTTTTGAATTTCTCTCTTCTCTCTTTCGTGTTCAGTTTAAAACCAAGTGAGCGGACCATTTTGTCCATGACCAATTGGATTCAACCGTCCTTTAAAAAAGATCCAGCAGGCGCCAAGCCCGTCCAGGAGCCCTACGCCATGCCGGCCTACGCAACTAGGGCCGCTAGCCTGAGGTTTCACCTGCGCCGCTAGGTCCGAAGCAGCGTGGGGTCAGCACCAGCTCTAGGCGCTGCGATTGCCTGCACCACTTCCTCTCCCACCGCCATGGTGACGAAACTGGCGGGGATAGGGGCAAGCCCCTGGTAGCTGAATGGAAGGAGGAGGAGAACGAAATCAAGAGGCTGGTGTTTGGTGGCTGGCCAGTCGGACAGCAGCGGCCCCACCGCTACGTGAAATGTTCGTGGCGTCCTTGGAGGTCGATCGTCGCCGCGGGGGTTGCAACTATGATTGCCGCGACGGTGACAAGAAAGATGGCAGCGGCGGGAGGGCGGACGCGGGTTCTAGTGGCAAAGTGTGTTGATGTAGCGGAGCTGGCGGCCGGTGCTGGAGGCTGACGAGGGACAACGGTGGAGGTCAGCAGAAGAGTGGCGAGTGAGCAAAGGACGCCGGCGATTGAGATGAAGAGATACGCGAGGAGGTTAAAGGCAAATTTATCCATTTCCTTAACGTGTAAAATGAAATCAAAAAGGAAAAGAGAGAAATTGAGAAAAGGAGGAAAAAATTTTCAAATTGAAAGAATTCACAGCGGGTTATATTTTGAAAGACCGACAAATTGAGAGTTAAAAAATGTAAGAAATGCGAATTCAATGTTAAATATTGAAATTTGTCGTTTTCATCCTAGTCCGCAGAGCGTCGCAATCTCCACTCTCGCCCTGTGCGCCGCCCCGCCGTTTACTTCCATTCATTTCGTTCTTCATCCAGTGGTGAGCGACGGGAGGAAGCCTCGCACCGTGGCCGCGCCTCGGCCGCCATCCACGGATCCACCCGACCACCGACGCCTCTCCAGGCCGATGGCAGCACAGCTCATCAATGATGGCCCCACCACCACCACTTCCCTCGCCGACGACCTCCACGCCGTTGCCGAGATCCTGCTCCGCCTCCCGTCGCCGGCTGCCCTCGTACGCGCTGCGCTCGCGTCGAGGCGCTGGCGCCAGGTCGCCTCCTCCCCTGGGTTCCTCCGCAGGTACCGCTCCCGCCACACCTCGTCGCCCTTGCTCGGCCTCTATGTCCCGCGCTCGCACGCCGGGCTCCCCTCTTTCCAGCTTGCGGATTCGGTCCGGTCCGATCGCGCCCTTGCCAAATTTGTGCGCGCGGGCGATTTCAATCTCACCGGCCTCGGGAGCCACCCGGAGTGGCGCCTCCTTGACTGCCACAACAGCCGCCTCCTCCTTTCCAGAGGCGAGTCACGCGCCGTGTACAACCCCGTGTCCGGGCGCGAACCCCTATGGCTTCCGCTTCCGCAAAATAGCCCCCTCGAAGGCACCTTCATTTCTGAATGCTTGTTGCAAGGCCATAGCGACGATGCGGCATCGTTCCGCGTGGTCAGTGTGCAGCACCGTGGCCGTGACCAGATGGTGCGAGCTGCTGAGTACGACTCATGTACTCGCCAGTGGCATCGCCATCAGTGGGTGATGAACATCAACAGACCTCAACATGAGCAGGCGATGCACGCCGGTAGGCTCATCTTTTGGAGATACGAAGATACTTCATTGCTCTTGCTCGACACGGCCACTGTGGAATTCTCCATACTTGGTCTCCCCTTCCCCTTCTTCCAATTGTCAATGTATGCCATAGGAGACACCGTCAATGGTGTCTGCTGCCTTGTGGGCCTTGTTGGGAGCATTAACAACCTTCATTTGCAAGTGTGGCTGCTAAAGGAGGATGGTGTTACCAAGACGTGGGAGCCAGAGAACAAAGTTCCAGTTAGCCAAGTGTTTGGCAGGGATGCCCAACTGAATCAAGTCCATGTCGTAACCAATGGAGTAGCTCTTCTAGGTGGAGGTCGGTGCCACCAATTTGCCATCAATCTGAAGAAAATGTGTATCGATGCTGAGTTTGAGTGCAGCGCTCTTGGTTATCCTTTGCAAATGCCATGGCCACCTGCTGTGTTGGTGGAAACTGGTAGCGGTAAGTGATCTGCACTTGACACTTGAGATAGATGTTCAACAGAAAAGTATGAGTGAACTGCACATTTTGGTTACTACTTACACTGGTCAATTGTGGTAACTTTGCTGCAGAGACTATTAATTTTATTGGGGATGTTGTAACAAAAAATCTTTCGGCAATTGAAGAAACTGAGGTATTTATGAATTTTACCCCCCGACTTGTATTTCTATCAAAAGATATTCCAACATTTTGTGTACCAGCCATACATGATAATTGCCTGTGCATCTTTGTTCACTCACAATTTGTTGTATAGCAATTGTACTTTGTATTGCCATTTAAGTTTATCGATGTTTTGCCCCTAAAATTAAATGCTGCTGCAACCATTCTTGCAAAACTTTGTTCATTAATAATTCTTGCAATTGTTTCTTATTTATTTGTTAGATGAATATGATGGTTGGCATCCAATGTGACAAGATGGTTCACAAAAGCAAGACAATCCCTACTAGCAGGCTAGATCTTGTTGGTGACATGATCCCCTATAACCAAATGGTTGTCCATGGCAGTGAGATGGTTCAAGGTATTCAGACGACTCAAGGTAATGACCCTGCTGAGTCAGTAGTACGAACCAAATCAAGATATGGCAGCGAGATGGTCTCTAGTGATCATGGTGGTCAGATGATCAACAGTAAACAAAATGTCATCTGTGGTAGTGAGATGGTTCAAGGTATCGAGATGACTCATGATAATGGCACTGCTGAGGTGACTACCGCATCAAGATGCAGCAACATGATGGATCACAGTGATGAGATGATCCACTGCAACCAAATGGTTATTCGTGACAGTGAGATGGTTCACAGTATTGAAATGACTCGTGGTACTTACACTGTTGAGGCGGCACCTACCACATCAAGACATGGCCATGAAATGGTCCCTGGTAGGAAGATGGTTCATGGTTGTTCAGTTATCCGCTGTAATCAAATCGCCATCCATGACAAGCAGATTGTTCAAGGTATTGAAATGCCTCATGGTAATGACACTGCTGAGGCAGCACCAGACGCACCACCAACCACAGCAAGACGTCGGAGAAAGAATTCCATCATCTGGGAGCATTTCACTACTGAAACCAATTCTGATGGATGCACACGAGCATGCTGTAATTATTGCAAGAGAACCTTTGCTTGCTCCAAAACAGCAGGCACTAGCCATCTAAAGAGGCACATTACCCTGGGTTCATGTCCTGTGGTGAAAAGTCAAGTGCCACCTTCATCAGGACGGACAGGAAATCGTGGCAGCTGTGCTGCAGGGAAACCTTCTAAGAGGCAATGCATACATGCTGGCCCTGGAAACAATACATTTAATCGAAATGGCAATACATCGTATCTGGGGAACATGGATATTCTGACTGAGGTATTTAAGATTTTTTCCTAATTTCTATCTCTGTTTAAAAGAATGCAGCTGTGTATTTTGCAACCACAGGAGTCAGGAGGTAGTTTGCCACTGAATCTTTGTTCAGTCAAGTTTTCTTATTTCTAATTGTGTTTTATTACATTTAACTCGGTCTGTTTTTCTGTTGTCTACTCTAAAACCATTCATTTTTTATAACTAAAACCATTCATTTAGCAGCCTCTAGCTACAAAACAAGGAAATGAATACTCAATATCAAAATGCTTAAAAGTGTTACATGACATGGACAACGTGTCGGATGAGATCAAGCATCTTGCCTTTCATGTTCTCAAGGATGCAACAAATCGAGAGATATTCATGAGCTATGAATCAAGGCTCCGTGGTTTGTGGTTGAAGAAGGAAGTTACCAAACTTTGAACATAACAGACTCTATGTAAGTCTTGTTGTATTTTCCCTCTACTTTGCAGCTCCGTTTTGTTGTTTGCATTTGTTCAAGGTCGAATATTTTAGTTTCAAGATTGCAATTTTTTGAGCAATGCTTAATAAGTGTTATATACCAAGTGCATTGATTGTCAGTCAGATCCCTGTTACATCCTAAATACATTTCTTATGAAAACTTATGAACTTATCTACTCAAGTGCTTAAGTCAATGGTGAAAATACACTGTTCAGGATCAGTATCACATTTTGTTTCGTAGCTCCTACCTTGTGGTCCAGTAACATACTAGCATTTATACATGAAGGAATGATATCACCTCCCATAAACTGGTTTAATTCAGTTGATATAACACCTGATTGATTCAACAGGTCGTCTGATATGGCACCTTGTCAGCACTGTTTGTATATATATCAGTTTCTTGTTTAAGTCTGGCTGCTGTATAATCCGAATAAACAAGAGAAGCTTAAACAACAGGCTGCAAACATACAGCCGTGATTTTCTTTCTTTGAATGGCACACCAGTCTTCTTTTTTCTTTTTTGAGATGTTGCCTTTGTTCACAATGCAAAACATAAAACAAAGGCTTTTTGAAGAGAGAATTTCTTGAATCCCAAGGTCCTCTGATAAATCAGAACTTCAAGTTTTATGGTTGGAGGAAGTTTGTGCAAGTTCTGTTGTTTGCCCTCTATTTTACATTTATCTTTTTGAGTGCAACATTCAAGCTTGGATATTTCAGTTTGGAGATTGATCGTTTGATGTAATGTGCATCCATTGTTTGGCCAAAAGGAAATGCTACATTTATATATAAAGTCATGATGTTTCGTGCCTTAAAAAACTTCGAAATTATGTTGATTGCTTGATACGATGCCTGATAGCTCATTGTTTAGACCATTCTTTCTCATAACTGCCTTGCTTCTTCTGGCATTTTAGGTAGAAAGTGCATGTCCGCCAAGGTCACGAAGAAGGGACCAAGCAACAGTTGCTTCGACCTTACAAGAGCCAAGGTCACATATACATGTGACTCCTGCTGGCCCTTTAGATGTGTGTACACAGATTTATCTTCTATAAAAATTGATGTGTTATTTACTTGTTTTTTTAGAACTATTTTTTTATAATGGATAACTTTATTCAAGGATCAAACACAGGTTACAGAAATGAGGCATAAGGCGCCCCATTGAACAGATTGCAGAGCCTGCTGCACAGGCATTCACAATAGTACAGGCACGAAGATGCTCTTGAATGTTGCCAAGCTAGCTAGCATCAGAAAAAAAAAGGCCTCTAGCTAATCTGTGAGCAGTTGTGTTTGCAGTCCTTGGAATTTTTCTGCACTGGGAGGTCTTTCCGTGGTGGTTGTTGAGGAAGTCTGCAAGCAGTGGTCTCATACGCCAGTTGGCAGCTTGTGTTATGAAATCCTGCTGCTGAAAATTTGTTGCCAGCAACTGATTATCTGTGGTGTAGGTAATGTAGGTAACCTGGTCAAGGCCGAGGTGTGGCACCAGTACAGATGCTAGATCGCTTCAGCCTGTGAGGGATCTTGCACGTCCTGTGCTTGTGCTTGTACCAGAATACCGTTTTGGAGAGTGGACGTTGTGTCATGGAAGACTCCTAATCCAGCATTCCAGCTTTCCTAGGAGCACACCCTGTACGCCCTCGCAGCATTGGCACGAAAGGGCGCATGGCAATGGCATCTTAGCCTGAGTGAGCACGACCTGGCCTGGCCAACCCCAACCCCATGCGGCCATGCCCTGTGCCAAGCTGGTGTTCCATCCCAACTAGAACATTAAGCACGCTTTGCGCGCCCTACCATAGACCACAAAAATATAAATGACAACTGCAGAGCAATTTGCTATCATTAGGAAACAAAGTACAATTAAAATTTTGTTCAAAAATACATACAAAAACTTATACACCCAATATTCCTAATTTAGTATTATGAAAATTAGGAAAATTGAACTCTAATGAACCATGGCTATGTTAAGATTTTTTTTCTTTCATATCAATAGGCATCTTGGATGCTAGTGCCCTAGTTATGTTTGCAACTATAAGATTGAGATCTAGAATCATGCATGTTGGGTTGCCATTAGAAATGTGAAAACATAGTTGTCGGTACATACGGATAGGGATACCTTCTGCTAGGGTGTCCGGCTTCGGTGTGTGCGCCAAGCGCATCGTGGTGGATGCGCACCACCTCATGTTCGGCCGCCTCTCCTCGATCGTCGCCAAGGAGCTGCTCAATGGCCAAAAGGTCGTGGTGGTCCGCTGCGAGGAGATCTGCATGTCCGGCGGCCTCGTCTGCCAGGGAGTCGTCCGCTAGGGTGTTCAACCTGATGGGCGTGAGGTTATCCGTGACCGCGTCCTAGGCCTTTGGGGTGACGAGGGGTATGGCCCGGGCCTGACAGCTGGGGTCATGGTCTCCGAGCCTCCCCCCGTGCTCTTACAGGTCCGGCGCCTCCACGTACCCCTCGAGGACAAGGTGCTCAGGAATGGCCTCCACGGGCCCGGACCCCCCTGGGGGGGGGGGGGTCCGGTGCCGCCACGTGTGGGAGCCAGACCCCTATGGGCCTGTGCACTTGGGCCGGCCTCGGGGGCCCGGACCTCCCTTCCCCCCGGGGAGGAGGTCCGGTGCCGCCACGTGCCGCTGAGGAAGCGATAGCTAGGCCAACTCTGCCACGTGTCCGGTGGCAGAAGGCCTTCCGCGGGACGCCAGCCCAACTACCGTATTAAATGCGGGTAGGTGGGCTGCGCGTGCCCAAGACAGGGCATGGACTGTCCACTGACACGTTGGGCAGGTATGCTGACACCACGGTAAGCCCGCCTATTACCAAGGCGGCGCGTCACATCACTGTGCTCTGCGCGCGGGCAGGCGGCGTGTAGTCACGTTGCCACGCCGCGCGCATGAGCAAAGGGTAATTATGGTCTGCTGCATGAAAGCTGAGGCGCGCGCTGCTACAGTATGTGCGGAAGCTACTGCGTAGCGAGTCAACATAGCCCCATCGCCCGTCAGTGGGAATCGACCCAACAGTGACAGCACGTCTTCCACTGTGCATTTCACTGACAGTAGGCACTGTGCTAGTAAGGCGGCACATGACCATACCTTGGCTGTATATACGCACATCAACTTCTCGATCGAGGACTACAGGAAGGAGCTGGAGTGTAAGATCTCTATATCTGTCGCATTAAAGGCTCCAGTCTGTACATTATTTAATGTATCGCCGGGCCCACCTGTCGAGGCCCCGCTCAGTGTACGCGCTCCCCTTGAGCCTATAAAAGGGAGAGCACGCTCGCTAGAACACAAGTTCAAAAGAGGAGACACGGTCATTAATACAACACACAAGTGGACGTAGGGTTTGACGCTCCGGCGGCCTGAACCACTCTAAAATTCCCGTGTCCTTTCCGTGTTCTTCCACCCTTTGATCAAGCGTTCCTAGGCTTCCCCCAAACTCATCCTAAACTAGGATTAGGCGGGTGCATTCCGCCACCCGGCTGGAGTTTTCCTCCGACATTTGGCGCGCCAGATAGGGGTGCTTTAGGTTTGGTTTGCGCTTGGTCAAAGCTCAAGACCACAATGGTGTGGGAAGTCGAACATCACGACCACCTGATGGGTCAGGAAGTGGCGTCATCTATGCCACATGCCTCACGCTGTCCTCCATCCAGGGTTGTGGCGCGTATCGTACCACAGCGTGCTGCGGAGCATGCCTCCGTGGCCCAATCGCAGCCCGTACCAAACGGGCCGCTAGCGGCGGCCAGGGAGCTGCTCCGCAACCCGCCAAGCACGACAGCCTCACCCGACGCGCAGAGGCAATGGCGTGACAACGTCGACCGCCTCCTCAACATGGCGCAGGTCACCCCAGGCTCAGCGGGGGGATCTGTGTCCAGGCAGCGTGGTCGTCAAGGCGGCGCATCCGGTTCTGTGCATTCCCCATCAGCAAGGAGTGCACAGACCGAAGACCTATGGGCAGAGCTCAACACAGACGTGCGGGAGAGGATGCCCGCATCTCCATCAAGTGGGCTCGCACGCGCCGGCTCAACATTGAGGTCGGTACCTTGGGGCAGAGCTCGACGCGGCTGTGGCAAAGCCACAGGGACTCGCCCAGGCACCGGTGGCTGGGGTGGGCTGCGCAGCTCTCATGGACCACCTCCGAGCGGTGGCTTGGCCATCCAAGTTTCGGCCGCACCTGTTGGAAAAGTACGACGGGTCAACCAACCTGTCGGAATTCCTGCAGGTCTACATCACCGCCATCAGGGCGGCTGGCGGTAACGATGCCGTTATGGCAAGTTACTTTCATGTAGCCTTCATCGGACCAGCCCGGACATGGCTCATGAATCTCACTCCGGGATCCATCCAATCCTGGGGAGAGCTCTGCGCGTAGTTCACGATGAACTTCGCCAGCGCGTACCAGCAGCATGGCGTGGAGGCCCATCTCCACACCATGAGGCAACAGCCCGGAGAAACCCTCCGGGCCTTCATCTCCCGCTTCACCAAGGTACATGGAACCATTTCGCATATTTCCGATGCATCTATTATCACGGCTTTCCGTTAGGGGGTCCGTGATGAGAAGATGCTGGAGAAGCTGGCGACACACCAGGTGGAGACGGTCACCACCTTGTTCACTTTGACGGACAAATGTGCCAGGGCTGCAGAGAGCCGAGCATGGCACTCTGCCCATCAAGGAGGGCCCACTCAGACAGGCGGCTCCAGTGTTGCTGCCCCTGGCAGCGGCAAGAAAAAGAACAAGAAGAACCGTGGCTTGGACAAGCCACGAGCTGGGGCTCCGGTAGCTGCAGCGGCAGCAGCTAGGGGCCAGAACTCGCGTGGCAAACGCCCACGCCAACAGCGCACCAACCCAGGGTCGTGCCCTGTTCACCCTGGAGCTTGCCACAGTGCCACTGAGCGCCGCGAGATCCAGAAACTCGCGGAGCGCCTCAGCAAGAGGCGTGACCAGGCCTCCAAGGATGGCTCCTCCCCGCCGCGACGGTCCGGCAAGGAGAAGGTCTCTGATTCCGATGCAGCTGTGACGGAGAGGGAGTTGGGGTACCAGACCCCAAACAAGGACCTTAAGGGTCTCTTCCACCAGTCCGACTCCGAGTCCAGGGGGGACGAGCGCAGCAAAAAGCTGTACGTCATGTACGGTGGCAATTCGGAGCTTGTCTCCCGGCGTGACGTCAAAACCCTTCGCCGAGAAGTTTTCTTGGTGAAGCCGGGGACGCCAAAGGCGGCGCCCACCAGCGGTGGAGGGGCACCACCATCTCCTTTGGGCCATCTGACTGCTCGGAGAAAATGGTGGGGGCTGGGGTGCTACCACTCATCACTGCCCCCACCATTGCCAACACCAGGCTCCACCATGTGCTGATTGACAGAGGCACCAGCCTCAGTGTCATCAACTATGCAGCGTTTAAACACCTGTAGATTCTGGAGTCCAAGTTGGCCCCATCTCGCCCATTCTCCGGGGTGGGCCCTCATCCCGTCTACCCGGCGGGGACCATTTCCCTGCCGATCACGTTCGGGACGGAGGTGAACTTCCGCACAGAGAACGCACAGTTCGAAGTTGCGGAGGTAAACTTTCCTTTCAATGCCATCATTGGCATACCGGCTCTATACCGGTTCATGGCCGTTGCCCATTATGGGTACTTGGTCCTCAAGATGCCGTCCCCTGTTGGCGTCCTCACCGTGCAAGGAGACCGGACCGCTGCAGTGGCGGCAGTAGAGAAGCTGCATCCATTAGCAGCGGGTCTCACCCCGGCTGCTAGCACTGAGGGGTCCGACCCTTCACCCTCACGCATCAAGGTGCCTGCCAAGGTGCCCAGGGTCCGTCCGTCTGACACGGACGATGTTCCCGTGAAGACCATCCAGGTCAGAGCGGAACCCTCCCAGACCACCCGCATCGGCGGGAACCTGGGAGAGAAATAGGAAAGCGCGCTCATCGCCTTCCTCCGAGCAAATGTTGACGTGTTCGCCTAGGAGCCGTCAAAGATGCCTGGGATCCCAGGGAGGTGATTGAGCACCATCTGAAGATCCACCCCGACGCCAAGCCGGTGTGACAAAAGCCACGAAAGCAGCCCATTGAGCGGCAGAACTTCATCCGTGAAGAGGTCCGCAAGCTGCTGCAAGCTGGATTCATCGAAGAGGTCTACCACCCAGTGTGGTTGGCCAATCCGGTCATCGTCCCGAAGGCTAACGGGAAGCTTCGGATGTGCATCGACTACACCAATCTTAATAAGACATGTCCAAAAGACCCCTATCCACATCCTCGAATAGATCAGATTGTAGACTCCACCTCTGGGTGTGACTTGCTGTCCTTCATAGATGCCTATTCTGGTTTTCATCAAATCAAAATGGCTAAGGATGATAGGAAGCATACAGCTTTTGTAATAGTGGATGGTCTTTATTGCTATGTTGTAATGCCATATGGACTGCTTAATGCTCTACCCACCTTTGCTCGTGCAATGAATATTACATTAGGTGATTTGGTTAGAGACATAGTTGAGGTGTATGTCGATGACATCATTGTCAAGACTAGAGAAATGAATTCCCTTTTAGGAAATTTAGCTCAAGTCTTTGATAAACTACGTGTGACTTCCACGAAGCTTAACCCTGAGAAGTGTGTCTTTGGCGTCTCGGCGGGGAAGCTTCTTGGTTTCCTGGTGTCACACCAGGGGATCGAGGCGAACCCGGATAAGATCCGGGCAATCGAGGCAATGAGACCCCCTGCACGTCTCAAGGACGTGCAAAGGTTGACGGGGTCCCTTGCGGCCCTCAGCCGCTTCATCTCAAGGCTAGCAGAGAGAGCCCTCCCTTTCTTCAAACTGATGAGGGGGTCCAGTCCATTCACATGGACTGGGGAGGCGGAACAAGCATTATAGGAGATGAAGCAGTACCTCACCTCCATGCCGGTCATGGTAGCTTCGGACCCTGGAGAGACGCTATTTCTATACCTTGCAGCGATGACTGAGGTGATCAGTATGGTGCTAGTCGCTGAGAGGTCCGAGCAACCCCTGCAGGGGCCCCCTGCGGTCCCCCCTATAGGAGGTGGAGGTTCGGCCTTGTAACATCCCAGTTTTCATCACTATTGAAAGAAATGCAAAATAACCCTCTAGTTACTTCTCCACTAAGTAAGAGTGGGATATTTTCAAGGCAACTCTCTAGTTCCTTCTCCATTAAGAAAGAGTGGGATATTTTCAAGTCAACCCTCTAGTTCCTTCTCCATTAAGCAAGAGTGAGATATTTTCAAGGAATACTCTAGAATTAGTAATAAGTAAAATTTTGAAAATGCTAGGATATTTTGGAATTCTCTAGAAAGGGGATACTTGTCCTAATACCATGACTTCCCTTGACCTATAAATAGAACCCCCCTTTTGCCATGCCATCCACCTATGAGCAAGGTAGATAAGTTATGGTAAGGCTAGAAGGGCGAGTGCTGGACTAGCTAGTTAAAGGTGTGCGTTCCTTCGTGACTTTGTCGCTCCAATAAGGTAAGTGTTAGTCTCATGGTTAAACTTGAGTACTTAGTATATAGGTTGTGATTCATCTGTTGGTAGGCTCCACCTCGCCATAAATCAGGGTCGTCGCACACAGCGCCGGCCGAGATATTTTTCCGCCGCGCAAACCGCCTCACCTCATTTATAAAGGAAGCCGATGCCCCTCCCTGCCGTCCCCACCCGCGCTCGCTTTCACTCACGCACGCGCGACATGCCGGCCCCACGACGGGACTGCGCACTGCCGTCGGCACCGCGCCGTGCCGCCCACCTCCGCGTCCCCACCTCGCCCACACCGCTACAGCGTCCTCGCCGGCTTTACCGCCTCGACGCTCGCGCCTTCAGTGCTGCCACTGTTTGAGTTGACTGTCACACCCGATTTATAAAGAACATAAATCGAGCAATCATATATGCGCCAGGATCAAGTCACGCATATATACAACAGATTATCAAGATATCACAACACATGTCACGAATAAAAGCGTATAAATTATAAAAGGAATGTCTTAATTACAACTGAATCAAGAATCAGTTCAAGGAAAGCGGAAGCGTAAAATAAATACATGAAGAGTAGGGCGCCACAGGGACGTCGACTGGGAGACACACGCCTAGAAGTCGTCGAAGCCGCTGACGTAGTCCTCCACATTGCCGGGCACTGAGCAGCAGTCGAAGATATCCAGGGGAACAGAAGAGTAGAGAGGCAAGTGTGAGTACAAACTAGTACTCAACAAGTATAACACAATCTATGAGGCTCTAAGGTTGGCTGACTCAACTATAGTAGCTTTTAGTCTTGGCAAAGTTTTATTAAAACTAACTACTACAAGTGGATGAATTACCATAAACCCAATTACATAGAAATTAATCAATATTATTTAAGAACTACCGAGAACCCTCCAAACCAAAACCACCCGGGGAATCTCCCTAATCAAAGGTTGATAACCCCACTATTCAGACGGAGGATCTGGGCCGCTCATGACTGTGAGCACAGCTGATATATCAGTTTTACACTCTCGAGAGGTTGCACAACTTTACCCACAAGTTGTGAGCTACGCTAGTTGTTCATCACACTTCCTTAGGTGAGATGGCTAGCATGCACACTACAAGACCGTTACAAAGGATCACGTTGGTAAGGTGTAACCGCTAAGGATTCTGGATCAGCGACGATGGGGCCCACCTCCAGGGGTACAAGACACACAGCACAGACCAAGCCAGAGGAGCAGGGACCATTGACGCTTACCACCCCTCTTGCCCACGCAGGTAAGTTACTCCCGAACCAACACAACCTAATTAGTAAGTCAAGACCGTCCCATTCCAGTCTTGTGGTTGCGCGGTTGTCCCAGGTTGTCGCTCTATGAACCGGTCCTTATGGAGAGTGGCCAACCAAGCACTAAGCACCGTGCTGGCCCCCTAAACCATGTTTCTAACAAACATCTTTTACGGAGACGTAAGCCACTCAAGCACACAGCACAGAGGGCCACTCTCAGGATTAAGTTGCATAAGACCATTAATCAAATTTAATTAAAAAGGACCAAGTGTGTTATAGCGCAGCAACCTAGCACAACTAACCAAAATGCAACCCAAGGGATATATATATAAGAATAAAGGTGGCTAGGAAATCCTTATAGGCATACAGAATTAAAATGCAGTATGAAATTATATTTAAAAGTGATAGGATGTTCATGTCATACTTGCCTTCCTCGTACTCCCCCGGCTGCTGCTCGAACTGCTCGGAAGATGGTTGCTCCTGGTACTCGTCCAAAGGCTCCGCGTCTACTCACGATCATCAAGCATAGTCCACACATACACACATGCACAAACAATAGCAAACTATAAGAAAACAGTACACCAATACAATAGAACAGTACACAAAACTGGCCTAGAACTATTCTATGCGTTACAACATTCGCGTGGACATAAAGAACACCTAAAACGGAGCTAAGACGCGAAATCTACGCTTGAAACAAGATCCAGGGACCTGTTTGCGAGAAAAACTGGAAAATAGGGGGTTCTGGACAAAAACCAGGTACCTAAACCTAATTAAAGGCTAGACGTAGGGGCTAGCTTGCAAAAACTCCAAGAAAGGACTGGAAAACCTAAATCTAGAGAGCTCAGGGGTCAAAAGGGAAGAAAAGGACCTGTCTGCGAATATTTTTGAACTACGGTGTACTGCGGGTTTATTTCCAAGAAGTCCAGGGTATCTTTAGAAAGATTGCCAGGGCTCTGAACGAAGGGGTACGCGGGTTCTATTCTGATCCGTTGATCGTGGATCGGGCGGCCAGAACAAAAGAGGAATGGGAAACAGGGGCCGGTGGCGGCGATTACTCGCCGGAGCACGGTCTCCGCGGCGGCGCCTCGCCGGAGATAGCCTATCTCGGCCATCTGGGCCTCATCTAGCACGAGATTAGGCCCTGGGGGAAGCTCGCAGCTTGCGCAACTCATCTGAGCGGTTGGCCTGAGCCTACAGCGGCTGGAAAGGCACGCTCGGCGGTGGAGGCGGCTCGGTGCGGCGGCGGCCACGGGTGGACGGCGGTCCGGTCACTGAGGGAAGCTAGGGACCACGACAGCCAGTGCAAAAAGGTCCTGGGAACATTGGGGTGCTCACCGGGGCGGGAAAAAGGGCCGGAGGCGGGTCGGGGCTGATGGACCTCGGCGGAGCAGGGCGCATCCGCTGAGCTTCAAAAGGGCGGCGGCGGCGGCTGGTGCTTGCGGCGCTTCTGTGGTTGGGCTCCAGGGGCGTGCGGGGGTCACTTAAGGGCAACAGGCAAGCGCTGGCATGCGTGCCCGAGCTGGCGCAAGAATCTCGACGGGGACCGTTGCGCGCGGGGAAATCGGATCAGGCGAAACCACCCCGCGCGGCATTGGCTCGGCGGCGAAGCTTCTGGAAAGGAGGGGGCTCGGTCGCGAGCCGGGGTACGGCGCGGGTGCGAGGCAGAGGGGCGGGCCCAGGGTGCCAAGGCGCGGCCGGCGGGGAGAGAACAGGGGAGGGGGAATTGGGCGATGGGAGGAAGGAGCGTCTGACCGGTGGGGCCGGCCTGGCAGAGGTAGAAAGGAAGAGAGGCGCTCGGGCGGGGAAAGCAGAGGGGAATGGGCTGGGCGCGTACCGGGCCGAGAGAAAAGAGAGAAAAGAGAGAGGCGCGGGGTTTGAGGGGAAACTGGGCCGGGGCGCGGCCCACGCGGGGAGAGGAGGGGGAAAAAAAAAGGCCCGAGAGGAAGAGAGGGGGTTTTGGGCTGGGTTGGGCTGCTGCTCCCTTCATTCCCTTTCCTTCTTCTTTCTCTTTTCTTTTCTACACTCAACCCATTCAATCGAAACCATTTGAATTCCAACAAATTCGAATTTAAACCTTATAAACTCAGCACAAGGAAAATAATGCTCCAGCATGAATGCACAAACATGTTGACCTTATAATTAATTTTATTTTCTTGTGTTATAAAATTACTTTAAATGCAAGATTAATTAGAGAAAGCCCTGAAAACTTTATTTAAGCCCAAATAAATTCATTAAAATTTAAGGAAATTACCTTAGGGTGTTACATTGACGGCGAGCTGCCGCAGCCCACGCCGTCGCCGGTCCCTGTGCGACGCCGCTACTACTCTCCTCGCCTATAAAAGGAGCGAGGCCGTGATGAGCTCCATCATCAGCCCAAGCACACCGAGCCGTTTCACTTCGCTAGCTAAACCACTTCTCACGAGCCCAGTTCACTCACGAGACGAAGCCCCAACAGTTGAGCCTCTTCCTCGAGCTGTTCCATGCCAAGGTGAGATGGAAGGCAGCTCCCCGATCATTACCTCCGCAATACTAATAAAGGCCCAAAACACCCACCAGGCCGTGAGCACCTAATCCAAATCATTCTATTTAAACACCAACCAATATTGTAAACCTAATATCTCCTTCGTATCAAATCCTTTTCGCATAACTCTTTTTCCTAAACTCTCCTCAAATCATATACTAGCTATTCCTCCTATTTTTATCTCCATTTGAGCTTATTTTAAAGCTTGCTTGTGTTTGTTTGCCGGTTGTGCCGTTTCCGCCGTAGATCACGGAGTGATCAAGGAGGAGCCGACCAAGGAGTACGAAGGCCAGTACAGCGGGCCAGAGCCAGAAGACCCGTACCGCGAGCAGGAAGCCGCCGCCGCCGACGCGTACGTAAGCGAAGGCAAGTTTCATCGACCCCTACGTGAGCGGTTGCATCCATGTGAGGACGTCTAGTTGTAGCTCTGGTTTAGGATCGATTACATATACCGGTGCTTGAGTGATTGAGTGTGCTCATACATGCATGTGAGTAGTTATGCATATCCAGAGTTGAGACTAGGATATGAAGGGTTTTGGCTGAGGCTAGGGCAGCTGGGTATGCTGGAGCCGGTGCTACCATGGTGGTAGACTGGCAGGTGAGCGCTACCGTGGAGGTAGGCTCGAGTTGACATGTTGAGGAATGGTTGCTGCCCTGGTGAACCATAAGGACCGAGTTGTTTTGACATCTCACCTAGCTTACTTTAGTACGACCACAGGTTCCATTATGGGCCGGACTTAGCCTAATCCCACTGGTTAGCCTGATGGTCGCAGGGATGGTTCACGGGTATAGACCATTGGGGTCAGGGCCCGAGGGTTTGTGCGGCCGGGCTAGGGCGTGACCACGGCTGGGTGTCGGCTATGTCGGTTGTCCGTTCGGGCAGTCGAGCTTGTGGGTACAGTGTACGACCTCTGCAGAGTGTAGAATCCATTCGAATGGTCCGTGTCCACGGAATGGACAGGCTACGGTGTGGTCCTGACAACTAGTGAGCTACCTACTGTGGGTTGTGTCGGGAAGAGTTGCATACCATAAGAAGCATTACTAATGCATTGCGCTTAATGTGTGTCGTGCATGTCATTCCCCTCCCGTAGGGTGAGGTGGAACTTGCTGAGTACTTTTGTACTCACCCGTTGATGACTTGTTGCAGAGGATCCTGATTTCGTGCCTGAGGAAGGCGAGTAGTTCGTGCCCTATACCCAAGTCTGGAGTGGTGCCATTGCAGTAGAAGCCACCATGTCAGATGAAGAGTTTACCCTTGCGTTTATCACCGCTGCTGTTGTATTCCTAGTTTATATTATTATTGTAATCGAACGTATTAAATAAAGCTATGTATGACTGTGGCACCACTTGTGTAATGTATTTTCACCAGAGACTGTTTTCTGGTGTTTAAATACATGTTTAGCTCTGGTTGTTTAGACCGGGGCATTTCAAGTGGTACCAGAGCCATGCTTGGCTGTAGGACACGAACTGGTAGGAACGATGACCGTAGGAGCCCTAGGATGGTCAATCCTTGAAGCCCTATTACTCCTTAAAACTTTATCCTTATCATGCTAACCCTACCTTTGTAAGTTAGATGGCGGATGACTGGACCACCACCTACTGCATCAACGAAGATGGATTCCCCAGGGTGCTTTATGCTGCCACGGTGCGACTAGGTATTCCGGAACGACCGGAGTACGTGGGTCGCGAGTTCATGGAGCATGGCACCGAAAGCTGTGAGGTTACCATCCATATTGGCGCCAGTGACAAATACTTGGAGATGCAACCATGGAGCGTCACCGCCACTGGAGCCCGTATGCCTGACACCATTCAACTTGCAGCTCGCAAGGCACTGCGGTACCTGTGCCAGATGTTCGAATGGCACTTGGGTTCCACTTCCATGAAATACTTTCCACCGTTGGACCGTAGCCGTCCTGCTTGGGCGGCGAGGATCCGCAACCTGGAAAGTCCCGCAGGGACAGAGAAGAACCCCACAGTTGTCACTATGTTTGGCTATTTGCTTAGCCTCGACGATTTGTGCGACCAACTGCATCAGCGTGTGAGAGATTTAACCCAGCGTGCTGAGGGAGCGGAGTCCCGTTGGCATAAGGCTAAGCTGGCCTTAGCTCAAGCAGAAGCCCGAGCGGCTGAAGCTGAAAGCCGCCTCGCCGTGGCAGAAGAAAACCTTAGGGAGCAGGCAGACCACCATAGCCAGCTTCTTAGAGGTGTCTACCTAGTAGATCGCGCCAAGCGTAAAGGACACCATCCCAGGACTGCCGCTGAGTCGCCAAT
Organism: Panicum hallii; assembly: GCF_002211085.1. NCBI lineage: Eukaryota > Viridiplantae > Streptophyta > Magnoliopsida > Poales > Poaceae > Panicum > Panicum hallii. The sequence continues at coordinate 28,809,606 of NC_038046.1, read as the reverse complement.
CCTGGAGGGAATCCCATTGTACCCTTTGTCCCAACCGCGCAAGGGGATTTGCGAATCAGTGCCGCCCACGCCTCCCGCGTCTCCCTGAGATCCCGGAAACAGTGACCTCGAAGACCGTGTTGTAGAGTTCAGTAGTCGAGTCATCCTGGCCGACCCTTAAAAGTCGAGCCGCGTTATTGTAATCCATCTTGTCATGTATCCCTTCTTGTTTGAATGAATGCTTGGTGCTTGAATGATTTGTTTGTGTTGTGTGCTATTATATATATATATATATATATGCAAATCTACCCTAGTAATAATTAGGAGAGCCACCTAATCGTACCTTATCCCTCCTTGACCGCAGATGTCCCGTCGTTCGAGTCGAGTCCAGGGACTCCATGCTCAGGAAGACGGTGACGAGGTCAACCCGAGAAACCAGACCCCTTTGAACGTAGCCCCAGGAGCACCAGGAAATGGACACCCGCCGCCGCCACCTCCCCGTGCCCCAGCACCCATTGATCTGGCAGCCATACTGCAGCAGCAGAACCAACTCCTTCAAGTTCTTGTGACGACTCTCACAGCTCAAGCTCAAGGCAATCCTGGCAACAATAGACCTGCAATGCATCATGGCAATGGCAGCAGAATTGCAGATTTCAACCGCTTGCAGCCACCTAAGTTTGGAAGATCTGATAACCCTATTGAGGCAGATGATTGGCTGCGAGAGATTGAAATGAAGCTCGAGGTGGTCCATGCAGATGACAGAGACAAAGTTTTGCTCACAGTACAACAGTTAAGGGGACCAGCCCTTGCTTGGTGGCAGAGTTATCGGGAAATAAATGAAAATGCTAACGAGATGGTATGGGCTGACTTTGTCAAGATCTTCAGAGAACATCACATTCCCAGCAGTGTTATGAAGCTCAAGAGGGATGAGTTCAGAAAGCTTCGTCAAGGTGGAATGAATGTGACGGAGTATCTTCATAAGTTCACGGAGTTGTCTCGTTATGCACCAGAGGATATCAATGATGACGAGAAGAAGCAAGAAGCTTTTCTTGGTGGGCTAAACCCTGAAATCAGGACCTTGGTTGAAGTCACCACCCACAGTGACTTTAATGCCTTGATCAACAGGGCTATCACCACTGAGAGAAATAGGAAGTCAGAACTCAGTGAGCGCAAATGACGGTTTGAAAGCAAGAAACCCCAGCAGATGGAGAAGTTCCAGAAAAATCAGTACCCGGCTCACTCAGGCCAGAGGAGCCAGGGTGCAACCTCATTCAAAACGCACCCCGGTTCTTTCCAGAAGCCAGCCCAGTCAGCTCCTGTTATGCAGACCCAGAATACCTCCCGCACCCAACCGACTGGCGGAAGTCAAGTGACCAATGTGAAGGCCTGTTTCCACTGCCGCGAAGTCGGACACTATAGGGCCAACTGTCCGTATCTCAATCAGCCGGCCCCTTCTATTTTCTCGAACTCTGTTCAAGGACCAAAGCAGCCGACGGGGACCAACTGTACAGCACCAGCTAGGAGCCAGCAGCAGTCCTTTGGCAAGGCAAAGGTGAACCATGTGCATGCTGATGAGGCAGAGGATGCACCAGGAGTGATTTTCGGTGAGTTTCTGGTCCAATCAACTCTAGCCTCAGTACTCTTTGATTCTGGAGCATCGCATTCCTTTATTTCCTCCCACTTTGTGGAAAAGCATGATATCCCTACTATAGCCCTTAAGCGGCCGTTAATGACACGTTCGCCTGGAGGTCATATACCTTGCCACTTAGGCGTCTTAGATATCCCTATAAACCTAAGTGGGGTAGTATTCCTTGCCAACCTAGTAGTCCTTGCTTCCAAAGGGATAGATGTCATTCTCGGTATGGACTGGCTCACCAAGCACCGAGGAAACATAGCCTGTGCTGAGAGAGCCGTGACAGTCACCAACAACCAAGGGTCAACAGTCACATGCCTAATCCGGTCTAGCCTATCAGACTCCATGGTGAACCACATTCAAGCAGAATCTCCAGAAGATGTGCCAGTAGTTTAGGAATTCGCAGATGTGTTTCCAGATGAACTACCCGGTATGCCTCCAGAAAGAGATGTAGAGTTCACTATTGACTTAGTCCCTGGAACCAAGCCTATAGCAAAGAATGCCTATCGGTTAGCAGCCCCAGAGCTTGCGAGTTGAAGAAGCAGCTTGAGGAGCTCCAACAAAAGGGATTTATTAGACCTGCTGCTTCTCCATGTGTGACGCCCCAAAAATTTCAAATTTAAACTACACGTTAAAGTGTCCTGACCGAAAATTTATTCGTCGTAAAACCCCGACTCTCTCCGTTTCACCGTCACACTGACGGCCGACGCAAGCCTGACCGCCATCCCATCCCGCACCGCTCACGCGCTAGAGTAATTCGTAAAAAACGGTTCGACGACAAAACCCTAACCCTAACCGGATCGCTGTCCCGTTCCGCATCACGCGCGACCGCCCGCCGCGATTAGCGCCGGCGCTCCTCGTGCAGCGCGCGAAATCCGCGTGCGCGTGGCCGACCGGCCACGGTCGCCGCCGCGACTGGCGCCGACACGCCCCCCCCTCTCTCTCCCTCTCTCCTTTTCCTTTTTTCTCTCTCCCATTTCTTTTCCCCAATCTCTTTTTCTCTTTTTCTCTTTTCCTTTCTTCCTTTTCCTTCCTTCTTTCTTTTTCCCCTTCCTCCCTTCTCTCTTTCTTTCCTGTTTCCCCTGCCGCGTGCCCGAACACCGGCCGGCCGCGCGCCCGCGCTGCCCCAGCCGTGCTGCGCGCACGCGCCCGCCCCGCGTGCCCCGCGTGGACGTGCGCCGTGCCGCGCCGTCCGCGCATCGCACCGTGCGCCTGACCCGCGCACGCGCGTGCTCGCCCCCGAGCGCGGCCGAGCCGCCCACCGCGACGCTGCGCCGTCCGTCGCTGGCCCCGGCCCGGCCACTGCCTCCCCGTGCGCACGCTCCGGTACGCACCGCCCCGCCCCCTGGCCCGCGCCACGCCGCGCCGCCCGCGCACGCGCGCGCGCCGCCCGTCGTCAGCCGCGCCGCCCGCCGCTGTTCCCCGCCGCACCCCGCGTGCGCGCCCGCCCTGTGCTCGCACAGCCCCTTCCCCACATGCCCTACGACGCCTCGACGCCCTCGCCGCACGCCGCGTCGCAACGACAGCAAGCGGCCGAGGCGCCATTAATGGCGCCCGCACCAGCCACCGTCGCGACCACCCCTCCACCGCCTCCCCCGGGCTATAAATAGGGCCCCCGCGTAGCCCCGACGACCACCAACGCCCTAGCCACCGCGCGCCTCCCTCCCCAAAGCTCGCAGCGCCACTGCCGCCTCTGGCTCTGCCGCCGCCCGCCGCCCGCCATGGGCACACCTCCCTGCTCCACCCCAGCACGTGGTGAGTGGGGGAATCGGCTCCCCTCCTCCCCCTCTCCCTTTTCCCCCTCAGCCCCGAGCCACCCCGGGCCCCGGCCGCCGGGATTTGGCCGGCGCCCGAACCTCCCTTCCCTCCCCTATTTTCTGTCAACGGGAGGAGGAAGAAGGAGGGCAAGTTTGCCCAAAACCCCCTGCCTTTCCCCTATTTCTCTCAAGAGCCTTTCACTCTTTACATTTGTTCGCAAAAGAAACCCTGCCCTTTCTGATAATCCAAAATACACCCCCCCACCATATAAACCTAATATCAAATAAACTTTCCACCACCATTTAATGAGCCTCAAACATTCTCTAAAAATTACGACCAAGTCCTTTCCATACCATATATAGTTACGAATAGGCCCCTGGACCCCGTTTAAACCCTAAAACCCTCTTTAGCGCGTCATTTTATACGCGAAACGACCTCCGATTGACCCGAAACTTTACCACGCCCTTTCTAGTATAGTTCTCACCACGCCATTAAGAAACCACCCGAAAATATTACCCCTACCTCCGTAACTAAATTATTTCCGATTCAAGCTCAACGATAAAAGCTTTTAGTTCTCTCGCTTGATTGCATGCCTGTTTGTTTGCGTCGTAGGACACGGAGTGAACGAGGAAGTTCCCGACTGCGACCAAGCAACCGAGGACCAGTTCTGCGACCCCGAACCCGAAGGACAGTGCTTCGATCAGGACCTCCCGCAAGGACTTGACGATGGCAAGTTCAACTCCACCCTTTGATGCATGTTTCTGTCCTAGTTTTTATAAACACAACCCAGAGGCCTGTTTTATAAAATTGCATGGTTTTGTGTGCTGAAAACATGGTAGGATAGCCACCCCTACTTGTGATAACCATACCTTGACTACCTGGTTTTGCAAAGAAAGTGTGTGTGCGTGTGGGAAGGGATAAAATATGGTTTTGAAAAGTGAGTTAGACGGGATGGATGGCATTTCTGTGTGAATTGCCGTTGGTGTGCTCGTACCTGTGTGGTTGAGCGTGGAAGGGAGATATCCATCTTGTCACCCCTAAGGACCGAGTTGATGTGTCGTCTCACCTAGCTTCCTGTCGTGCAAACCACTTGACCGTTGTATGGGCAACGGCTTGGCCTAACCCCACTAGTTAGTCTGATAGCCATCAGGAGAGCTGGGAGCAACGGGTGATCAGGGAGACGGGATAAGCTCTGTGTGACTTATGCCCCGGTTAAACCTCGGTGATAGGTCGAATGACCCCTTGATAGATCCCGTGGTGGCTAGTCAGGTCTAGCTAAGGTGGGTAAGGGCTTTGATGGGATCTGCACCGGCACTAAGGTGTTCGTGCTGTGGTACCCCACCTGTGGGTAAAGTTGCACACCTCTGCAGAGTTAAAAATCTATTCGAATAGCCGTGCCCACGGTATTGGGCAAGTTACGGTGTGGTCACATAACTAGTGTTTCTCTTTGGGAATGGATGGGCTGGTGTGAGTCGTTTGGAAAGTGTCCGGCAGTTGTGCCGTGTGCTACGGCGGACGGGGAGTCCGGTAGCAAATTAAAACTTGGATCCTGTGCGGATCGACACCATATGCTCTTTGGTACTAGAAAACTTGTTTTGGAAATATTTTAAAATAAACCTTTGCTTACAACTGAGTTTTCCGTAAATAAACCATGACCTTATCCTTGGATTATCCTGTGCATTAAATTCTGTTATACCCCCTCCGTGGGTGTGATTGGACTTGCTGAGTACGTTTGTACTCACCCCATTCTTACTTTTACAGCGGAAGACCCTAACTACGTCCCCGAAGACAACGAGTAGGGTTCCGTCCTGCACCCAGTCGTGCCTGTTGATAAGGCCACCATTGGAGTTCCGCATGGCGCAAGACTCTGATGATTCCCTTTTCGTAGCTAGTGTAGTAGTGTGGGTTATAGTTGTAATCCTCGCGATAGTGGCGCTTCACTGCCCATTACCGCGTAAAGCTGTACGGTGATGTACCATCTGATGTAATAAAGTGTTATCAGCCTCCTGGGACTGATAAAGCAACACTTTTAAGTCTTCCCTAATGAGGGGATGCTTCAGGTGGTATCAGAGCCGTAGGCTGGCCGTAGGACGTGACCCTAGGAGCGAGACCCCTTTTCAGGCCTTAGAACTTGTCCTGATTTAGAAATTTTCTGCACAAACACTCACCATGGGTCTTTGCCTTGTTCCAGATGGCTGGCAATGGATGGGTTAACGGAATCTGCCACGCAGAGCCCGGCCTCCCCAAGTTACTATTGCTCAGCCTGGAACGCGTTGGGATTATGGAACCACCGGAGTATGCCTACCGTGAGTACATCGCCGGAGGCACCCTTCGGTGCGATATGATGGTCTATGTGGAGAGGAGCACCCGCTACCCTGATGTGGACCCTTGGTTCATCTCCACCTCTAGCTTCCGCTTCCCCGACACCTATCGAAAGCCCTGCGACGGCTGCGGGTGCTCTACAGGCACCACCTTCAGCGGACTCCTATGGGATTTTTTCCACCCACTGAGGGAAGAGGACGCACTTGGATTGCCCGGATGAGGGGGCTCGGACGAGAAGAAGAAGACCTGGAAGACACGGTTTCCCACCTATCCATCTATCTTACTGGCTTGGATGCACTCTACCGCGAACAGGCAGCACAACTGAAGCAGCTAATCCATGGGATTGAAAAGATAACCCAGGAGCTGGAGGAACAACGGACAAGAGCCGCAAGCGCCGAGTATTCCTTAGCCGCCCTCCAAGCCCAGATGCAAGAATACGAGAACCGCAATGGAATAGGTGGATGGATAGAGGAAGAAGAAGAAGAACCCATGGAAACCCATTGGGATAAGGGTACTCAGACCGAAAATGAAATGGATCGGTTCCTTCCAATAAAGAAGCGCTCCATCAGGACCGAGGAAGAATCCCCATAATAGGATTAGCACTCCAAGCTAGAACCCGACCCTAAGAACCCCGTGCCCATGAAAACTGTATCCCCGTGTTACAATAATAAATGTTATCCACTCCCTTTTGTATCTGTGCTAGACTGTTTACCCTGTTCATGTTTCAGATGGCTGAGGAAGGATGGACCCAGGGCGATTGCCAAGCAGCACCTGGCTTTCCCGGCCTCTTAATCAACACCCTGGAGGACCTTGGCGTTACGGAACGCCCAAGGTACTACAGCCGAGAGTACGAGCACCATGGTACCCTCCGCTGCAGGGTGATCCTGGTCATCGCCAGGAGCAACCGCTACCCCGACATCCAGCCTTGGCGAGCGACCGCCACAGGGTTTAGACACCAAGACACCTACCCCTTGGCCATCAGAAAAGCACTCCGTTATTTGTGCCGGATTTTTGAAGAACACCTCGCCCCCACGCCAGCCAAGTTCTTCCCGCCGGCCATCAGAACCCCAGTCTGGGAAGCACGCATGAGAAACCTGGAGTGACGTCGCCATGAGGAAGGCCCCCTGTACCAAGTGTCCACTTACCTAGCCGCCCTGGACCAACTCTTTGATGAGCAAGCCAACCTTCTAAGGGAGCAGACCCATCGAGCCGAGCAAGCAGAGCTCGCAGTGAAATTACAGCAGATCCGAGCTGCCCACGCCGAGGCAAGGGCCGCAGCCGCGGTCAGCAGCGAAGCCGTCGCCCAAGAGAGCCTCAGGCAAGCCCGAGACCGGCGCATGCAAGATTGGACCCGGAGTGGAACACCAGTCCCGGCAATTGGCGAAGACCATGTTTTACTCGGGACACCCGTCATAGGATGGGGACCACTCTTTGGGAACACACACGCTCCACCCGAGAACCCTGAAAGTTCTGCCGCCGCCGTCGAAGGGGGTGCTGCAGCGCAACCCTTGCCAGATGGAAACCTAGAGGACGGCGAACGAGGATCTCTCACCTTCCCCGCCCCGGAAGAAGGCACGCCTCGCGAATAGAATAACCGACGCCGTCCCAGTGATGCACCCCCCAGCTTAAGACGTGCCCTTAGACAAGACCCTAGCTGAGTAGCACGAGACCTAGTCGTACCCCCAAGTTGTACCCCCCTTGCAGTAATAAAATGGTTTGTGCTTGTTGTTTGTGATGTTGTGTGCTGGTTTGTTGTGTGCTGATTGTTTATATGAGTACCGGCAGAAGGTAGATTCTGCCTTATACGAATTAAACAACTTAAACATCACATAAACGTAACCCCAATCTACCCGATCAACAGGTGACCCCCCGGAACGTCGCGAGGGCCTCCCGTGGCCGGAACCCCGTAGCCGCTAGTGCCGGAGCACAGCCCGTTGAACAAGATCTTCCCCAAGGAGAACACGAAGTAAGCCAGAACCGAGGAGGAAGTCAAGAAGGAGAGCCACTACGACCACCCCCACCCCTCGGAGACTTGGCGCAGATAATCCATAACCAGACCCTCATACTGGAGACGCTGGCCAATGCCCTCATTAACCGGCAGCCACGAGGGCAGAATATGAACGACAAGCTGACGGCCTTTCTAAGGACCAAGCCGCCCACCTTTGCCGGATCCTGCAACCTGTTGGATGCAGACGACTGGTTGCGAGTGATTCAGAGGAAGCTCGAACCATTCGAGTGCCAGGACCGGGACAAAGTCCTTCTAGCAGCCCACCAGCTCACCGGAACAGCATTATCCTGGTGGGAAAACTATTGTGCCGCAGCCGAAGATGCCTCTACCATCACCTGAGGAGAATTCGTAAGGGAGTTCCGCCGCTATCACATTCCTTCGGCCACCATGAAGCGCAAGGCGGATGAATTCCGCGCACTACAACAAGGAAGCATGACGGTGGAAGAATACACCCACCGGTTCATAGAATTGGCCCGATATGCACCGGAAGAAGTGAACGACGATGATAAGAAACAAGACATGTTCAAGAAGGGATTAAGCCCAGAACTCCGGACCTTGCTTACCCCACAGATCTATCAGGACTTCAATACCCTGATGAACAAGGCTATCCTCACAGAAAGGGCCAAAGCCGAAGAAAGGAAGGATAATAAACGCAAATTCCTGGAAAGTAAGGCCCGCCAACAGGACCGCTTCCAAAAGCCGAGGTACTCCAACTACACTGCACCAAGATCTCAGGCCCCAATGCAGTATAGGACTCAGTCCCAAGTGACAGGATCACGAGCCCCTAACACACAGCCTAGGAGCCAGAATACCATGAGGGCCCCGCAGAGCAATGCAAGTCTGGCCGCCTCCGACAACAACAATGTTAGGGCCTGCTTCAACTGCCGTGAAACAGGGCATTACATTGCCAATTGCCCTTATGCCAAGAATAAGCCGGCTACATCAGCCTTCTCCAACACAGTGAATGGACCCAGACCAGCCCTGACCGGTGCCAACCGAGTGCCTATCCGCAACAACGACAACAGCCAGCAGACGAAGCAGTCCCAGCCATCATTTGGACGAGCCCGCGTCAATCACATCGATGCGCAGGAGGCTCAAGAAGCTCAGGGCGTAGTGCTCGGTGAGTACCTAGTCAACTCAGCTCTGGCAACAGTACTATTTGATTCTGGAGCCTCGCACTCGTTCATATCCTCAAACTTTGTGGAAAAACACAAAATACCTACAGTACTACTAAATACACCCCTATCAACCCGGACGCCTGGAGGCGACATCAATTGTCAATTAGGTTGTCCACGGGTAAGGATCAATTTAAGTGGGGTAGACTTTCTAGCAGATTTGGTAGTACTTAAGTCTGGGGGAATAGACGTGATCCTTGGAATGGACTGGTTAAGCCGACATAATGGTCTCATAGGTTGTACCTACAAAGTGGTACACCTAACAAACTCCGAAGGAGTACAAGTGATCTGCCATACCCGGGACCGTAAGTTTGACCCAATGGTGTTTAGCTTGGAAGCCAAGCCCTTAGAAGGAGTCCCGGTAGTAAGCGAATACCCAGATGTGTTCCCCGAAGAGCTTCCCGGTATGCCGCCGGACAGGGATATAGAATTCGTCATAGACCTTATCCCCGGAACCTCTCCGATAGCCAAGAGACCCTATAGGATGGCAGCCTCTGAGTTGACAGAATTAAAGAAGCAACTAGAAGAACTGCAACGAATTGGCTTCATTAGACCAAGCTCGTCGCCGTGGGGAGCCCCAGTGCTGTTTGTCAAGAAGAAAGATGGGAGTATGAGGTTGTGTGTAGATTACCGAGCACTGAATGAGGTTACCATTAAGAATAAGTACCCCCTTCCCAGGATTGATGACCTTTTCGATCAGCTAAAAGGAGCCAAGTATTTTTCCAAGATCGATCTAATGTCAGGATATTTTCAGCTCAAAATCAGGGAAAGTGACATCCCTAAGACAGCTTTTGTCACCCGCTACGGGCAGTTTGAGTTCACTGTAATGTCCTTCGGACTAACCAATGCCCCTGCCTATTTTATGAACCTCATGAACTAAGTATTTATGGACGAGCTGGATAAGTTTGTTGTAGTCTTTATCGACAACATACTTATCTACTCCAAGAGTATTCAGGAACATGAGCAACATCTGCGGGTAGTATTGGAAAAGCTGAGGACACATAGACTATATGCCAAGTTTAGCAAGTGCGAATTCTGGCTGGAGAGAGTAGCTTTCCTCGGTCACATCCTGACCGCGGAAGGTGTAGCAGTAGACCCAGAAAAGGTCGAAGCAGTTTCCAACTGGCAGCGACCGACTAATGTTAGTGAAATCAGAAGTTTTCTTGGATTAGCCGGGTACTATCGAAGATTTATTGAGGGATTCTCTAAGATAGCCCGACCCATGACGGAACTTCTTAAGAAGGAGAAGAAGTTCGCCTGGACGGAATGTTGTGAAAGAAGTTTTCAAGAGTTGAAACAAAGGTTGACAACCGCCCCAGTGCTGACCCTACCGGACATTCATCGGGATTTTGTCATTTACTGTGACGCATCCCGACAAGGATTAGGGTGTGTGCTGATGCAAGACGGGAAAGTCGTTGCATATGCTTCCTGCCAACTCCGGACCCATGAACAGAACTATCCGACCCATGATTTGGAATTGGCAGCCGTAGTGCATGCCCTTAAGATTTGGAGACACTACCTGATTGGAAATAAATGTGAGATTTACACCGACCATAAGAGTCTGAAGTATATCTTCACCCAGCCGGATTTGAACCTAAGACAAAGGAGATGGTTGGAGTTGGTCAAGGACTATAATTTGGAAATTCATTATCACCCTGGAAAAGCGAACGTGGTAGCCGATGCCTTGAGTCGGAAATCCTATGGACCCAAAGATGACCACCTGCGAGAGGAAATGGCACGATTAAACGTGCACATTGTTCCTCGAGGTTCCAGCCAAGTGTTAAACGTTCAATCGACACTAGAGGATAGGGTTAGAGAAGCCCAAAGCTCGGATCAGGAGTTAATGAAGATCCGCAAACAAACTGGAGAAAACAAAGCACCGGGCTTCAGAGTAGACGATAAGGGAACGTTGTGGTACGAGAATACGATTTGTGTGCCCCAGAATGGAGAATTCCGGCAGATGATCATGGACGAAGCCCATAACTCGGCCTACTCCATCCACCCAGGATCCACCAAAATGTATATGGACATAAGGCAAAAGTATTGGTGGAATGGAATGAAAGCGGATATTGCACGATTTGTGGCACATTGTGATACCTGCCAACGGATCAAGGCCGAACATCAAAAGCCGGCAGGATTATTGCAACCCTTGCCTATCCCGGTCTGGAAATGGGATGAGATAGGGATGGACTTTGTAGTGGGTCTACCCAGAACGCAGAAGGGACACGATTCCATATGGGTAGTAGTGGACCGACTCACTAAATCGGCTCATTTCATACCCGTACGAGCCACTTACGGTGGAGAAAAACTGGCAAAGCTTTATGTGGAAAACATAGTAAAGTTACATGGAGTGCCTAGCAGAATTGTCTCAGATAGAGGAACCCAATTCACCTCTAGATTCTGAAAGAGCTTGCATCAAGCCATGGGCACCAAGTTAGATTTCAGCTCCGCATATCACCCGCAGACGGATGGTCAGACCGAAAGGATGAATCAGATTATGGAAGATATGCTAAGAGCATGCGTCTTGACCTATGGACAGGACTGGGAGCAGAGTCTGCCTTATGCAGAATTTTCGTACAACAATAGCTATCAAGCCAGCTTGGGCATGTCGCCATTCGAAGCCCTCTATGGAAGAAAGTGCAAAACTCCCCTGATGTGGTCAGAAGTTGGGGAACGTGCACTAGTAGGACCCGCGCTCATAAAAGAAGCGGAAGAAAAAGTAGCGGAAATCCGCGAGAAATTGAAAGCAGCCCAGTCGCGACAAAAGAGCTACGCAGACAAGAAGAGGCGGGAAATAAGTTTCAACCCAGGAGATTTTGTTTATCTCAAGGTCTCACCAATTCGCGGAACCCGAAGGTTTCAGGTACAAGGAAAATTGGCCCCTCGATACATCGGACCATATCGGGTTCTAAAGAGAGTCGGAGCCGTGGCATACCAACTGGAGTTACCAGAAGAAATGACAGACATACACCCAGTGTTTCATGTTTCACAATTAAGGAGGTGTTTGAGAGTACCTGAGGGAGAACATGTGCCAGTGGAAACAATAGACCTGCAGCCGGATCTGCGATACCAGGAAGTACCGGTCAAAATTCTAGACACTGTCACTAGAAGGACAAGAAACTCCGAAGTACGGATATGCAGGGTTCAATGGAGCAGACATGGAGTAGAAGAAGCGACATGGGAACGCGAAGAAGCCCTAAAGAAGGAATTTCCCCATCTATTTAGGAATCAGCCGAATCTCGAGGACGAGATTCATTTAAGTGGGGTAGGTTTGTGACGCCCCGAAAATTTCAAATTTAAACTACGCGTTAAAGTGTCCTGACCGAAAATTTATTCGTCGTAAAACCCTGACTCTCTCCGTTTCACCGTCACACTGACGGCCGACGCAAGCCTGACCGCCATCCCATCCCGCACCGCTCACGCGCTAGAGTAATTCGTAAAAAACGGTTCGACGACAAAACCCTAACCCTAACCGGATCGCTGTCCCGTTCCGCATCACGCGCGACCGCCCGCCGCGATTAGCGCCGGCGCTCCTCGTGCAGCGCGCGAAATCCGCGTGCGCGTGGCCGACCGGCCACGCTCGCCGCCGCGACCGGCGCCGACACGCCCCCCCTCTCTCTCCCTCTCTCCTTTTCCTTTTTTCTCTCTCCCATTTCTTTTCCCCAATCTCTTTTTCTCTTTTCCTTTCTTCCTTTTCCTTCCTTCTTTCTTTTTCCCCTTCCTCCCTTCTCTCTTTCTTTCCTGTTTCCCCTGCCGCGTGCCCGAACGCCGGCCGGCCGCGCGCCCGCGCTGCCCCGGCCGTGCTGCGCGCACGCGCCCGCCCCGTGTGCCCCGCGTGGACGTGCGCCGTGCCGCGCCGTCCGCGCATCGCGCCGTGCGCCTGGCCCACGCACGCGGGTGCTCGCCCCCGAGCGCGGCCGAGCCGCCCGCCGCGACGCCGCGCCGTCCGTCGCTGGCCCCGGCCCGGCCACTGCCTCCCCGTGCGCACGCTGCGGTACGCACCGCCCCGCCCCCTGGCCCGCGCCACGCCGCGCCGCCTGCGCACGCGCGCGCCGCCCGTCGTCAGCCGCGCCGCCCGCCGCTGTTCCCCGCCGCACCCCGCGCGCGCCCGCCCTGTGCTCGCACAGCCCCTTCCCCACGTGCCCTACGATGCCTCGACGCCCTCACCGCACGCCGCGTCGCGACGACAGCAAGCGGCCGAGGCGCCATTAATGGCGCCCGCACCAGCCACCGTCGCGACCACCCCTCCACCGCCTCCCCCGGGCTATAAATAGGGCCCCCGCGTAGCCCCGACGACCACCAACGCCCTAGCCACCGTGCGCCTCCCTCCCCAAAGCTCGCAGCGCCACCGCCGCCTCTGGCTCTACCGCTGCCCGCCGCCCGCCGTGGGCACACCTCCCTGCTCCACCCCAGCACGTGGTGAGTGGGGGAATCGGCTCCCCTCCTCCCCCTCTCCCTTTTCCCCCTCAGCCCCGAGCCACCCCGGGCCCCGGCCGCCGGGATTTGGCCGGCGCCCGAACTTCCCTTCCCTCCCCTATTTTCTGTCAACGGGAGGAGGAAGAAGGAGGGCAAGTTTGCCCAAAACCCCCTGCCTTTCCCCTATTTCTCTCAAGAGCCTTTCACTCTTTACATTTGTTCGCGAAAGAAACCCTACCCTTTCTGATAATCCAAAATACACCCCCCCACCATATAAACCTAATATCAAATAAACTTTCCACCACCTTTTAATGAGCCTCAAACATTCTCTAAAAATTACGACCAAGTTCTTTCCATACCATATATAGTTACGAATAGGCCCCTGGACCCCGTTTAAACCCTAAAACCCTCTTTAGCGCGTCATTTTATGCGCGAAACGACCTCCGATTGACCCAAAACTTTACCACGCCCTTTCTAGTATAGTTCTAACCATGCCATTAAGAAACCACCCGAAAATATTACCCCTACCTTCGTAACTAAATTATTTCCGATTCAAGCTCAACGATAAAAGCTTTTAGTTCTCTCGCTTGATTGCATGCCTGTTTGTTTGCGTCGTAGGAAACGGAGTGAACGAGAAAGTTCCCGACTGCGACCAAGCAACCAAGGACCAGTTCTGCGACCCCGAACCCAAAGGACAGTGCTTCGATCAGGACCTCCCGCAAGGACTTGACGATGGCAAGTTCAACTCCACCCTTTGATGCATGTTTCTGTCCTAGTTTTTATAAACACAACCCAGAGGCCTGTTTTATAAAATTGCATGGTTTTGTGTGCTGAAAACATGGTAGGATAGCCACCCCTACTTGTGATAACCATACCTTGACTACCTGGTTTTGCAAAGAAAGTGTGTGTGCGTGTGGGAAGGGATAAAATGTGGTTTTGAAAAGTGAGTTAGACGGGATGGATGGCATTTCTGTGTGAATTGCCGTTGGTGTGCTCGTACCTGTGTGGTTGAGCGTGGAAGGGAGATATCCATCTTGTCACCCCTAAGGACCGAGTTGATGTGTCGTCTCACCTAGCTTCCTGTCGTGCAAACCACTTGACCGTTGTATGGGCAACGGCTTGGCCTAACCCCACTAGTTAGTCTGATAGCCATCAGGAGAGCTGGGAGCAACGGGTGATCAGGGAGACGGGATAAGCTCTGTGTGACTTATGCCCCGGTTAAACCTCGGTGATAGGTCGAATGACCCCTTGATAGATCCCGTGGTGGCTAGTCAGGTCTAGCTAAGGTGGGTAAGGGCTTTGATGGGATCTGCACCGGCACTAAGGTGTTCGTGCTGTGGTACCCCACCTGTGGGTAAAGTTGCACACCTCTGCAGAGTTAAAAATCTATTCGAATAGCCGTGCCCACGGTATTGGGCAAGTTACGGTGTGGTCACATAACTAGTGTTTCTCTTTGGGAATGGATGGGCTGGTGTGAGTCGTTTGGAAAGTGTCCGGCAGTTGTGCCGTGTGCTACGGCGGACGGGGAGTCCGGTAGCAAATTAAAACTTGGATCCTGTGCGGATCGACACCATATGCTCTTTGGTACTAGAAAACTTGTTTTGGAAATATTTTAAAATAAACCTTTGCTTACAACTGAGTTTTCCGTAAATAAACCATGACCTTATCCTTGGATTATCCTGTGCATTAAATTCTATTATACCCCCTCCGTGGGTGTGATTGGACTTGCTGAGTACGTTTGTACTCACCCCATTCTTACTTTTACAGCGGAAGACCCTAACTACGTCCCCGAAGACAACGAGTAGGGTTCCATCCTGCACCCAGTCGTGCCTGTTGATAAGGCCACCATTGGAGTTCCGCATGGCGCAAGACTCTGATGATTCCCTTTTCGTAGCTAGTGTAGTAGTGTGGGTTGTAGTTGTAATCCTCGCGATAGTGGCGCTTCACTGCCCATTACCGCGTAAAGCTGTACGGTGATGTACCATCTGATGTAATAAAGTGTTATCAGCCTCCTGGGACTGATAAAGCAACACTTTTAAGTCTTCCCTGATGAGGGGACGCTTCACCATGGGGAGCCCCAGTGCTCTTTGTGAAGAAGAAAGATGGAAGCATGAGACTTTGTGTGGACTACCGTGACCTGAATGCAGTCACCATCAAGAACAAGTACCCTCTGCCTCGGATCGATGACCTGTTTGATCAGCTGAAGGGAGCTAAGTTCTTCTCCAAGATAGATCTGAGGTCAGGTTATCATCAGCTCAGAGTGCGACCAGAGGACATCCCTAAGACAGCCTTCAGGACCCGTTATGGCCAGTATGAGTTCACAGTGATGCCTTTTGGTCTAACTAACGCCCCTGCCTTTTTCATGACCCTCATGAATAAAGTGTTTATGGAGGAGTTAGATCGGTTTGTCGTGGTATTCATAGACGACATACTGGTCTACTCTAAGAGTGCTGAGGAGCATGGACAACATCTTAGAGTTGTGCTGGGAAAGCTCAGAGAACACCAGTTGTATGCCAAGTTTAGTAAGTGTGAATTCTGGATGCAGAGAGTCAGTTTCCTAGGTCACGTCTTAACAGCTGAAGGTGTTGAAGTGGACCCAGAAAAGGTCAAGGCAGTATCAGAATGGAAGCAACCAACCTCAGCCTCAGAGATCAGGAGTTTCTTGGGATTAGCCGGCTATTACCGGAGATTCATAGAAGGTTTCTCTAAGATAGCCCGGCCTATGACCGAGTTGCTCCGAAAGGACACAAAGTTTGTCTGGTCTGAAGCTTGCGAGGGAAGTTTTCAAGAGTTGAAGAGGCGACTAACCTCTGCCCCGGTGTTAGTCTTGCCAGATAATCAGAAGAGCTTTGTCGTTTATTGCGACGCATCTCGACAAGGATTGGGCTGTGTGCTGATGCAAGAAGGAAGAGTTGTAGCCTATGCCTCAAGACAGTTGAGAACACATGAGCAGAACTACCCCACGCATGACTTGGAGTTAGCCGCGGTGGTGCATTCCCTCAAAATTTGGAGACATTATCTAATCGGCAACAAGTGTGAGATCTACACGGATCATAAGAGCCTGAAGTACATTTTCACCCAGTCAGATCTCAACCTTAGACAGAGAAGATGGTTGGAGTTGATCAAAGACTATGATTTGGAAATTCATTACCACCCTGGAAAAGCTAATGTGGTGGCTGATGCGCTCAGTCGTAAAGCGTATTGCCATCACCTAGTTTCGCAAGCCCCAGAGCTGAGTGAAGAAATGAGGAAGTTGAACCTAAGGGTTATACGCCGCTCTTGCAACCACAATCTTAGTGTTCATCCCATCCTGGATGACCAGATCAAGGAAGCTCAGAGGGAGGATGAAAGATTGGTATGGATTAAAGATCGCAACAGTGAGGGCAGAGCCCCAGATTTCCGGGTAGATAAGGATGGAGTCTTGTGGTTCAAGAAAAGATTATGTATGCCTAAGCAAGGCCATTTCCGCAGGACCATCTTGGATGAAGCCCATAACTCCACTTATTCCATTCACCCCGGCACTACGAAAATGTACCTGGACCTTAAGGAGAAGTATTGGTGGAATGGTATGAAGGGGGATATCGCTCGATTCGTCGCTCATTGTGATGTGTGCAAAAGGGTTAAGGCAGAGCACCAGAAACCCAGTGGATTACTCCAACCGTTGCCAATTCCAGTATGGAAGTGGGATGAAGTTAGTATGGATTTTATCACCGGTCTACCAAGAACCCAGAGCGGCCATGACTAGGTTTGGGTAATTGTCGATTGACTTACTAAGGTGGCACACTTCATCCCAGTACGTACCAGTTATGGAGGGGATAAATTAGCCAAATTATATATTGAGCGTATTGTGAAGTTGCATAGAGTACCTAAGAGGATTGTGTCAGATAGAGGCACCCAGTTCACTTCGAGATTCTGGGACAGGTTACATGAAGCACTTGGTACAAAGTTGGACTTCAGTTCAGCCTATCATCCCAGACTGATGGCCAGACCGAAAGAATTAATCAGATCCTTGAAGACATGCTAAGAGCCTGTGTTCTTACCTATGGAAAAAATTGGGAAGACAGTTTGCCATATGCGGAGTTCTCTTACAACAACAGCTACCAGTCCAGTTTGAAGATGTCGCCGTTTGAAGCCCTCTACGGGAGGAAGTGCCGCACACCTCTCATGTGGACTGAAGTCGGTGACCGCATTATTGAGGGCCCAGATTTTATTAAAGAAGCAGAAGATAAGATAGCAGAAATCAGAGAGAATATAAAGGCAGCTCAGTCCCGCCAGAAAAGTTATGCTGATAAAAGAAGGCGTACTCTCAGCTTCGAAGTTGGGGACTATGTGTACCTTAAAGTTTCCCCAATCCGCGGCACACGCAGATTCCAGGTACAAGGAAAGTTGGCCCCACGTTACATTGGACCTTTCCCAATTATCAAGAAAGTGGGAGCGGTAGCCTATAAGCTTCAGTTGCCAGCAGAGATGTCAGATGTACACGATGTATTCCACGTGTCCCAACTCAGAAAGTGTCTGCGAGTTCCAGAAGAACAAGTGGCCCCAGAAACAATCGACCTGCAGGATGATCTCAGATACCAAGAAGTACCAGTAAAAATTCTAGATATTGTGATGCGAAGAACCCGCAACTCAGCAGTCAAAATTTGTCGAGTCCAGTGGAGTGGGCATTCTGAAGCAGAAGCAACTTGGGAGAGAGAATTTGCGCTCCGAGCCGAGTTCCCCAGTCTCTTTAGTGGTGAAGCTGAATCTCGGGGACGAGATTCAACCTAAGTGGGGTAGGTTTGTAACATCCCAGTTTTCATCACTATTGAAAGAAATGCAAAATAACCCTCTAGTTACTTCTCCACTAAGTAAGAGTGGGATATTTTCAAGGCAACTCTCTAGTTCCTTCTCCATTAAGCAAGAGTGGGATATTTTCAAGTCAACCCTCTAGTTCCTTCTCCATTAAGCAAGAGTGAGATATTTTCAAGGAATACTCTAGAATTAGTAATAAGTAAAATTTTGAAAATGCTAGGATATTTTGGAATTCTCTAGAAAGGGGATACTTGTCCTAATACCATGACTTCCCTTGACCTATAAATAGAACCCCCTTTTGCCATGCCATCCACCTATGAGCAAGGTAGATAAGTTATGGTAAGGCTAGAAGGGCGAGTGCTGGACTAGCCAGTTAAAGGTGTGCGTTCCTTCGTGACTTTGTCGCTCCAATAAGGTAAGTGTTAGTCTCATGGTTAAACTTGAGTACTTAGTATATAGGTTGTGATTCATCTGTTGGTAGGCTCCACCTCGCCATAAATCAGGGTCGTCGCACACAACGCCGGCCGAGATATTTTTCTGCCGCGCGAACCGCCTCACCTCATTTATAAAGGAAGCCGACGCCCCTCCCTGCCGTCCCCACCCACGCTCGCTTTCACTCGCGCACGCGCGACATGTCGGCCCCACGACGGGACCGCGCACTGCCGTCGGCACCGCGCCGTGCCGCCCACCTCCGCGTCCCCACCTCGCCCACGCCGCTGCAGCGTCCTCGCCGGCTTTGCCGCCTCGACGCTCGCGCCTTCAGTGCTGCCACTGTTTGAGTTGACGGCGAGCTGCCGCAGCCCACGCCGTCGCCGGTCCCTGTGCGACGCTGCCGCTGCTCTCCTCGCCTATAAAAGGAGCGAGGCCGTGATGAGCTCCATCATCAGCACAAGCACACCGAGCCGTTTCACTTCGCTAGCTAAACCACTTCTCACGAGCCCAGTTCACTCACGAGACGAAGCCCCAACAGTTGAGCCTCTTCCTCGAGCTGTTCCACGCCAAGGTGAGATGGAAGGCAGCTCCCCGATCATTACCTCCGCAATACTAATAAAGGCCCAAAACACCCACCAGGCCATGAGCACCTAATCCAAATCATTCTATTTAAACACCAACCAATACTGTAAACCTAATATCTCCTTCGTATCAAATCCTTTTCGCATAACTCTTTTTCCTAAACTCTCCTCAAATCATATACTAGCTATTCCTCCTATTTTTATCTCCATTTGAGCTTATTTTAAAGCTTGCTTGTGTTTGTTTGCCGGTTGTGCCGTTTCCGCCGTAGATCACGGAGTGATCGAGGAGGAGCCGACCAAGGAGTACGAAGGCCAGTACAGCGGGCCGGAGCCAGACGACCCGTACCGCGAGCAGGAAGCCGCCGCCGCCGACGCGTACGTAAGCGAAGGCAAGTTTCATCGACCCCTACGTGAGCGGTTGCATCCAAGTGAGGACGTCTAGTTGTAGCTCTGGTTTAGGATCGGTTACATATACCGGTGCTTGAGTGATTGAGTGTGCTCATACATGCATGTGAGTAGTTATGCATATCCAGAGTTGAGACTAGGATATGAAGCGTTTTGGCTGAGGCTAGGGCAGCTGGGTATGCTGGAGCCGGCGCTACCGTGGTGGTAGACTGGCAGGTGAGCGCTACCGTGGAGGTAGGCTCGAGTTGACATGTTGAGGAATGGTTGCTGCCCTGGTGAACCATAAGGACCGAGTTATTTTGACATCTCACCTAGCTTACTTTAGTACGACCACAGGTTCCATTATGGGCCGGACTTAGCCTAATCCCACTGGTTAGCCTGACGGTCGCAGGGATGGTTCACGGGTATAGACCATTGGGGTCAGGGCCCGAGGGTTTGTGCGGCCGGGCTGGGGCGTGACCACGGCTGGGTGTCGGCTATGTCGGTTGTCCGTTCGGGCAGTCGAGCTTGTGGGTATAGTGTACGACCTCTGCAGAGTGTAGAATCCATTCGAATGGTCCGTGTCCACGGAATGGACAGGCTACGGTGTGGTCTTGACAACTAGTGAGCTACCTACTGTGGGTTGTGTCGGGAAGAGTTGCGTACCATAAGAAGCATTACTAATGCATTGCGCTTAATGTGTGTCGTGCATGTCATTCCCCTCTCGTAGGGTGAGGTAGAACTTGCTGAGTACTTTTGTACTCACCCGTTTATGACTTGTTGCAGAGGATCCTGATTTCGTGCCTGAGGAAGGCGAGTAGTTCGTGCCCTATACCCAAGTCTGGAGTGGTGCCATTGCAGTAGAAGCCACCATGTCAGATGAAGAGTTTACCCTTGCATTTATCACCGCTGCTGTTGTATTCCTAGTTTATATTATTATTGTAATCGAACGTATTAAATAAAGCTATGTATGACTGTCGCACCACTTGTGTAATGTATTTTTCACCAGAGACTGTTTTCTGGTGTTTAAATACATGTTTAGCTCCGGTTGTTTAGACCGGGGCATTTCAGGCCTCCACCAATGTGTCAACCGACCCTGCTTCGGAGGGTCCGGCCGGGTCCCGACCTGGGGGAGAACCAGAAGACCTGGGGTCCAGCGAGTCCCTAGCTCAGGAGAAGGACCCAGACCCGCTAGCAAAGTTAAGACTGTCCAAAAGCCGGTCTACTGCGTCAGTGAGGTCCTTCATGAAGCAAAGGCTAGGTATCCTGAGACGCATAAGCTCCTTTATGCTATACTTATTGCATCCTGAAAGCTCCACCATTATTTCCAGGCCCACAAGATTGTGGTGGTGACCTCCTATCTTTTGAGGGCCATTCTCCACAATTTCAACGCCACGGGCAACATCGCCAAGTGGGCAGCAGAGCTTGCTGGATTTCAACTCGGCTTCCAGCCATGCCACTCTATCTAGAGCCAAGTCCTCGCCGACTTTGTTGTGGAGTGGACTCCAACACCAACTGTCCCAGGGGTCCGGACCATGGGTCGGACCCCTCACCTCCAGAAGCCAGGGCTCTGGTGTTCACCGTACCCCACTGGACACTCTTCTTCGACGGCTCTGCACGCAAGAAGAAGGCTGGGGCTGGCGTGGTCCTCATTGACTCAAACGGCGAGCAAGTGAAGTATATGGTGCTCCTCGAGTTTGAGGCCACCAACAACATGGCGGAGTACAAGGCCTTGATCTTCGGACTAATGGTGGCCCTGTCCCTAAGAGTCCGGCAGCTCCTGGTCAAGGGGGACTCACAGCTCGTCATCAGGCAAGTCCGGGGGGAGTGCTGTTGTAACAATCCCTAGCTCGCAGCATACCTCATCCACGTGAGGAAGCTGGAGAAGGACTTCGATGCACTGGAACTGCAACACGTTCCACGTGAGGGCAACTCAGCAGCAGATGCACTCTCCATGAAGGCATCGACTCAGGCATCCGTGGCAGAGGGCGTCTTCCAAAGATGGCTGCTGAAGCCTACCGCCCAGCCTGCCGGACTGGGCGAAGAGGGTCAGATTAGCACCTCGAAGCTAGCGGTCCCGGCGGCGCTCCATCCGTGGGGTCCGCCAAAGGGTTGTGTGCACCCTCGAGGGTCCCGAAGACCTCGGGGAGTCAGACCCAGTTTCTCAGGGAGGTCCCAATGCATGGATCTCCGAGATCTGGGACTACCTGAAAGATAACTTCCTTCCTGAAGACCAAGCATTTGCTGAGCGCATAGTGCGGTTGGCAAAGCGATACGCGGTGGTTGAAGGGGATCTCTACCGCCGTGGCGCCAATGGCATCCTCATGCAGTGCATTACCCGAGAAGAGAGCTGTGACTTGCTCATAGACATCCATGGAGGCGAGTGCGGAAGCCATTCTTCATCCCGCACGCTGGTCGGTAAGGCCTTCCGGCATGGCTTTTACTAGCCGACAGCGCTCCAGGATGCAACTGAGCTGGTAAGGTCCTGCAAGGCATGCCAGTTCCATGCAAAGCAGATACACATCCCAGCTCAGGCTCTGCAGATGATTCCACCCTCTTGGCCCTTCGCTGTATGGGGGTTGGATATCTTGGGACCGTTTCCCAGGGCCGTCGGGGGGTATCGGTACCTCTACGTGGCCATCGACAAGTTCACCAAGTGGCCGGAAGCAACCCCTGTGGTCAACATCACCAAGGCGTCAGCAACTGCCTTTCTCAAGTCAATTGTGTGTCGGTTCGGGGTCCCCAACCGGATTATCACTGACAATGGGACCCAGTTCAAGAGCCAGTACTTTCAAGAGTACTGCTAGGACCTCGGCATCCAGCTCTGTTTTGCTTCTGTGGCACACCCCAGAAGCAATGGCCAAGTGGAGCAGGCTAATGTTGAGATCCTCAGGGGGCTCAAAATTCACATCTACAACGACCTTGAGAAACATGGCGCGAGGTGGATTGACCAGCTTCCAAGTGTGATGTGGGGGAACCGGACCACACCCAGCCGAGGGACCGGGGAGACCCCTTTCTTCCTGGTCTACAGGGCTGAAGCATGCCTTCCCCCGGAGATCACAATGGGCTCACTGCGAATCCAAGCTTTCGATGAAGACTTGCAGGAGCAGCAGTGTCGCCAAGATACTGACCTCGTCGACAAGCGGAGATGGCGAGCAGTAGTCCGAAATGCACGGTACAACCAAGCGCTTCGGCGTTATCATCAACAGTTCGTGCATAGCAGGGAACTCCGGGTCGGGGACCTAGTCCTATGGTGAATCCTGAACCGAGAAGGGCTCCACAAGCTCTCCCCCAACTGGGAGGGCCCCTTCAAGGTGACTAAGGTGTGCCGACTCGATTCTGTTCGCTTAGCTACGGAGGAAGGCATGCAATTACCCAACCCGTGGAACATTGAGCACCTCCGTAAGTTCTACCCTTAGAGGCTTGGCTGAGAGAAAAATTCATTCCTTTGTAAATGGTAGCATCCCTGTGCGGACTAGGGCAGTGGAGGTCCATCCTCGTAAACCCTGCCCCTGGCGTCCATCGCACGCTCTATCTGTACCAATTTATTAAGAAAAAATTTATTCTCAGTTTATCTTTAAGGTTTATGAAATTCAGTTCTTTCTCTTGTTTCCTGCTTCCCTAACCCCTGTGTGGTCCCTTATTCCCAAACCGTACTCGAGGCCTGGTTTGAGTTTCTACGTTGTGTCTCCGGCCAGGACCTCTGCTTCACAGGATGAAAGGGTCCGGCCTTCTGGGGACTGGCTTCAGGGAAACGTTCTTGTCCTCTGCGGAGTCCAGAGTTGTGTAGCCACTTAGCCTAGTTTCGTACCCTAAGCCTACACGCTCTACCTCCCTAGCATAAGCACCATAGTACCTCGAGCCACACTCCCGAAAGCCCGGGCCCCTCCAATCCTTGAGCATAGGCCCTGGTGCCCTGATTCACTAAGCATCTTAGAGACCCCTCGCTGGCAAGAGCCGGGACCCCATGGGTACGATTGCTAAGCAACGAATCAAGTCATGTGCAGGATTACACCTCGTTTTAATGGTAGCTAGTCCCAATTCATCACAACTACCTCGCAGGGGGCCAAGCGACCTCGGCAGGGCCAAAAGCACATGACAGGATAGGCAATCGGGGAAACGGCTAAGTTTTGTTTTTCTTGCAAAACAGATAAGTCCGCTTATCATATACAAAACATTACATTACTTAAAAAAAACTACTCCTATTCTGTTGGTGGTTTGGAAGGGTCCCCCTCCGTTGGCAGGTCCAGATCGGCGAGGCGCTTGATGCGGGAAACCACGATACCCACCACCTCTTGCACTCCTTCTCGGGCAGCGGCCACCGTTTCTGGCCTGGGACCAACCAAGACTAGAGTTAGCGGAACCGCAGGGTCGTGGCTTCGGAAGCAGGTAAGGACGTATTCGACCATCGCCCGGGCAACCGCCTACTCTTCGGTCTCCAGGCGCTCGAGGACGGTGGACTCCATGCGTTGCAAGCGCTCTGCGGCAGAGTCCAGCGCCGGAAGGATGGTGCCAAGTGAAGAAGGGGCCTCGGCAACCTGGATGGGACTTAGCCCGATAGTATCCAGGGTGGAATTTGCTTCACTGACCCACTTCACAACCCGTTCGATCTCGGCGCTCCGCTCCGCCAGGAGTTCCTCCACCTTGGCCTCCTTCTCCTGGAGGGCCACCTCCTGCTCCCTAAGGTCCTAGGCCCGGTTCGCCAGGTCTACCCGGTGGGCGGCAAGGCGGGCTCTCTCTTCCACCACGGCCAGCTCCCGTTGCTGGAGGTCGGCTCGGTCCTCATCAATCATCTTTGCCGCAGCCTTGGTGTAGTTGATTGTGTCTCGAGCGGCCTTCGCCCTCTCCTCCACCTCCAGGTCCCTCTCGATCGCCGCCTTCTCCCACTGGACGACCGCTTTCTCCTGCTCGGAAAATGCCACCTCTCGGTCAATGGTCCTGCGCATCTTCTCGCGCAGGACATCGCGCTCCCGCTCGAGCTGGGCTCGCTCCTCGGTGTTATGGGAGGAAACCGCTTAGATGCGGTCCCCCAGGCGGTGCTCCTAGTCGGCGAGTCGGTGGCGCTCTACCTCCAACTCCTCCCACTCCTGCCAGAGGCCCGCCTCCATTTCCTCCATCACTCGTTGGGCCTTAACCATGAGACGGGGGAAGCGGACCTTAACTGGCTTTGGGAGGAGGCGCCTCTCGTATACCACCTTCGGTGCGTCCTCCTGTGCAGGCTGCAGGTCAAAGCTAGGAGCCTCTGCGACATCCGCTGCGGTTGCCTCTGCCGTCGCCACAACCTCCTCTGCAGCCGGCCCTGCTGAGGGGGGCTCCGCCGTGGCCCCAGGCGCGGCCGTCGCGGCTGGCTCCCCGCCTGCTATTACTGAAGGGGTTGCATCACCCTGAGGTACGTTCTCAGCCCCCTAGGGTGTGGTTTCAACCTCTCGGGGTGCGGCTTTGGGCTCCGGACCTCCAGGACGGGCCCCTATCAACGCAGGTGGGGACGGTGGTGCTGCCGGTGTTGTTGCCGGTCTTCCGGCGGAGGTGGATGGAGCTGGCTAGGGGCCAGCCCCCCCGGCTGGAGATTCGCCGGAGGACGTGGAAGTCGTGGCAGGGCAAGTAGTCCCGGCAAACATCATCAAGATAAGGTTCCAAAAATTAAATGGAACAGAGAAAAACAAGAGGAGCTAGCCACTCATGTGAAGCCGTGCACCACCCATCCGGCCCGCGTGATCGGGGTTCCCCTCCTTCTGGAGGAGGGTGCCCTAGGTGACTGGTGGGGTCTTTTCACCGAAGCCGCCTCTAGCGGCAGAGGTGGGACCTCCGGCTGCGGCTGGGATGGTGGTGGTGGCGGCGATGCCTGGTGCTGCTGTGTTGGCAGCGGCGGCGGTGGTCGATGCTGCGGCGAAGACCGCCGCACCTCCTCCGGCCTCTCCTGCGGCTGCTGGTCTTGCGGTGGTGGTGGTGGAGCCTGGGAGCTACTCTGCCCCCCCGACTCCGCCGTCTTCTGGCGCTTGGCGGCCGGCTCCCCCACAAAGGATCCGTCGCCGCGGCAGAGCCTCTTTGACCTGGCCTCCTCGCGGTCCCAGCTGCTCCGTGTGGTCGCCGCTCCCAGCACCTCGTCATCCTTGCGGATCGGGATGGAGCGCTCCTCGTCGTTCTTCCGGATCAGGATGGAGCGCTCCTCACCGTCCTTCCGGATCGGGATGGAGCCCACGTTGTGTCAGACCCGGGGCTACGGGGCTATGTACATAACGTAGTTTAAACAGAATTAAGAGATAAAGCCTATCTTATCTCTTATTTATGGTGTTTTCTACTCGTTTGAGTAGGAGATAAAGCTAGTCGGTACAGAAGGAAACTACTCGAGTTATACCCAGGTATGATTCCTTGGCTTGTATTGACTAGGATTCATGTAACCCTGACCTCTCGGATATATAAGGGGGGCAGGGACCCATTCAAAACAGAACATCAACACCCAAGGCAATACAAACCACTATACTGGACGTAGGGTATTACGCACCTCGCGGCCCGAACCTGTCTAAGTCTTGTGTTCCTTGCACCTTCGAGTTCCTGATCTCGGCGTCTCCTCACCTAAACTTACCACCTTGGGTATACCCACGGTGGGCAGCCGGTGAAACATCGACAGCTGGCGCGCCAGGTAGGGGAGCGCATCGAAGATCCACCGGAGAACTCGATGGCATCTTTCTAGTTCACCAGGTCAGTACCCTCTTAGGGCACGACATTTGTTTTTGGCTCATGGGTCTACGTCGCAGATGGTGCGGGCAGTTTCCGTTGATTTCTCGTTGACATGAAGCCGAAAACTCCCGCGGCGGGTCCTCATAGCGACCTTGACAAGTTCGTTGATGATCTCGATGACTTGTCAATTCATGGATCCACTACGAGGAAAGAGGAGGAGTCTGCTTCCAGCGTGACTTCATCCGGCGTTGCAACAACCTTCTTTGGGTTGGACTCATTCCAATCTAAGGACTCGCGTAGCCGATCATGACTCGGTCTACGTGATTTGGCCACTGATCTTCAGGAGGCCAACATCTCCGAGTCCCTCTCCACGTTGGAGAAGGACTTGGACTCTCTACTCCAACTCGGAAAGCCCGAAGCCACCGCACGTCGGGGGCTTCGGGTTGTTTTGGTGCCACCGGTCTAATGATCACCTCCACTCCGGAGGGACGTTTTGTGCATTGGAAGGGCATGAAACTTTCTGATCTACTCGAGGCTTTGCCTTTTCAGGAGGGCAGGCCATTAGCCACCGTGGCGGAGGAGTCGACCGAGCTAGTCGACGCGAGCTCTGATGAGCTCATCTCATGCCAGGTGCTGATGGCGGAAGAAGGCGAGGATGATGGCAACTTGCCCATCGTCGAATTTGATGCGGTATCTGAAGATGAGGCCACACAGTGAACGCCGGCGACAAGAATGACGCTGATCGTGAGGCACGGAGGACCAGGAACAGAGCTCGCGCAGCCCACCGAAGGAGGGTCAATGAGCGCATGCGATCTATGCATCGCGAGCTTGACGCCGAATTCGCTGCCGTAAGCGAGCGGGGCTTCAGGACTCCGGTGGCCAATATCGCCAGGGTTACGGCTATACTCGAGTGCAGTAACGATCTGAACGTGCGTCAAGCACTTCGTTATGCACAGATGGCTTGGATTCAGCTTGATCAACAAAACCCGGTGTCTACCCTAAGGGAGGAACGCGTGGGCAAAAGCTGAAGCCAGGCTCACAGCCAAACGGCAGGCGGCTGTCCTTGACCTCAGCGCAGCAACAACGACAACGCTCGCGGGAGTCGGGCCACTAGCGGGAGGCAGCAGCCACCTCCAGGAGGTAACTCGCGACAGGCCAATCATCGGCCTCCTCCAGATGACCTGCGCCAGCGAATCAATGAAGGCAGAGATGCGCGGTCCATGATAGATTCTAGGAGCAAAGAGCGCAAAGTAGTCAAGACAGAGGGTACAGACTGTAGCGACCGTTTTCCAGCTTTCTCCGCACGGTTCAACAGCTACAAGTACCCTGAGGGCTTCAAGCCGATCGGCATCACCAAGTACGATGGCAAGCAAGCTCCTCAACAATGGCTACGTTGCTACTCCACCGCCATTGAAGTCGCAGGGGGCTCCAACATCACCAAGGTCATCTACTTCCCAATGGCTTTGGACCCTGCGCCGCTCACGTGGTTGGAGAGCCTCAGCAACAACTCGATCGACTCCTGGGAGCGGCTCAAGAAGGTCTTCACCGATAACTTTCAGGGGGCGATCACTCACGCAGGTACTCGTCACAATCTTGCTCAATGTAAATAGGAACGTAACAAGCTCCTACGATCCTATACACGCCGCTTCTTCGACGTTCGCGCTACCATTGCGAATATCTCAGAGGAAGACATCATTGACTGCTTCTACAATGGCATCACCAACCCAGGCATCTATAGAGACTTTGGGCGGAACAGACCGAAAACTATTGCGGGGCTTCATGACATGATGCACGACTGGTCCGAGCAGGAAGAGAAGATGTGGGAGCGGTTCCCGAGGTGCAATGATAGCAACCTGGGGCATCCAAATGACAACTGCAACGAAAAGAGCCAGTGGGACTATTCGGGTCCATCCCGAAAGCGCAAGCTAGATGATCTCATCGCGGCTGTGGATCATCCCTCGCGAGGCAAGAAGTCAACAACGCAGGAAGAGTTCGAGAAGCTCCTGCAGAAGAAATGCCCATGGCATCCAGGTGCCAATCATGCGGCAATTGATTGCTACCACCTCCGGAGGATATTCAGCAATCCCAGTGGCGGCAAGAAAAACAAGAAGCCAGTGGACAAAGAACCCGAAGACGATGACCACGGGGACCAAGCGCACAATGTGAAGTTCCAGGATGCTTCAAAGACCGTCAACATCATTTTCGGGGGAGATGGAGACTTCGGTTCTAGGCGGGAACAAAAACTGCTTCTCCGGGAGATCATGTCCGTCGAGCCGGCGGCACCGCAGCCACTCCGCTGGTCAGAGGTGCCCATCTCATTCTCCCACAATGATCAATGGACAAGCTTTTCGGAGCCTGGTAAGTTCCCCCTGGTCCTAGATCCGGTGGTGGCAGAAGTCAGGCTCACCAAGGTGCTCATCGATGGTGGGAGTGGTCTCAATCTCATCTTCGCCAGCACTTTAAGCAAGATGGGTCTAGACTTCACGGACATGCTGGTTCCAAGCAAGTCTCCTTTCTACGTCATTGTCCCAGGTAATGCGGGGCACCCACTTGGCACGGTGGTTTTTCCAGTCACCTTCGGCACGAGGGAGAACTACCGCACCGAGTTCATTAAATTCGAAGTTGCTAACTTCGAATCTTCTTATCATGCCATACTGGGCCGACTGGCACTTGCCAAATTCATGGCAGTGCGCATTATATTTATCTGCTTCTCAAGATGCCAGGACAAAGTGGAGTACTCACTCTCTAAGGCGCCTTGAAGAAGTCATATGATTGCAACCAGGAGGCGATCCAGTATGCTTCAACTAAGCGTGTGCCAGATGCTTCAGGGGAAGTACTCACGGCCGCGCAGTAGCTCTCCCAAGCCGGGCTGGAGATCCCTTCGAGAAAGGCCAGCAAGTCCAACATCTAGTCGACTGGCGATGTGGCCCTCAAGTCGATCCAGCTCCAGGAGGGCGACTCATCCAAGACCACCGTCATGAGCGCGGGCTTAGATGAGAAATAGGAACTCATGCTCTTCAGTTTCCTCCGGGCTAATCGAGACATATTCACGTGGAGACCAGCGGATATGCCAGGGGTGCCCAGGGAACTGATCAAGCATAGTCTGAATGTACACCCACAGGCTGTGCCCACAAGCGAGAGGCAATTAAACAGGAAAATAGCTAAACTCCTCGCGGCTGGCTTCATTAAAGAAGTGATTCATCCAGAGTGGGTAGCTAATCCAGTCCTTGTAAGGAAAAAGAATAACGAATGGAGAATGTGTGTTGATTACACCGATCTCAACAAGCATTGCCCAAAGGATCACTTCGGGCTACCGCGCATTGATCAAGTTGTCGACTCAACGGCGGGTTGTGTACTCCTCTGCTTCCTTGATTGTTATTCAGGATATCATCAGATTGCGCTCAAGGAGGAGGATCAAATCAAAACCGCGTTCATCACCCCGTTCGGGATGTACGCTTACAAAACTATGTCCTTCAGGTTGAAAAATGCAGGACCAACCTATCAGTGCGTGATTCATATGTGCTTTGCTGATCAGCTGCATCGGAACGTTGAAGCCTACGTGGATGATGTGGTCATCAAGACCACGAATCCCGATGGCCTGATTGCATACTTGAAAGAGACGTTCAGTAGCCTATGCAGGTTTCGGTGGAAGCTCAACCCAACTAAATGCGTTTTCGAAGTACCATCAGGGAAATTGCTCGGGTTCATCATCAGCAACCGAAGAATTGAAGCCAACCCTGTGAAGATTTTGGCCATCACTGATATGGGGGCTCCGGCCACAATCAAAGATGAGCAGAAGCTAACAGGATGTATGGCAGCCTCGAATAGGTTCATCTCCCGGCTCGGGGAGAGAGGACTACCCTTCTTCAAGCTCCTGAAACGCCAAGACAAGTTCCAGTGGATGAAGGAGGCCAAGCGAGCCTTGCAAGATCTGAAACATCACCTTCAGTCTCCTCCGGTCCTTACAGCACCATTGCCGGGAGAAGATCTACTACTCTATATTGCGGCAACAACTCATGTTGTCAGCAGTGCTATTGTAGTCGAGCGCAGCGAGGAAGGCCATGCGTTTGGAGTGCAGAGGCCCGTGTACTTCATCAGTGAGGTACTCTCCAAATCCAAGGTATGATACACGATAGTTCAGAAACTCTTATATGCAATTCTGATTACATCGAGGAAGTTACGCCATTACTTCGACGAGTATAAGATCACTGTGATTACGGATTTTCTGTTGGCGGATATTCTTCATAATCAAGATGCCACGGGGCGTATATCAAAGTGGGCAGTGGAACTGGGGGCTTTGTCTATCGACTTCAAGCCACGCACTGCAATCAAGTCTCAAGCTCTAGTCGATTTTATGGCTGAGTGGAGAGAGATTCAAATTCCAACTCTAGTCGACAAGCCAGAGCATTGGACCATGTACTTCGATGGGTCTCTTAAGCTCGATGGCAGCGGTGCTGGAGTCCTATTTATTT
This sequence comes from Panicum hallii, assembly GCF_002211085.1. Lineage (NCBI taxonomy): Eukaryota > Viridiplantae > Streptophyta > Magnoliopsida > Poales > Poaceae > Panicum > Panicum hallii. The sequence continues at coordinate 28,778,974 of NC_038046.1, read as the reverse complement.
CTCCAAGAGGCGAACAACTGAAGTATGTCCTCCAGATCCTTTGGGAGGTATCCAATAATGAAGCCGAATATGAAGCACTGCTTCATGGGCTATGTTTGGCGATATCACTAGGCATCAAGTGACTCCTTGTATATGGTGATTCACTTCTAGTCGTTCAGCAAGTCAACAAAGAGTGGGACTGCAACAAGGAGACGATGGACGCTTATGTACAAGAAGTGTGCAAGCTGGAAAATAAGTTTTCTGGCCTGGAGGTTCATCATGTGTTACGGGAGCATAATGTTGGCGAAGATATATTGTCCAAGCTAGGGTCTACTCATGCACAGGTTCCAGCGGGAGTCTTCGTCCAAGAGTTAAGGCAGCCATCCATCAAGTCCTCACCTCAAGTAACCAGCGATGCGGGCCTTCAACAACCTGATCGGGAGGTTATGATGCTTGGGGAGGACTGAAGAGAGGCTTATATCAATTTCATCCGGGATCAACGACTACCAGCGGGGATGGACACAAAGCGTAGAGGCAGCTCGTGTCATACGCAGAAGTAAGGGGTTCATCCTAGTCGACAGTAAGCTCTACCGGCGTGGCGCACGATCAGGTGTGCTCATGAAGTGTGTCACAAAAGAAGACGGCTACGACATACTACGGGAGATACATGAGGGTGTTTGCGGCAACCATGCAGCTTCAAGAACGCTGGTGGGGAAAGCATACAGAGCTGGTTTCTAGTGACCCACCGCAGTGTCCGATGCTGAGGACCTCGTGCGGAGATGCCAAAACTACCAATTCTTTGGCAAGCAATCTCACGTCCAAGCTCACAGTCTCATCACCATACCGCCATCCTGGCCATTTGCTTGCTGGAGCCTTGATATGATTGGACCCTTCACAATGGCGCCAGGCGGTTTCACCCATGTATTGGTGGCTATCGACAAGTTTACCAAGTGGATCGAGTACAAGCCAATAGCCAAGCTCACTCCAGATTGAGTTGTTGATTTCATCTCCGATATCTTGCATCGCTTTGGCTTCTCGAATACCATCATCACGGACTTGGGATCAAACTTCACGGCCAACCAGTTCTGGAAGTTCTGTGAAATACGTGCATCGAGGTCAAATATGTCTCTGTTGCACACCCAAGGGCTAATGTTCAAGTCAAGAGGGCGAATGGCATGATAATTGATGGCCTCAAGAAAAGACTCTATGATGAAAACAGCAAGAAAGGAGGAAAATGGATACTCGAGTTGCCACATGTTGTTTGGGGGCTCCGGACTCAGCCGTCCAAAGCTGCAGGATGAACACCATTCTTCCTTGTCTACGGCTCTGAAGCTATCTTATCGGCCGACATCATGTGGAAATCCCCAAGGGTTGAAATGTACAATGAAGGCGAGGCGAATGAAGCAAGGCAGTTGGAGCTCGACTCTGTCGAAGAGGCTCACTGCACCGCTCTTGTTCAGTCAGCACGATATCTGCAGGGGATTCGGCGATATCACGACCACAACGTGAGGGAATGGTCGTTCAGTATAGGTGATCTGGTCCTACACCGCATCCAAGATGAGTCCGGCTTACACAAGCTGAACTCAAGGTGGGAAGGTCCGTTCATCGTCAGGCAGGTTACAAGACCGGGGTCGTATCGACTATAATACCCCAAGGGCCAAGATGTCCCGAATTCTTGGAATATTCAGAACCTGCGCAAGTTCTACCCATGAGGAAGCATGCGGAGATAGCTGTTCTCCGGACACCTAGGCGGCCTTTTTCTTCCGAATCAATTTGGAGGCTACATGTCACAAAATTCGGAATGTAAATTTTTCTGTTAACAGACGGAGGCTACGACCACGTTCCTGTTTTATATAAATCGACTTCTTGTCATGAGTTCTGACGGAGGCTATGGCCACGTTCATGTTTTATCGACTTCTTGTCATAAGTTTTGATGGAGGCCACGGCCATGTCCATGCTTTATATGAATCGACTTCTCGCCATGACCTTTGATGGTCGTTTGCGATGACGATCGCATTTTTTCCAACAAGTTCGATCCATTCGATTGGTTTATACCTAACTTGTTGGACGGGCTCACATGAGGAGCAATTTCGACTACGCCCAGAGTCATTGCACTCAGGGTAGTTTCGACTTTCTTGCCATAAGCACGGCAGTCTCACGACGATGCTCGCGTTCTTTCCTAACTGGTTAGACCCGCTCGATCGGGTTATGTCTAACTTGTTGGATGGGTTCCTACTCGGAGCTACTACGACTACTTCCAGGGTCGCTGCACCTGAGGCAGTGTCTACTACTTAGCCTTTAAACTTGGATGACAATTCAGTTAAGGCACATACAAGTGGAGACATCAAATAAAAACATATATACAAGGAAACGAGTACTTGTCTTTACATCTCAATCATGCAGTACACTTTTTACTATCTGTTCTGCTATAGGTTGGGCTTCTTGGAGGTACTTGTTGAATTGTTCTTCAGAACACTCCGCAGCGACGCCCTGCGCAAACGGCTCTAGTCGAGCCTTCGACCAAAATGATTTTTTAAAGGAAAGAGCGTGGCTGACACACGCGACCGGGGCTTCCGTGAGGAAATTGAAGACCATCTGCGGCACTTAGAGAAGTCGCTCCAGCAAGGGCCACTCGCCTGCTTCACCATCTTCTTATGGGTCCACCATGTCCACAAGCTTCTTGGCAGCTCCCCTGAGGTCCTCCAGCTCCTTTTGCCGTTGCTCCTTCTCCTCGCCCAGCGTCTTGATCTGCTGAAGGCAATCAGCGAACTGTTGTTCAGTGTTGGTGATTACCTTCTGCAGCTTCTCGATGTCATCTGTACAGCGATATAGCATATTCTTCACATCAGTAAGCAGCTCTTCTTTATATGTTAAGATTTTCCTAAGCTCTGCGATGAAGATATTTTCAGAATCCAAGATAAATTGTTAAGTGGAAGTACTCGAGGGAAGAAAGGGTTTGCCTTGGTGCGCCTTCTTTTGTTCCTTGAGTTGTTCCTGGAGCTCGGAGTTGGCTTTCTCGAGATTGCACAGATCGTTCTTGAGGAGCCACGTCTCTCGAGTCTGCTCTTGCTTCAGCTTGTCAAGTTCTCTCTGAAGATAGATGTTCTTCGTCAGCTCTTCGGATATGTGTTTTTCCTTGGCAGCGAGCTCCTGGTGGCCACTCACGACTACTTTCAGTTTCTCGGTCTTCTTTTGTGAGTGCTTGGTCACATCCTGCATAAGGGGGAAGGTTAAGACAAGCAACTCGACAACGTATACTAGCAGAAGAGTAATCATGTCTTACCACGGTAAAATTGTACAACTCCTTGGAGATCTTCTTGAAGTATCTTATGTTGTCCTCCGTCAGAATCGGATCATCCACCAGACCTGTGGTGATGATGTTCTGGTATCCGCGTCTGGCCACCAGCAGATCTCTAGGGCTCCTTGAGGTCCCTGCGGCTTCTTTAGAAGATGGTTGTTGGGCACCTGCAAGTCAAGATGCATTCAGTACATAATGCCTGTGGTCTAAGCAGCTAGCCGTGGGCGGTCAGACACTTACGTGACACTTACGTGGGTGGCCTCAACTTGTTCCTCACCACCAGCTCTGGCTTCGGCTTGCTGGGGCTCGGGGGGTGGCAGGTCGGGCAGCGTTGTGTCCACCTCTAGGGCTGGTGGCTTGGGGGCTGGGGTAGCTGCGGTAGGCTTCGACTTGTGCCTCATGTCACTTGCAGACCTAATGAAGCAGAATCAGTTATGTTATTACACAAGTCAAGAAGAACATGATGTTTACTGTGCAAGAAAAAATCTATACTTACAGTGAAGATTTCTTCATGATAGCTTTCTTCACTCTTAGAGCCCGTGGTGTTTCAACCACGGTACTCATTGCTGGGGGCGGGGTCACACCAGCTGGTGGTGCGGTGCCCGCCACGGTAATGGTAACCATTCCCGTCATGGTAGTCAATGGGTCCGTTCCCACCTCTTGTGGCTTGGGGTCGGGAGGAGAAGCAGATGGACTGCAAAGGAACAATGTCAGCATGCAACAATACCGTATTTGACAATTCAACAAGGCAGCAAATTCATACCTGGAGGATTCGACTACATGCGCTTTCCGTTTGCGCACAACTCGACGACCCTGCGGGACCGAAGGCAGAGTTTCGGTCAACTCCACGGATGGTCCGGGGGAGTTGTTCATTCTTGCCTCCCCCTCGGCTTCCCTTTCCGCTAGGGGGCTCTCGCTTTTCGTGGTTTCGCTGCCGGGCAGAGCCTCGGCTGCTTGAGCTCTCTTCGCTTCGGCTGCGGCGCTGGGGAGAAGGTGGTCTGGTCGAGGGATGCTGGGTTGTGGAGGCTAGCTCCGGTACAACTCTGTGTGTCCCTGCAGAAGATTTTTAGTTAGCAGTAGCAGAACAGTAGAACTTGTTTTCAACAAAAAGTAGTCAAATACTTACTGGTTTTGGAGGATTTTGTGCAGAAAACAGCCGCGGGACGTAGGGAACTGCATCCACGTCCAGCAGCACTCGCCTAACCTGGATGAGTGCGGCGTCGTCGGTCAATTCTTCTGCGCACATCCGAGAGGGATCTTCAGCACCTATGTACTCAAAGCCTAAAGTGTGGCATTGTTGGATTGGCTGGATCCGGTGCTTGAAGAAAGAAAACATTACGGACGCTCCAGTCACCCCTATTTCTTTGTGAGCTGCTATGATGGCTAGCAACTCATCGACTTGGTCTAGGTCTGCTCTGGGGAGCTCGGTGTTCCACTCTGAGCTCATGACAGGGGGTTGGCCAGATTTTTCAGGAAGCTGGGGGCATGGTTTTCGATGTAGAACCAGTGGTTCTTCCATCCAGGAATGTTGGAGGGGAATTTATAGGAAAGGTACCTATCGCCAGCTTGCTGTCTATGTTGGATGCCGGTGCCCCCTACAACGGATAGATTTTTGGTTGTGGGTTGTGGTTTTACCCAGAAAATGAAGCGGAAAAGATCCCAATGGGGTTCGATTCCGAGGAAAGCTTCACAGAAATGGATGAAGATGGCAATGTGGAAAATGGAATTCGGGTTGAGGTGATGGAGCTCAAGCCCATAGAAATAAAGAAGGCCACGGAAAAAAGAGCAAGAGGGGAGGGCCAGACCCCGTTCGGCAAAATGGTAAAATGTGACGATTTCGTCTACATTTTCCATGGGAAAAGGTTCGTGAAAAGAGGGGTGCCAGTTGATAAGACTCTTGTCTTGGAGCAATCCCTCGGAAACAAGTTTTTTGAGGTTGTTGTTGGAGCACTTACTGTGAGTCCACTCCCCAGACGGCGGCGGCGACTCCTTCTTCTTCCCATCCTTCTCAGATCTCTTGGGCGCCATTTCTGGATCCACTCACCACGAGTTGCTCAGGGGCTGCGGGGAAAGGGGTGAAGAGATTTGGCTAGGATGGGGCTCTCCAAGGGGGTGAAGGCGGAGTGCGGCTCTGATTGGGGGATTTGGAAAGTTCTTGGCCGATTGCAGATTTGAAGCACAGCTTTTACTCGGCGTTACCACGAGGTTAAATAACCAGCGGCTGGATACAGTTTTACCACTCAGTTAGCGGCCATTCATGACATCTTCCATGTGTCTCAACTTAAGAAATGCGTTAAAATTCCTACCGAGATCATCGATACCCAAACCATCGAAATCGAACCTGATCTGACTTATACAGAACATCCCCTTAGAGTGCTAGACACTAAAGAAAGAAGCGCTAGAAGAGAAACCATCAGAATGTACAAGATTTAGTGGAACCATCACACAGAAGAAGAAGCCACATGGGAAATCAAATCTTATCTTCAGCATAATTTCCCAGACTTCTTCCAAGCCAACCTTCGGACCTGATCCTTCAAATCTATCCTGTTCTGGAATCTCGGGACGAGATTCTTTTAGGGGGGAAGGCTGTGACACTCAGGTAAATAGTATTGTCACACCCTACATTTAAGGGTGAAGTAATGTGCAAAATGTGGTAAAAGTGTGTTTAAAAATTTTAATGCTAAGGGAAAAGGGTTACTTATATAATTATATTTTAATTAAGGTCCTTTTGTGCTAAATGGGTGAGCATGGGGGGTAGAATTCAAAAGTATGAGGGTGGTTTTGCAAAATTTAAAAACTTGTGTTTAAATCGCAAAAGTAGGTGAAACTACCCTTTGGATATAAATGTGGTGTAATTTTAAAAAAAGGATTTATGCAAAGTTTAGAAATTTTGCTAAACTTCAAATTAATTGCAAATCCTTTGCTCTTCTGTGGATGAACCTTAAAGCAAAGTTGTACATTTTGAAAAACCATACACTTTTGCTTTTGGGTCCATCTCCATTTGAGTACTGGTTTAAAAGTTATTGGTGTATTACAGTAGGGTCCCTGCATTTCTCTAAAATTGCATTTGGGTCCTCCTTCGTCTACCTCTCTCTCCCTCTTCTCTGCTTCTCCTCTGCCGCACGCCGCCACCACTACCCGGCCATGTGCGCCGCCCTGCCGCCTCTGCGCTACCCTAATCCGAGCCACGTGCCGCTTCCCCACTTGCCCCGCCGCTCACCGGCCTCGTGCTGGCTTCCCCTCGCCTCGCCACGCCGCCCGCCTCCTGCCCGAGCTACACTTCGCCGCCGCTCGCCGTCGCAGCATTTCCCGCGCCACCTCCTGCCTTCCTACGCTCCACGTGTCATCCCTCAGCTGTGCCGCCGCCCTCCCGACCCCGTGCTGGCCTGCTCGTGCGGCCTCCACGTCGTAGAGCTCCTGCCCGAGCTCCGCCGCGGCTGCCACGCACGCCGCCGAGGCGCCAGCACCTGCTTGAGCATGGGTACAGCTTCTTCTGGACCACGGGCGCCTTCTCTAGCTTCTTTAGTACACGTCCTGGCATTTGCACACTTCTTTTCCCTTCCAATTTCCCTGCTCCGATCATCTTCCACTGCCCGATCGCCACCGCCATCCCTGCTCACCGTCGACAGCCCCCCCCCCACCACTTCCCCCGTCCAATCCGAAGCACAAACAGCATCCCCCCGAGCCACTGAAGCTCACTGAGCAGAGCAATTGGAAGTTCCTCCACCAGAAACACCGGACCGCAGCGCCGGTGAGCCTTCTTCCTCCGACGCCGCTCGGCCTTCCGTCGACCCACTGACACATGCCCTCTCTACCCCGATCAACAGCACCATCAGGACCACATCAACCTCCTGAAGCGATCCTGCCACCCCATCACCGCCCTCCGTCGCCCTAGCCTGTAGAACACCGGCCACCATTGCCGCCGGTGAGAACCCGAGCTCCACCTCGCCGTCGATCACCCCTTTCCGGCCTACCTCTGTCCAAATTGAGTTGGGGTAAAGCATCCCCGCACTTCCCTGGTGCTCGTGCGTGCTTCGTTTCCCCGTGTTCGCCGGCCCCACGCTGGGAATGACGACGCCCCGACGCGGCCGCCGCCATTGCTCGTTGCCGGCCGTGCTCCGCTACTGTCCTTCGAGCACATCACCCCCCATCACGTTCAGTAGCCTCTGTAGGTCATGTGGCACCGATCCATCCCCACCCCAGACCTCGCCGCCGGCGAGAACGCCGGAGACAGGAATGCCGGACGCCATCGAACGGCGGCAAGGGCATATTTGTGATACTTTGTTTTGTTCTAGGGTTCTCAGTGCAAGTTACCGAGGACCCCAGTGTAAACTAGTGTATTATTTTATGTGTGTAAAGCTGCTGACTTGTAAAATCAATAGGAAATTCCAAAAATTGTCAAACCAATTTTGTTGGGAACTAGACTTCAAACCCTACAACTTTTATTAATGAAGTTTAGTCTTAAACTAAATAGTTTTGAACCTATTTTAAACTTAAGGTAAAAGAGTATAATATACATAACTTCTACATACTAGCTTTGTTTATTGTGATTTTTGGTAAGTAGCTTCTATAGGTCATGTGTGAACTGGTGTAAAAGTTTCAAACTTTGCACTATTTTATATTTTAAGTTCTTTTGAATTTGGGCAATTCAAATTTGAAATGATTTGAAATTAATTAAGCATGTTCCTTAGGTTTAATTAATTAGATCTTTTTTCATAATCTAATATGTTGATAATTAGTCTACAATTAAATTTTCAAAACTTTATAATTTTATTTATATAAGTTTTGAATCTAAACTTGAAATTTGAATTTAAATTCAAATGTTTTAGTTCCTGTTTTCATTAAATCCAATACTATAATCATAACTTAATTATAAATGATAAATCAAGACTAAACCCCCCTTGTTTCATGAGTTCATGTGTGTTAATTATTGGATTGTAACTTTATCGTGAAATAAAATCTTTAACTCAAGCATCATCTCAATTAAATTATTGCATATCATGTAGAATCAACGACGCTCGACGACGGAGACTACGAGTTGGTCTTGGGACAAGACCAAGGGTTTTCTGAAGACCCGATAAACGTCGCCGAGGATCTAACTGAAGCTCCGAACCAAAGTTCGGAAGTCTCTGACATTCCTGCCCCCACCCCCACTCAAGAAGGCAAGCCTCGGTGCATAACTCAGTATTTCAAATTACTACATTATGCAATCTTATACTTATAAATTATATCCTACATTAAGTCTAGGAGTTGAAATGGAACCTTAGATGCATTGATTCTAGGAACCTATGTAATGTGCCTGAGTCCATATCGGCTAGATGCTCTGCTAATAGGACCGGTAGAAGTTGAGTGATTTCCTATCACTCGCGCGATTTAGGAGTTGAATGTTTACTATCTTGCAATCACTATAAGGATCATGGACGGGGTCATGTGCAGTAACATGACCTGGAAGTTTACCCCGTATGTGTTGATAAAAGTTGATAAGGTCACAGTGTGTGGTAGTGGTGGCTAAGTGTTTGAAAGTACTAGCCACATGCCGCGAAATATGGTAAAGCGGTAAGCCTAGTACCTGAATGGTCCGGCAAATGGACATGTCTCCACCACTGGATTATTTTGGTTTCTGTTGTACACACGCACCGACGTGTGGGAGTGTGTTCTGCATAGCAGACAGGAGTACGATCATGTACTCGCGCTACAGACGTACGTCCTGCACAATTGGTGTGCGTACGGTCCTGCAGTCGCTTGTGGTGGCCCTGATCCATAACCCGGAAGATGAGGGAACCGGTTGCTTCGAAACGATCTTCGGATGTTCCAAGCATGTGAGTTAGGTTACCCTTGCAAGATTGAAACTCGATTCAGAATCATCCGTCTCTCGCGGAAATTGAGACTGCTTATTCCTTCTGCCACATAGAGTAAGAAGTATAACTATTGATGGAATAATCATGGTGACTGATAATCTCTACCTTGCTTGCTTAGTGTAGGTGCTAACCTAGAATGGATAATTACTAGAACATGAAAGCTAAAATTTGAAAGTAGATCATACTCTTTGTTGCTTTTCAGCTGGAAATAAACCCAGAACCTTTACAATGCCCTCATGAGTCTAGTTACGGGCTAAAGTATACCCAATCTCGGGTAAACCTTGCTGAGTATTAGAATACTCAGTCTTGCTAGTATCATTTTCAGGTATAAGCTTTGAGAACACCACGGATAGTTCTGCGTGGCCAACTTCTGTTCCACATGGCTGGTGCGTGGAGTGGGATCTGTCCCCGGCTGGCAGTGACCCTCCGGAGTGACACCAGGCCTTGGGCTGAGCTTGGTGTCACCCTTTGCGACGTGTGTAGTCGCGCGTTTATTTTTCCTTCTACTGTGAGCATGGACAAGCTGTTTAGCTTGTCAGTTTAAACACTGTTTGTATAAGTTTTACTTTAAGTTTGAACAAGGTTTGTAATAATATTCACATATCTGTAAATTAAAAGTTGATGAGCTGTACTGTGATTGTAAACTCGCCTTCGTGCGAGGTAAACCTGCTTCGATCCTGTTGAACCGTGGTTGTATCGGGCGGAGACCCGATAGACCAATGAGTTGTTCCGTTTGAAGTGGGATGAGTTATTATCGGCTAAATAGCGATGACTAGCGTACTTGACCCGGAATAATTCAGGTGGTTCTGCCACAACTGGTATCAGAGATGTAGGTTTACTCTTACGACTGCAGTGGCTCTACTTGTATATATGTATATATAATTCTAACCTGCAGCACTACTTTCAGTCAAAACTTAAATTCATGCACAATCCAACTTTACTTTTATAATGACACCTTCAGTGGTGAGGTAAGAAGGTAAGGATCTTCAGCTAACTTGAGATGCTGCCAATATATCAACTTAGGTTGATTATATTGGGAGTATATGGTTCGGCGCAGGGTATAGCGATCGCTGTTCATACCCCCGCATTTTGTGGTACCCCCGTGAATATGTTGTTTCGATAATGTATGTTAACATTGTCTGTACGGCAGTAATTGTACAGATGCTGTTTCTATAGTGAACAGTACTGTTTGGGGACACTTTCATGTCGTGCTGCCATGAAAGGTTCATGTTATATAATTGTGATCTTCTGCAGATATACTAATCACGATTAATAGGTTGAGACGGATAGGACTTATCAACTAGTTATTAGTGAGAGACGTATGGGTTATGCCACCGGAATTAACCGCATAAGTTCGAAAATATTCGGCAGTTGTTTTTGGTTGTGAGATTGAATATTACGTGCATGCATACTCAACCATAAAATAAACGAATGCAATATATGTTTTGTTCAATTAAGGATCAATAGTGTGCTGTTTATCTCTAGAATGGGTTGATAGGATTCTTGTGGTAATCCTAAGTTAAGCATCTTAAGCATCTTTCTGATTTCCAGTCTTTGCTGTTATCAGAAATCGTTGTCTCGTTCCATTTACCTTGTTAGTTCTCAGCAGGGTAAATATATCTCACCATTTGCATTCTTGTTGCAGATGGCAGCCCCTCCAAACATCTCGTGGGATCCAGCAGGGCATTTTCATACAGATGCCTTGCATTGGGAGGGCTTCCCTCATCTTCTTTGGGAATCGTTACGATCGTTTTGCTATACCGAACCTCCATAGTATGACACAGTGGAGTACCAGGAAGAGGGTGTTCACCGATGTCGAGTTAAAATGACTATTCCTCAGCATCCCTTCCGCTCTCAATGGCAGCCTATTGAAGTTGATGTGATGGGCTATCGAATAGTTGACACCATTGAAGGAGCAGCATTGGAAGCCATTTATCTTTTCTGTAATCAACATCCAAGAGAGGTTGCAGGACAGCCGATTGGTATATTTTCTACCACAAATGCCAATGATCCAGAATGGAACCTCAGAGTAGTCCCCGAAGGTCATAGGTTAGAAGGTTCCACGGAGGAAGCACTTCGGGGTACTATGCGGTTTATGGATGTGCAGCATCACTATCAACTGCTACTACGTCGCGAGATGGGTCAGTTGATTAATACCGCGCGAGATTACTATAGGGAGGCTGATAGACAAGTCACTCAAGTTGACCAACTTCAAGCCTTGGTGACCGAGAAAGATGGGATCATTGCTGCTCGAAATGAGACTATTGACCAGCGGGAGGATCAAATCAATGAGAGTGATGCAATGATAACTCAACGCAACACGATCATTGAGTTTCTCCAAGAACAGATCCATGACCTCATTCTAGAGATTGATGATGCCCACACCCACATTAATGAACTCCAACAGCAGCCAGCACCTCCTGCTGTACCAGCCCCTGAAGAAGAGGAAGATCCAGAAGAAATCGAAGGAGTCTCCAAGATCGATTCTGAGCATGGAGATCCTGTCATCAGTCCCCATCATTCTTCTTCCGGCAGTCAGTCATTAGTAGGCAACTTTGATGACTTTTAGTTTTGGTTGGATGGGTGACAGTCTAGCTGTAATTAGTGTAGAAAAATGTGATGCAGACAGTGTGTAGTCTACCTAGATCTAGAGCCACTTGTTGTATATGTGGCATGTGTACTTAGGTAATGGCTTGTAGTGGTTTAAGTGCGCTGATGCAAGATGTAAGGATCACCAGTGTTTATGTAGTAATCTAAACCTTGTGCTTTATTATCTTGCTCAATATCCTTGCATCTGATCTAAGTGGATTGAATGGAGCATATGAATTACATTTCCATTTGGTAATTGTATATCATCTGAAATTGCAGTAAGAATATGGTTGATAATGGATATCTCCTTTATTTTAGATGGCTGGAGCTACTCGCGGAACCCCAGAAGGATTCTGGGCAGATTAGGCCGGTGGATCTCAGCAGCCGCCACCGCCACCTCCAAATTTGGCTGAAGTCATGGCCCGACAAACAGAACTCCTCAATCAACTTGTGCAAGCTCAGATGGGCCATTTCCATCAGCAACCTCGAGGCCGAGATGAACCCCTTTCGGCTAGTTATCAAGACTTCCTCAGTACTCAGCCTCCACTGTTCCATAAGGCAGACGAGCCTCTTGACGCCGACGCCTGGCTTCGCACCATCGAGTCCAAGTTCGCCTTATTGCCAGCCCCATGTTTAGATGAGAATAAGGTGCTCTTTGTGGCCCAGCAACTCCGTGGCACAACTCATTTATGGTGGGATCATTTCCACGCCATGCAGCCTACCGATCATCTCGTCACCTGGGGTGAGTTTCGGACTGCGTTTCGAGCACACCACATACCCGAGGGACTCATTGAGCGAAAGCTCAATGAATTTCTGAACCTGACTCAGGGAACTCGCACCGTTATACAATACGCACAAGTTTTCAATCACTTGTGCCAATACGCGGGATACCATGCGGACAGTGATGCCCGCAAAAGAGATCATTTTCGCCGAGGCCTGAACACCAAACTTAAAGAACGACTGAATTTGCTAAGGGCCGATAATTTCAATGAGCTGGTCAATATGGCCATCACTCAGGAAGACTGCATCTCAACCCACAGAGCAGAAAAGAAAAGGAAGACACCTACAGGGCCAACAACTACGCAACCGTCAAGGTATCGGTTGGTTCCGAGCACTGCTCCTCGAGCCCTGCCTCAAAGCAATTTGCCTGGCAGATGGGTAGCTAGACCACCCCAACAGGCACGATTCAACCGACCACCGACACCTCAACCTTAGCAGCAACAACAACAAGGTCCACAGCCGAGCTTTCCACCTCAACCTTAGCAGCAACAACAACAAGGTCCGCAGCCGAGCTTTCCGCCCATCAATCAAGGCAACTATCGTTGTTTTAACTGCGGAAGCCCATCCCATTTCATCAAGGGTTGCCCTCAACCTAGGAAATCTTTCCAAGGGCAAACATCCAGTCCAACCAATAAGGTCAAGGGCAAGAGGCAAGTGGTCCAGGTCCGCCAAGGAAGGATGAACCTCACCACACTCTCCGAACTCCCTGAAGGGGCACCAATATTGACGGGTACATTTTCTATCAACCATCACCCAGTAATTGTTCTTTTTGATACTGGTGCCACCCATAGCTTTATCAGTGCAAAGTTTGGAACTAAAATAGGCTTGGACCTTTATCCTGTTAGTGGGGTATATATGATAACAACTCCTGGCGGTAAAATCTCTTCAAACCAAGTTTGTAGAAGCGTGCCAATTCAAATGGGTAAAAATTTGATGAGGATAGACTTACTCTTACTAGACCTAGAAGGAATGGATATCCTCTTAGGTATGAATTGGATGATCCAGCACCATGTGTCCTTAGATATCTCTTCTCGAACTGTGGAGATAGATTCACCTGAGCACGAACCTACTATTCTCTATCATCCACAATCGAAGTACCTCAACTCCTGCACCTATGCTGCATCTGGGATCAAGTTAAAGGATATCCCTATCATCTGTGAGTATCCAGATGTCTTTCCAGACGATTTACCTGGAATGCCCCTAGATAGAGATATTGAGTTTATCATAGAACTCCAACCTGGCACAGCCCCTATTTCTAAGAGATCTTATCGTATGCCTCCTAATGAGTTGGCCGAGTTGAAAATTCAACTCCAAGACCTCCTTGACAAGGGTTTTATTCGTCCGAGTGCATCACCATGGGGTTGTCCAGCCTTATTTGTGAAAAAGAAAGATAATAGCTTAAGGCTATGTGTGGACTACCGTCCTCTCAATGCGGTGACTATCAAAAACAAATGTCCCCTACCCCGTATTGATATTCTCTTCGATCAGTTAGCCAGAGCTAAGGTATTCTCTAAGATTGATCTTCGTTCCGGCTATCATCAAATTAAAATCCAGCCCAGTGACATTCCAAAAACGGCTTTCTCCACTCGATATGGTTTATATGAATACCTAGTCATGTCATTTGGTCTCACCAATGCTCCAGCATATTTCATGTATCTCATGAACTCTGTCTTCATGCAAGAACTTGACAAGTTTGTTGTGGTCTTTATTGATGACATCCTGATCTATTCCAAAAATCCAGAAGATCATGCCAAACATCTTCATGTCATTCTTCAGCGATTAAGAGACCACCACTTATATGCCAAATTCTCCAAGTGCGAGTTTTGGTTAGATACCGTGAAATTTCTGGGCCATACCATCTCGGGTGACGGTATATCCGTTGACCCCAGCAAAGTACAAGAAGTGATGGATTGGAGACCTCCCACAACAGTCCATCAGATCCGTAGCTTTCTTGGTCTAGCTGGCTATTATCGCCGCTTCATTCCTAACTTCTCCAGAATAGCCAAACCTATGACCGAACTACTAAAGAAAGGTGTTAAATTCTCTTGGGACCAAAAATACGATGATGCATTCCACACCCTCAGAGATCATCTTACTAGTGCTCCAGTGTTGGCTCAACCAGATGTGTCAAAACCCTTTGACATCTATTGTGATGCATCAGGAACCAGACTTGGTTGTGTACTTATGCAAGACAACCGAGTAATTGCATATGCATCACGAGCACTCAGGATTCATGAACAGAACTATCCTACCCATGATCTTGAACTTGCAGCTGTCATTCATGCCCTAAAGATCTGGAGACATCATCTGATGGGTACGAAGTGTCATATATACACCGATCACAAAAGCCTCAAATATATCTTTACACAAGTAGATCTGAATATGAGAGAAAGACGCTGGCTAGAACTGATCAAAGATTATGATTTGGAAGTACACTATCATCCAGGCAAAGCCAATGTCGTTGCGGATGCACTTAGTTGCAAGGCACATTACTCTTGCTTGTCTGTAGAGGCTTTCAACGAGACTCTGTGCTGGGAAATGAGAAAGCTTAATCTAGAAATCATTCCCAAAGGTGACTTGAACCATCTCTCGGTTGAAGCCACGCTTAGGGATAGTATTGTTCTAGCTCAACAGCACCATAAAGGAGTCAGAATTATTAAACAGAAGATAACACAAGGAGAAGGAAAGTATAAGTGCTTTTGAGTAGATCCAGAAGGAGTTTTATGGTTCAACGAACGTATCGTTGTACCTAAGGATCATAAGCTCCGTAAATAGATACTGGATGAAGCCCATCTATCCAAATTCTCTATGCACCCTGGCAGTACGAAGATGTACCAGGATCTAAAACAGAACTTTTGGTGGACTCGTATGAAACGTGAAATTGCCAAGTATGTCTCAGAATGTGATATCTGTCAAAGAGTCAAGGCCAATCATCTGAAAACTGGTGGTATTCTCCAACCTCTACCTATTCCCTCTTGGAAGTGGGAGGATATCAGTATGGATTTCATTGTTGGGTTACCTAGTACTTCTCTGAGACATGACTCAATTTGGGTAATCATTGATCGATTAATCAAAACTGCACATTTCCTTCCTGTGCACACGACATATAATGTCAAGAAGTATGCCCAGATTTACCTGGATCAAATTGTCCGTCTTCATGGGATACCTAAGACGATAAATTCTGATCGTGGAGCGCAATTCGTCGCTCGGTTCTAGGAGCAACTTCAACATGCTCTTGGAACTAAGTTAATACGAAGCTCTGCATATCACCCTTAGACAGACGGGCAGACTGAAAGAGTAAATCAGATTTTGGAAGATATGCTTAGAGCCTGTATTCTCCAGTATGACAAGAATTGGGACAAATGCTTGCCACTGGCAGAATTCTCGTACAACAACAGCTATCAAACCAGCCTAAAAATGGCCCCGTTTGAAGCATTATACGGTGGGCGATGCCGAACTCCTTTGAGCTGGTCACAAACCGGCGAGCGCAAAATCTTTGGACCCGACCTAGTTATTGAAGCAAAGGATAAGGTAAAAGTTATACAGAACAATCTAAAGGCAGCCCAATCTTGATAGAAAAGCTACGCTGACATACGAAGAAGACCATTACAGTTTCAAATCGGAGACTTCATATATCTTTGAGTATCTCCTACTTGAGGTATCCAAAGGTTCGGAGTAAAAGAGAAGCTTGCTCCTCGATACATCGGACCCTTTGAAATCCTTGAGATCTATGGACCCGTAGCTTACCGTCTTCAACTTCCTTCTCAGTTAATAGCCATTCATAACATCTTCCATGTGTCTCAACTTAAGAAATGCGTTAAAATTCCTACCGAGATCATCGATACCCAAACCATCGAAATCGAACCAGATCTGACTTATACATAACATCCCCTTAGAGTGCTAGATGCTAAAGAAAGAAGCACTAGAAGAGAAACCATTAGAATGTTCAAAATTTAGTGGAACCATCACACAGAAGAAGAATCCACATGGGAAACCAAATCTTATCTTCAGCATAATTTCCCAGACTTCTTCCAAGCCAACCTCCGGACCTGATCCTTCAAATCTATCCTATTCCGGAATCTCGGGACGAGATTCTTTTAGGGAGGAAGGCTGTGACACTCAGGTAAATAGTATTTTCACACCCTACATTTAAGGGTGAAGTAACGTGCAAAATGTGGTAAAAGTGTGTTTAAAAATTATAATGCTAAGGGAAAAGGGTTACTTATATAATTAAATTTTAATTAAGGTCCTTTTGTGCTAAATGGGTGAGCATGGGGGGTAGAATTCAAAAGTATGAGGGTGGTTTTATAAAAGTTAAAAACTTGTGTTTAAATCGCAAAAGTAGGTGAAACTACCCTTTGGATATAAATGTGGTGTAATTTTAAAAAAAAGGATTTATGCAAAGTTTAGAAATTTTGCTAAACTTCAAATTAATTGCAAATCCTTAGCTCTACTGTGGATGAACCTTAAAGCAAAGTTGTACATTTTGAAAAACCATACACTTTTACTTTTGGGTCCATCTCCATTTGAGTACTGGTTTAAAAGTTATTGATGTATTACAGTAGGGTCCCTGTATTTCTCTGAAATTGCATTTGGGTCCTCCTTCGTCTACCTCTCTCTCCCTCTTCTCTGCTTCTCCTCTACCGCACGCCGCCGCCACTGCCCGGCCATGTGCGCCGCCCTGCCGCCTCTGCGTTGCCCTAATTCGAGCCACGTGCCGCTTCCCCACTTGCCCCGCCGCTCACCGGCCTCGCGCTGGCTTCCCCTCGCCTCGCCACGCCGCCCGCCTCCTGCCCGAGCTGCACTTCGCCGCTGCTCGCTGTCGCAGCATTTCCTGTGCCACCTCCTGCCTTCCTACGCTGCACGTGTCATCCCTCAGCTATGCCGCCGCACTCCCGACCCCGTGCTGGCCTGCTCGTGCGGCCTCCACGTCGCAGAGCTCCTGCCCGAGCTCCGCCGCGGCTGCCACGTGCGCCGCCGAGGCGCCAGCACCTGCTTGAGCACGAGCACAGCTTCTTCTGGACCCCGGGCGCCTTCTCTAGCTTTTTTAGTACACGTCCTGTCATTTGCATACTTCTTTTCCCTTCCAATTTCCCTGCTCCGATCATCTTCCACTGCCCGATCGCCGCCACCGTCCCTGCTCACCGTCGACAGCCCCCACCACCACTTCCCCCATCCAATCCGAAGCACAAACAGCATCCCCCCGAGCCACTGAAGCTCACTGAGTAGAGCAATTGCAAGTTCCTCCACCAGAAACACCGGACCACAGCGCCGACGAGCCTTCTTTCTCCGCCGCCGCTCGGCCTTCTGTCGACCCACTGACACAGGCCCTCTCTGCCCCGATCAACAGCACCATCAGCACCACATCAACCTCCTGAAGCGATCCCGCCACCATTTCACTGCCCTCCGTCACCCTAGCCTGCAGAACGCCGGCCACCATTGCCGCCGGTGAGAACCCAAGCTCCACCTCGCCGTCGATCACCCCTTTCCGGCCTACCTCTGTCCAACTTGAGTTGGGGTAATGCATCCCCGCACTTCCCCGGTGCTCGTGCGCGCTTTGTTTCCACATGTTCGCCGGCCCCTCGCCAGGAATGATGACGCCCCGACGCGGCCACCGCCATTGCTCGTTGCCGGCCGTGCTCCGCTACTGCCCTTCGAGCACATCACCCCCCCATCACGTTCAGTAGCCTCTGTAGGTCATGTGGCACCGATCCATCCCCACCCCGGACCTCGCAGCCGGCGAGAACGCCGGAGACAGGAACGCCGGACGCCATCGAACGCCGGCAAGGGCATATTTGTGATACTTTGTTTTGTTCTAGGGGTCTCAGTGCAAGTTACCGAGGACCCCAGTGTAAACTAGTGTATTATTTTATGTGTGTAAAGCTGCTGACTTGTAAAATCAATAGGAAATTCCAAAAATTGTCAAACCAATTTTGTTGGGAACTAGATTTCAAACCCTACAACTTTTATTAATGAAGTTTAGTCTGAAACTAAATAGTTTTGAACCTATTTTAAACTTAAGGTAAAAGAGTATAATATACATAACTTCTACATACTAGCTTTGTTTATTGTGATTTTTGGTAAGTAGCTTCTATAGGTCATGTGTGAACTGGTGTAAAAGTTTCAAATTTAGCACTATTTTATATTTTAAGTTCTTTTGAATTTGGGCAATTCAAATTTGAAATGATTTGAAATTAATTAAGCATGTTCCTTAGGTTTAATTAATTAGATCTTTTTGTCATAATCTAATATGTTGAGAATTAGTCTACAATTAAATTTTAAAAACTTTATAATTTTATTTATCTAAGTTTTGAATTTAAACTTGAAATTTGAATTTAAATTCAAATGTTTTAGTTCCTGTTTTTATTAAATCCAATACTATAATCATAACTTAATTATAAATGATAAATCAAGACTAAACCCCCCTTGTTTCATGAGTTCATGTGTGTTAATTATTGAATTGCAACTTTATCGTGAAATAAAATCTTTAACTCGAGCACCATCTCAATTAAATTATTGCATATCATGTAGAATCAATGACGCTCGACGACGAAGACTACGAGTTGGTCTTGGGACAAGACTAAGGGTTTTCTGAAGACCCGATAAACGTCGCCGAGGATCTAACTGAAGCCCCGAACCAAAGTTCGGAAGTCTCTGACATTCCTGTCCCCACCCCCACTCAAGAAGGCAAGCCCCGGTGCATAACCCAGTATTTCAAATTACTACATTATGCAATCTTGTACTTATAAATTATATCCTACATTAAGTCTAGGAGTTGAAATGGAACCTTAGATGCATTGATGCTAGGAACCTATGTAATGTGCCTGAGTCCATATCGGCTAGATGCTCTGCTAATAGGACCGGTAGAAGTCGAGTGATTTCCTATCACTCGCGCGATTTAGGAGTTGAATGTTTACTATCTTGCAATCACTATAAGGATCATGGACGGGGTCATGTGCAGTAACATGACCTGGAAGTTTACCCCATCTGTGTTGATAAAAGTTGATAAGGTCGCAGTGTGTGGTAGTGGTGGCTAAGCGTTTGAAAGTACTAGCCACATGCCGCGAAATATGGTAAAGCGGTAAGCCTAGTACCTAAATGGCGTGGCAAATGGACATGTCTCCACCACTCGATTATTTTGGTTTCTGTTGTACACACGCACCGACGTGTGGGAGTGCGTTCTGCATAGCAGACAGGAGTACGATCACGTAGTCGCGCTACAGACGTACGTCCTGCACAATTGGTGTGCGTACGGTCTTGCAGTCGCTTGTGGTGACCCTGATCCATAACCCGGAAGATGAGGGAAACGGTTGCTTCAAAACGATCTTCGGATGTTCCAAGTGTGTGAGTTAGGTTTACTCTTGCAAGGTTGACACTCGATTCAGAATCGTCCGTCTCTCACGGAAATTGAGACTGCTTATTCCTTCTGCCACATAGAGTAAGAAGTATAACTATTGATGGAATAATCATGGTGACTGATAATCTCTACCTTGCTTGCTTAGTGTAGGTGCTAACCTAGAATGGATAATTACTACAACATGAAAGCTAAAATTTGAAAGTAGATCATACTCTTTGTTGCTTTTCAGCTGGAAATAAATCCAGAACCTTTACAATGCCCTCATGAGTCTAGTTACGGGCTAAAGTATACCCAATCTCGGGTAAGCCTTGCTGAGTATTAGAATACTCAGTCTTGCTAGTATCATTTTTAGGTATAAGCTTCGAGAACACCATGGATAGTTCTGCGTGGCCAACTTCTGTTCCACATGGCTGGTCCGTGGAGTGGGATCCATCCCCGGCTGGCAGTGACCCTCCGGAGTGACACCAAGCCTTGGGCTGAGCTTGGTTTCAACCTTTGTGATGTCTGTAGTCGCGCGTTTATTTTTCCTTCTGCTGTGAGCATGGACAAGCTGTTTAGCTTGTCAGTTTAAACACTGTTTGTATAAGTTTTACTTTAAGTTTGAACAAGATTTGTAATAATATTTACATATCTGTAAATTAAAAGTTGATGAGCTGTACTGTGATTGTAAACTTGCCTTCGTGCAAGGTAAACCTGCTTCGATCCTGTTGAACCGTGGTTGTATCGGTCGGAGACCCGACAGACCAACGGGTTGTTCTGTTTGAAGTGCGTTGAGTTAGTATCGGCTAAATAGCGATGACTAGCGCACTGGAGCCGGAATAATTCAGGCGGTTCTGCCACAGCTGTGACCCTCAGCCTGATTCTCCGATTCAACCTAAGGCTCGGGGGCTACTCCATAAGGAGTGCGATTTTTCAATCGCACACCATACCAAAGAAGTAATTCAGGGCATGAGCACCTCAGAGCTTAGATGCAGCCAAGTAAGTACTCGAAGAAGAATTTCAGGACGGAGCTTCAAAAGAAGCCATAGACTACTTTGAAAGTACTCGAGAAGAGCTCGGGGGCTTGTCAGACCCAGGGCTACGGGGCTATGTACATAACGTAATTTAAACAGGATTAAGAGATATTGCCTGTCTTATCTCTTATTTATGTTGTTTTCTACTCGTTTGAGTAGGAGATAAAGCTAGTCGGTACAGAAGGAAACTACTCGAGTTATACCCGGGTACGATTCCTATGCTTGTATTGACTAGGATCCATGTAACCCTGACCTCCCGGATATATAAGGGGGGGCAGGGACCCATTCAAAACAGAACATCAACACCCAAGGCAATACAAACCACCATACAGGACGTAGGGTATTACGCACCTCGCGGCCTGAACCTGAAGCGTCCCCCCATCAGGGAAGACTTAAAAGTGTTGCTTTATCAGTCCCAGGAGGCTGATAACACTTTTATTACATCAGATGGTACATCACCGTACAACTCTACGCGGTAATGGGCAGTGAAGCGCCACTATCGCGAGGATTACAACTAGAACCCACACTACTACACTAGCTACGAAAAGAGAATCCTCATAGTCTTGCGCCATGCGGAATCCAACGGTGGCCTCAACCACAGGCAAGACTGGGTGCAGGACGAAACCCTACTCGTTGTCTTCGGGGACGTAGTTTGGGTCTTCCACTGTAAAAGTAAGAAAGGGGTGAGTACAAACGTACTCAGCAAGTCCAATCACACCCACGGAGGGGTATAACAGCAATTAATGCACAGGACAATCCAAGGATATGGTTGCGGTTCATTTGCGGAAACTCTGTTGTATGCAGGGGTTTGTTTTAAAAGCATTTTTAAAACAGGTTTTCTTATACCAAGGAGCACACAGTGTTGATCCACACAGGATCCAAGTTTGAAAATGCTACCGGACTCCCCGTCCGCCGTAGCACACGGCACAACTGCCGGACACTTTCCAAACGACTCACACCAGCCCAATCATTCCCAGAGAGAAACACTAGTTATGTGACCACACCATAACTTGCCCAATACCGTGGGCACGGCTATTCGAATAGATTTTAACTCTGCAGAGGTGTGCAACTTTACCCACAGGTGGGGTACCACAGCACGAACACCTTAGTGCCGGTGCAGATCCCAACAAAGCCATTACCCACCTTAGCTAGACCTGACTAGCCATCACGGGATCCACCAAGCGGTCACTCAACCTATCTCCGAGGTTTAACCAGGGCATAAGTCACACAGAGCTTATCCCTTCTCCTTGATCACCCGTTGCTCTCAGCTCTCCTGATGGCTATCAGACTAACTAGTGGGATTTATGCTAAGCCGTTGCCCATACAACGGTCAAGTGGTTCGCACGACAAGAAGCTAGGTGAGATGTCACATCAACTCGGTCCTTAGGGGTGACAAGATGGATATCTCCCTTCCTCGCTCAACCACACAGGTACGAGCACACCAACGGCAATTCACACAGAAATGCCATCCATCCCGTCTAACTCACTTTTCAAACCACATTTTATCCCTTCCCACACACACGTACTTTCTTTATAAATCAGGCAGTCAAAGTATGGCTATTTCAGACAAGGGTGGCTATCCTACCAGGTTTCTAGCACGCAAAACCATGCAATTTTATAAAACAGGCCATTGGGTTGTGTTTATAAAAACTAGGACAAAATATGCATCAAAGGGCGGAATTGAACTTGCCATCGTCAAGTCCTTGCGGAAAGTCCTGATCGAAGCACTGTCCTTCGGGTTCGGGGTCGCAGAACTGGTCCTCAGTTGCTCGGTCGCAGTCGGGAACCTCGTCGTTCACTCCGTGTCCTACGACGCAAACAAACAGACACACGATCAAGCGAAGGAACTAAAAGCTTTTATCGTTGAGTTTGAATCAGAAATAATTTAGTTACGGAGTTAGGGATGATATCTTTGCGTGGTTTCTTAATGGCATGACTAAAACTATACTAGAAAGGGCGTGGTAAAGTTTCGGGTCGATCGGAGGTCGTTTCGCACATAAAATGACGCGCTAAAGGTGGTTTCAGGGCTTAAATGGGGGTCCAGGGACTTGTTCGTAATTATCTAAAGGGGGTAAGGGCTTATTTGCTAATCCTAGAAATACCCTGTGCATGCTAAAAAGTATCAAATATATCTTGGTTTATGTATCGAGGGGTTCGCTTTGAAATAACGGAAAGCGTAGGGTTTCTTTTGCAAAAAGGAGTGGACAGGGGGTTTCTTTCGGAGAAATACAGGAAAGGGAGGGGGTTTTGGGCAAAAAGGCCCTTTCTTCCTTCTCCCTCCCGCACAGAACAGAGGAGGGGTGGGGGAGGGCGCCGGCAGCCAATGTCCGGCCGGCCTAGGGCCTAATAGCGGCTAGGGGTAGGGGGGAGAGGGAGAGGGGAATGAGGGGGACCCATTCCCGGCCTCACCTCGGGCGGGGGCGGTGCGAGGTGGCCGGCCGACGGGAGGGGGCGGCGGCGGCTCGGAGGCACGGCGGGGCGGCGAGGGAAGCTCGGGGAAGGGAGCTGGGAAGTGATGGCGCGGTTGTGGGGGTGCCGAGGCGCGGGGGATGGCTATTTATAGGCCGAGGGAAGGGCGGTGGAGGGGGTCTCGGCCGGCGGCTCCGCGGGCGCCATTAATGGCGATTTGTCCGTTCGCCCGTGTCGTGACGCGGCGTGCGTGCGAGCACAGGATGGTGGCGGCGTGCGGCGCGTCGGGGCGGCAGTGGCGGGCGGCAGGCGACGCGGCGGGCGGCGCGACGTCGCATGGGCCAGGGGCGGGGGCGCGGCGACGGGCGGCGCAGCGCGACGCACGGCCACGCGCGGCGCGTGCGCACGCGTCGTGGCGTGGCCGGGGCAAGGGCCAGCGCGCGGGGAGGGGTGTTCGGGCGTGCGCTTGCGCGTGGGGGGGGGAAGAGGCCGTGGCCCGGGAGGCGAGGGCCGGTGGTGCTCGGCCAGGGGGAGGAGGCGTGCGGGCTCGTGGCAGGGGAAGCCAGGAGAGAAGGAGAGAAGGAAGGCGAGGAAAAGAAAGAAGAAAGGAAAAGAAGGAAAAGGAAAAAAGAAAGAAAAGAAATGGGAGAGGGAGGAAAAAAAAGAAAAGGAGAGAGAAAGAGAAAAGAGAGGAGGCGCGTGTCGGCGCCGGTCGCGGCGGCGACCGCGGCCGGTCGGCCACGCGCGCGCGGAATCCGCCCGCTGCGCGGGAAGTGACTTGCGCCGGCGCTATTCGCAGCGGTGACCGCGCGCGGACGGCAGGCCTCCGGGCAGCGCGGGATGGGACAGCGATACAGTCAGGGGTTAGGGCTAAGGTTTGACGACGAGTGGTTTTTAATCGAAACATTCTAACGCGTGATTTGACTTGGTAAATTTTTAGGGCGTCACAAACCTACCCCACTTAAATGAATCTCGTCCTCGAGATTCGGCTGGCTCCTAAATGGATGGGGAAACTCCTTCTTTAGCGCCTCTTCGCGTTCCCATGTCGCTTCTTCTACCCCATGTCTACTCCACTGAACCCTGCATATCCGTACTTCGGAGTTTCTTGTCTTCCTAGTGACAGTGTCCAGGATTTTGACCGGTATTTCCTGGTATCGCAAATCCGGCTGTAGATCGATCATTTCCGCAGGCACATGTTCTCCCTCGGGCACTCTTAGACACCTCCTTAACTGCGAGACATGAAATACTGGATGTATATCTGACATTTCTTCCGGTAACTCCAGTCGGTATGCCACTGCTCCGACCCTCTTCAGAACTCGGTACGGTCCAATGTATCGAGGGGCCAATTTTCCTTGCACTTGAAACCTTCGCGTTCCTCGAATAGGTGAGACTTTGAGATAGGCGAAATCCCCTGGATGGAAACTTATTTCTCGTCTTTTCTTGTCCGCGTAGCTCTTCTGTCGGGACTGAGCTGCTTTCAATTTCTCGCGGATCTCCGCTACTTTTTCTTCTGCCTCTTTTATAAGTGCGGGTCCCACTAGGGCACGTTCTCCCACTTCCGACCACATTAGGGGAGTTTTGCACTTCCTTCCATAGAGAGCTTCGAATGGCGACATGCCCAGGCTGGCTTGGTAACTATAGTTGTACGAGAATTCTGCATAGGGCAGACTCTGTTCCCAATCATTTCCATAGGTCAGGACACATGCTCTCAGCATATCTTCCATGATCTGATTCACCCTCTCGGTTTGACCATCCGTCTGTGGGTGGTATGCGGAGCTAAAATCTAACTTAGTGTCCATGGCTTTATGTAGGCTTTTCCAAAACCTAGATGTAAATTGGGTCCCTCTATCCGAGACGATTCTGCTGGGCACTCCATGTAACTTCACTATATTTTCCATGTAAAGTTTTGCCAGCTTTTCTCCGCCATAAGTGGTCCTTACGGGTATGAAATGTGCCGATTTAGTGAGTCGATCCACAATTACCCATATGGAATCGTGTCCCTTCTGTGTTCGGGGTAGTCCCACTACAAAGTCCATCCCTATCTCATCCCATTTCCACACCGGGATAGGCAAGGGTTGCAATAATCCTGCCGGCTTTTGATGTTCGGCCTTGATCCTTTGGCAGGCATCGCAATGAGCCACAAATCGTGCAATATCCGCCTTCATCCCATTCCACCAATATTTTTGCTTTATATCCATATACATTTTGGTGGATCCTGGGTGGATGGAGTAGGCTGAGTTATGGGCTTCGTCCATGATTATTTGCCGGAAGTCTCCTTCCCGGGGTACACAAATCCTATCCTCGTACCACAACGTCCCTTTATCATCCACTCTAAAACCTGGTGCTTTGTTTTCTCCAATTTGCTTGCAGATCTTTACTAGCTCTTGATCCGAGTTTTGAGCCTCTCTAATTCTATCCCCTAGTGTTGATCGGACGTTCAGCACCTGGCTGGAACCTCTAGGAACCACGTGCATGTTTAATCGTGCCATTTCCTCGCGTAGGTGGTCATCCTTGGGTCCATAGGTTTTTCGGCTTAAGGCATCGGCTACCACGTTCGCCTTTCCGGGGTGATACTGAATTTCCAAATTATAGTCCTTGACCAACTCCAACCATCTTCTCTGCCTTAAATTTAAATCCGGCTGGGTAAAGATATACTTCAGACTCTTGTGGTCGGTGTAAACCTCACACTTATTCCCGATCAGGTAATGTCTCCAAATCTTAAGGGCATGCACTACGGCTGCTAGTTCCAAATCATGGGTCGGATAGTTCTGCTCATGAGTCTTGAGTTGGCGGGAGGCATATGCAACGACTTTCCCGTCTTGCATCAGTACGCACCCTAATCCTTGTCGGGATGCGTCACAATAAATGACAAAGTCCCGATGGATGTCCGGTAGAGTCAGCACTGGGGCAGTTGTCAACCTTCGTTTCAACTCTTGAAAACTTCTTTCACAACCTTCCGTCCAGGCGAACTTCTTCTCCTTCTTAAGAAGTTCCGTCATGGGTCGGGCTATCTTGGAGAATCCCTCGATAAATCTCCGATAGTACCCGGCTAACCCTAGGAAGCTCCTGATTTCACTGACGTTAGTTGGTCGCTGCCAGTTGGAGACTGCTTCGACCTTCTCTGGGTCCACAGCTACGCCTTCCGCGGTCAGGATGTGACCAAGGAAAGCTACTCTTTCCAGCCAGAATTCGCACTTGCTAAACTTAGCATAGAGCCTATGTGTCCTCAGCTTCTCCAAAACTACCCGCAGATGTTGCTCATGTTCCTGAATACTCTTGGAGTAGATAAGTATGTCGTCGATAAAGACTACGACAAACTTATCCAGCTCGTCCATAAATACCTTGTTCATGAGATTCATAAAATAGGCAGGGGCATTGGTTAGTCCGAAGGACATTACGGTGAACTCAAACTGCCCGTAGCGGGTGACGAAAGCTGTCTTAGGGATGTCACTTTCCTTAATCTTAAGCTGAAAATATCCTGACCTTAGATCGATCTTGGAAAAGTACTTGGCTCCTTTTAGTTGATCGAAAAGGTCATCAATCCTGGGGAGGGGGTACTTGTTCTTAATGGTAACCTCGTTCAGTGCCCGGTAATCTACACACAACCTCATACTCCCATCTTTCTTCTTGACAAATAGCACTGGGGCTCCCCATGGCGACGAGCTTGGTCTGATGAAGCCAATTCGCTGCAGTTCTTCTAGTTGTTTCTTTAATTCTGTTAGTTCAGAAGCCGCCATCCTATAGGGTCTCTTGGCTATCGGAGAGGTTCCGGGAATAAGGTCTATGATGAATTCTATATCCCTGTCCGGCGGCATACCGGGAAGCTCTTCGGGGAATACATCTGGGTATTCGTTTACTACCGGGACTCCTTCTAAGGGCTTGGCTTCCATGCTAAACATCATTGGGTCAAACTTACTATCCCGAGTATGGCAGATCACTTGTATTCCTTCGGGGTTTGTTAGGAGCACCACTTTGTCAGTGCAGCCTATGAGACCATTGTGTCGGCTTAACCAATCCATCCCAAGGATCATGTCTATTCCCCCAGGCTTAAGTACTACCAAATCTGCTAGAAAGTCTACCCCACTTAAATTGATCCTTACCCGGGGACATCCTAATTGACAATTAATGTCGCCTCCAGGCGTCCGGGTTAATAGGGGTGTTTTTAGTAATACTGTAGGTATTTTGTGTTTCTCCACATAGCTCGAGGATATAAACGAGTGTGATGCCCCAGAATCAAATAGTACTGTTGCCAGGGCTGAGTTGACTAAGTACTCACCGAGCACTACGCCCTGAGCTTCTTGAGCCTCTTGCGCGTCGATGTGGTTGACGCGGGCTCATCCAAATGATTGCTGCTTCACCTGCTGGCTGCCGTTGTTGTTGCGGACGGGCACTCGGTTGGCACCGGTCAGGGCTGGTCTGGGCCCATTCACCGTGTTGGAGAAGGCTGACGTGGCTGGCTTATTCTTGGCGTAGGGGCAATTGGCGATGAAGTGCCCCGTCTCACGGCAGTTGAAACAGGCCCTAACATTGTTGTTGTCGGAGGCGGCCAGACTTGTGTTGCTCTGCGGGGCCCTCATGGTATTCTGACTCTTAGGCTGTGCTTCAGGGGCTCGTGTTCCCGTCACTTGGGACTGAGTCCTATACTGCATTGGGGCCTGGGATCTTGGTGCAGTGTAGTTGGTGTTCCTCAGCTTTTGAAAGCGGTCCTGTTGGCGGGCCTTACTTTCCAGGAATTTGCGTTTATTGTCCTTTCTTTCTTCAGCTTTGGCCCTTTCTGTGAGAATAGCCTTGTTCATCAGGGTGTTAAAGTCCGGATAGATCTGGGGAGTAAGCAAGGTCCGGAGTTCTGGGCTTAACCCCTTCTTGAACATGTCTTGCTTCTTATCGTCGTCGTTCACTTCTTCCGGCGCGTACCGGGCCAATTCTATGAACCGGTGGGTGTATTCTTCCACCGTCATGCTTCCTTGTTGTAGTGCGCGGAATTCATCCGCCTTGCGCTTCATAGTGGCCGAAGGGATGTGGTAGCGGCGGAACTCCCTTACGAATTCTCCCCAGGTGATGGTAGAGGCATCTTCGGCTGCGGCACAATAGTTTTCCCACCAGGATAATGCTGTTCCGGTGAGCTGGTGGGCTGCCAGAAGGACTTTGTCCCGGTCCTGACACTCGAATGGTTCGAGTTTCCTCTGAATTACTCGTAGCCAATCATCTGCATCCAGTGGGTTGCAGGATCCGGCAAAGGTGGGCGGCTTGGTCCTCAGGAAGGCTGTCAGCTTGTCGTTCATGTTCTGCACGCGTGGTTGCCGGTTAACAATGGCATTGGCCAGTGTTTCCAGTATGAGGGTCTGGTTATGGATTATCTGTGCCAGGTCTCCGAGGGGTGGGGGTGGTGGTAGTTGTTCTTCTCCTTGATTTTCTCCTCGGTTCTGGCTTACTTCTTGTTCTGCCTGAGGAGGGCTCTGTCCAGCAGGCTGTGCTCTGGCACCAGCAGCTGCGGGGTTCCGGCTACGGGAGTCCCTCGTGACGCTCCGGGGAATCATCTGTTGATTGGGTAGGGTGGGGTTACGATTAGGTGATGTTTAAGTTGTTTAATTCGTATATAAGGCAGGCTCTACCTCCTGCCAGTAGTTATATAAACAAGTAGCATGCAAGAAAACAACACACAACATTACAAGCAAGAGCACAAACACTTTATTACTGCAAGGGGGTACAGCTTAAGGTGAGACTAGGTCTCGTACTACTCGTCTAGGGTCATGTCCAAGGGCACGACTTAAACAAAAGAGGCTGGGGCGTACATCGCTAGGGTGGCGTCGGTCATTCTACTCGCGGGGCGTGCCTTCTTCCGGGGCGGGGAGCGTGAGTGATCCCTGCTCGCCGTCCTCTGGATTTCCATTGGTCGAGGGTTGCGCTGCAGCATCTTCTTCGGCGGCGACGGCGGAACTTTCAGGGTTCTCGGGTGGGGCTTGTGTGTTTCTGAAGAGTGTCCCCCATCCTATGATGGGTGTCCCGAGTAAAACATGGTCCTCTCCAATTGCCGGGACCGGTGTTCCACTTCGGGTCCAATCTTGCATACGCCGATCTCGGGCTTGCCTGAGGCTCTCTTGGGCGACTGCTTCGCTACTGACCGCGGCTGCGGCTCTTGCCTCAGCGTGGGCGGCTCGGATCTGCTGCAGTCTCACTGCGAGCTCCGCTTGCTCGGCTCGATGGGTCTGCTCCCTCAGAAGGTTGGCTTGCTCATCAAAGAGTTGGTCCAGGGCGGCTAGGTAAGTAGCCACTTGGTACAGGGGGTCTTCTTCGTGGCGACGTCGTTCCAGGTTTCTCATGCGTGCTTCCCAAACTGGGGTCCTGATGGCCGGCGGGAAGAACTTTGCTGGTGTGGGGGCAAGGTGTTCTTCAAAAATCCGGCACAAATAACGGAGTGCTTTTCTGATGGCCAAGGGGTAGGTGTCCTGGTGCCTAAACCCTGTGGCAGTCACTCGCCATGGTTGGATGTCGGGGTAGCGGTTGCTCCTGGCGATGACCAGGATCACCCTGCAGCGGAGGGTACCATGGTGCCCGTACTCTCGGCTGTAGTACCTTGGACACTCCATAACGCCAAGGTTCTCCAGGGTGTTGATTAAAAGGCCGGGAAAACCAGGTGCAGCTTGGCAATCGCCCTGGGTCCATCCTTCCTCAGCCATCTGAAACAGTAACAGGGTGAACAATCTGGTACAGGTGCAAAGGGAGTAGATGATATTTATTATTACAACAAGGGTGGTACAGTTTTCATGGATACGTGGTCATTAGGGTAGGGTTCTAGTTCGGGGTGCTAATCCTATCATGGGGATTCCTCCTCGGTCCTGATATGGCGTTTCTTTATTGGAAGGAACCGATCCATCTCATCTTCGGTCTGAGTACCCTTATCCCAATGGGTTTCCATAGGTTCTTCTTCTTCTTCTTCTTCCTCTATCCATCCACCTATTCCGTTGCGGTTCTCGTATTCTTGCATTTGGGCTTGGAGGGCGGCTAAGGAATACTCGACGTTTGCGGCTCTAGTCCGTTGCTCCTCCAGCTCCTGGGTTATCTTTTCAATCACATGGATTAGCTTCTTCAGTTGTGCTGCCTGCTCGCGGTAGAGTGCATCCAAGCCAGTAAGGTAGATGGATAGGTGGGAGACCGTATCTTCTAGGTCTTCTTCTTCTCGTCCAAGTCCTCTCATACGGGCAATCCAAGTGCAGCCCCTTCCTTCAGTGGGTGGGAAAAATCCCATAGGGGTCCATTGAAGGTGGTGCCTGTAGAGCACACGCAGTCGTCGCAGGGCTTTACGAGCGGCCTTTCAATAGGTGTCGGGGAAGCGGAAACCAGTGGTGGAGATGAACCAAGGGTCCACATCAGGGTAGCGGGTGCTTTTCTCCACAAAAACCATCATGTCGCACCGAAGGGTGCCTCCGGCGATGTACTCACGGTAGGCATACTCCGGTGGTTCCATAACCTCGACGCGTTCCAGGCTGAGCAATAGCAACTTGGGGAGGCCGGGCTCTGCGTGGCAGATTCCTCTAACCCATCCATTGCCAGCCATCTGGAACAAGGCAAAGACCAGTGGTGAGTGTTTGTGCAGGAAGTTTCTAGACCAGGACAAGTTCTAGGGTCTGAAAAGGGGGTCTCGCTCCTAGGGTCACGTCCTACGGCCAGCCTACGGCTCTGATACCACCTGAAGCGTCCCCCCATCAGGGAAGACTTAAAAGTGTTGCTTTATCAGTCCCAGGAGGCTGATAACACTTTTATTACATCAGATGGTACATCACCGTACAACTCTACGCGGTAATGGGCAGTGAAGCGCCACTATCGCGAGGATTACAACTAGAACCCACACTACTACACTAGCTACGAAAAGAGAATCCTCAGAGTCTTGCGCCATGCGGAATCCAACGGTGGCCTCAACCACAGGCAAGACTGGGTGCAGGACGAAACCCTACTCGTTGTCTTCGGGGACGTAGTCTGGGTCTTCCACTGTAAAAGTAAGAAAGGGGTGAGTACAAACGTACTCAGCAAGTCCAATCACACCCACGGAGGGGTATAACAGCAATTAATGCACAGGACAATCCAAGGATATGGTTGCGGTTCATTTGCGGAAACTCTGTTGTATGCAGGGGTTTGTTTTAAAAGCATTTTTAAAACAGGTTTTCTTATACCAAGGAGCACACAGTGTTGATCCACACAGGATCCAAGTTTGAAAATGCTACCGGACTCCCCGTTCGCCGTAGCACACGGCACAACTGCCGGACACTTTCCAAACGACTCACACCAGCCCAATCATTCCCAGAGAGAAACACTAGTTATGTGACCACACCATAACTTGCCCAATACCGTGGGCACGGCTATTCGAATAGATTTTAACTCTGCAGAGGTGTGCAACTTTACCCACAGGTGGGGTACCACAGCACGAACACCTTAGTGCCGGTGCAGATCCCAACAAAGCCATTACCCACCTTAGCTAGACCTGACTAGCCATCACGGGATCCACCAAGGGGTCACTCAACCTATCTCCGAGGTTTAACCAGGGCATAAGTCACACAGAGCTTATCCCTTCTCCTTGATCACCCGTTGCTCTCAGCTCTCCTGATGGCTATCAGACTAACTAGTGGGATTTATGCTAAGCCGTTGCCCATACAACGGTCAAGTGGTTTGCACGACAAGAAGCTAGGTGAGATGTCACATCAACTCGGTCCTTAGGGGTGACAAGATGGATATCTCCCTTCCTCGCTCAACCACACAGGTACGAGCACACCAACGGCAATTCACACAGAAATGCCATCCATCCCGTCTAACTCACTTTTCAAAACCACATTTTATCCCTTCCCACACACACGTACTTTCTTTATAAATCAGGCGGTCAAAGTATGGCTATTTCAGACAAGGGTGGCTATCCTACCAGGTTTCTAGCACGCAAAACCATGCAATTTTATAAAACAGGCCATTGGGTTGTGTTTATAAAAACTAGGACAAAATATGCATCAAAGGGCGGAATTGAACTTGCCATCGTCAAGTCCTTGCGGAAAGTCCTGATCGAAGCACTGTCCTTCGGGTTCGGGGTCGCAGAACTGGTCCTCAGTTGCTCGGTCGCAGTCGGGAACCTCGTCGTTCACTCCGTGTCCTACGACGCAAACAAACAGACACACGATCAAGCGAAGGAACTAAAAGCTTTTATCGTTGAGTTTGAATCAGAAATAATTTAGTTACGGAGTTAGGGATGATATCTTTGGGTGGTTTCTTAATGGCATGACTAAAACTATACTAGAAAGGGCGTGGTAAAGTTTCGGGTCGATCGGAGGTCGTTTCGCACATAAAATGACGCGCTAAAGGTGGTTTCAGGGCTTAAACGGGGGTCCAGGGACTTGTTCGTAATTATCTAAAGGGGGTAAGGGCTTATTTGCTAATCCTAGAAATACCCTGTGCATGCTAAAAAGTATCAAATATATCTTGGTTTATGTATCGAGGGGTTCGCTTTGAAATAACGGAAAGCGTAGGGTTTCTTTTGCAAAAAGGAGTGGACAGGGGGTTTCTTTCGGAGAAATACAGGAAAGGGAGGGGGTTTTGGGCAAAAAGGCCCTTTCTTCCTTCTCCCTCCCGCACAGAACAGAGGAGGGGTGGGGGAGGGCGCCGGCGGCCAATGTCCGGCCGGCCTAGGGCCTAATAGCGGCTAGGGGTAGGGGGGAGAGGGAGAGGGGAATGAGGGGGACCCATTCCCGGCCTCACCTCGGGCGGGGGCGGTGCGAGGTGGCCGGCCGACGGGAGGGGGCGGCGGCGGCTCGGAGGCACGGCGGGGCGGCGAGGGAAGCTCGGGGAAGGGAGCTGGGAAGTGATGGCGCGGTTGTGGGGGTGCCGAGGCGCGGGGGATGGCTATTTATAGGCCGAGGGAAGGGCGGTGGAGGGGGTCTCGGCCGGCGGCTCCGCGGGCGCCATTAATGGCGATTTGTCCGTTCGCCCGTGTCGTGACGCGGCGTGCGTGCGAGCACAGGATGGTGGCGGCGTGCGGCGCGTCGGGGCGGCAGTGGCGGGCGGCAGGCGACGCGGCGGGCGGCGCGACGTCGCATGGGCCAGGGGCGGGGGCGCGACGACGGGCGGTGCGGCGCGACGCACGGCCACGCGCGGCGCGTGCGCGCGCGTCGTGGCGTGGCCGGGGCAAGGGCCAGCGCGCGGGGAGGGGTGTTCGGGCGTGCGCTTGCGCGTGGGGGGGAAGAGGCCGTGGCCCGGGAGGCGAGGGCCGGTGGTGCTCGGCTAGGGGGAGGAGGCGTGCGGGCTCGTGGCAGGGGAAGCCAGGAGAGAAGGAGAGAAGGAAGGAGAGGAAAAGAAAGAAGAAAGGAAAAGAAGGAAAAGGAAAAGAGAAAGAAAAGAAATGGGAGAGGGAGGAAAAAAAAAGAAAAGGAGAGAGAAAGAGAAAAGAGAGGAGGCGCGTGTCGGCGCCGGTCGCGGCGGCGACCGCGGCCGGTCGGCCACGCGCGCGCGGAATCCGCGCGCTGCGCGAGAAGTGACTTGCGCCGGCGCTATTCGCGGCGGTGACCGCGCGCGGACGGCAGGCCTCCGGGCGGCGCGGGATGGGACAGCGATACGGTCAGGGGTTAGGGCTAAGGTTTGACGACGAGTGGTTTTTAATCGAAACATTCTAACGCGTGATTTGACTTGGTAAATTTTTAGGGCGTCACAGAACCTGTCTAAGTCTTGTGTTCCTTGCACCTTCGAGTTTCTGATCTCGGCATCTCCACACCTAAACTTACCACCTTGGGTATACCCCATGGTAGGCAGCCGGTAAAATACCGACACGTTGTACTTATGGCGTAGCTCAGGCTCCTTCCCCTTCCCCTTCCCGGCGGGGGCCGGACCTCCATGGCAGGAGTCGCCAGGGCCTTGGTCGGCGTGCTGCTGGCTGTCAGGTGAGGTACCGGGGATCCGGATCCCACGATTGGGGTCGCCTCCCACCTGTCGGACAGCCAGGCCACCCTCGTCGAGAGTCGGCATCGACGCGAGGACTGCTGTCCGCATTGCCTGGTCCTCACACAGGGCCTTAGTCCCCCTCGGGAGTACCAGTGACTCTGGGGTGTACGCTTCGCCGGACATTACCCAGATTGAGGCCTCCAGCTCCGCGCCGAACAGATCTGTGCCGGCCCCGCGCATGATCCTACAGCAGTCATTCACCCCAGTGAACATGCAGGCCATCCTGGATCGCTGTTGCAGAGGAGCAATGTGGCGCCTCAGGAAGTCGTCCAGCACCATCATGGATGTCAGGCCACCCCTCGCTAGAGTTTTCACCCGGTCCAACACTAGGTTGAGCTCCACCGGTAGGGATGGCCTAGCCTTCCAGCAGCTGCGGTCACTGAGGGGCCCTTCCATCGGCAGCTCCAGGCGGTCGTTGCCATCGATCATGGTGATGACCCGGTCGTCGCGCCAGTCCTCCCACTTGGCGCTGGAGAAGGCGCTGATGTAGGAGCCGGACATCCCGTGCCGGAGCTGGAAGTAGTAGGCGCCGATCTCGCGCTTGCTTCTCCCTGTCCCAACCAGGGTATAGAAATGCCTGAAGATGGCGACGCAGGGATGAACCTGTGGCAGAACCAACCTGAATTACACCAGCTCAAGTGCGCTGATCCTTTCTCGGAAGGCAGTAAGGACTCAACTGCACTTCAAACGGTGTAACCCCATGGTCTGTCGGGGAAAGTCCCGATAACACCACCTAACTCAGGATCAAAACAAGGTACCTCGCACGAAGGCGAGTCCAGAGATACAATCACCGACAATTTTACATCACAGGCATAATATTATATTAGTATTCAACATATATGGTAGCAAGACCTAATTAGTTCGAATTTATAGAAAACTGTTCAAAGTTAGAGTATCTGCAGCGGAAAATAAAACACGACACTACCAGATGTCGCGGGACGGATATTTTGTGAACATATTACACTACTCAAAAGTAACACTCTAATTTAATTTCATAATTTTTCATAAACCAGAACTATTATTCATGAATTATATTTTAATCTATGTCTAACTTCATAACTCAAGCTACTCTATGCTACTGATATTTAAAATTTTATCATGGATTACACATGCTGCAAGAAAGTTAGAGTAAAATTTCCAGCTACAAACACTAACAGATTTACCCTGGAATAAATCCTAAAGCTTTTATCAATATAAAACAAAGACACTTAAACATCATAGCTAGGAAACAGTTCTGAGTCTACAAATTTTACATAAAGTTATACATGAGATACACATCCTATGTTTCAAATTTCAATAACAGCATAGCTATGGATCAAGAGATCTAATTAGCAAACCTATTTCCTAATATTTATTCTAATTCAAAATATTCACTCATTCAGCTCAAGACTATAACACAAAAGTTGTAGAATTTACTTCAAGGATTCAAATAAAACTAGTTTGACATTTTTCTGAATTTCCTACAAATTCTTACAAATTTCTAAAGATCACCGATTTGAATTGAAGGGAGGGACTGGAATCTTGCAGCCAGGCCCTCAGAAAGATTTAGATTAATGCAATCGAGTCCCTGGCTCACTGGGGAAGAAGAGCCGAGACTCGCCGACCGAATTTCAGCGACGGTGGTCGCCGGCGGCGAGGGGGAACCGGCCAGGAAGGATCAGGGGACTAAAGCGAACCTTTCTGGGGGTGATGTGAAGGTCGGGGTCGACCGGAGGGGGTGGAACGATGATGACCCGTGGTGGCGGCGATGGAGCTCGACTATGGCGGTGGTGTTTCGGCGTGCTGGAGATCAGAGAGAGGTGGGGGTGTGGTCTATGAGCTGCGCCGGGGTGATGTGGTTTGGGTGGTACACTTGTCGAGGGCGGGGAACGACTGGAGCGGCCGGGTAGTGCTCGGGCAGAGGCGGGGCGGCGTGGCACGCGCGGGAGAAGGCCAGACGAGAGGGGCTAGGGCGGCGGCCGGCCTAGGGGGCCGCGTGGGAGCTGCTAGAGGCAGGAGGTGGAACCGGCAGAGCTGCAGCGGCGGTGAGCGGTGGCGGCCTGCAACGGCAGAGGTGAGCAGAGGGAGAAGAAGAAGGGGGGGGGGGGCGCCAGGGGCTGATGTGCAATTTCAAAAATTCCAGGGTCCTCGATGTCAAAAAAGATTTTCTCACTGTTTTTGTGACATCCCAAAAATTTGCTAAAGAAATCACACGCTAAAACATTTTCGTCGAAAATCTAATCCCTGAGCCGACACCGAATCCGGCCGCGGCCCCGCTACTCGTCCTCCTCGCGCAACGTGCGAGCGTCGCGCGCGTGGCCGACCAGCCACGGTCACCGCCGCGAATCCCGCCGGCACGCGTCATTTTTCTTTTCTTTTCTTTTCCCCATTTCCTTTTCTTTCTCCTTCTCCTTTTCTTCCCTTTTTCTTTTCCCATTTCTTTTCTCCCCTTTCTCTTTTTCCCTTCCTTCTCCCCTGTTTCCTTCCCTCCTCCCTTCTCCTCCCTCCTCTCTATCCCCTTCCCCTGCTCCCGAGCATAGACCGGCTCCCGAGCCACGTCCACCTCCCTCCCCTCGCACGCACGCCCGCCCCTGGGCTCGGCCGCCCGTGTCCACGCGCGCGCGCCCTGCGCGTGCACCACGTGCCGCACCAACCGCCGTGCCGACCGCCGCTTGCACGCGCACGGCCGAGCCGCGACGCCGCACCGGCCCTGTCCGCGCCGCGCGCGGGCCTTGTGTGGCAGAACCAACCTGAATTATACCGGCTCAAGTACGCGAGTCCACTCCAGAGGGCTCCGACGTGCTTCAAACGGTATAATCCCTTGGCCTGTCGGGTAACGTCCCGATAAACCACCGATACACAGGATCAAATAAGGTTACCTCACACGAAGGTGAGTCCAGAGATACAATCACCATCATATTTTACATCACAGGGAATTATATTACAAGAGTTTCCAAAAGTAGTACAAAATTTTCAAACTTAGAGAAAAGATTACAAACTGTTAAGCTATGGTTTTTGACAGCGGAAAACATACGCGGTGATTTACAGTACGTCGTCAGGACGGATGTCATGCTAAGCCCGGGCATGACATCACTCGATATCACCAGTGCTGGCCGGGGACGGATTCTATTCCACGGACCAATCTTCTGTAAGAGCACAGGGCCAAGGCAAGGGAAGAGTAGGGTCTTCAAGACATTACCTGCAAAACATATAACTAGCAAGGCTGAGTATACTAATACTCAGCAAGGCTTACCCGGGATTGGGTGTACTTAGCCCATAACTAGACTTATGAAGGCTTATAATAGTTCTGGGTTAAGTTTCAGCTGAAAAGCAACTAAGAGTAGATTCTTATTTTCAACTTTTAGCTTTCAAGTTCTATGTGATTAACCATTCTAGATAAGCACTTACAACTAAGCAAGCAAGGTAGAGCTCTTTATCTCAACCATCAGTATTATTCATCATATAGTTGCTCTTGTTACTCTGTGTGATAAAGGGATCAAGCAGTCTCAATCTTCGTGAGAAGCGGACAATTCAGAATCGAATTTTCAACCTTGCAAGGTAAACCTAACTCACACGCTTGGAACATCCAACGATAGTTCCGAAGCAACCGTTTGCCTTTCATTCCGACTCGTGGACAGGTCCACCACAAGCGACTGCAGGAACATACGCACTCCCAAAGTGTAGGACATACGTCTGTAGCGCGACTACAAAACCCGTATTCCTGGTTGCCCTTGCAACACGTATTTCCCCAATCGAACATAAGTAACCAGAAGAAGCAAGACGAGTGGTGGGAGGTATGTCCACTCCTTGGGCTGATTGGCTACTAGGCTTGCCGCTTACCCATAACTCACGGCATGTGGCTAGTACTTTCAAACGCTTAACCCGCACTACCACACATTGCGACCTTATCAGATTCATCAACACAGACGGGGTACCATCTCGACCATGATACCTTACAAAACTCCCGTCCGGCATCCTTATAGTGGTAACAGGAATGTAAACATTACAACTCCTATATCGCGCGAGTGACAGGAAATCACCCGACTTCTACCGGCCCTATTAGCATAGCAGCTAGTCGGACTCAAGTGCTAGTATCCATCACATTGGTTCCTAGGAGAATGCAACTAGGGTTTCAAGCAATTCCTAAGAACTTAATGCATAGAATACATAAATAGATATAGATTGCAGTGTAATTAAAATAGTGGGTTATGTCCGGGGCTTGCCTTTACTGGTGGGTCTGATGTCAGTAAAGTCAATATCTTCCGAACTTTGGTTCGGGGCTTCAGAAAATCCTTTGGTGACGTTCATTTGGTCTTCAGGAACATCCTCCGTAGACTCCGGGGAGATCTCGTAGGTACCGTTGCCGAAGTAATCGTATCTACATGCAATGCGACATTACATTCAAAGCATGCACATAACACTACCTTACTTCACAATACAATTGCAACCTAGCATTCATATAACATACTATTCACATATCAACCGAAAGATCTAAAACTAAACTTAGATAGAGCTTTAAGAGGACATCTAATTATGATCGGCTATTTGTTGAAGATTGCAACAGAGCCGATTGGAAACAACGAGGGTTTAGCCGATGGAAAGGTGTATTGGTTTCCTAATTGATCGATGAAAGCATCGATTACCTTAGCAGAGGGATGATTCCTAAAGCAGTTGTCTTAACTGAGATGTGCTTAAGTGTTATCCTAGGTAATTAGGTATGGTTGCATCGGCTCGGTTACGTCAGCACCACAAGTGAGTGACGTACGGCCGATTGGAGTGTGGTTAAGGGTATATGACCGATAAGTATAAAGCCGACTTCTCAGTCGATAAATCGACTAATAGAAGTGTGTGGATATGAATGGGGAAACTAAGGATCGATCGGCCGTGTTTGACCGGTATGGAAAAGCAACCAAAATCGGCTTAGGTCGGCCGATAGCAAGAATCCCAAGAGTGTGTGCATCTTTGATACATCGACTATATGCAGTCGATGTAGGACAGAACAAAAGTACTGTATCGGCAGTAGCCGATATTAGAAAGGTAACAATCGTATCAGCTAACCAGCCGATGATAGAAGTATCGACTGACAGCTGTCATACAGGAACGTCATAGACTTAAGGAAATGGATGCTTAGCGGCTGAACTGATAGCCAATGCTGAAGCATAGCCGCAGAGATGTTTTGGCTAAGCAGCAGACACACACGAACTAACGGGGATCCTTATACGACAAGGAACCTAAAGAAGCAGCAATCGAGACGGGGACAATGTCTTGATGGCAGGGATATGAGCACTCATATGAAAGGTTTAATGAAACATCACATATTTCTATTTAAGATCTATATTCTATG
The DNA here is from genome assembly GCF_002211085.1 of Panicum hallii. Taxonomy (NCBI): domain Eukaryota; kingdom Viridiplantae; phylum Streptophyta; class Magnoliopsida; order Poales; family Poaceae; genus Panicum; species Panicum hallii. The sequence goes on along the minus strand of NC_038046.1, from coordinate 28,739,400 downwards.
GCTTACTTTTCAGTTATAACACAAGCACACAATATAAAGCACAATAAAACATTCATTCCCTAACATTTGACCTAAACCACACATCAAAGTCTTTCACTCAAGATCACAACATAAAACTTATAGGTTTTGACTTAGGGTTTCAAACGAAACTGATTTTACATTTTTATGAACTTCCTATGAAAATCTATGAAATGTAGAAGTTCATCGATTTGAAATAAAGAAAGTTCTGGAAATCTTACAGAAAACACCCTAGAACTATCTAAAACATAGCAATCAAGTCCCAGGTCCGGGAAAACAGATAACAGGATGTTAACGACGATATCCCGGCAAAGGAATCGCCGGCATTAAGAAGATTCAGTAGGTTAGGGCAAACCTTGAGGTAATTTCGGATGTGAAAGAAGAACGGGTAAAAGGTGAATTCCCGTGGCGAACAGGATCGGCGAAGAGAAAAGCTCGACAATGACGAGATCCCGTGGATGACAAAGGGGTCTGCCGAGCATGGTTGCCGTGGGTGGAGAATAACCGGAGAGACATTCCTCATGTGATCCGTGGCGACGATAGTTGGCTTTTAATCTGCTCGCGCGTGGCCCGCTGCCTTGCACGCGCACACACCTGCGGAATTGAGCCGAGCCGGCCACTAGTATAATACTTCCGCTCGCACTCACGAACGCTCCGATTCAATCCCGCTCAGACCTCCGGATCCTGAAACTCCGCCGTCTTCTCCATCTGCCGTGATACCATCAGGACCGGTCTACCACCGCCGCCGATCATACGCTGCGCGTCGAACCCGTGCCGCGTTACTTCTGCCCTGATCACCTTGCCACTGTACAGCTACTCCTTCCGAATTCGCCGCGCTATAACCGTCGTCTTCGCTTCGCCATCTTTCCTTCCGGCTCGCCGCCCCTCGTGCATCTTACGAGCGAGCGAGCTCGCGTCTTCGATACAGCCACTCTTGCGTCACCAGGGACCTCCGTGGCGTAGTTAGGGCCGATGTCACCGTGTTCTCGCATCTTGCGCAAAACCACTTCACCGCAACTCCTCCTGCGCGTGCCGTTGCTCGGCACGTCGCACTACTAGCATCGCCTGCTCGTGCCCATGGACCCGCTATGCTCCAGCCGTCCAACAACTGCATATGACACCAGCTTCCGCTGCGTCACCACGCGCACGCTCGCGCCACCCGCTCGGCGTCGCTCACATTCGCTCTTGCACTGCCAGCCGTGCCGCTCACGAGTTTGCGTCACAACCGCCAGCTTGCTGGGCACGTGCGCGTCTGCTCCTGGCCGAGCCGCGTCCACTTCCTGCACGCCAATGCGCCTTCACTCGCCCGCGCGCACGCGCTCGCTCCCGTGCACTTCCACGCCTCCCGTGCACGCTCCGCGTTCCTGCTGCCGTGCACGCCCGAGCAGCATCACCTGCTCCCGCTCGCGCCTCGTCTGCTCCCGAGCCGCGCACCAACGCCGGCTTGCCGCCATCCTGCGCACGCTCGCCTCGTCCCTAGGCCGAGCCGCCACGCCACCATCGCAGCCGCGCGCGCTCTCACGGCCAGTGCCCGCCAGCACTTCACCGCCTGCATCTGGCCACCGCCTGCCCAAGCCGCCGGCTCGCCTGCTTGCGCGCCCCTGGTTCCGGGATCCCGCGCCCCGCACGGCTGCGCCTGAGCCGGCCCCGCACGCCGCCCGGCCGAGCTTGCGCCGCACCTCCCGCGCGCCTACCCCTGCGCGCGCCGCCTCGGGCCCACCATGCTTCCGCAGCGCCGTGGCCGCCCAACGTCAGTTCCGCCCCTGCGCCCGCCGCCGCCTGAGCACTCCCCGCTCCGCGCTCTCCGCGTCCGCGCGTAGCGCCCGAGCCGCCCCTGCTTCTGGGACCGCCTGCCGCGCGCGCACCGCTTGTGCCGCCTCAGCATCGCCCGCGCGCCTCGCCTGGGCCCGCCGGCGCCCGAGCCCGCGCCTCCTCACGCACTCTGCTCCGCCGGGCCGCGCCGCACGCTGGGCCGCCTGGGCCGCCTGGGCCGCTGCCGCCAGCCGCGCTGAGCCGCGGCCGCACCTGCCGCTCGCCGCCCACGCCCCCGCCTGCTTCCGCGTCCGCTCGCTCCCGCGCCGCACCAGCGCCTGTGCCCTGCCGCAGCTCACGCGCCAGCTCCCGCCGCACGGGCCCCTGCGCGCGCGCCCGGGCGCTCCCGCGCAGAGCCGCTCGCCCGCGCCTGCAGCTCCCCGCGCCGCTCGGGCCTTGCGCTCTGGCGCTGCGCCGCTGCCACCAGCGCCCGACCGGGCAGCCGAGCGCCGCCTGCCGCCCAGCGCGCCAGCGCCACACGCGCCCGAAGCACCTGATCTGTACCGCGTGGAGGAGGAAATAGAGAGAGAAGGAGAGAACCGGGTGGGGATGGATGGAACCAGAGGATAACGCTACCAGTGAAGATAAAGAAAGCACAGAGAGAGGAAAAAACAGAGGAGGAAGGGAACTAGGATCTTCCAAGGACTTATGCGTAATTTCTGAAAACTGCAGGGACCTATTTGTAAAACAAAATTTTCCGTTGATTTAAAACCCAAATGAAGAAATGCCCAAAACGAAAGTTGGAGAGTTTTTCAAACTCTACAACATTACTTTAGGTCTCAAGTTTAAAAACTCAAAACTTATATTTTTACACGTGAATCTTTGAACAAAAGTCGGATTTGAATTACTTTTGTCCTATAGAGCGTAACTTTATAAAATTTAGGACCTATATGCAAGCATTTATGACACGTCATGATGACGGGATAGACTTGTCATAATGGTTGGATAGATATGTCATGATGACTTGCACTTTTTACACTTTAGTCCTGAGTAAATTTAAAAGTTACTTTTGTAAATCAAACATTTGCATAAAAGGACTTGTACTTTTATAAAATTACATAAACACCCCTATTTTTACCACTTTACCCAAAATTTTTACACACTTCAACACAACATTTCAAATTAAACTTTTGATTAAATATATATATTTTTGTTACAAGACATAAAGTAAGAAAAACATATTTCACTTATTTTGAAATTACCCTAATCCAAATACATTTTGCAAAAACAACCCTAGGTTTCTCTGTAATTACAAAAATACCCTTTTTACTTGCACTTTTAAGTTTTCAAAAGTTTCACATAACACACACGAGTTTTATACAAATAAACACATACTTCACACTAACAAAATATTTGCCTAGCATTACAAATACACGAACTGTCACACCTTGCCCCAGCCGTGCCGCGACGCACGCGCACGCGCAGCGCGTGACGCGCGCCGCGCCCTGCCGGCCGCCGCTCGCGCCCCCGCTCTGGCCCACGCCTCGCCGCGACGTGCGCCCATGCGCACGCCCGGTCCCGCGCGTGCCGCGCCGCCCGTCGCTGGCGCTCCACCCCGCCGCGCGCACCGTCGCTTCCCTGCCCCTGTGCCGGCACAGCCCCACGTACGGCACCTCAGCACCCTCGCCACCACGCTGCTCCATGACGACCGCGAATGGCCAAGCGCCATTAATGGCCGCCCGCGGAACCACCAGCCGACTTCCCCCGCCTCACCGCCTCGCCGGCCTATAAATACCCCACGCCGCGCCCCACCACCACCACAACCTCCACCGCCGCCGCTAGCCCTCTCCCCGGTCCTGCATCGCCGCCGCCGCAAGCACCCCCGCTCGCCGCCGCTAGCCACAGTGGGCAGGCCGCGGTGCGCCACCCCAGCTTGTGGTAAGTAGGGGAATCGATTCCCCTTGTTCCCCTCTCCCTCACCCCCCCTACCCCGAGCCGCCCTGGGACCCTGGCCAGCCGGATTTGGCCACCGCCGGCGCCCCCACCCCTCTCCTCTGTTCTGTGCGGGGGAGAGGAAGGAGAAGGGCAATTTTGCCCAAAGCCCCCCCTTCCTGTGTTTCCCCAAAAGAACCCCCACCTCCCTTTAGTCTTTCCCAAAGAAACCCCTTCAACAATTCTAATTGCAAATAAATCCTCACCCATGAAAACATATTTATAAACAAACCCTTATCTTTTCCAAGATAACCCAAACCTTCCCCGAAATTCCAAATCGAGCCCTTTTCAGAAATTACAAACGAGCCCCTGGACCCCTGTTTAAACCCTGAGCCCTCTTTAACTCGTCATTTTATGCGCCAAACGAGCTCCGATCGACCTGAAACTTTACCACACCATTTCTAGTATAGTTCTAACCATGCCATTAAGAAACCACCCAAAGATATTACCCCTATCTCCATAGCTAAATTATTTCTGATTTAAGCTCAACGATGAAAGCTTTTAGTTCCTTCGCTTGATTGTGTATGTACTTGTTTGCGTCGTAGGACCCGGAGTGAACGAGGAAGGTCCCGACTGTGATCAAGCGAACGAGGACCAGTTCTGCGACCCCGAGCCCGAGGGACAGTACTTCGATCAGGACCTCCCGCAAGGGTTTGATGATGGCAAGTTCAATCCCGCCCTTTGATGCATGTTTCTGTCCTAGTTTTTATAAACACAACCCAGTGGCCTGTTTTATAAAATTGCATGGTTTTGCTTGTTGAAAACCTGGTAGGATAGCCACCCTCATCAGTGATAACTATACCCTGACCACTTGATTTTATAAAGAAAATGTGTGTGTGTGTGGGAAGGGATAAAATGTGGTTTTGAAAGATGAGTCAGACAGGATGGATGGCATTTCTGCGTGAATTGCCGTTGGTGTGCTCGTACCTGTGTGGTTGAGCGAGGAAGAGAGATATCCATCTTGTCACCCCTAAGGACCGAGTTGATGTGTCATCTCACCTAGCTTCCTGTCGTGCAAACCACTTGACCGTTGTATGGGCAACGGCTTAGCATAAATCCCACTAGTTAGTCTGATAGCCATCGGGAGGGCTGAGAGCAACGGGTGATCAAGGAGAAGGGATAAGCTCTGTGTGACTTATGCCCCAGTTAAACCTCGGAGATAGGTCGAATGACCCCTTGATGGACCCCGTGGTGGCTAGTCAGGTCTAGCTAGGGTGGGTAATGGCTTTGTTGGGATCTGCACCGACATTAAGGTGTTCGTGCTGTGGTACCCCACCTGTGGGTAAAGTTGCACACCTCTGTAGAGTTAAAATCTATTCGAATAGCCGTGCCCACGGTATTGGGCAAGTTATGGTGTGGTCACATAACTAGTGTTTCTCTCTGGGAATGGTTAGACTGGTGTGGGTTGTTTGGAAAAGTGTCCGGCAATTGTGCCGTGAGCTACGGCGGACGGGGAGTCCGGTAGCGGCTTAAGACTTGGATCCTGTGTGGATCAACACCAAATGCTCTTTGGTACTTAAAAGCTTGTTTTGAAAATTGTTTTTAAACGAACCCTTGCACATAACTGAGTTTTCCGTAAATGAACCCTAACCTTACCCTTGGACTGTCCTGTGCATGGATTTCTGTTATAACCTCCCCGTGGGTGTGATTGGACTTGCTGAGTACGTTGTACTCACCCCATTCTTACTTCTTACAGCAGAAGATCCAGACTACATCCCAGAAGACATCGAGTAGGGTTTCGTCCTGCACCCAGTCTTGCCTGTGGCTAGGGCCACCGCTGGAGTTCCGCATGGCGCAAGACTCTGATGACCCTCTTTTCGTAGCCAGTGTAGTAGTATGGGTTTTAGTTGTAATCCTCGCGATAGTGGCGCTTCACTGCCCATTACCGCGTAGAGTTGTACGGTGATGTACCATCTGATGCAATAAAAGTATTATCAGCCTCCTGGGACTGATAAAGCATCACTTTTAAGTCTTCCCTGAAGGGGGGACGCTTCAGGTGGTATCAGAGCCGTAGGCTGGCCGTAGGACGTGACCCTAGAGGCGAGACCCTTTTTCCAGACCCTAGGACTTGTTCTGACTTAGTTCTTTACCTGCACAAACACTCACCACTGGTTTTTGCCCTGTTCCAGATGGCTAACAATGGATGGGTTGACGGAATCTGCCACGCAGAGCCCGGCCTTCCTAAGTTATTAATACTCAGCCTGGAACGCATCGGAGTTATGGAACCACCAGAGTACGCCTACCGAGAATACACCTCCAAGGGCACCCTTCGGTGCGACATGATGGTCTTTGTAGGAAATAGCACCCGCTACCCTGACGTGGACCCCTGGTTTATCTCTACCTCTGGCTTTCGCTTCCCTGACACCTACCGAAAGGCCGCCCGCAAAGCCCTGCGACGACTGCGTGTGATCTACAAGCACCACCTTCAGCGGACTCCTATGGGATTTTTCCCACCTACTGAAGGAAGAGGACGCACTTGGATTGCCCGAATGAGAGGACTCGGAAGAGAAGAAGAAGACCTAGAAGATACGGTCTCCCACCTATCCATCTACCTTACCGGCTTGGATGATGAACTCTACCGCGAACAGGCGGCACAACTGAAGCAACTAATCCATAGGGCAGAAAAAGCAACCCAGGAACTGGAAGAACAACAGTTAAGAGCCGCACGCGCCGAGTATTCCTTAGCCGCCCTCCAAGCCTAGATGCAAGAATACGAAAACAGCAGAGGAATAGGTGGATGGATAGAGGAAGAAGAGGAACCTGAGGAAAGCCATTGGGATAAAGGTACTCAGACCGAAGATGAGGTGATGGATCGGTGCCTCCCAATAAAGAAGCGCCCTATCAGAATCGGGGAAGAATCCCCATGATAGGAGTAGCACCCCAAGCTAGAACCCTACCCTAATAACCACGTATCTATGGAAACTGTACCCCCATGTTGCAATAATAAATGTTATCTACTTCCTTTTGTACCTGTGCTAGATTGTTTACCCTGTCCTTGTTTCAGATGGCTGAGGAAGGATGGACCCAGGGTGATTGCCAAGCAGCACCTGGCTTTCCCAGCCTTTTGATCAACGCCCTGGAAAGCCTTGGCGTTACGGAACGCCCAAGGTACTACAGCAGAGAGTACGAACACCATGGTACCCTCCACTGCAGGGTGATCCTGGTCGTCGCCAGGAGCAACCGCTACCCCGACATCCAGCCGTGGCGAGTGACTGCCACAGGGTTTAGGCACCAGGACACCTACCCCTTGACCGTCAGAAAAGCGCTCCGTTATTTATGCCGGATTTTTGAAGGACACCTCACCGCCACACCAGTAAGGTTCTTCCCGCCGGCCATCAGGACCCCAGTTTGGGAAGCACGTATGAGAAGTCTAGAACGACGCCGCCATGAAGAAGGCCCTCTGTACCAAGTGGCTACTTATCTAGCCGCCTTGGACCAACTCTTCGATGAGCAAGCCAACCTCCTGAGGGAGCAGACCCATCGAGCCGAGCAAGCAGAGCTCGCAGTGAGACTGCAGTAGATCCGAGCCGCCCAAGCCGAGGCAAGGGCTGCAGCCGCGGTTAGCAGCGAAGCAGTCGCCCAAGAGAGCGTCAGGCAGGCTCGGGATCGGCGTATGCAAGAATGGACCCAAAGTGGAACACCAGTCCCGGCAATTGGAGAAGACCATGTTTTACTCGGGACACCCGTCATAGGATGGGGACCTCTCTTTGGAAACACACAAGCCCCACCCGAGAACCCTGAAAGTTCTGCTGCCGCCGTTGAAAGGGATGCTGCAGCGCAACCCTTGACAGATGGGAATCCAGAGAACGGCGAGCAGGGATTACTCACACTCCCCGCCCCAGAAGGAGGCACGCCCCGCGAGTAAAGTAACCGACGCCACCCTAGTGATGTACCCCCAGCCTCTTTTGCTTAAGTCGTGCCCTTAGGCATGACCCTGGATGAGTAGTACGAGACCTAGTCTTACCTCCAAGCTGTACCCCCTTGCAGTAATGAAGTTGTTTGTGCTTGTTGTTTGTGATGCTGTGTGCTGGTTGTTGTGTGCTGCTTGTTTATGTGACTACTGGCAGAAGGTAGATTCTGCCTTATATACGAATTAAACAACTTAAACATCATATAATCGTAACACCACTCTACCCAATCAACAGATGGCTCCCCGGAGTATCGCGAGGGCCTCCCGTAGCCGGAACCCCGCAGCCGCCGGTGCCGAAGCGCAGCCTGTTGGACAAAATCTTCCTCAAGGAGAACAGGGAGTAAGCCAGAACCGAGGAGAAAATCAAGGAGGAGAGCAACTACCACCACCCCCACCCCTCGGAGACTTGGCACAGATAATCCACAACCAGACCCTAATACTAGAGACACTGGCCAATGCCCTCATTAACCGGCAGCCACGAGGGCAGAATATGAATGACAAGCTGACGACTTTTCTAAGGACCAAGCCGCCCACCTTTGCCGGATCCTGCAACCCTTTGGATGCGGACGACTGGTTACGAGTAATCCAGAGGAAACTCGAACCGTTCGAATGCCAGGGCCGAGACAAAGTCCTTCTGGCAGCCCACCAACTCACCGGAACCGCATTAGCCTGGTGGGAGAATTATTGTGCCGCAGCCGAAGATGCCTCTACCATCACTTGGGAGGAGTTCGTGAGGGAGTTCTGTCGTTATCACATCCCTTCGGCCACCATGAAGCGTAAGGCGGATGAATTTCGTGCCCTGCAGCAAGGAAGCATGACGGTGGAAGAGTACACCCACCGGTTCATGGAGTTGGCCCGATATGCACCGGAGGAAGTGAATGACGATGACAAGAAACAAGACATGTTCAAGAAGGGACTAAACCCAGAACTCCAGACCTTGCTTACCCCTCAGATCTATCCTGACTTCAATACCCTGATGAACAAGGCTATCCTTACGGAAAGGGCCAAGACCGAAGAGAGGAAGGATAACAAACGCAAATTCCTGGAAAGTAAGGCCCGCCAACAGGACCGTTCCCAAAAGCTGAGGAACTTTAGCTACACTACACCAAGATCTCAGGCCCCAATGCAGTATAGGACTCAGACTCAAGTGACAGGACCACGGGCCCCGGACACACAGCCTAGGAGCCAAAATACCATGAGGGCCCCGCAGAGCAATACAAGCCTGGTCGCCTCCGACAACAACAATGTTAGGGCCTGTTTCAACTGCCGTGAGACAGGGCATTTCATCGCCAATTGCCCTTATGCCAAGAATAAGCCGGCTACATTAGCCTTCTCCAACACGGTGAATGGACCCAGACCAGCCCTGACCGGTGCCAACCGAGTACCCATTCGCAACAATGACAACAGTCAGCAGACGAAGCAGCCCCAGCAGTCATTTGGACGAGCTCACGTCAATCACATCGACGCGCAGGAGGCTCAAGGAGCTCAGGGCGTAGTGCTCGGTGAGTACCTAGTCAACTCAGCTCTGGCAACAGTATTATTTGATTCTGGAGCATCGCACTCGTTCATATCCTCAAGTTTTGTGGAAGAACACAAAATACCTGCAGTACTCCTAAAAACACCCCTATTAACCCGAACGCCTGGAGGCGACATCAAATGCCAACTAGGTTGTCCACGGGTAAGGATCAATTTAAGTGGGGTAGGATTTCTAGCAGACCTGGTAGTACTTAAGTCTAGAGGAATAGACGTGATCCTTGGAATGGATTGGTTAAGCCGACACAATGGTCTCATAGGCTGCACTGACAAAGTGGTACACCTATCAAACCCCGAAGGAGTACAAGTAATCTGCCACACCCGGGAAAGTGAGTTTAACCCAATGATGTTTAGCATGGAAGCCAAGCCCTTAGAAGGAGTCCCGGTAGTAAACGAATACCCAGATATCTTTCCCGAAGAACTTTCCGGTATGCCCCCGGACAGGGATATAGAGTTCGTTGTTGACCTTATCCCTAGGACCTCCCCCATAGCCAAGAGACCCTATAGGATGGCAGCCTCTGAGTTGACGGAGTTAAAGAAGCAACTAGAAGAACTGCAACGGATTGGCTTCATCGGACCTAGCTCATCGCCATGGGGAGCCCCGGTTCTTTTTGTCAGGAAGAAAGATGGGAGTATGAGGTTGTGCGTAGATTACCGAGCCCTGAATGAGGTTACCATTAAGAATAAGTACCCCCTCCCTAGGATCGATGACCTTTTCGATCAGCTAAAAGGAGCCAAATACTTTTCCAAGATCGACCTAAGGTCAGGATATTTTCAGCTCAGGATTAGAGAAAGTGACATCCCTAAGACAGCCTTTGTCACCCGTTACGGGCAGTTCGAGTTTACCGTAATGTCCTTCGGACTAACCAATGCCCCTGCCTATTTTATGAACCTCATGAATAAAGTATTCATGGACGAGCTAGATAAGTTTTTCGTAGTCTTTATCGACGACATACTTGTCTACTCCAAGAGTATTCAGGAACACGAGCAACACGTGCGGGTAGTATTGAAGAAGCTGAGAATACATAGGCTATATGCCAAGTTTAGCAAGTGTGAATTCTGGCTGGAGAGAGTAGCTTTCCTTGGTCACATTCTGACCGCGGAAGGCGTAGCAGTGGACCCAGAGAAGGTCGAAGCAGTCTCCAACTGGCAGCGACCGACTAATGTTAGTGAAATCAGAGGTTTTCTTGAATTAGCTGGGTACTATCGGAGATTTATAGAGGGATTCTCCAGGATAGCCCGACCCATGACGGAACTTCTTAAGAAGGAGAAGAAGTTCGCCTGGACAGAATCTTGTGAAAGAAGTTTTCAAGAATTGAAGCAAAGGTTGACAACCGCCCCAGTGCTGACCCTACCAGACATTCATCGGGATTTTGTCATTTAGTGTGACGCATCCCGACAAGGATTAGGGTGTGTGCTGATGCAAGATGGGAAAGTCATTGCATATGCTTCCCGCCAACTCAGGACTCATGAGCAAAACTATCCGACCCATGATTTGGAATTTGCAGCCGTAGTGCATGCCCTTAAAATTTGGAGACATTACTTGATTGGAAATAAGTGTGAGATTTACACCGACCATAAGAGCCTGAAGTATATCTTCACCCAGCCGGATTTGAACTTAAGGCAAAGAAGATGGTTGGAGTTGGTTAAGGACTACAATTTGGAAATCCATTATCACCCCGGAAAAGCGAATGTGGTAGCCGATGCCTTAAGTCGGAAATCCTATGGACCCAAAGACGACCATCTGCGTGAGGAAATGGCTCGATTAAATGTGCACATTGTTCCTCGAGGTTCCAGCCACGTGCTGAACATCCAATCAACACTAGAGAATAGAATTAGAGAGGCTCAAAGCTTGGATCAGGAGTTAATAAAGATCGGCAAACAAACTGGAGAAAATAAAGCACCGGGTTTCAGAGTGGACGATAAAGGGACGTTATGGTACGAGAATAGGATTTGTGTACCCCAGAATGGAGACTTCCGGCGGATAATCATGGACGAAGCCCATAACTCGGCCTACTCCATCCACCCAGGATCCACCAAAATGTATATGGACATAAGGCAAAAATATTGGTGGAATGGAATGAAGGCGGATATTGCATGATTTGTGGCTCATTGTGATACTTGTCAAAGGATCAAGGCCGAACATCAAAAGCCAGCAGGATTATTGCAACCCCTACCCATTCCGGTTTGGAAATGGGATGAAATAGGAATGGACTTTGTAGTGGGCCTACCTAAAACACAGAAGGGACACGATTCTATATGGGAAATAGTGGACCGACTCACTAAATCGGCTCATTTCATACCCGTACGAACCAATTACGGCGGAGAAAAGCTGGCAAAACTTTATATGAAAAACATAGTAAAGTTACATGGAGTGCCTAGCAGAATTGTCTCAGATAGAGGAACCCAATTCACCTCTAGGTTTTGGAAAAGCTTGCATCAAGCCATGGGCACCAAATTAGATTTCAGCTCTGCATATCACCCACAGACTGATGGTCAAACCGAAAGGGTAAATCAGATTATGAAAGATATGCTAAGGGCATGCATCCTGACCTATGGAAAGGATTGGGAGCAGAGTCTGCCTTATGCAGAATTCTCGTATAACAATGGTTACCAAGCCAGCTTAGGCATGTCACCATTCGAAGCCCTCTATGGGAGAAAGTGCAAAACTCCCCTAATGTGGTCGGAGGTCGGAGAACGTGCCCTAGTGGGACCCGCACTTATAAAAGAAGCAGAAGAAAAAGTAGCGGAGATCCGCGAGAAATTGAAAGCAGCTCAGTCCCGGCAAAAGAGTTACGCAGACAAGAAAAGGCGGGAAATAAGCTTCAACCCAGGAGATTTTGTTTATCTCAAGGTCTCGCCTATTCGAGGAACGCGAAGATTTCAGGTATAAGGTAAATTGGCCCCTCGATACATTGGACCGTATCAGGTTCTGAAGAGAGTCAGAGTAGTGGCATACCGACTGGAGTTACCAGAAGAAATGTCAGATATACATCCAGTGTTTCATGTCTCGCAATTAAGAAGGTGTTTGAGAGTACCCGAGGAAGAACACGTGCCAGTGGAAACAATAGATCTACAGCCGGATCTGCGATACCAGGAAGTACCGGTCAAAATTTTGGACACTGTCACTAAGAGGACAAGAAACTCCGAGGTACGGATATTGAAGCGTCCCCCCATCAGGGAAGACTTAAAAGTGTTGATTTATCAGTCCCAGGAGGCTGATAACACTTTTATTACATCAGATGGTACATCACCGTACAACTCTACGCGGTAATGGGCAGTGAAGCGCCACTATCGCGAGGATTACAACCAGAACCCACACAACTACACTAGCGACGAACAAAGGATCATCAGAGTCTTGCGCCATGCGGAATCCAACGGTGGCCTCAACCACAGGCAAGACTGGGTGCAGGACGAAACCCTACTCGTTGTCTTCGGGGATGTAGTCTGGGTCTTCCACTGTAAAAGTAAGAGAGGGGTGAGTACAAACGTACTCAGCAAGTCCAATCACACCCACGGAGGGGGGTAATACAGGAATTAATGCAAAGGGCAATCCAAGGATACGGTTAGGGTTTATTTGCGGAAAACTCAGTTATATGCAAGGGTTCATTTTGAAAACACTTTCAAAATAAGTTTTCCAATACCAAGGAGCACACGATGTTGATCCACACAGGATCCAAGGTTTAAACTGCTACCGGACTCCCCGTCCGCCGTAGCACACGGCACAACTGCCGGACAATTTCCAAACAACTCACACCAGCCCATCCATTCCCAGAGATAAACACTAGTTATGTGACCACACCGTAACTTGCCCAATACCGTGGGCACGGCTATTTGAATAGATTTTAACTCTGCAGAGGTGTGCAACTTTACCCACAGGTGGGGTACCACAGCACGAACACCTTAGTGCCGGTGCAGATCCCAACAAAGCCATTACCCACCTTAGCTAGACCTGACTAGCCGCCACGGGATCCATCAAGGGGTCATTCGACCTATCTCCGAGGTTTAACCGGGGCATAAGTCACACAGAGCTTATCCCGTCTCCTTGATCACCCGTTGCTCTCAGCTCTCCTGATGGCTATCAGGCTAACTAGTGGGGTTTATGCTAAGCCGTTGCCCATACAACGGTCAAGTGGTTCGCACTACAAGAAGCTAGGTGAGATGTCACATCAACTCGGTCCTTAGGGGTGACCAGATGGATATCTCCCTTCCTTGCTCAACCACACAGGTACGAGCACACCAACGGCAATTCACACAGAAATGCCATCCATCTCGTCTAACTCACTTTTCAAAACCACATTTTATCCTTCCCACACACACACATTTTTCTTTATAAAATTAGGTATTCAAGGTATGGCTATCACGGCAAGGGTGGCTATCCTACCATGTTTTCAACACGCAAAACAATGCAATTTATAAAACCGGCCACTGGGTTGTGCTTATAAAAACTAGGACAGAAACATGCATCAAAGGGCGGAATTGAACTTGCCATCGTCAAACTCTTGCGAGAAGTCCTGGTCGAAGCACTGTCCCTCGGGTTCGGGGTCGCAGTACTGATCCTCGTTTGCTTGGTCACGCTCGGGTCCTTCCTCGTTCACTCCGTGTCCTACGACGCAATCAAACAGGCACACAATCAAGCACAAGAAGTAAAAGCTTTTATCGTCGAGCTTGAATCGGAAATAATTTAGTTACGGAGGTCGGGGCAATATCTCTGGGTGGTTTCTTAATGGCATGGCTAGAACTATACTAGAAAGGGCGTGGTAAAGTTTCGGGTCGATCGGAGGTCGTTTCACACATAAAATGACGAGTTAAAGACGGTTTCAAGGACTAAACAAGGGTCTAGGGGCATATTCGTAACTATACAGAAAGGACAAGGACCTATTTGCGAATCCTAGAAATACTCAGGGTACGCTGAAAGGTGTCGAGTGTATTTAGGTTTACGTAATCGAGGGGTTTGGTTCGAAATACTAGAAAGAGTAGGGTTTTTTTAGCAAAAAGGGGGGGCATCTAGAGGAGGGGGGTTCCTTTGGGGTATTACAGGAAAAAGGAGGGGGCTTCGGGCAAAAAGGCCCCTTTCTTCCTCCTCTTCCCCGCACAAAACAGAGGAAGGGAGAGGGGGCGGCCAAATCCGGCCGGCCCGGGGCTCGGTGGCGGCTAGGGGGTGGGGGAAAAGGAAGAGGGGGAGGAGGGGAACCGATCCCCGGCCTCACCTCGGGCCGGGGTGGCGCGTGGAGGTCGGGCGGCGGCGGACCGAGGGCGGCGGCGGGGCTATAGGCGGCGGCGGCGCTGCAGCTTGGGAAAGAAGGGGCCGTGTGGTGGTGAAGGTCGTGGGGAGGGGCGGCTGTGCGGGCGGCCTATTTATAGGCCAAGGAAGGCGGTGGCCGGTGGTGGCCGGTGGGAGGGGGCCGGCGAGCAGCTCGGGAAGCCTTAATGGCGGCCGCGTCGTGACGCCCGTGTCGTCGAGCGGTGGCGCGGGCAGCGAGGCCGGGGCGACGCGACGGTGCGGGCACGTGGCCGGCGCTGTGCGGCACAGGGCGAGCGCGCGGCAGGGGAGGCAGCGGCGGGCAGTACGGTTGGCGACGGGCGGCGCGCGCGCGTGCGCGGGCGGCGCGGCGAGGGGCGGGCCAGAGCGGGGGCGCGGGCGCACGGGGGCGGCGCTGTGCGGCCAGGACGACGCGCGCGACGGGGCAGGCGCGGCAGCGGAGGACGGCGCGGCGCGGCGCGCGGAGCGCGGGCCAGGGCGTGCGCGAGCGGCGGCCGACACGGCGCGGCGCGCGGCCACGCGGTGCGCGTGCGCGCGCGTCGCGGCACGGCCGGGGCAGGGGCTCGCGTGCGGCCGGGGCGAGCGTGCAGGAGTGTTTGTGCGCGCGTGCGCGGCACGGGCGCGGTTGGCCGGGAGCAGGCGCGCGCGCGTGCGGAAGCCGAGCAGGGGGCAGCGCGGGCTGAGCAGTGCTCGGGCAGGGGAGAGGAGAAGGGGAAGAAGGAGGGAGGGAAAAGAAGAAAGGAAGGAAAAAGAAGAAAGGGAAAAGGGGAAGAAAAGAAAAGAAATAGAGGAAGAGAAAAAGAGAAAGAGAAAGGAGAGAGAGAGAAAAAGGGAGGGGCGCGTCGGCGCCGGTCGCGGAGGCGACCGCGGCCGGTCGGCCACGCGCGCGCGGGGATTCGCGCGCGGCACGAGGAGCGCCGGCGCAATTTGCGGCAGCGGTCGCGGCCGGTCGGCCACGCGCGCGGGATTCGCGCGAGGAGAGGAAAAAGTCACGCCGACGCTAATCGCGGCGGGCGGTCGCGTGTGGGCGAGCGATGCGAATCGGAACAGCACTCTGGTTAGGGTTAGGGTTTTGACGTCGGACCGTTTTTACGAATTACTCTAGCGCATGATTTTATTAAGTTAATTTTCAGGGCGTCACAAACCTACCCCACTTAAATGAATCTCGTCCTCGAGATTCGGCTGGCTCCTAAACAGATGGGGAAATTCCTTCTTTAGAGCCTCCTCGCGTTCCCAGGTGGCTTCCTCTTCTCCGTGTCTGCTCCATTGAACTCTGCATATCCGTACTTCGGAGTTTCTTGTCCTTCTAGTGACGGTGTCCAAAATTTTGACCGGTACTTCCTGGTATCGCAGATCCGGTTGCAGATCTATTGTTTCCACCGGCACATGTTCTTCCTCGGGTACTCTTAAACACCTTCTTAATTGCGAAACATGAAATACTGGGTGTATATCCGACATTTCTTCTGGTAACTCCAGTTGGTATGCTACGGCTCCGACTCCCTTCAGGACTCGATACGGTCCAATGTATCGGGGGGCCAATTTTCCTTGTACTTGAAACCTTCGTGTTCCTCGAATGGGTGAGACCTTGAGATAAACAAAATCTCCCGGATTGAAGCTTATTTCCCGCCTCTTCTTGTCTGCATAGCTTTTTTGTCGGGACTGAGCTGCTTTCAATTTCTCGCGGATTTCCGCTACTTTTTCTTCTGCTTCTTTTATGAGCGCGGGTCCTACTAGTGCACGCTCTCCAACTTCCGACCACATCAAGGGAGTTTTGCACTTTCTTCCATAGAGGGCTTCGAATGGCGACATGCCCAAGCTGGCTTGATAGCTATTGTTGTACGAGAATTCCGCATAGGGCAGACTCTGCTCCCAGTCTTTTCCGTAGGTCAGCACACATGCTCTCAGCATATCTTCCATAATCTGATTTACCCTTTCGGTTTGACCATCCGTCTGTGGGTGGTATGCGGAGCTAAAGTCTAGCTTAGTACCCATAGCTTTATGCAAGCTTTTCCAAAACCTAGACGTAAATTGGGTCCCTCTATCTGAGACAATTCTGCTAGGCACTCCATGTAACTTTACTATATTCTCCACATAAAGCTTTGCCAGCTTTTCTCCACCGTAAGTGGTTCGTACAGGTATGAAATGAGCCGACTTAGTGAGTCGATCCACTATTACCCATATGGAATCGTGTCCCTTCTGTGATCGGGGTAGACCCACTACAAAGTCCATTCCTATTTCATCCCATTTCCAGACCGGGACAGGCAAGGGTTGCAATAATCCTGCCGGCTTTTGGTGTTCGGCCTTGATCCTTTGGCAGGTATCACAATGTGCCACAAATCTTGCAATATCCGCTTTCATCCCGTTCCACCAATACTTTTGCCTTATGTCCATATACATTTTGGTGGATCCTGGGTGGATGGAGTAGGCTGAGTTATGGGCTTCGTCCATAATTATCTGCCGGAAGTCTCCATCCTGGGGTACACAAATCCTATTCTCGTACCACAACGTTCCCTTATCGTCCACTCTAAAACCCGGTGCTTTGTTTTCTCCAGTTTGCTTGCAAATCTTTATTAACCCCTGATCCGAGCTTTGAGCCTCTCTAATTCTATCCTCTAAGGTTGATTTGATGCTTAGCACATGGCTGGAACCTCGAGGAACAATGTGCACATTTAATCGTGCCATTTCCTCGCACAGGTTGTCCTTCTTGGGCCCATAAGTCTTCCGGCTTAGAGCATCGGCCACCACATTCGCTTTTCCGGGGTGATAATGGATTTCCAAATTATAGTCCTTAACCAACTCCAACCATCTCCTTTGCCTTAGGTTTAAATCTGGTTGGGTGAATATATACTTCAAACTCTTGTGGTCGGTGTAAACCTCACACTTATTTCCAATTAGGTAGTGTCTCCAAATCTTAAGGGCATGCACTACGGCTGCCAATTCCAAATCATGGGTCGGGTAATTCTGCTCATGAGTCCTGAGTTGACGGGAAGCGTATGCAACGACCTTCCCTTCTTGCATTAGTACACATCCTAATCCTTGTCGGGATGCGTCACAGTAAATGACAAAATCCCGATGAATGTCCGGTAGGGTCAGCACTGGAGCAGTTGTCAGCCTTTGTTTCAACTCTTGAAAACTTCTTTCACAACTTTCTGTCCAGGCGAACTTCTTCTCCTTCTGAAGAAGTTCCGTCATGGGTCGGGCTATCTTGGAGAATCCCTCAATAAATCTCCGATAGTACCCAGCTAATCCCAGAAAGCTTCTGATTTCACTAACGTTAGTCGGTCGCCGCCAGTTGGAGACTGCTTCGACCTTTTCTGGGTCCACTGCTACACCTTCTGCGGTTAAAATGTGGCCAAGGAAAGCTACTCTCTTCAGCCAAAATTCACACTTGCTGAACTTGGCATATAACCTATGTGCCCTCAGCTTTTCCAATACTACCCGCAGATGTTGCTCATGTTCCTGAATACTCTTGGAGTAGATAAGTATGTCGTCGATAAAGACTACGACAAACTTATCTAGCTCGTCCATGAATACCTTGTTCATGAGGTTCATAAAATAGGCAGGGGCATTGGTTAGTCCAAAGGACATTACGGTGAACTCAAACTGCCCATAGCGGGTGACGAAAGCTGTTTTGGGGATGTCACTTTCTCTAATCTTGAGCTGGAAATATCCTAACCTTAAATCGATCTTGGAAAAGTACTTGGCTCCTTTTAGCTGATCGAACAGGTCATCAATCCTGGGGAGGGGGTACTTGTTCTTAATGGTGACCTCGTTCAGTGCCCGATAATCTACGCACAACCTCATACTCCCATCCTTCTTCTTGACAAACAGCACTGGGGCTCCCCACGGCGACGAGCTTGGTCTGATGAAACCAATGCGTTGCAGTTCTTCTAGTTGTTTCTTTAATTCCGTCAACTCAGATGCTGCCATCCTATAGGGTCTTTTGGCTATAGGGGAGGTTCCAGGGATAAGGTCAATGACGAACTCTATATCCCTGTCTGGTGGCATACCGGGAAGTCCCTCGGGAAAAACATCTGGGTATTCGTTCACCACCGGGACTCCTTCTAAGGGCTGGGCTTCCATGTTAAACACCATTGGGTCAAATTTACTATCCCGGGTATGGCAGATCACTTGTACTCCTTCAGGGTTTGTTAGATGTACCACTTTGTCAGTACAGCCTATGAGGCCATTGTGTCGACTTAACCAGTCCATTCCAAGGATTACGTCTATTCCCCCTGACTTAAGTACTACCAAGTCTGCTAGAAATTCTACCCCACTTAAATTGACTCTTACCCGTAGACAGCCTAATTGACAATTGATGTCGCCTCCAGGCGTCCGGGTTAATAGGGGTGTTTTTAGTAGTACCGTGGGTATTTTGTGTTTTTCCACAAAGCTCGAGGATATGAATGAGTGCGATGCTCCAGAATCAAATAGTACTGTTGCCAGAGCTGAGTTGACTAGGTACTCACCGAGCACTACGCCCTGAGCTTCTTGAGCCTCCTGCGCATCGATGTGATTGACGCGGGCTCGTCCAAAGGATTGCTGGGGCTGCTTTGTCTGCTGGCTGTTGTCGTTGTTGCGGACAGGCACTCGGTTGGCACCAGTCAGGGCCGGTCTGGGTCCATTCACTGTGTTGGAGAAGGCTGATGTGGCCGGCTTATTCTTGGCATAAGGGCAGTTGGCAATGTAATGCCCTATTTCACGGCAGTTGAAACAGGCCCTAACATTGTTGTTGTCGGGGGTGACCTGGCTTGTATTGCTCTGCGGGGCCCTTGTGGTATTCTGGCTCCTGGGCGGGGCCTGTGGTCCTGTCACTTGCGACTGAGTCCTATACTGCATCGGAGCCTGATATCTTGATGCTGTGTAGTTGGAGTTCCTCGGCTTCTGGTAGCGGTCTTGTTGGCGGGCCTTGCTCTCTAGGAATTTCCGCTTGTTGTCCTTCCGCTCTTCGGCTTTGGCCCTTTCCGTGAGGATAGCTTTGTTCATCAGGGTGTTGAAGTCCGGATAGATCTGGGGAGTAAGCAAGGTCCGGAGCTCTGGGCTCAATCCTTTCTTGAACATGTCTTGCTTCTTATCGTCGTCGTTCACTTCTTCCGGCGCGTACCGGGCCAATTCTATGAACCGGTGGGTGTATTCTTCCACCGACATGCTTCCTTGTTGTAGTGCACGGAATTCATCCGCCTTGCGCTTCATAGTGGCCGAAGGGATGTGGTAGCGGCGGAACTCCCTTACAAATTCTCCCCAGGTGATGGTAGAGGCATCTTCGGCTGCGGCACAATAGTTTTCCCACCAGGATAATGCAGTTCCGGTGAGCTGGTGGGCTGCCAGAAGGACTTTATCCCGGTCCTGGCATTCGAATGGTTCGAGCTTCCTCCGAATCACTCGCAACCAGTCATCAGCATCCAACGGGTTGCAGGATCCGGCGAAGGTAGGTGGCTTGGTCCTTAGGAAGGCCGTCAGCTTGTCGTTCATATTCTGCCCTCGTGGCTGCCGGTTAATGAGGGCATTGGCCAGAGTCTCCAGTATGAGGGTCTGGTTATGGATGATCTGCGCCAGGTCTCCGAGGGGTGGGGGTGGTGGTAGTTGTTCTCCTTCTTGACTTCCCCCTCGGTTCTGGCTTACTTCTTGTTCTCCTTGGGGAAGATCTTGTTCAACGGGATGTGCTCCGACACTAGCGGCTACGGGGTTCCGGCCACGGGAGGCCCTCGCGACATTCCGGGGGGTCACCTGTTGATCGGGTAGGTTGGGGTTACGTTTATGTGATGTTTAAGTTGTTTAATTCGTATATGTATATAAGGCAGAATCTACCTCCTGCCGGTACTCATATAAATAATCAGCACACAACAAACCAGCACACAACATCACAAACAACAAGCACAAACCATTTTATTACTGCAAGGAGGGTACAGCTTGGGGGTACGACTAGGTCTCGTGCTACTCGGCCAGGGTTTTGTCTTAAGGTTACGGCGTAATCAGAAAGGCTGGGGAGGGGCATCACTGGGATGGCGTCGGTCACTCTACTTGCGTGGTGTGTCCTCTTCCGGGGCGGACAGGGTGAGGGGTTCTTGCTCGCCGTCTTTTGGGTTCCCATCGGTCAGGGGCTGCATTGCAGCATCCCCTTCGTCGGCGGCAGCAGAACTTTCAGGATTCTCGGGTGGGGCTCGCGTGCTCCCAAAGAGTGATCCCCACCCTATGACGGGTGTCCCGAGTAAAACGTGGTCTTCCCCTATCGCCGGACTGGTGTTCCACTTTGGGTCCAATCTTGCATACGCCGGTCCCGGGCCTGCCTGAGGCTCTCTTGGGCGACTGCTTCGCTACTGACCGCGGCTGCGGCTCTCGCTTCGGCATGGGCGGCTCGGATCTGCTGTATCCTCACCGCGAGCTCTGCTTGCTCGGCTCAGTGAGTCTGCTCCCTCAGAAGGTTGGCTTGCTCGTCAAAGAGTTGGTCCAGGGCGGCTAGGTAAGTAGCCACTTGGTATAGGGGGCCTTCTTCGTGGCGACGTCGCTCCAGGTTTCTCATGCGCGCTTCCCAGACTGGGGTTCTGATGGCCGGCGGGAAGAACTTCGCTGGCGTGGGGGCGAGGTGTTCTTCAAAAATCCGGCACAAATAACGGAGTGCTTTCCTGATGGCCAAGGGATAGGTGTCTTGGTGTCTGAACCCTGTGGCGGTCGCCCGCCAGGGCTGAATGTTGGGGTAGCGGTTGCTCCTGGCGATGACCAGGATCACCCTGCAGCGGAGGGTACCATGGTGCTCGTACTCTCGGCTGTAGTACCTTGGGCGCTCTGTAACGCCAAGGTCCTCCAGGGTGTTGATTAAGAGGCCGGGGAATCCAGGTGCAGCTTGGCAATCGCCCTGGGTCCATCCTTCCTCAGCCATCTGAAACAGGAACAGGGTAAACAACCTGGTACAGGTGCAAAAGGGAGTAGATGATATTTATTATTACAACAAGGGTGGTACAGTTTTCATAGATACGTGCTCATCAGGGTAGGGTTTTGGCTAGGGGCGCTAATCCTATCATGGGGATTCTTCCTCGGTCCTAATAGAGCGCTTCTTTATTGGAAGGAACCGATCCATCTCGTTTTTCGGTCTGAGTTCCCTTATCCCAATGGGTTTCCATGGGTTCTTCCTCTTCTTCTTCGATCCATCCACCTATCCCGTTGCGGTTCTCGTATTCTTGCATTTGGGCTTGGAGGGCGGCTAAGGAATACTCGGCGTTGCGGCCCTAGTTCATTGTTCCTCCAGCTCCTGGGTTATCTTTTCAATCCCATGGATTAATTTCTTCAGTTGTGCCGCCTGCTCGTTGCAGAGTGCATCCAAGCCAGTAAGGTAGATGGACAGGTGGGAGACCGCATCTTCTAAGCCTTCTTCTTCTCGTCCAAGTCTCCTCATCCGGGCAATCCAGGTGCGTCCATTTCTTTCAGCGGGTGGGAAAAATCCCATAGGAGTCCGCTGAAGGTGGTGCCTGTAGAGCACACGTAGTCGGCGCAGGGCTTTACGGGCGGCCTTTCGGTAGGTGTCGGGGAATCGGAAGCCAGTGGTGGAGATAAAACCAAGGGTCCACATCAGGGTAGCGGGTGCTCCTCTCCACAAAAATCATCGTGTCGCACCGAAGGGTGCTACCGGAGATGTATTCTCGGAAGGCGTACTCCGGCGTTTCCATGACCCCAATGCGTTCCAGGCTGAGCAATAGTAACTTGGGAGGCCGGCTCTGCGTGGCAGATTCCGCTAACCCATCCATTGCCAGCCATCTGGAACAAGGCAAAAGACCAGTGGTGAGTGTTTGTGCAGAAAGTTTCCAAAATCGGGACAAATTCTAGGGCCTGAAAAGGGGTCTCGCTCCTAGGGTCACGTCCTACGGCCAGCCTACGGCTCTGATACCACCTGAAGCGTCCCCCCATCAGGGAAGACTTAAAAGTGTTGATTTATCAGTCCCAGGAGGCTGATAACACTTTTATTACATCAGATGGTACATCACCGTACAACTCTACGCGGTAATGGGCAGTGAAGCGCCACTATCGCGAGGATTACAACCAGAACCCACACAACTACACTAGCGACGAACAAAGGATCATCAGAGTCTTGCGCCATGCGGAATCCAACGGTGGCCTCAACCACAGGCAAGACTGGGTGCAGGACGAAACCCTACTCGTTGTCTTCGGGGATGTAGTCTGGGTCTTCCACTGTAAAAGTAAGAGAGGGGTGAGTACAAACGTACTCAGCAAGTCCAATCACACCCACGGAGGGGGTAATACAGGAATTAATGCAAAGGGCAATCCAAGGATACGGTTAGGGTTTATTTGCGGAAAACTCAGTTATATGCAAGGGTTCATTTTGAAAACACTTCAAAATAAGTTTTCCAATACCAAGGAGCACACGATGTTGATCCACACAGGATCCAAGTTTTAAACTGCTACCGGACTCCCCGTCCGCCGTAGCACACGGCACAACTGCCGGACAATTTCCAAACAACTCACACCAGCCCATCCATTCCCAGAGATAAACACTAGTTATGTGACCACACCGTAACTTGCCCAATACCGTGGGCACGGCTATTCGAATAGATTTTAACTCTGCAGAGGTGTGCAACTTACCCACAGGTGGGGTACCACAG